>NC_090388.1:79279840-79879840 GCF_036365525.1 Heterodontus francisci
CATGGAGATGGGATTCCTGTCCAATTAGAGCCAGTGGGGGTGGGAATGGATGTGGGTTAGATGTAGTGTGAGTCTGATTTAGACTCCCCATGGCCACCATCACTGACGTTGCTGATTGTCCTGAGGGAGAAATCAGCTGATTGTGTCAAAGCCTTCCACAGCACCAGAGGGAAGTGAGATGTCACAGGAGAGCAGGAGGCCTGGCACCCTGGGCAGGGCTGCCCCTCACTTCACCAATAGTGACCTGGATATAATGTTGGAGGCCATGAGGGAGAGGAGGGAGGTCCTCTTCCCAGAGAGTGGCAGGAGGAGGCCACCACATCACACAGAGCACACTGTAGGTCAGGGGGTTATGTTCTTACTGTGCCTGTCTATTGTTTTCCTCTAATTGCTCTGTATAAAGCAACACGTCTGGAAGTCCTTTTAGTGCTGCCGTGACAGGCAAAGTGATATGAGGTGGTGAAAGAGGTATCAGGATCCTCCATGGTCAGGGCAAAGCCTCTGGGCAGATGTGCTTCCTTCATTGGAAATTAGTGATTAGATGTTCCAGGTTGCATCTTCCATACATGTGATAGCGCAGGTATCTCAGACTCCCTTCCACACCATGCCCCTCAACCTGGGTGAGAGAAGCTCAGTTGAAACATTCCTCGATCAGGAGATCCCCGATATTCATGACATTCTCACAAGCCCTTCGCCCTCTGAGCCATACCCGACCACCTCGTTGTGCAGCCGAGGCACCTCTCTGTTCAGCGTCATCTCCTTCCACCTCCTCCTCTCTCACCCTGCTCTTCCCCTAATGAGCTGTCTCCTTCGAGGGCCTCTTCATCCTCAAGGTCCACACCTCTCTGCAGGGCCATGTTATGGGAAATGCAACAGACCATCACAATGACAGAGACCCTTGCAGGAGGGTATTGGAGGGCACCATCTCACCTCTCCAGAAACCGGAATCACATTTTCAAAGCCCGATGGCCTACTCAATGGTTGCCCCACCAAGCAGGTGGCATTGCTTGTATTTCCTCTGTGCCCCTGTCTGGGGCTCTCATAGAGGAATCAGTAGCCAACTCTTCGAAGGATATCTCTTGTCCCCTAGAATCTATCCACGCACTTTGGGGGTTCGAGTGAAGATCTGAGGCAGCTTGGAGTGGTGGAGGATGAAGGAGTCATGGCAGCTGGCAGGAAAGCAAGCGCACACATGGAGGAAGCTCTTGTTGTGGTCACAGACCAGTTGGATACTGAGAGAGTGGAAATGCTTCCTGTTGATGGATCTTACTGGATGCCTTGATGGCCACATGGGTGAAATTGATGATGCCCTGCACCTGAGGGAATCCAGCAACAGTGGCAAAACCCAATGCCCTCTGTCCAAGCAAAGCTCCATCTGTTGCGAAAAGAATATACTGTCCAGCTCTGGCAAAGAGGGCATCAGTGACTAGGTAGAATGCGTGGTATGCAGCCGTTTGCGAGATCCTTGCAAAGCGAAGTGAAGAAGTTCAAGGCCCACAGTGACTTTGATGGCTACTGGCTGGGCATATCGGGCAGTACTACGAGGTGTGAGGTCTTTGGCAATGAGGTCACAGATGTCTGTGACCATCTAGGAACATCTGAGCAGAAGTAGGCCATTCAGCCTGTCAAGCCTGTTCCACCATTCAATTGAATCATGGCTGATCATCTACCTCAATGCCATTTTCCCGCGCTATCCCCATATCCCTTGATGTCATTAGTTTCCAGATATTTATCCATTTCTGTCTTGAACATGCTCAATGTTTGAGCTTCCACAGTCTGCTGGGGTAGAGAATTCCAAAGATTCACCACTCTCTGAGTGAAGAAATTCCTCCTCACCACAATGGCCTACGCCTTATTCTGAGACTATGTCCCCTGGTTCTAGACTCGCCAGCCAGGGGAAACATCGTGTCTACATCCACCCTGTCATGCCCTGTAAGTATTTTGTAAGTTCCAATGAGGTCACCTCTCATTCTTTGAAACTCTAGAAAATACAGACCCAGTTTCTTCAATCTCTCCTCATAAGACAATCTCGCCATCCCAGGATTAGTCTGGTGAACCTCTGTTGCAGTCCCTTTTCTGAAGATCTAACTGGGAGGGTAGATAAAAGGGAACTAGTAGATGTAGTATACTTGGATTTCCAAAGGCATTTGATAAGGTGCCACACAAAAAGTTAATACGCAAGATAAGGGCTCATGGAGTCGGGGGTAATATATTAGCATGGATAGAGAATTGGTTAATGAACAGGAAGTGAAGAGTACTTATAAATTAGGCATTTCAAGTTGGCAGGCTGTGACTAGTGGAGTGCCGCAAGGATCAGTGCTGGGGCCTCAGCTATTTACAATCTAAGAAGGCGAATGGCATGTTAGCCTTTATTGCGAGCAGGTTGGAGGACAAGGATAAAGAAGTCTTACTACAATTGTGCAGGGCTTTGGTAAACCACACCTGAAGTACAGTGCGCCATATTGGTCTCCATATTTAAGAAAGGATATACCTGCCTTGGAGGTGTTATGATTGTATGTGTGAGCTTGAGTATTAGAGATTATATGGTACTTGGAAGTGAAACTGAAAGGAGCTCAGTGTTTTGGGGAAAGCACCTGACCTGGGGCTTATTGTGAGGTCAGCTAGGCAATGTTGCTGTAGTGAACAGAGTGTTTAATAAAGCTTGTTAAATCTTTGTTAAAGTTAAATCTGTGACTTTAAGCATGATTCTTCATCCTGAGATGTAATATTGACAATGAGGTTATAAAGAAAAACAATACAGAGGTAAAATTCAGAGATATTTTGGATTGTGTCATGGCTTTTACTGGAGCTGATATGTCTGCAGTCCGGGGAATTGAGCTGTTTGATCCGACAGGTGATGCCAGTTCCGTCAGTGTGAAATGGAAAGCATAGCTGGAGGATTTTGAAGCGTATGTTGACAGTTGCAGTTTATTTTGGATGGGATGTCGGAGGTGCAGAAAGCAATGTGACCATTGGTTCCTGGGATCAGAGGGTTGTCCTATGATGAGAGGGTGAGTAAATTGGAGCTATATTCTGTGGAGTTCAGAAGAATGAGAGGTGATCTCACTAAAATATACAAGATACAAGAGGGGATATGAGAAAGCTCTGGCTGGTAAAAGTAGGGAAAATCCCAAGATATTCTATAAGTATATCAATGGGAAGAGGATAGCCAGGGAAAGAGTAGGACCCATTAGGGACCAAGGGGGAAATTTGTGGGTGGAGCCAGAGGACATTGGTAGGGTGTTGAACGAATACTTCATATCTGTCTTCACCCAAGAGAATGAGGATGTAGATATGGAACTTAAAGAGAGAGACTGTGAGGTTCTTGAGCAAATTGTCATAGGGAGTGACAAGGTATTGGAGGTTTTGGAAGGCTTAAAAGTGCACAAATCTCCAGGTCCGGATGATTTGTGTCCCAGGATGCTGTGTGAGGCGAGGGTGGAGATTGCAGGGGCTCTGACCCTAATTTTTAATTCCTCTCTGGCCACGGGGGAGGTACCAGAGGACTGGAGAAAAGCTAATGTGGTCCCACTATTAAAGAAAGGTTGTAGAGATAAGCCAGGGAACTACAGACTAGTGAGTCTCACGTCAGTGGTAGGGAAACTATTGGAGAAAATTTTGAAGGAGAGAATCTATCTCCACTTGGAGAGGCAAAATTTAATTAGGAATAGTCAGCATGGCTTTGTCAGAGGGAGGTCATGCCTAACAAATTTGATTGAATTTTTTGAGCATGTGACCAGGTGTGTAGATGAGGGTAGTGCAGTTGATGTAGTTTACATGGATTTCAGCAAAGCCTTTGACAAGGTCCCACATGGGAGACTTATCAAGAAGGCAAATGAACATGGGATACAAGGTAACTTGATAAGGTGGATTCAAAATTGGCTTAGCTGTAGGAGACAGAGAGTGATGACAGACAGCTGTTTTAGTGACTGGAAGCCAGTGTCCAGTGGCGTACCACAGAGATCTGTGCTGGGTCCCCTAATGTTTGTCATTTATATAAATGACATCGATGACTATGTGGGGGGTAGGACCAGTAAGTTCGCGGATGACACAAAGATTGGCCGAGTGGTTAACAGTGAGGTGGAGTGTCTTAGGTTACAGGAAGATAAAGATGGGATGGTCAAATGGGCAGAAAGGTGGCAGATGGAATTTAACACTGAAAAGTGTGAGGTGATGCACTTTGGAAGGAGTAATGTGACACGGAAGTATTCAATGAATGGCCTGACACTGGGAAGTTCCGAGGAACAAAGGGACCTTGGCGTGTTTGTCCATAGATCCCTGAAGGCAGAAGAGCAGGTTAATAGGGTGGTGAAAAAGGCATATGCCTTTATCAATCGAGGCATAGATTACAAAAGCAGGGAGGTCATGTTGGAGTTGTACATAACTTTGGTAAGGTCACAGCTGGAGTATTGTGTGCAATTCTGGTCGCCACATTATAGGAAGGATGTGATTGCATTGGAGGGGGTGCAGAGGCGATCCACCAGGATGTTGCCTGGGATGGAACATTTAAGCTATGAAGAGAGGTTGGATAGGCTTGGGTTGTTTTCACTGGAGCAGAGAAGACTGAGGGGTGACCTGATCGAGGTGTACAGGATTATGAGGGGCATGGACAGGGTGGATAGGGAGCAGCTGTTCCCCTTAGTTGAAGGGTCAGTTACGAGGGATCACAAGTTTAAGGTGAGGGGCGGGAGCTTTAAGCGGGATTTGAGGAAGAACTTTTTTACCCAGAGGGTGGTGACGGTCTGGAATGCCCTGCCTGGGAGGATGGTAGAGGCAGGTTGCCTCACATCCTTTAAAAAGTACCTGGATGAGCACTTGGTACGTCATAACATTCAAGGCTATGGGCCAAGTGCTGGCAAATATGATTAGATAGACAGGTCAGGTGTCTTTAATGCATAGGTGCAGACTCGATGGGCCGAAGGGCCTCTTCAGCACTGCATTATTCTGTGATTCTGAAGGGGCTTGACAGGGGAGACACTGAGAGGATGTTTCCGCTGGATGGTGAATCTAAAACCTAGGCCACAGTCTCAGGATAAGGGAACAATCATTTAGAACTGAGATGAGGAGAAATGAGGGTAGTGGATACACCATCACTGAATAGATCTAAGGCTGAGATAGACAGATTTTTGGCCTCTCAGAGAATCAAGGGATATGGGGAGCAGGTGGGAAAGTGGAATTGAAGCCCAAGGACAGCCATGATCATATTGAATGGCAGAGCAGGCTCGACAGGCCATATGGTCTGCTCCTGCTCCGATTTCTTATGTATTGTAGATTTGAGAAAATAATGTTAGTCAGTTGTTGTGTGCAGCCTGCTTTCTCATGTCTAAGCTAGATTACCAAGAGAGGTGTTGAGCTCTCCATTGGAGTGTTTGTTTCAACCTGTTTCACTGCAAGTTCATGGGAAAAAAACTGTCCATAATTCATTAGAAATTAGCACTCCTTTCCAAAATGGCTGCAGACTGTTTGGTGATGGAAAATAGAAATCACACGGCTGATATGGGGTCTTTGTGTTCGTTGGAGGTCAGGGGGTTGGAGCTGTGGGGTACTACCTGGTTCATGTACTAAATGAGCATGTGCGAGTTGTGTTGCAGGCTCTGGAAAAGGAAGTGTTGACACATAACAGTCAAAGGTCACTTGGTTAGGGGTAAGGTTAGCTCTGGAGCACAAGTCTTCAGCACTATTGCTGAGATATTGTCAGGACCCATAGTCTTTGCAGTATCCAGTGCCTTCAGCCATTTCTTGATATCACCTGGAGTGAATCAGATTGGCTGAAGTCTGGCATCTGTGACGCTGAGGACCTCAGGAGGAGGCCGAGATGGATCATCCACTTGGCACTTCTGGCTGAAGATGGTTGCAAATGCTTCAGCCTTGTTTTTTGCACTGATTTGCTGGGCTTCCCATCATTGAGGATGGGGATATTTGTGGAGCCTCCTCCTCCAGTTAGTTGCTTAATTGCCCACCACCATTCACAGCTGGATGTGGCAGGAGTGCAGAGATTAGATCTGATCCATTGGTTGTGGGATCGCTTAGCCCTGTCTATTACATGCCGCTTCCAGTGTTTGCCATGCAGATAGTCCTGTGTTCTAACTTCACCAGGTTGACACCTCATTTTTAGGTATGTCTGATGCTGCTTCTGGCATGCCCTCCTACACTCTTCATCAAACCAGAGTTGATCCCTTGACTTGCTGGTAATCACAGAATCGTTACAGTGCAGAAGGAGGCCATTCAGCCCATCGTGTCTGCACAGGCTCTCGGAAAGAGCAATTCACTCAGTTCCATTCCCCCGCCCTCTCCCTGTAACCCTGCACATTCTTCCTTTTCATATAACTGTCTAATTTCCTTTTGAATGCTTCAATTGAACCTGCCTCCACCAAGCTCAGGCAGCCCATTCCTGACCTTAACCACTCGCTGCGTCAAAAAGGTTTTTCCTCATGTCACTTTTGCTTCTCTTACCAAATATTTTAAATCTGTGCCGTCTCACTCTTGATTCTTTCACGAGTGAGGACAGTTTCTCTCTAGCTACTCCATCCTCTCAGTCTTCTCTTCTCCAAGGAAAACAATCCTAACTTCTCCAATCGATCTTCATAACTGAAGTTCTTCATCCCTGAAACCATTCTTGTGAATCTTTTCTGTACTCCAATGCCCTCACGTCTTTCCTAAAGAGCGGCACGCAGAACTGGACACAGGTTCAACATAACCTCCTTGCTCTTGGACTCTATGCTCCTATTAATAAAGCCCAGGACACTGTATGCTTTATTAACCGCACTCTCAACCCGTTCTGCCACCTTCAATAACTTATGCACATATACACCTAGGTCCCTCTGCTCCTGCACCCACTTCAGAATTGAGGCCTTTATTTTATATTGTCTTTCCATGTTCTTCCTACGAAAATGAATCACTTCACATTTCTCTGCATTGAACTTTTTCTGCCACCTCTCTGCCCATTCCACAAACTTATCTATGTCTTTTTGAAGTTTTACACTCTCCTCCTCATAGTTCACAATCCTTCCATGTTTCATAGCATCTGCAAATTTTGAAATTGTGCCCTGTACACCAAGGTCTAGGTCAATAATATATATCAGGAAGAACAAGGGTCCCAACACAGATCCCTGGGGAACTCCACTACAAATCTTCTCCATCCTGATAAACATCCATTAACCACTATTCTTTGTTTCCTGTCACTCAGCCAATTCCGTATCCATGTTGCTACTGTCCCTTTTATTCTATGAGCTATAAGTTTGCTCACAAGTCTGTTGTGTGCCACTGTATCAAACGTCTTTTTAAAGTCCTTGTACACCACATCAACAGCATTGCCCTCATCAACCCTCTCTGTTACCTCCTCAAAAAACTCCAGCAAGTTAGTTTAACATGATTTTCCCTTAAGAAATCCATGCTGGCTTTCCTTAATTAACCTGCATTTGTCCATGTGATTATTAATTTTGTCTGGAATTATTTTTTTTTGAAGTTTCCCCACCACCGAAGTTAAACTGACTGGTCTGTCGTTGCTGGACTTATCTTTACATCCTTTTTTGAACAATGGTAATGGTAGCATGAGGGATCTGCTGGGCCATGAGGTTACAGATTGTGGTTGAATACAATTCGGCTGCTGCTGATGGCCCATGTAACCCTGCACATTCTTCCTTTTCATATCACAGTCTAATTCCCTTTTGAATGCCGCAATTGAACCTTACATGGATGTCCTGTTTTCAGCTGCCAGATCTGTATTGAACCTATCCAATCTGGCACGGTGGTAGTGCCACACAACACGATGGAGGGTATGCTCAGTGTGAAGATGGGATGTCGTCTTCACAAGGACTGTGCTGTGGTCACTCCTACCAATACTGTCATGGATACTGACAGGTGCATCTGCAACAGGTAGATTGGTGAGGACAAGTTCTAGTCGGTGTCTCCCTTTTTTAAAAATAAAAACAAGAAATGTTGGAACCACTCAGCAGGTCTGGCAGCATCTGTGGAAAGAGAAGCAGAGTTAACGTTTCGGGTCAGTGACCCTTCTTCAGAACTTGATTTCTTGTTTTTATTTCAGATTTCCAGCATCCGCAGTAATTTGCTTTTATTTTAGTCTCCCTTTTTTTGTTCCCTTAGCACCTGCTCCAGGCCCAGTCTGGCAGATATGCCGATCAGGACTCGGCCAGCTCGGTCAGTAGTGGTGCTACCGAGCCACTCTTGGTGATGGCTATTGAAGTCCCCCACCCAGAATACATTCTGTGCTCTTGTAGCCCTCAGTTCTTCTTTGTAGTGGTGTTCAACATGGAGGAGTACTGATTCATCAGCTGAGGGTGGTAGGTAGGTGGGAATCAGTAGGAAGTACAGGACCCAACCTTAGCAGTCCTTGATGCTGACAGAGCTGATGCTTACAAATTGTGCAGGTGTTCCTCCTCCCAGGACTGACATCCCTCACTTTACTCAGCAAAAAAAAAACAAAATTGTAGGAAAAAAATTGCAATCGACTTTTTTTTTAAAAAAAGTGACATTCCAATTTCATGATATCTATTCTCGGTCTGTGTTATACATAAAAAATAGTATATTTAATAAAGGCAGATTCTAGTCATCGAAGCAATTTGTCCCACTGCACTGTTAATCAATAATATTTTTTCAAGGGCACACAGAGATTTGATGACTTGCATAAGTGAAAGACCTACAGCTCCACGCAAATGTGACTTTCCATGAAAGTAATGTATTTTCAGTACTGTGTCTTGGTGTCTCCAGTCATTGTATCGGCAGGTTTAAATTAGGGCACTGATACAGCTTCAGTTTTTGAAAGCAGTAAAAATATGACAACCTTTTCACCACAAATTCTTATAGAATTTGAAGAAGCTTCACATCATGGTTCCGAGACAACACTGCGCAGGGAAGAGGTGGGGTCACCAACTCTGGTTGGATGTTTTCCTGGAGGTTTTATCGTGTGACCTCCCACCTCTAACCACTCCACCAGTCAGCCTTTTATCCATTTCCAATATTTCCATAACTATTAACTTAAAAAAAAACAAAGAATATGAATAAAACATTTTTTTTAATGCTCCATATGATTTTTCTCAAGTTGCACATGGCAGTGTCCAGGGGATTAGATTTCAACACCTGGAGACTCTAGGGCAATCATGTTGGATTGTCAACTCTACTAGGTGATGGGTAGGTCGATCTCTCCTGGGCTGCAGTGGGAGTGCTATAATTAGCTACAGTTCTCCTGGTAGGTAAGGGGAAAATATCCAACAGACAGCACTCCCTCTCCTGATCGCTGTCTGGAAAACACTGGGAGTGACCGCTGGGCGAGCACCGGATTGGGCTTGGCTCTGATGCTCATACCAAGACTCAGGGTTAGATTTTTAGGCCCCACCAGGGCCGGGATTGGAGGCGGGCTGGAGCTTAAAATAGCCCACGTGGTGGGTAGCTGACACGGCTCATTCAGGACCATTTAAGGCCAATTGAAGGAGGCCAACTGGGGCTTTCCAGTCCGCCTCCAGGTTCCCACAAGCGACGGGGAACAGTTTGGGTGGCTGGAGGCGGCCTCCCGGCAGTACACCGGGATGGGGGAGCCAGTGCTCCAGCCAGGCTAGAGGCCCTTCCTGCCTGCCTGGATGCTGTAGCACCCATAGGCTGTCCTGCCTGCCCCACCCACCCTCTCAGTGGTGACCCAGCTGCAAAATCCATTTTTAAATTTACATTTTAAAAAGTTGGAGACAGGCCGCCTCCATTTTGAAGCACCTCCTCCCTTATTTACCTTTCATTGCATCCTGCTGCTCCTTTCAAGCTGGAAAACCTCTGATTGGCTCTCCAGTTTCAAGAGCCTGCCCTCTGGCCATAATTGGCCGCCCTGGGGAAAATCACAATTTGTGATTGTTTCCCACACAGTGTGGGCTTCTGAGCCACATTTCAGTCTACATTGGGGTTCAGAAGCCCGCAGGGAAAATTCTGTCCCAGGTCTGGTTTCAAAAAGAAGTATTCACTCAAGAGTCAGATAGTTGAGAACAGTCAACTTCTCAGTATCTGGACCTGCGACAAGAAGCAGCCCCTGGGTCAGAAAAAAGGAGGGAAAAATAATGCCAACTGAAAAAAAAATCTTCAGTAAGGTATTTTGACTTTTTTTCACATTTATAACACCACCTGCATATTACATGCACCATCCTACAATGTACATTACAGAGGCTACTTCCTACGTAAAGAAATACTGGCATCTATAGCATCTTACCACCCTCTTAGGACATCCCAAAGCACTTTAGAGACAATGAAGTACTTTTGAAGTGTAATTCCTGTTATAATGTAGGAAAGGCAGCAGCCAATTTGTGCACAGCAAGGTCCCACAAACAGTAATTAAATAAATGATTGGATTGTTCGTGATGTTGGTTGAGGGATAAATATTGAGAGAACTCCCCCGCTCTCCTTCAAAGTATTGTAGGATTTTTACATCCGCCTAAATGTTCAGACGCAGGGCCTTAGTTTAGCCTCTTACTTGAAAGGTGGCACTTTCAACAGTGTAGCATTTCTTCAGTATTGCACTGGGAGTGTCAGCCTAGGTCATGTGCTCAAATTTCTGGAGTGGAGCTTCAACCCACAACCTCCTGATTCAGAGTGCTTACACCAGGACAAGACTGAGACCTCACAAGACAACCTTATATGGTTATAAGGAGGAAATTGGGCACCTCTAGTGTTTCAGAATCCCTTGGGTGCACGATCCTGGCTGGCTTTTTTCCTCCCACTTGCCAATGTATCCTATTGTGAGGAGGAAATAAAAAATGTGTCTTGATCCTAATCGCACCACAGTCTAACATTCTAACAGTCCAAGGCACAGGGCAAGCGTCACAGAGATGCTTTCGAGAGGAGAGAAAAATAAACAGTGATAGGCTACACTGATTCAAACCTTTCTTGATTCTCCAATTGTGCTAATGGTGCCATTATTCGAGGTCAGACTTCCATTACTGCCACAAATTTATCCAAGCAAATTAATGCTTTCAAGTTCAGGCAATTTTTTTAAGTTACTCATCAATAAATAGACTGCATCAGTAAGCAGTAAATAACTTAAAGGAAAACAAATGATCTAAGATGGCAACTACTGGGATTCAATGTAAGTAAAATACAGTTTTAGGAGTTTCAGCAAGAGCTCAGTGGTGAAAGTTCTATAAAGTTTGAACTGCAGTTATTAACTTTTCAGAATGCAGATTTCAAAGGAATTGTGTCTGTGGTGATTGTTATTAAATTCAGTAGCAGCAAACTAGGAAAGCATGCAGAACTTCAAAACATGTAATTGGTATTCAGCAGGAATCTTTAGTACACAGCCTGACGCTGTCAATCTTACCAACATTTCCCAGTTACAGGAAAGTATCAGGGAACCTCTTGTATTGAAGTATGAATGTAAAGATACACCAATATTGCTGTAGTGTCAACCTTGCAACACAGCATGGATCTCTGGTAACTTGCAACAACAAGGAACCTAACAAACACACAGTAAGCAGTACTTACTCCACATGCATCAAGCTAAGTACAGTGGGGAATGGGAATTGGGTGTTACAGGGGATTGGAATCTAGCTTTTCACTTCTAGGAACTGGGCTAAAATCAAAACCGACGGGATGCAAGTCTCCTCTCTATTGGCTGTAGGGTTTTGTATCGGAGTTGCCAACTCTGCTTGGATATATTCCTGGAGGTGTCATCACATGACCTGCTTCCGATCACCCCATTCCCACACTCCCACCATTAGTCCTTCTGACATGCCCATCCTCACAGTGCAGCACCTTCCCACTCCAAACGGAAAGCAAACAGTCTTGCTATCCGATGGGAATATTTTTGGCTGTCAGTGAAACAGCCTTTTCCCCCCATGTCTGGTTGATGATAGTAAACAAAAGTATTGAAAGAATTTCTTTTAAAACCACCATGTTTAATTGTCCTATGCTTTTTCTCCCTTTTGTCCTGGAGATCAGGTTTAAATTCCTGGAGACTCCAGGGCAATCCTGGAGAGTTGGCAACTAAGTTGGGGAAGAGCTGAGGTTGATAAACATACCCACAATAATGGGGGAAATGGTGTGATGAGCTGATTTCAACAGGGTGAAGATATATGGAAAAGCAAGATGGTGTAGGTCAGATTAACTGGATTTTTAGGAGGTTAAAGGAAGCAATAGAGGAACACTGACTGCAGCAATATCAAAGGAGAGGATGAATGGAGGTCTGAGAGGGATTATGTTTTCTTGTGACGAACAAGGATGAACAAAAAAATGTGGGCAGTGATCAGCCTAATAAATGTATGTTTGCACTATTTCTGCAAGGAAATCAGGGTAAAATCAATGTGCTTTTTTGGAACTAACAGGAACAGAATTTTGATAAGCTGACCTTTCAAATGATTTAGACTGAGCACAGAATGTTTCTCTGCTTTTTCAGTAGCTGCATCCACTAAATAAACAAACCCTAAGGAGCTGTTTCAGTGATGGGAATATTTTCTCATTTCTCCAGTCTGTGAAGGCCTGATCTGTCCACCTGAAACATTTTGATTAAAAGCTTTTCTTTTCAACAGCTCATCAGTTTAAAGCAGTGAAAAGCTTGAACCATTGCAGCCCAGGGCAGTCCCTGGTCTGATATGTGCTGACTTGACTGGGCAGTGATTGGAGTACTGCAATTGGCCTGAGCATCCCTGTTCCGGTTAGATTGGGGGAGGGGCAGATGTTGGGAAAAACAGCCATGGTTCCTCTTCCTGATTACCGTACAGAAACTCTAACACAGGAACATAGGAACTGGTAGATGAAAAGGACTAAGATCCATCTAGTTCACCTTCTACCATCCGGGCAGTCGCATGATGCAATGATAATGGAGTTATTGATTAATCATAGCAATCAATCTCTATCAATGGGCCCAATTTTAATTCTGTGTAAGTGACTGGATTTTGAGTGAGTTAAAATCTTACCTAAATAGTCTACAACAGGCCCGGACATGAGATGAGGAACATTCCCAGTGGTGAAGAGCTTAGAATCATAGAATGATCACAGCACAGAAGGAGGCTTTTTTTTTGTTCACTCATGGGATGTGGGCATCGCTGGCTAGGTCAGCATTTACTGCCCATCCCTAATTGCCCTCGAGAAGGTGGTGAGCCATTTGGCCTGTCGTGTCCGTGCTGGCTCTCTGCAATAACAACTCAGCTAGTCCCACTGCCCTTATCTTACCCCCGTAGCCCTGCAATTTTTTTCTGTTCTGGTGCTTATCCAATTCCCTTTTGAAAGCCATGGTTGTAGCTGCTTCCACCACACTCCCAAGCAGTGCAGTCTAGAACCTAACCGCTCGCTGCATTAAAAACAGTTTTTCCTTACATCACCGTTGCTTCTTTTGCCTTCACCTCAAATTGGTGTCCTTTGGCGTTCGATCCTTCTGCCAATAGGAACAGTTTCTCTCTATCTACTCTGTCCAGAGCCCTCATGATTTTGAGCACCTCGATCAAATCTCCTCTCAACCTTCTCTAAGAACAGCACCGACTTCGCCAATCTATCCACGTAACTGAAGTCTCTCATACCTGGAACCAGGGGAGGTGGTGGCGTAGTGGTAATGTCACTGAACTAGTAATCCAGAGGCCCAGGCTAATGCCTTGGGGATATGGATTCAAATCCCACCATGGCAGCTGGTAGAATTTAAATTCAATTAATCAATTAATTAATGAAAATCTGGAATTGCCTCCCACTGCTCTGGAATTGAAACTACATTAATAATGGTGCCAAGAAACCATCATCGATTGTCATTGAAACCCATCTGGTTCACTAATGTCATTTAGGGAAGGAAATCTGCTGTCCACACCCAGTCTGGCCTACATGTGATTCTAGACCCACAGCAATGTGGTTGACTCTTCACTGCCCTCCGAAATGGCCTAACAAGCCACTCAGTTCAAGGGTAATTAGGGATGTGCAATAATTGCTGGCCGAGCCAAGGACGCCCACATCCCATTAAAGAATTAAAATAAAAATTATTGTTAAGTCTTTTCTGCACCCTCTCCAATGCCTTCACACCTTTCCTAAAGTGCAGTGCCCAGAATTGGACACAATACTTCAGTTGAGGCCAAACCAATATTTAATAAAGGTTCTTCATAACTTCCTTGCTTTTGTACTCTATGCCTCTATTTATAAAGCCCAGAATCTTGTATGCCTTTTTAACCACTTTCTCAACCTGCCTTGTTGCCTTCAACGATTTGTGCACATATACCCCAGATCTTTCTGTTCCTGCACCCTCTTTAGAATTGCACCCCTTAGTTTATATTACCTCTCCTCATTCTTCCTACCATAATTTATCATTTCACACTTCTCTGCATTATGCTTCATCTGCCACATAACTGCCATTCCACTAGCCTAGGTCCTGTTGAAGTTTATCACTATCCTCCTCACAGTTCACAATACTTCCAAGTTTTGTGTCACCTGTAAATTTTGAAATTGTGCCCTGTACACCCAAGTCTAGGTCATTCACACATATCAAGAAAAGCAGTGGTCCTAGTACTGACCCCTGGGAAAACCCACATATGCCTTCCTCTGGTCCGATAAACAACTGTTCACCACAACTCTGTTTCCTGTCACTCAGCCAACTTCCTATCCATGCTGTCACTGTCCCCTTTATTGCCCTTTATGGGCTTCAACTTTGCTGGCAGCCTTTATGTGACACTTTATTAAAACCCTTTTGAAAGTCCATGTACACCATATCAACCGCATTACGCTTATCAGTCCTCTCTGTTACCTCATCAAAAAATTCAATCGTTAGTTAAACATGATTGGCCCTTAACAAATCCGTGCTGGCTTTTCTTAATTATGCACACTTGGAACTTTGGGAACCATAGGTTGAAAGTCACCTGTTCCTCCCAAACACGTTACATTTTGCACATCAGGATTCAAATTACTTGAATACTGTATCCAAAAATATTATTTTCTGAAAGATATCTGTCGAATTTGCATTTGAATGAATCACTGTCTCCACAGGGAGCCTGTTTCATAGATTGACTGAAGTAATGTTTCCTTGGCTTTCTTTGTTTATTTAAGGCTGAGACAAAGAGATTTTTGGCCTTGCAGGGAATCAAGGGATATGGGGAGCAGGCGTGAAAATGCAGTTGAGACAGAATATCAGCCATGATCGTATCGAATGGTGGAGGAGGCTTGAGGGGCCGTGTGATCTACTCTTGCTCCTATTTCTTAAATTCTTATATTCTCTACTCCAGTGCACATAGACTTTGTATCTATGTCTCTCCACATAACAATTGTTTCTGATCTCTAGTATCACCCAGCCACTGTGGGAGTTTTAATATGTTCTTGCGGGTCACATTGCCAAGTAACAGGTTGCTCAGGATTCATTTCAGAAACGTAGCAGCATATTTCACTGCTGAGCACGTCTTTGCCCATTGGCAAACTTCATGAGGCTGGGGTCATCAGTCCACAATAATGGCATTGTAACCTTTCGGAATGAGAACCCAACTTCATCGTTTAATTATCAACTGTGCCAACTGCCACCACGCTCATAAGCAGTGAGCTCCAGCACAGTTATTGAATCATACAGCATAAAAGGAGGTCATTCAGCCCATTCTACCCGTGCTGGTTCTTTGATAAGTTATCTGATCAATCCCATTCCCCAGCTCTTTCCCCACAACTCTGTAATTTCTTTTTCTTCAAGTATTTATCCAATTCCCTTTTGAAAGTTACTCTTGAATCTGCTTCCACCATCCTTTCAGACAGTACATTCTAGGTTATACCAATTTGCTGCGTAAAATTTTATTCCTCACCTCCCCTCTAGTTCTTATGCCAATTATCTTGTACCTGTGTCCTCTGGTTACCGACCCTCCTACCACTGGAAACTATCAATTCTATTAATACCCTTCCTGGTTTTGAGCACCTCTATTAAATGGCTCCTTAACCTTCTTGGCAGGATGTGACTAGTGGTGTCCCGCAGGGACCTGTGTTGGGGCCTCAATTATTCACATTATTCATTAACGACTTGGATAATGGCATAGTAAGTCATATATCCAAATTTGCTGATGATACAAAGTTAGGCGGCATTGTAGACAGTCTAGATGATAGCATTAAATTGCAGAGATATTGACAGACTAGTTGAGTGGGCAAAACTGTGGCAGATGGATTTCAATGCGGGCAAGTGTGAGGACCAAAAACGGATAGAGCAGGGTACTTTCTAAATGGGAAGAGGTTAAGTACAGTGGATGTCCAAAGAGACTTCAGGGGCGGCACAGTGGCGCAGTGGTTAGCACCGCAGCCTCACAGCTCCAGGGACCCGGGTTCGATTCTGGGTACTGCCTGTGCGGAGTTTGCAAGTTCTCCCTGTGTCTGCGTGGGTTTCCTCCAGGTGCTCCGGTTTCCTCCCACATGCCAAAGACTTGCAGGTTGATAGGTTAATTGGCCATTATAAATTGCCCCTAGTATAGGTAGGTGGTAGGGAAATATATAGGGACAGGTGGGGATGTGGTAGGAATATGGGATTAGTGTAGCATTAGTATAAATGGGTGGTTGATGGTCGGCACAGACTCGTGGGCCGAAGGGCCTGTTTCAGTGCTGTATCTCTAAACTAAACTAAACTAAGGTGCATAGGTCTTCAAAATGCCACGAGCAAGTGCAGAAAATAATCAAAAAGGCTAATGGAATGCTAGCCTTTGTGTCTAGAAGATTGGAGTATAAAGACACAGAGGTTATGCTGCAGCTGTACAGAACCCTGGTTAGACCCCACTTGGAGTACTGTGAGCAGTTCTGGGCACCACACCTTAGGAAGGATATATTGGCCTTGGAGGGAGTGCAACGTAGGTTCACGAGAATGATACCTGGACTTACAGGGGTTAAGTTACGAAGAGAGATTACACAAATTAGGCCTGTTTTCGCTAGAATTTAGAAGGTTAAGGGGTGATCTGATTGAAGTCTTCAAGATATTAACAGGAAAAGACAGGCTAGATAAAGATAAACTATTTCCACTGGTTGGAGGTTCTAAAACTAGGGGGCATAGTCTAAAAATTACGACCAGACCATTCAGGAGAGATGTTAGGAAGCACTTCTTCACGCAAAGGGTGGTAGAGGTTTGGAACTCTCTCCCACAAACAGCAGTTGAAGCTAGAACAGTTGTTAATTTAAAATCTGTGATAGATAGATTTTTGTTAAGCAAAGATATTAAGGGATATGGGCCAAAGGCAGGTATATGGAGTTAGGCCACGGATCAGCCATGATTTCATTGAATGGCAGGACAGGCTCGAGGGGCTGAATGGCCAACTCCTGTTCCTATCTTCCTATCTTCTATGCTCTAAGGAGAACAATCCCAGTTTCTCCACATAACTGAAACCCCTCATCCCTAGACTGTTCTAGTGGATGTCCTCTGCTCTCTGCACTAGGATTTAAAGCAGGTTTGAAGAGGAAAAAAAAAATCACCAGGATAGCCCCTGGCCAGCATATAAAGAAATGCAGAGGAGCACTTAAAGGAAATTAGCACTAAAAGGACCAACGTACTTTCAATTTAAAGTGCTGGCCTCAGCTACACTGGAAGAAGAAGCATGAATAAGATCTGCTGCCTTGTTTCTGGGATTGGAAAGCAGCTCTTTGAAAACGTTTTCCTCACAATTTTCTCCTCTCCTGCCCTCACAATGGCTCCACAGGTGCCGGAAAGTGTTTTTGTGTTGACGTCACATTAGGATGGCATTGTACCTCGAGTAACCTGTTGATGCTCACTACCTGGAGTCATGTAGGTAAAATGGAGCAACTCACATCAAGAATGGAACTGTACCCAAACAAGAGTCAGTTTACAAACATCCGAGCCTGCAAGCTACAAGCAAGACAGACCAGAACGTAAGTAACACAAGTGCAGTTGGAGCTTCTGGAGCTTGGTGGAGCAGATTGCTAGGCTTGCATGGCCAAGAAGGCCTGCAGACTGCAGTTTGGATACCTCAAGCCCAGTGGCTAAAGGATCTCTCTCGTGAGCCACACAGAACCTTAATGTCTTAAGGTTGTTAGTTGCTTTGCACTCAGTTAAGTGCACGGAATCAGTCAGATTTCCACACCTGATTCTACCACAGTGACTCCAGCTGGAAAATACATTTACATGGATGTCGGGTAGGACAGTGTTGGGATTGGCTGCGATGTACTGGATGGACAATTGTCCTGCAGACATTGAATGACTGGGCCCATTTGGGCAAAGTCCTATAAAGGGCCTGGTACTTGTGGAGCAATTATCTGGTTAATGACAGCCATCACTGGAGAGCGGAGAGGGGGTGTCGGGGGTGAGGGTGGGCGGAGAGACAGAGAAAAGATGGGAGAAACAAGTCAAATCCATTTAGAAACTGGAAAAGCTCAGCTGATTTCTTCGTGATCTAGCTTTTCTCCCTTCCACAACGCACGCACTCTCAAACTCTTGGCTGAGGCCTTGGGCCTGCTATCACCATTTAACGAGGGCAAGGCAGCACCATCCACAATCGCAACATCTGGCACATCTGAATCCTTCTGAACCAGTAACATTGCCCAGAGTAGACAGAATAATGTTCTCATTTCAACTTATTCTGATAGTCAAATGGCATCCCAGTGTAGCGTGGAAACAGAAAAGAAAAGGTAGCAATGATGGTTTATGAAAGATTAATGACATAAATCACTTGTGTTTGCTGAGCTGTGTTGTTGACTCACTTATCTCCTTCATTCTTCAGCAACATTACACTTCTTTGGCTATGCAATAATGAGAGTTCACATTGTAAATAAATCTCACAAGGTATTCTGAAAAGAAAAATTATGATTTGAACATAAACTGCCATTAGGAGTATCTCAGAGTCCTATCCTGCTCAGGGAATGCATTCACTGAATAACTGAACCATGCAGAGTGGAAAGATCTCAAATTGAACCCCTGATCTCTGTTGAGTGAGCTAATTCAGTCGAGGCAGTCATAAGGCCAATATAGCTGGCTTCATTGCTCCTTGACGTGGCTTCTTTCTGAGGGACAGGTGAGTTGCAATGAACTACATTCATCAGCGTGCAATTGTCAATTTGAAGTCTAGAATTTTACCCATTTCAATACAAGGTGTCTAGAACTGAACCAGAGCTATATAAACAATCAGTTCATGATATTTCTACTTCAACGTATTTCTTTAGTACAATTAAATTGTGAATGAAACAATTTATTTCCTCGGGTCTTGTGCCTTGAGACACATTCAACATTAGGGGTACTATATCAACTGAGCAACCAAGGTCTGGATTTTTAGCCCCTGCTGAGGATGGGATGGGAGGCAGGCAGGTGCAGAATTTCGCGCCACCGGCCTGCATGCTGGTTGCCCAGCTCCATCCTGCCCAGGCCATTTTCCCATAGGTGGAATTGGATGGGGGGTTGGGGTGTGTAGCTGCAACGTAACCCACCCGCAAGTGGCGGGTATCCAATTGACCCAATTTAGGGTCTATTAAAGCCTGTTAGTGGAGGCAAATTGGAATTTTCCAGTAGGCCTCCAGATGCCCAGAGATGGCACGGGACAGGTTAGCTGCTTGGAGGCTGACTCCGGCAGCAGACTGGGGGTGGGGGCTGTGGTGGGGGGCTGTGCTCCAGGCAGGCTTAGAGGCCTTCCCTGCCTGCCTGGGTGCAGCAGCAGCCACAGGCCACCCTGGGGAGTGGATTTCCCATCACACAGGTGGCCCGCAGTTGAGAGAGGGCACTTCTATCTTGAAGTGCCCTCTCCGTCACTTATCTGCCTTGGCATCCTGCTGCTGCTATTTTAAGCTGGAAGGCCTCTGATCAGCTCTCCCGCTTCAAGAGCCTGCCAGCCATCCTGAATTAGACAGTAAGTACACTGCCATGAATTGGCTGCTCCAGGGAAAACTGCATTGAGTGACTGTTTTCCACACAGTGTCGGCTTCTGACTCCCTTTTGAGCCTGACCGCGGGGTTCAGAAGCCCACTGGGAAAATCCTACCCCAAATCCCTTTCATTTCTCCCAAAGCTGCTATCCCCAGCTAATAAATATCACAAGAGCAGTCAAATTGCTCAAATCAGTTCTTCTGTTCTTTACAGTTTTCATTCTACATTTCTCCCTACACTGAGGTGACTGCACCCAACTATGTCATAAACACATTTAAAAAAATCGCCCAACATACCTACAAAATCAAATAATTAGAACTTCCTGCAAGAAGATTTCCTCTAAAGGGCCTAACTTTCTATCTAAATCCAGGGCCTTGAGTTGGAAATTTCACCTGAGCTTGGGCCTGGATCTGGAGTTTCCAGTTGCTGCTGACAAATATACATGTGAGTGTGTGACAGAGAGTGAAGCACATCACTGGCAGGTTGGAGCCTGATCCTATGGAACTATGACACCTGGAATGTTTTTTTTAAGATTTGTCTGTGGGATGTTGGTGTCACTCGCTAGGCCATCATTTGTTGCCTATCCCTAATTGCCCTTGAACTGAGTGGCTTGCTAGGCCATTTCAGAGGGCAGTTAAGAGTCAACCACATTGCTGTGGGTCTGGAGTCACATCTAGGCCAGACCAGGTAAGGATGGCAGATTTCCTTCCCTAAAGGACATTAGTGAACTAGATGGGTTTTAACAACAATCAACAATCGTTTCTTGGTTACTATTAGTATACCTTACCAAATTCACCGTCAAATTTTACAAATTTCACAGTCAAGGCAATTTAAGAATCGTGATGGGTTGGTAACCAGAGGACACAGATTGAAGCCGAATGATAAAAGAACCAGAGGTGATATGAGGAAAACAAATTACATAGTGAGGTGTGATCTGGAATGCACTGCCTGAAAGGACAATGGAAGCAAATTCAATAGTAACTTTCAATGGGGAATTGGATAAATATTTGAAGGGGAAAATATTTTCATTTACAGGGAAAGATTAGGGTAGTGGGACTAACTAGATAGCTCTTTCAAAGAACTAGTGTATACATGATGGGCCAAATGACAAATGCTGCGAATCCAGCATGGATAGCAGAACCAACTGAAAATAGCACTCATCTTGTGGTAGGTACCTTATCTCAAATATGACATGTGTTTGTGCTATGTATCTTTCAGTATCAGTAGGTTTTGTAATGCGTTTACCCACCAATCACACAATCTTATTTCTGTATTACAGGATAGCATTCAGAGCCGTGGTAAACATCAGACTCAACAATGAGTATCACTAAAGGAGGCCCACTAATCTAATATTAAATGGGAAGCCAAGCAGACTTAGACTTGGATTTGTGTAAATTTAAACTGGGTAGTTGGGAAAAATGTCTTCATTCAAAGGGTGAAATAGATTTGCAGCAAACTAATGGGTCAGGTAGTAGCATCAAAGAATTGGGAATACAAAAAAATGCTGTTGGTCATCAGCTGAGGGGGGTAGTCTGAGTGGGGTGCGGTCAAATGTCAGGCTGGGGGGTGTTGGATGTCGAGCTGTGGTGTTCAGAGTGCCAGGCCAAGGGTCAGAGTACTACTGCCAAAAGCTCAGTGGGTCGAGTGGTATTTTCTTGCACTTGATTTATGACTTTGCACCTTTATTTTTATCTAAAGAATTACTGACTGACAGTATGTGATGGCTAGGCTACCATTGGAAACACAGTTGTCCTAAATAGATAATCTTGTCTATATAAAAAAGCTGGTTCAATTTCCATGTATTTAAGAGACAAGAACCCATCTTTACCAGGGCTTTCAAAGGTGACAACTGCATTATTAATTGGAAAAAAAGGAAATACACTGAAAATAACTTAAAAGACATTGATCGTAATGCTGTTGTTTGAGATTTTTGAAATTACTTGAATATCAAGGTCCTCTATTACAAGGATGAAGGATATTGCTGAGCCTCCTGGACATATCGCAAAAGGAAACATCCCTTTCAAAGGAAGGCACCGATGGTTCATTGCCCTGTTGAAGATGTCCCACAGCTGGTACAGATTCATACCATCTCCGACCATGACAAACTCTGATTGCAAACCTCTGATTGATTGCAATCAAGCTTTTCATCCTGAGAATAGGGTCACATCCAGGACCGGTCACAGGTTAGACTGACTGATGTTCTTTGCAAAATAAACCCGGCCAAAGCAGATGTCACCCACGATATCCATGATCACGTACTTATCTGAGCTTCCTGGGGGTTCCAAGGTAAATCAGAACCACTGAATTTTTACAGCACAGAAGGAGGCCATTTGGCCAATTGTGCCTGCACCGGTTCTCCAAATGAGCAATTCACTGAGTGCCATTTTCCCCCCCTTCTCCCTGTAACCCTGCATATTCTTCCTTTTCAGATAACAGTCGAATTCCCTTTTGAATGCTTCGATTGAACTTCCCTCCACCATACTCTCAGGCAGTGATTCTGTTACGAAAGTGCCTCTGTGTTTTGTTAAAATATATTTTTTGAGAATTCATTTTTGAAAGATTGAAGAAATGTTAAACTTTGGGGGTTTTCAAAGGGGGTCATGTAAAGGCCACTTGGCTTTGAAAAACAGTCCCTGGAAATGTTCTTTAAAAGGGGCACTGAGAGGTCTTGTGAGGAAAACAAGCCTTTCCAAGTAACCACCTGACTTCCAGCTCAATA
The DNA here is from genome assembly GCF_036365525.1 of Heterodontus francisci. Taxonomy (NCBI): domain Eukaryota; kingdom Metazoa; phylum Chordata; class Chondrichthyes; order Heterodontiformes; family Heterodontidae; genus Heterodontus; species Heterodontus francisci. Next base: position 79,302,330 of record NC_090388.1, read on the forward strand.
AACAACAGGGAACTTTGGACACCTGGAGAAGTTGTTTACAAAGAAGTGACCTCCTGTTATCAGTTTCGATTTTGAATTGTTTTGAGTTGGGGTTGAACTGTATGAAAAGGGAAAGAACTTCCAAGGAGAGAAGAAAATTCCCAAGGATAGGAAGAAGACCACAACCCAGCTCAGCTTTCCATAACCTCTCTAAGAGACTCTGAGAAGTCCACTGTGTCAACTCATCTTGTTTCCTGTCTTTGAAGAAAAGCCTGCTAAATTAATTCTCAATGCCACCTGAATAGAACTGTTCTAAATGTTCCTAGTGACCTGTCTATGTATATTCAAAGGCCAGACTGTATGCAGTTTTGGAACGCAACATACTTCATCTGCTGCTTCTTCAAAAATGAGCAAGTATCCAGCCCAAGTGCTTTTTTATCTGTAATAGAGCTTTAAAAACAAAAATCCCTTTATTTTTCCAGTATGTGTGTGTGTGAGTCTGAGAGGCTAAGGTCAAAAGGGAACTTTAATATTTCAATCTGTGTGTTTATGCTTTCCTTCATTACTGGTTATGACTTGTTTTATACTGATAATTTTGTTGTTCATTAAAGAAACCTGGTTGGTGTGCTTTATTCTGAAAAATAGAGTATATGTTTGACCATATCGGTAAGTGGGAAAATTTAAATATATGTTGTGACCTGTGGAGAAGTGGGACTAGAATAAACAATGCACTCCTCCCACCTCAGTCATAACACATTCCAGATCCTAACCACTCGGTGCATGAAAACGTTTTTCCTCATGTCACTTTTGCCAATTACTTTAAATCTGTGCTCTTTCATTCTCGATCCTTTCAGGAGTGGGAACAGTTTCTCTCTATCTACTCTGTCCAGCCCCCTCATGATTTTGAATACCTCTATCAAATCACCTCTCAGCCTTCTCTTCTGTAAGGAAAACAACTTCTCCAATCTATCTTCATATCTGAAGTTCCTCATCCCTGGAACCATTCTTGTGAATCTTTTCTGCACTCTCTCCAATGCTTTCACATCTTTCCTAAAGTATGGTGCCCAGAACAGGACGCAATACTCTAGCTAAATCCGAACTAATGCCTGATACAAGTTCACACTGTCTCCTTGTTCTTGTGCTCTATGCCCCTATTAATAAAGTCTGGGATATTGTGTGCTTTATTAACCCCTCTCTCAACCTATCCTGCCACCTTCAATGACTTATGCACATATACACTGTGGTCCCTCTGTTCCTGAACTCCCTTCAGAGTTGTACACTTTATCTTATATTGTCTCTCCCATATTCTTCCTACCAAAATGAATCACTTCACATTTCTCCACATTGAACTTCATCTGCCACTTGTCAGCCCTTTCCACCAACTTGTCTATCTCCTTTTGAAGTTCTATACTATCCTTCTCACAGTTCACAATGCTTCCAAGTTTCGCATCATCCACAAATTTTGAAATTGTGTCTTGTACACCAAAGTTTAGGTAATTAATATATATCAGAAAGAGCAAGCGTCCCAACAGTGACCCCTGGGAACTCCACTATAAACCTTCCACCAGCCCGAAAAAACATCCATTTACCACTACTCTCTGTTTCTGTCACACAGCCAATTTTGTATCAATATTGCTACTGTCCCTTTTATTCCATGTACAGGCCTCTCAGCAAAATTGGGTTGCCCTGAACACAGCAGCTACATTCCCTGTGCCTCCAGATGCTCTAACATTTCTAGGCTTGATGTCTAGAGTGTGATCAGGAGCAGAAACCCTGGGGGAAAGTGAGACCAGTTGTAGCAACTCAACTGAGATTGGCTATCTCAGCATTTACCAGGGGATTGAACATGCTGCTGTGTTCAGGGCAACCCAATTTTGCTGAGAGGGCTTTAAATGGGTCTTAGGCCTTTGGCGTGTTCAAATAAGGGGCTTTCAGGCACAGGCTATGTATCACCCACAAGCCCTGGGTGCCTTTTTTATTGCCTACATTAATATGGTAGAGGACGCACTTTCAGCTGATATGGAGCGTGCGCTCGCTGCTCACCACATTCTAGGCCTACTTGCTTGATTTGCGCCCAAAAAACAGGCAAGGCACCATCCAATTTCTTTTCTTACACATTGAATTTGGACAAGGACAGGATCAGCTTGAGTACAATGATCTCCCTGATCCAGCATTTACTGTCTGAATACACCACCTACACTCACTGCCTCAACACAAACATGATAAAGAATGACTACCCAATGGGAGCTGCAGAGGGCAGCATAGGTGAAGCAGCACTGTCAGAGAAGTGAAGGGAACTGGAAAAATAATATCTATTTCTTTAAGTGACAAAAGCACATTCTTTAAGAATGTGAAAACAACTCAGTGGCGAGAAATTACTGCAAGACTGGAGAAAGTGCAAAAAGGATCAGAACTGAAAGATTATAACGCAGGAGAGACTGAACAGGCTGGGGCTCTTTTCTCTAGCAAAGGGACGGTTAGGGGCTGTGGTTCAATGTTAGCACACTTAAATCTGTAATTGTTAGGTTCGAAGTTTAAGTCCAACTTCAGCACAAAACTCAAGATTAACAATGCAGTACTGAGGGAGTGCTGCATTACCAGAGGTGTCATCTCTCAGATGAGATAATAAAGTGAGACCCTATCTGCCCTCTCAGGTAGATGTAAAAGGGCCCATGGCACTATCTTGAAGAAGAGCAGGGAATTTATTCCTGGTCCATATTTATCCTTTAATTAATCAATCCCTCTAGCTGGTCATTATCATATTGCTGTTTTTGTGCAAATTGGCTGCTGCATTTCCTACATTACAACAGTGACTACATTTAAAAAAAAAACTGCATTGGCTGTAAAGTGCTTTGAGATGTCTGATGGTTGGCAAGGTGCTATATAAATGCAAGTCTCCTTTCCTTTTTACCTGATAGAGGTCTAAAATTTATGGAGAGATTTGATAAGGTAGACGTAGAGAAGCTGCTTCCATGTGTGGGGGCGTCCAAAGCCACGAGACATAAAAAATAACATGCAAATAGAAAATCCTGGAAATTCTGAGCAGGTCAGCCATCATCTGTGGATAATGTGTGGAAATAAATATAAGATGGTCACTAATAAATCCAATAAGGAATTCAGTCACAACTTCTGTATCCAGAGTGTTAGAATGTGGAACTAGCTAGCACAAGGAGCAGCTGAAGCGAATAGCACAGATGCCCTTAAGGGAAGCTAGATAAGTGCAAAAGGCAGAAAGGATATGCTGATAGGGTGAGGTGAAGAAGGGAGGGCGGAGGTTCGTGTGGAGCAGGAACACCAGGAATAGGCCTGTTGAGTTGAATGGCCCATCTCTGTGCTATAAATTCTATGTACACAGCATTACTGTTGGGTGCTGAGACTGATGAGTGAGTCTTTAATGTAAATGCCAGCTATAAACTGGCCTAAAAGATTCTGATTACTAGTTTCTAACACTGGGAGTCTCTCGGAAGACGGTTATGATCTCACTAGCAATAATAAACACAGCACATCTTCAAAACACATCTAAGCTGTCGCTGCATGTAATGGCCAGGGGAATTCTTACCAGTTTGTGCTGTAAACTTGCCTGAAATTGTTTTTATGAGGGCAGGAGAAGTCACTGTTGTAAATATTAACGATACATTTCCTATCTTGTACTCATCACTCTGATTGTCAGAATGATTTTCCAGTGACTGAATAAGTCCAATTCTGTTTAGTTACAGGGGATTCCAGTATTTTTAACCAGGGTTTTGGAGAGTATGTTCTGCCATTCTTACAGGACCATAGTTAAGGTCAGGCTCAATGAATTAGTTATTGGCTGATATTATTTCATGACAGTAAGGTGTTTTGTGGGTCATATCACACAGTTCAGTCTGTTTTCCTGAGAAATCTTCAGTCCGATTGCCTTGGGAATTGTGCCTGGATAACATTGATAACGTTGCACTCAATGGCAATGCCATGTGGGCCAAATAGAGGACAGATGAGGTGTTCCATGTACACAGCACCACTCAGTCCCTGAGCAAATAACAAGCACATAACCAACGGGCATGCAAATGCATTAAATCCCATGTGGCTTTTCTTGGTGCCAAGACAGCACCTGCTGGAAGTGAAACAGGACTTCTCTTTGATTGATCTAAATTAAGATCCTCAGAACGTTAGGAATTACTAGATGATAAAAGACTAAGGTCCATCTAATTTGTCTCTACCATCCTGGTAGTCACATGATACAACAATAATAGTTGTTGACTAATCATAGCAATCAATTTCCATCAATTAATCTACAACAGACCCAGTCATGACGTGAGAAAACCCTGCAGTGGTGGACAGCTTTAAGAACCATAGGTCCAAAGTCACCTGTTCCTCCCAAGCATGTTACATTTACCACACGCCATGTCTCAAATTACTCATATACTGTATCCCAAACCAGCTATTGTTCAAAAATTGGAAACATTTTATTGGTTGCTTTTACAGTTTCAATGACTCCTTCATAAAGATCAGGGAGATTTCAGCAGAAAGAACTTGCATTTATATAGCACCTTTCATGACCTCAGGATGTCCCAAAGTGCTTACAGCCAACTAAACACTTTCAAGTGTAGTCACTGTTGCCATCTAGGAAACTCAGCAGCCAATTTGCGCCTCGGTTTTACATGTCATCAAAAGATGGTGCATCAGACAATGCAGCACTCCTTCAGTACTGATGTGCAGTGCCAGACTGGATTATATACTCTGGAATAGACTCCCTGGTGTGCAGCCTGAACCCCCAATAATTGCCTGCCAGCGAAGGCACAATTCCTGCGCGCTTCGGTTGGGAGTCAATATCGGCAAGTTAAATACCCCTAGGGCCTTGCGCTCTGGGAGTGGGGTAGTGTTCATCACCCTTGTCAGCCCCTGATTCCACCCCCATCCTGAGTTAAAATGAGGGCTGCCCTCTTGCTGTATCTTTGCTGAGGCACAGCAGGAGACAAAGGCACCAAGACAAAAGGAAATAAGATTTTTGGGAGCTTCTAGAGGTAGGAAAAGTAATTATAAAGGCTAATGGAATTTCTTTTTATTCATTCATGGGATGTGGGTGTCACTGCTAATCCTGGCATTTATTACCCATCACTAATTCCCCTTGAGAGGTGATGAGCTTCAACCGCTGCAGTCCTTGTGGTGTAGGTACACCCACAGTGCCGTTAGGAAGGGAGTTCCAGGATTTTGACCCAGCAACGGTGAAGGAACGGCGATATATTTCCAAGACAGGATGGTGTGTGGTTTGGAGGGGAACTAGCAGGTTGTGGTGTTCATATGCATCTGCTGCCCTTGTCCTTCTCGGTGGTAGAAGTCACGGGATTGGAAGGTGCTGTCGAAGCAGCCTTGGCTATTTGCTGCAGTGCATCTTGTACATGGTACACACTGCTGCTACTGTACACTGGTGGTGGAGGGAGTCAATTTTGAAGGTGGTGGAAGTGGCTGCTTTGTCTTCGATGGTGTCGCGCTTCTTGAGTGTTGTTGGAGCTGCACTCATCCAGGCAAGTGGAGAGTATTCCATTACACTCCTGACTTGTGCCTTGTAGATGGTGGACAGATTTTGGGGAGTCAGGAGGTGAGTTACTCTCCACAGAATTCCCAGTGTCTGACCTGCTCTTGTAGCCACAGTATTTATAAGGTTTGTCCAGTTAAGTTTTTGGTCAATGGTGACATCTGGGATGTTGATGGTGGGGAATTCAGCGATGGTAATGCTGTTGAATGTCAAAGGGAGATGTTTAGATTCTCTCTTGTTGGAGATGGTCATTGCCTGGCACTTGTGAGGCACGAATGTTACTTGCCACTTACCAGCAGCCCAAGCCTGGGTGCTGTCCAGGTTTTGCTGCATCTTGGCATGAAATGCTTTATTATCTGTAGAGTTGCAAATGGTACTGAACATCTCCACTTCTGATCTTATGATGGAGGGACGGTCATTGATGAAGCAGCTTGGGCCTAGGACACTACCCTGAGGAACTCCGGCAGTGATGCCCTGGGACTGTGATGATTGACCTCCAACAACCACAACCATCTTCCTTTGTACCAGGTATGACTGCAACCAGCGGAGAGTTTTCCCCCAATTCCAACTGACTTCAATTTAACTAGGACTCCCTGATGCCACACTCGGTCAAGGCAATTTTTCTCATCTCACCTCTGGAGTTCAGCTCTTTCGTCCATGTTTGGACCAAGGCTGTAATGAGGTCAGGAGCAGAGTGGTCCTGGCAGAACCGAAACTGAGCATCAGTGAGAAGGTTATTGGTGATTAAGTGATGCTTGATAGCACTGTCGATGACACCTTCCATCTCTTGGCTGACGATTGAGGGTAGACTGATGGGGTGGCAATTGGCTGGATTGGGTTTGTCCTGCTTTTTGCGACAGTGGAAAATTGCCCAGGTATATTCTTTGTTGGGTAGATGCCAGTGTTGTAACTGTACTGGAACAGCTTGGCTAGGGGCACAACTCATTCAGGAACGCAATATTGCCCTTTATCTCAATGGGGCTGAAATACAAAGGGAGGAAGTAATGCTACAGATGTAAAGAGTCTTAATCTGAAGTAAATCTCCTTGAGTTTAGAAGATTAAAAGGTGATTTAATTGACGTTGTTATGACCGAGGTGGGAGGAGTGCACTGTCTTTTCTAGTTCCACTTCTCCACGGGTCACAACATATATTTAAATGTTTACCCAGTTACCGATACAGACAATTATATACTCTATTTTTATCTCAGAATAAAATCCACCAACCAGGTTCTTTAATAAACAACAAAATTATTAATTGGGGAGGGCAAACAAAGCAAGGGAATAGACAATAAATGGGAGGATATTGAGAGGGGTAGAAGAAGTGACTTTGGAGTGCATGTCCACAGGTCCCTGAAGATGGCAGGATAAGTAGATAGAGTGAAGAAGAGGGCATATGGAATGCTTTCCTTTATTGGCCGAGATATATAATACAGAAGCAGGGATGTAATGCTAGAACTGCATAAAACGCTGATTAGGCCACAGCTGGAGTACTGCGTACAGTTCTGGTCACCACATTACAGGAAGGATATAATTGCTCTGGCGAGAGTACAGAGAAGATTTACAAGAATGTTGCCAGGGCTTCAAGGTTGCAGCTATGAGGAAAGATTGGATTGGCTAGAGTTGTTTTCCTTAGAACAGAGGAGGCTGATGGTGACTTAATTGAGCTGTACAAAATTATGAGGGGCCTAGATAGAGTAGACAGGAAGGACCTGCTTCCCCTAGCGGAGAAGTCAATTACCAGGGGGCACAAATTTAAGGTGATTGATCGGAGGATTAGAGGGGACATGAGGAAAAACGTTTTCACCCAGAGGGTGGTGGGTGTCTGGAATTCACTGCCAGGGCTGGTGGTGGAGGCAGAAACCCTCAACTCATTTAAAAGGTACCTAGATATGCACCTGAAGTGCTGTAATCTGCAAGGCTACGGACCAGGTGCTGGAAGGTGGAATTAGTTTGGGTGGCTGGTTTTCTTCGGCCGGCGCGGACACGCTGAGCTGAATGGTCTCCTTCTGTGCCATAATTTTTCTATGGTTCTATTTTATTATAAAACAAGACTTACCCAGTAAAGATGCAAAGCATTAACACACAGATTGAAATATGAAAGTTCCCGCTTAAAATTAGATACACACAGAGGTTAAAGAAAAAGATAAAGAAATTTTCTCTGCAGAGATCTTTTTACAAAACAGACAAAAAAATACTTTGGCTAAATACTTGCTAATTCTTGAAGGAAAATGAGAAGATATGGAATTATATCAATTGTCCCTTTTCTCTGGTGTCCCAAATACGCGTAGACGGCTGTCACTGGAATCTTTTTGGAACCGTTCTCTTCAGGCGATGTCGAGGATTAGTCGGGCAGGCTTTCCAGGAGAAATGTGGCATCAGGGGTTTCAGCTATCACCCACTGGATTTTGCAGGGTTTCTTAGAGAGGTGGAGAAAAGGTGAGCTGGGTGCTTCTCTCAGCTGGCTACAAACCCAACTGACTCAAAACAATATTCCAAAACAAAACTAACTCTTGGCCACCATAAATCTTGACAGGTCACTTCTCTGCTGTGAAATTCTGTAAACAATTCCCTCTAGTCACCAATGCTTCTGTTGTTTATTTAGCAAATGTTTTTAAACAGCAAGGTCCTTCCAGTGACCTTTTTTTAAAAAAAAAAGTCTAGCATCTATGGAATCACTTCAGTCCCAAATGAATCCATCTCCACAATTTTCAACCACGAGTCCTCAAAATAAATTTTTAAAAGAAGCACTTTCATAACAAAGTGTTTAAAACAATGTAAGTGTTTTGATAAGGTAAATACAGAAAATGGTCTTCCTCCAGTGTGAGAATCCAGCATAAGAGAACATAAACCTAAAATTGCAGCTAGGCCACTTAGGAGTGAAATCAGGAAGCACGTTTTCACAAAAAGGGTAATGGAAATCTGGAACGCTATCCTCAAAAAGGTTGTTGATGCTGGGGGACTTTTGGAGGTTTCATTTTGGGACCGATAGATTTTTGGCGGATAAGGAAATCAAGGGATATAGAGCAAAGGTGGGTAAATGGAGTTGAGGTACAGATCAGCCATGATCTAAGTGAATAGTGGAAGAGGCTAGTGGAGGTGGCTAAGTGGCCTCCGGCTCCTGTTTCCTTTAAAGCTTGCAAATTCCAAATTAAAACATAACCTTTTCAGAGTAAAGGTTTTCCAGGAAAAGACTTACAGTGAAAACTGTTTGGAGGGCCAGAGGCATTTCAATTTGATACATTCCTGCCAAATTATGGGATAATTATCCAGGAATACAAAGACCTCCCAGCATCTGTCCCCGTTATCGGATGAAGTGAAGCACGGTGCAGACCGATGGCTCTTTAAGTCAGCCTGAACCTAACTGGACGTGTCTCAAACACTCATTGATGATCCAGATTGTTAATCCTCAAAAAAAAAATACATTCACAAAAAATGGAGGAGCAGAGAAACAAACAAATTCGGTTCTGCTGTTAATGCACTACTGAGGTTGTGGGGGGTTGGGGGAGGTGCAGGGAAGGGGGAAGATGGTTGGACAAGTGAAGATTTCTATGTTTTCTTCTGTTATTACGTCAAACAATTCCCTTTACCGCAGGACACTTTTAACTGCACATGCCAGCAGATGCTTGAGACGAGGACGAGCCAATTCGTTTTGGCAAACTGTTACTTATTATGTTATATTCTTGTTTCGGTTCGTAATAGTTTGGCGTTGGATGAGGAAGGACTAACAATTGTATTTATTGTGACTGAATATAATTCTGAGTTCAGGCAACATTCAGCAACTCAGCCACACGTTTACACCCTTCATATCAGAGGCTGCTACACTGCTTCGAACCAGTTGCTCAATTCCAATATTCATGATAGAAATATTTATGTGTTCAAGGTATATTTATAAATTCTCATAATCAAATGGACATATTAGTTCTCTTGAGGAATCTATCCATTTCAACTTTGAATGTTTTAACCAATTCTTCATTCAATGCAACTAATAGTCCCATTATAAGCATAACGTGTGAAGAAACCTTGGTGTCAATGTACTCTGCCTGTAAACACCATCTAATTAGTATGTACAGTGGCTCAATAATTTACTCATTTATATACCAGCAAACCTCCTATGGCCTTGCTCAAAGGACCTGTAATTTAATAAGGAGAAAAACACTATACTGCAAAAAATAGAATTTAAGTGCCTGTTCCTTTATCACTAGGTTTAAATGGGATGGGCAATAAATGCTGTCCTAACCAGTGATGTCCACATCCCATGAAGGAATAAAAAAAAGCTTTGTATTTTTGATATGCAGAGTGGATTCCATGTAAAGTTGCAAATAATGACCTTGGTCTGGTTTGATGTTTAGGTAAATTTGTAGGCACACGATGGGCTAAATGGCCTCTTTCTGTGCTGTATACTTTCTATGATTCTATGTTAATGAAGTGGTATGCTCTTTGAGAGAGGGAAACACAGCATTATAATAACAACAAGCATTTATATAGTGCCTTTAATGTGGTATAACATCCCAAGGCACTTCACAGGAGCATTATCAAACAAAATTTGACATCAAGCCACATAAGGAGATATGACTACAGGTATTAGACAAAAGCCTGGCCAAGGAGATAGGTTTTACAGGACATCTTAGAGCAGGAGAGCGAGAGAGAAAGGTGGAGAGGTTTAGAGACGGAATTCTAGAGCTTTAAGGCCTAGGCAGCTGGAGGCACGGCTGCCAATATGGAGCGAAGAAAATCGAGGATGCGCAAGAGGCTGGAATTATTTTAAGTCTGTAAGAAATAGAGTCGAGTACATGAGTTACAGAAAGTGTGAATTATTCTTATTAATAATCATTTTCATCCAGTTTGGAGCCATTAAATTGTTTAGCTTTGCACACTTGCATGGTCCGCTGCAGTGTTGAAGAAAGTGGGAGACCCCTGGCAGGGATAATATAAAGGACAAATAACTTATAAATATAGTCATTAAACGTTAAAACTAGACTCCAATCCAGTCCACTCCTCTAGAATTCCCTTTGTCTTTTCTCTACGAACCGGTCGATCTGCAGGATAACATGTTCCAATTTGGTTTTTTTTTTGCATGTGTTTTTGATCTGGTCCTGGCTGCACTGGCCTCTGTCTGGCTGTACTGAAATGGCAGTTGGAAATGTCAAAATTGTTGTCTCTCATTACTGTCACCCACCCAACGCTCATTCCTACAGAACAAAGAATATGAAACATGCCAGCATTAATTCAGATTAATCGGATGTTAGGGATACAGGAATAGGTGCAGGCCATTCAGCCCCTCGAGCTTTCTCTGCTATTCAACTAAACTATGACTGATTTGGAATTCAAATCCATTTATCCACCTGAGCTTCATATCCCTCGATACCATTACCTAGTAAAAAAATTATCTCAGTCTTTAAAGCTTTTGTGGGAGAGAGTTCCATTTTATTACTACTTTGTGTGAATAAAATGCTCCCTGATTCCCCTCCTAAATGGTTTGGCCCTAATTTTACAATGGCCCCAGTACTCGATTGTATCCTCAAAGGAAATAGTTTCCCACACCAACCCTATCCTTTTAACATTTTAAATACCTCGATCAGATCACCCCTCAATCTCCTAAACTCAAGGGAATACAAGCCAGCTTTATGCAGCCTGTCCTCATAATTTAACCCTCGAAGCCCATCATTCTTGTGAATCTGCACTGCATCTCCTCCAAGCCCAAAATATCCTATCCAAAACTGAAGGCAGCACTCCAGATGTGAAAAACCTGTGAAAACACCTGCAATGTGATCTCTGTTGACCAGAGTAAGCCAGTTTCTTTCAGTGGGAGAAGGCACACAATTGTTTAAATGTCTGGGTGTCCTATTGCGCATGTTAAGCCTGAAATATAGAAAGCTAAACAGAAGGCACAAAGGCGGATTTTGATCATTAAAACTGCAATGTGTTGTCTCTCCAAGTACAGGCCTTCCCATGATTTGTGGCTTGTTACATACTCTACACATGCTGGCCTGAGAGCTGTTGGATTTGGGCAGACATGCAGGCTGATATATTGCTCAGAGATAAGGTTGCCAACTCTCCCAGATTGTCCTGCAGTCTCCAAGGATTAAAGATTAAACTTCCAGACACTGCTGTGAGGAACCCTGGAGAAAAAACATGGGGCATTTAAAAAAAAAATCAGAGATGGGGGAAGAAAGGTTGTCCGACTGACAGTCAAGAATCATCCAATGAGGTAACGCGGAGTCTGCTCGCTTTCCAATTGGCTATGAGAAGGCGGGCCACTGCGAGAATGGGCACGTCAGATGATCGGTAGTGAGTGCGTGGAGGGTGGGATGAATGGAGCAAGAGGTCATGTGAGGAAACCTCCCTGGAATGTGTAAACCAGAGATGGCAATCCTACTCAGTGATAAAAGCCCCAAATTCCCTACTGTTTTTTCGTTCAATTTTTAATTTGGTCTTCACAAAAAAACAGGACTCAAATATCAAAATTTGTACTTTATTCAGTGTGGACAAATATTGATAAAAACATAGGTTTCACAGATAATTGCAAAGGCATGAGAGGTTTGTGGGTGAGTAAATAATACAAGGTGTGAATTTTTATAAAGTTAATAAGATCCACAAGGTGAATACTTATCTCAGGTCTTGGCCATAAGGGCACCAGCTCTCCATATACTGAACATTTTCTTGTTCAACATACTTAAAATAGGATAATAGCAAAATACTGAAAATCTGAAATAAAATCAGAAAGTGCTGAAAATATTCAGCAGGTCTGGCAGCATCTGTGGAGAGAGAAGCAGAGTTAATGTTTCAGGTCAGTGACCCTTCTTCAGAACTGGCAAAGGTTAGAAAAGAATTAGGCTTTAAGCAAGTGAAGGAGAGTGGGGTGGGGTAGCGAACAAATGGGAAGATGTTTGATAGGGCAGAGGGCAGGAGAGATTAAATAACAAAGCTGACCTGGGACAAAGGCAAAGAGTGTGTTATTGCTTGTGGTGAAAGACAAAGCATTAGTCCAGATAGAGTGTTAATGGCAGAATAATGATTTTATAATAATGGGGCCAAGGAGCTCTTTTAAGAGATTAATTTCCCCTTGTCTCCCTGAATATCATGCAACTCCCTTTTTTAATTAAAGACGAGAAGCAAGCTTTCTCAGTTTGGGATTCACAGCAAACTATATTTTGTGGGGAGTTGTTTCACACCACTGTTCACAGACAGCCCAAATCAGCCGAGACTGCACCAAGTGTCTTTTGTCTTATTCCTGAAGTGGTCAGAAAATTGCCACATAAAATTTATGTTTTTAATATTCCTTTTAAACAAAACTATGCAGTTCTACCAATTCAAGATCTCCCTGGCACTCCTTCACTTGGATTGACAATATAAAAGCAGTTTCTACAAGGCTATTCCATATCAGTATTTCGAAGAAGACCAGGCAAGTTCTCCCCAGTGTCCTGGCCAATATTCATTCCTCAAACAATATCATTAAAACAGCACTGTTGCTTGTGGGAGCTTTCTGTGTGCAAATTGGCTGCTGCGTTTCCTACATTACAATGGCGACTACACTTCACAAGTATTTAATTGGCTGTAAAGTGCTTTGGGACATCCTGAGGTGGTGAAAGTTGGTAAAAAGAAAGACTTGCATTTGTATAGAGCCTTTCACGACCACTGGATGTCTCAAAGTGCTTTACAGTCAATGAAGTACTTTTTGAAGTGTAGTCAGTGTTCTAATGTAGGAAACACAGCAGCCACTTTGCGCACAGCAAACACCCACAAACAGCAATGTGATAATGACCAGATAATCTATTTTTGTGATGTTGATCGAGTGTTGATTGAGGGATAAATATTGGCCTGGACACTGGGGACAACTCCGCTGCTCTTCATCAAAATAGCGCCTTGGGAACTTTTACGTTCACCCAAGCAAGCAGAAGGTGCCTTAGTTTAATGCAAGGTTGTCCAACATATGGCCTGTGGGCAGGATCCAGCCCGCCAAAAGTTTCCATTCAGCCCGAGGATGTATTTCAAAGATGAGAAATTTCCAATTGGCTTCTTCTTCCAGACCAGCTTTTGAAAGAAGATTGCAAGTCAGTTTCACAGCTGACAGATGCTGACATTTGGTACAGTGGTTTCCTAACTTCGGACAGACATGGGGCTTTCCGGCCAGTTCCAATTTTTTTTTTAAAAACCCGCCAGAAGACCCCAAATCTGTCCAAAGTTGGGAAACCGCTGTTCCCGTGTTTCAGCTGTGAAACTGACAGCGCAATGGTTTGAAAAAGCTGACCAACCACAAAGCTGCTGTGCTGAGCACTCCCATTCCTTGCAACTGTCAGAGAGAGAGAGAGGGAACAAAGAAAGAGAAAGCGGGTGACAGAGTGAGAGAGACGGTGGGGGGGGGGCTGGACAGAAGAGAGAAGGAGGACAGAGAGAGAGAGAGAGAGATGGGAAAGAGAGAAAGGGAGAGAGGAGGAGAGAGAGAGAAAGAGCGAGGAGGGAGAGCGAGAGTGATCAAGATCACTACTGACAGACGGACATCTATCCTGAATACTACGCATCGCTACAAGTGTGCAAGTAAACATCGACTACTTGTGCAAGCAAATAAATGCCAGGTATCTCACTAATTCAGTGTCCAACATAGTGATGAGAAAGTAAGTCAATAAATCAATCTTCTCAGTTAAAGCTTCTTCACAAGAATGCACATTTGTTATTGTTTTGATGCTTCATTCCGAAATTGTCTCATCTGCCCCCTATGTAAGATAAAAATAGTAATGTGGCCCCCCACATGAAAAGGTTGGACAACACTGGTTTAACGTCTCATCCGAAGGATGGTACATCTAACAGTACAGCACACTGTCAATACTGCGCTAGAGTGTCAGCCTTAATATTTGCATTCAAGCCTTGGAGTGGGACTTAAACACAGCACCTTGTGACTCAGAAACAAGCGTGCTATCCACTGAGCTACAGCTGACATATAAATCAAGTCTTTCTTTCTTTCTTCTTTGAGGTCCACTCATGATAACGAATACCCTCAAGCCATGCACTCAGCACTTCACGCATTCCACTGTCCACCATCTCTCGCACACTCACAACATTAAGCTTCTAACAGTATGAGTTGAATCTATACCTGAACTGTCAGTTTCACATCATCCTTCGTCCCATCCCATACACCAGCAAGATTCTTTTTTCTTTAAAATATTAAGAACTGAAAACTTTTGGATGTTGTCCCACCATCCCATCACCCCACTTCCCTCCTTCACTTCCTTCTGACTCTATCTCTCCCAACTACAATCATTGCAGAGCTTTCACATTCCCCTATTTGACCCCAAACACTCTGCCCTCAACCTAAGCTCTGGAATTCCCTCTCTCTCCTCCTTTAAGACTGTCCTTAAATCCTACCTCTTTGAGCAAGCTTTTGGTCACCTGTTCTAATATTTCCTTATGAGGCTCAGTGCCAAATTTTGTTTGATAACACACATACGAAGCATCCTGGGGCATTTTACCATGTTAAGGCATTATAGAAATGCAAGTTGTTGTTGTTTTTGTTTCCTCACAGAAACTCTGGCCGGAATTTCATGCTGGCCCACAGGCCCCGCCCACCAGCAGAATAGTCGGTGGCAAGTGTGCCTCCGCCAGGCCTGGAGGGCACTACGTGTTTTTACGTGCCCCAGGCCCTTAATTGGCCTTGGGCGGGACTTCCACCCCTCTGAGGCAGGAAGTCTTGCCTACATGAGCTGCCAGCCAATCAGCAGGCCAGCAGCTCTTCAGTCGCTGCAGTGCCACCAGGAACGGCGGCCACTGCAGGGATGGAACCCAGCCAGGACAGGTAACACGGAATGCAGATAATTGTGTGGGGCCTCACCGGGGACAACCAGCTGCGCTGGAGGTGGGGGGTGGGTCCAGTGGGTGCGGACGGCTTGTGCCATGGGGGAGACCGTCATCGGGCACAGGAGAGCCCCCCTACAGCCCACAAGGATGCTGCTAGGTTTTACTGAACCACCCACCTGCTGCTGGTAATATACCAGCAGCGGCAGGAGGAGGCCCTTAAGTGGCAATTAATTGGCCAGCTGAGGGCCTTAAATTGGCCTGGGGTGGGTGGGCCGTTTGTCAACTCCGCTGCCACTCGTAAAATTGCAGCAAGGGCGGGAAGATGACAGGAACCCACAATTTTACGCTCCTGCGGGGGCATAAAATTCTGGCCTCTGTTTAAAACTTATCATAACCTGGAGTCAATATTGAAAATAATTATCTGGAAGGCAAACATAAAGGAAGAAAATACAGAAGCCTTGTCTGATACACCTTTTTCCATTATATTCACACCTAAAATTGGTTACATTTCTAACCATATGTAGTTTAATCACACAAAGTTATTATTTTAAGTCTATTTGCAAAGCTCCTTTCCACTCAGGCACTTCCATTGTCTGTAACTATCCTGTCCATGCTACTAGTTAGCACCGATTGACCTCATTCAGAGAAATTATCACTGCAAGGGCAGAAGGTGTTGCTTCTCTGGGTATTGAGGCCAAGCTCCTTCTTTACAACTACAACAGCACTTTGGACTGCAGGGTGATAGGGAAAGAACAGGACTAACTGAATAACTCTGTCAAAGAGATAGCACCAGCACGATGGGCTGAATGGCCTCATTCTGTGTTTTATGATACCAACATTCTATGATTATGTCACTAAATGTAGTTGTAGAGTCTGTACCAGTGAGACAAGCAGGTGATAACCCACAAGTAAAAGACTCATGTTGATATTGCACCTTCTTACATTTCCGATAATGCCTCAGAACACTAAGGCTGCATTCAGCCCCTTTGAAGTGACCATTCAGCAAACATGGCCATCGTTTTACACACAGCAAAACCCCAAAAACAGCAATGGACAAATGACTGGTTCAGTAGCTTTGCTGGTGTTCACTAAGAAAGGAAAGTTGACTTAGATATTGGATGAACTCCCAGCTGTTCTTCAAATCATGCCCGGGATATACAACATCCACCCAGACAGAGCCTCAGATTAATGGGTTGGATCTCACTGGAAAAATAGAAGCAAGTTCACGACGCCCGCCATTATTAACACACAAATCGACCAGCAAATTCAGGGGATGAAGAGATATGCCACGAGTAGTAAATCTCCAAAATCTGCTGGTCAATTTACATGGCTCTGCCATTTACTTCGCATGAAATTGCATCTTGCCCTTAGCTTCCCTGTTATTTTTAAGAATATGCTGATTGCACTTTAATTGCCCATTAGATTCATCAAAGAAAATTATGTCTGGCAATTAAGAGCATAAGTAACCTTAACAATATAATTGTTCATGTAA
The DNA here is from genome assembly GCF_036365525.1 of Heterodontus francisci. Classification (NCBI taxonomy): domain Eukaryota; kingdom Metazoa; phylum Chordata; class Chondrichthyes; order Heterodontiformes; family Heterodontidae; genus Heterodontus; species Heterodontus francisci. The sequence goes on from NC_090388.1 coordinate 79,319,105, forward strand.
TGCCAATCAACTTCCATGGGCCAGAGGTTGAATAATTTAAATTGTGGAGTTTCATTCCTACAGGTAGTAAATCATCCCTAGAGATTTAAAATTAAAAGTTTTAAATACATTTTCTTACTTTAATTTTGTCTCTTTTTTTTCTCTCTGTCTTAATCCAATCATTCTCTTTCTGTGGTCACTGACCCGAAACGTTAACTCTGCTTCTCTTTCCACAGATGCTGCCAGACCTGCTGAGTGAATCCAGCATTTCTTGTTTTTGTTTCAGATTTCCAGCATCCGCAGTATTTTGCTTTTATTCTCTTTCTGTACTGGATTTGACTCTGATCCACCCTGTTGCCTTCTATCCTATCTCTATTGTTCTTCTGGGCTGAATTTTATAAGCCCCCTTGACGTCGGGGCTTGTGGCGGGGGGGCCCGGAACGTACTTCTGGTGGCCGGAACTCCCGCGCCTTCGGATCTCTGTTCTGAGGTGTGACACTGGTGGGGACAGGGGAGAAGTGAATTTTTCAGGGGAGTGCTGGGAGCTGCAAAAAACCAATGTGATTGGTTGCGGGGATGGTGGAAAGGAGTTGAGGGTCAAAAGGGAGGAAGTTCGGGGGGGGGGAAATTTGGGATATGAATAAAAGTTTTTTCTTGGTGGGGGGAGGGGGGTGAGGGAAATTTATATATGGATCACTCATTGGGAGAGTGGGAGACGGGATTCAAAGATGTAGTGAAATTTTATTTTTATTACCCAGACACCAGGACCTTTAAAAATTTAAATGTCAATGAAGGGCTTGAAGCCCTTTAAAAATGGCACTGGCACCTGCGCTGTGGCGCTGGACGCCTTTGCCGGGGACCGAGCAGCCACCCCCTCTACGTCATCGAGGGTGGTCGTTCCGCCCCCTCCATTTAAATGAGCTGCCACGCGAAAGTCACGCGTGCACCGAGCCTTTTTTGATGCTCGCCGCTGAGCTCTCGAAATTCAGCCCTCTGGTTAAGGAGATAAGACTGTTGGTCCCATTGTTTACCAAGATCTCAGATGCCCCGTTGCCTTCACTGTTGCAGCAAGTTTTGAGCTGAAAGGTCCAGGAAAAAGTCTCACTGAATAGCATATGCCACAAGATGCCTAGCTCCAGCAAAATCTGGCCTGCTGTTCCATTCAGTGGTTAGCACAATTGACAATGCAACATCTCTTCATTATGGCATAGACTATCAGTTCAAACTCTTTACACCAGCTCAAATCTGCAACCATCTCATTTCTGCTGTATAATCCGGTCCTTCATTCAGTTATTTAATCACTTGCAAACCCGGGAGTGCTACTGTTACATTGCACAGAATAGATTTTTCCATTAATCCTGAAAGTTTGTCCAAGATATATCATCGAGAATGCAAGGCTGGAGAGATTCTGGAGATACGCGGGTTAGGGGCAGAAAGCAAATGCTCACAAATCTTTCCTAAGGAGGTAAAATGATTAAATGTTTCCGTAACAAAATGAATTAAGCACAGAGTGTGGAACGACGGGCCCTGTTGGACTGAATGGCGTTTTCTCAGCCCATGTTTTCCTATATTCATTTGTTTCCATTATTTCTTTGTTGAGCAGGACTTAATATTAAATCTCTTTATCTCATTTGGGTGTGCAGCAGGGCAGAGATCAACTGCAGTTTTCATTACTAGGAAGAAGAATTTGCCTTTGAAAGAGAAAAGATAAGTGAGAAATGGGTTGTGCTGATGTAGGCAAAAGCTCTTGAGGCAGTGGCCATGCTGAACAAAGAGCCAGGAGTTTCATTTACAAAATAAAACCCTCAGAGCAGCAGGTCAGTCGCCAGACACAAAATTCTGTCAGAGTTAGCCAAGCCCAGCTATGGTATTTTATTTTACCATGTGCCATTCTTAAACTTGTTTTTCACACTTTTGCTTTCGGACAAAGCTGTTCATTATTCTGCCATTAACACTTTCTCTGGACAAATGCTTTGTCTTTTACTACAACTATTACCACTCCCTTTGCCTTTTATTCCATGACATCTTTGTCATTTAATCTCTCCGGCCCTCTGCCCTATCACAGACCTTCCCTCTTGTTCTTTTTCCCCCCTCCCTCCTTTCACTTGCTCAAAACCTATTACATTTCTAACCTTTGTCCGTTCTGATAAAAGGTCATTGACCTGAAACGTTAACTCTGTTTCTCTCTCCACAGATGCTGCCAGACCTGAGTATTTCCAGCACTTTCTGTTTTTTATTTCAGATTTCCAGCATCTGCAGTATTTTGCTTTTATTATTGAGGTGCTTTCAGCTTCGCCACATTGACCTCGGTGTCAATGGGGCCTGTTCTGATTCCTGTTCTCCAGAAACCCAGCTGTTCCGGGAACAAAGCTCTGTGCCCAAAGGCCAGCTGTTCAGAACCTGCCGGAACTAATCACATTACTTCTTAATGATTTCAAAACTCCTGTGGAGAATTTTTGTCTGCTAGTTTCCGCCAGACAACAAGGTCCCAAGTTAATAAAGTAATCAATCTATTTGGCCTTGTTGACAATTACTTTCATCTCATAGCCACTTCTGCTGTTACTGATGATGGTACAGTGCTAGAATATCATGAACTGATCCCAAATGTGCAGTCAAGTGATGCTGGTGAGAAGGGGTTCCTATATTGGGCACTTTCTCAGAATTACAATAGCCTCACAGTGTCAGCTGTGGCTCAGTTGGCAGCTTTCTGGCTATAACTGAGAGTGCGACCAACTGATGGAGGATTGATTTTCAAAAACTCGCATCTCAATGTTTGTCAACATCGCCAGGGAGTCAACATCTTTTACTGTGTCGTTCAGCTGTTGCTCTTGACTTGATGCGTAATGGTGGTGCTTGCGGAGCAAGGGATTACTGCACACTTTAATCTCTGACTGGTGGGGAAATGGCAAATTTCTAGTTGTGCAGCTGTGTGCAAACAAATGTCCCACTTAATGGCTTCCCAAAGCAGACATGTTTTGTACTAATATTACCTATTAGTAGGGTGAGAGTGTTGACTGTCGAAAGAGGTTGTGCTGTCGGTGGAACAGGCTCAAGGGCCAAGTAACCTACTCCTGTTCCAATAGAAGAAAACATCTCTATTTACACAGGACCTTTCATGACCATCCCAAAGCATTTTACAGCCAATTGAGTACTTTTGAAGTGCAGTCACTGTTGTAATGTAGGAAATGCAGCAGCCAATTTGTGCACAGCAAGGTTGCACAAACAGAAATGTGAAAATTACCAGATCATTTGTTTTTAGTGATGTTGGTTGAGGGACAAACACCAGCCAGGACACCAGGGAGGATGTCCCTATTTATCTTTGAAATAATGCAATGAGATCTTTTACATCCACCCGAGAGGGCAGATGGGACTTCAGTTAACATCTCATCCGAAAGACGGCACCTCTGACAGTGCAGCACTCCCTCAGTACTGTACTGGATTTGTGCTGAGGTTTCCGATGTAGGACCTGAACTCACAACCATCCGACCCAACACTGAGAGTGCTACTGCTGAGCCAAGGCAGACAATGTGGAAAGACATTGATGAACTAAGCTACCTGCTGAAAAACATTTGGAAAATGCCATTAATAGGTCACAGACCTGAAATGTTAACTCGGCTTCTCTCTCCACAGATGTTGCCAGACCTGCTGAGTATTACCAGCACTTTGTTTTTATTTCAGATTTCCAGCATCCGCAGTATTTATTTTTAGCATGGAAAATACCATTGCAGACTTGTTTTTTTCTAAAATCACGCATGAAGAAGATAAAACATCAAAACAATTGTTGCGATAAAAGTGGCTGAAATTGTGGAAGGAGCTGTTTTCTCTGTTCTTGATGTGCACTTGTTCATTCGGTTTTACATGGTACAAGCTGCAGAAATGCCACACTCGAGCTAGCCAATGCAGACACGCAAATGTCCAAGTCAAACACTTTGATAAATACACAAACAATAATGCATTTTTAATGTCTGCACAATTGCTGAGAACCACCTTTCCTGTTTGTGGCTCAACTCCTCAATCCTGTAGTAACACGTCTAGGCCAAACATCAGCAGGTAATTGTGCTCTATAATGGATGTGGTGCCTTCATATTAAGACAATGCTCAATCAAATTCATTGTCTCTTTGCAAGTGGCTGCTACCAAAAGTAATTAAAACTCATTTTCAGGACGAAAGCTACAGTGCTGGAAAGATATCTTCATACAGATTTAAATGTTCCGGAATATTATTTCCTTATGCCTTTTTGTGGCTTTGACATTTTATTTTAAATGGTTCAAAGTTCATTCAAGGTCACGAATCTGGGATTGCCTGAATCCTCCGCTGGCCTTTGTAATCTTCGGCTCATTACTACCTGCAGCTGTGTACTACCCATAGGTCTCACAAGGATTAGAACTCTCTGGCATGTGCTGAGATTTACTAATGATTACGCCAAATGAAAAAGGATAAGAGGAAACAGCGTTTCAAATCAGAAAAACATTCTGTGCACAAATGAGATAAATCGAATGCACGTCATCAGGGAAATTTCACCAAAATTATAAAATAATTATCAGAGATTAAGAGGGCAAAGTAAAAAGGAATGCACTAATATTAATTCACCTAGTCTCTTGCCATGAATTTTTACAACAGACCACTGAAAGGCTTGGGGTCGCCTTGTGTTCTAATCCATCAAATAACTCTTGAGTAATTAGATCCCTGGAGTTGTGCACACAATCCAGGCTGACAGTCCAGTGCAGTACCAAGGGAGTGCTGACCTTCAGCTAGGATGTTTAACCGAGGCTCCATCTCTCTCTTTGGCTTGCCATCAAGGATGCCTTTTGAAGAGCATCTCTAGCCCACATTCCACCCTCAACTAATGCCAGAAACAGAATAGGTCAGCGCTCGATGGTTACACCGAGTGCCTAAGATAGATATTACACCCTTGCTCAGCACTGATATTCCTCACTTCGATGAGAAAATAAATTCACAAAGTAGTTTGCAATATTGAAACTGGGTAATAATGTGTGGCTCCATGTCAGTGTGAACTCTGGCTAGCGGACCTATTGGAGCTTTTCGTGTTGGAGGAGGTTTGGAACTGGGGCAGGTTTGGGGGAATGGAGATGGTTGGGGGTCAGGGAGGTTTGGGGTTGGTGAAAGTTTGAGGCTCAGTGGAAGTTTAGGGGTTGGGGGAGGTTTGAGGGCCGAGGATATTCTAGGTGTAGGACTGGAGAACTTGAGCATAGAATCCAGGCTGACACTCCAGTGCAGTACTGAGGGACTGCTGTACCATCAAAGTGTTGTTTTTTGGATGAGTCCTTAAAACCAAGGTTCCGTCTGGCCTGTCAGGTGATTGTAAAAGATCCCATTCATTATTTAAAGCAGATCAGGAAAATATTCTTTTTATCCTGGCCAAGCTTTTATCTTTCAACCAGCACCACCAAAACAGACTAACATCTCATTTATCTCATTATTTGTGGGATCTTTGTGCACATACTGGCTGTCACATTTTTCTACATTAAAACAGTGACTGCACTTCAACAAAAGTAGTTAATTGGCTGTAAAGCACTTTAGGCCATCCTGAGATTATGAAAGGCGTTAAGGGTGCTATATAATGCAGGATGTTCAGTCCTTTCATTTGCATATTGCCTTTGTAATTCTTTGGGAAGTTCCTAGAGGGCTGGGGAATAAAAGCAGTTACTTCATCCCACAAATTTGAACGTTTATTTGGACATAACAATGAATAGACTACATTAGGTGTGTGGGGCAGAATGAAAGGACCTGGATCAATGAAAATAAATTAAAAATGGATAGAAACCTACTCAGGCCATTCTTATACCTTTGCCAAGAAACAAGCTCACCAGTGTTGCATCACATTACAGGGCCAAAAACCAGTCAGGGTGCAAGACTTTATGGGTTTTAGTCTTTCAGATTCTGGGCGATCCCCATGGAATGTATACCTCCCTGAACTCTGTGGAATTTCCATAGTTTTACTAAATGATGAATATCCGCCATTATGGAGGTATGCATGGTAGCAAATGTGTGAGCAATTAATTGTGTGTCATCTTGGTTGATGAACAAATGTGGTCAGGACAAGAGAAGAATAAAGCAATTCAATCTTTTGTGTGCTCCTAAACAGACAGGTTTCACTACATATATGACTCCGCCAAGGTTTCCATGAATTAGAAGGATGTATGGTGCAGGGGGCGTTTGGTGCTTGCCGTGCCACGGGAATTGGAGAGTGTCTGTTCAATTCAGTCTCCCCGGCGCTGTTGGAGCAAAATCACTAGCAAGAAGAAAAAGATAGCGGCTTTGGGAAAAGCGGGAGAAGGTTTTGGGATGAGGTAGGGAGTGGGGGGAGGGGGCGTGGTGGTGGTGAGGGGGCGGAAGAAAGCAAACACACTAGCACTCAGGAAGCAAAAATTCAGTATGTGCTAACGACATCAGGAAGGATGAATGATTGAAATGTTGCTTGTCACTGAATATTTCCCCTTGTTAAACATCATTGTATTTGCTCCTCACGCCAGTCTTCACTTGCAGACATTTGTTTTGCTGGTGTTGAGATCAATAAAGATTTATTGTGAAGGAGCTGAGCTTCAGTGCAATATCCCTATTTTCCTTATTTACTCGCTCCCATTTGGATGCCTTTCCACATGCCGAGGTCAAACCCATTTGTCAAGAAATGTGTTACACTTGACAGTGATTGGCAGCTCATCAAAAGCACTTCACCTGAATGCAGACAAACATTGCAGGGAAGGTCCTGCTGTGCTGTTCCTATATAGAAGAGCAAGTCACATCTCCCTTCCCTGGTTAGTGAATCAGCATTCTTTGTTTTCTTCCTCCCCTGTAAGAAATCTGGTTTTGTTTTTCCCTTGTTAACTGTGCTTTGCCTTTTAAAAAAAAATCAGGCTGAGAAACATTTTATGTGATCATACGTGGTCATACCAACTTGCTCATAGACAAACACAATGGGCCAGAATTTGCTGTCAAAATAATGGCGAGGCTAAGGGTGCTCACTGTTATTTATGGGTAACTAGTTCATTAACATCAGGTGAGGAGCAGATGTACAGTGCAATGTGAATATTCAAAAGCTGTTGTTTGAGTTGCTTTGCAAAAATCACGTCTTGCCCTCAGTCTCCCCATGATTTTCATGAATTTGCTGTGTTGGCCTATTAACTGCCCATTAAACCTACCACAGAATGTTCAGTCTTGTCATTACAAGTGTAAGTACTCTTTTAATGACATGATAAGTGTTAATGAATCTCTCTGGCACCAAAACTTAACTATTACAAGTGTGGATTCTCATTCCTTCAGGTCTGGATTCAACATTTCATTGTAAGAGTGCTGGTTAATTTGTATTTCACACCATCGTCTGCTAGTTGCTTTATGACTTGAGTTTGACAGTAAGCCTGCAGTTATACCATTACTTTCTGTCAATGCGAAGCAGTAATTGATGCCTATCAATACAGAAGTAGCGGTATAACTCAAGTCTCAAACTAAGTTTGAATGCACAAATTCCAAGGGCAGGCTATGTTCAGGAATCAGGTTGGGACCTAAGTTTTGCTGCTTTTTCTTCTGCAATGATGTGCGCCTACCCTGGGGCATTACAGCTAAGCTTCGCACCAGTTCTGCGCAGCAGTATAACTCCAGTTTGGTGTAAAGCCAATTTAACAAATGCTCAGGCAGGTCCTTGGATTCCCTCGAAAACTTTATAAAGAACTAGGCTTGTATTCCCCCGAGTATAGAAGATTAAGGGGCTGATCTAATTGAAGTGTTTAAGAAGATTTAAGGATTTGACAAGGTAGAGTGAAACTATTTCCTCCGGTAGGGGATAAGAATAAGGGAAGATAACCTTAAAATTAGAGCTAGGCCATTCAGGGGTAATGTCAGGACACACTTCTTCACACAAAGGGTAGTGGAAATCCGGAACTCACTCCCCCCCCAAAAAAAAAATTGTTGAGGCCAGGGGACAATTGAAAGTTTCAAAACTAAGACTGATAGATTTCTGTTAGGCAAGGCTATTAAGGGCCACAGAACCAAGGTCAGTAGATGTTAAGATACAGATCTGCAATGATCTCATTGAATGGCAGCACAGGCTCAAGGGACAGGAAGAGCCGACTCCTAGTCCTACAAGTGTTGTGAGCAAGTAGGCCCTCCCACCCACTCATTGTCAACATTAAAAAAGTCCAGAGCAGAGCAAAGCCACGTGCAGAGTCCTCTCCTGGCAGGCAGTGCGCAGTTTGCAGTATAACCCACCAGCTCTGAATTGCATACTGCCACTGGATTTAAACCAGTATAACTACAGTCTTAAGACGCAGATGACAGACCCGCCATTAACTGTTCAAGGAATGTGATAGAATCTGCAGCACAATTGTGGGATAAAATCCTGATCAGTCCTCAGCGTGCAAAGCTGATGTGGAATTTTCCCCCTCAAGAAAAACACTGTCGCCCTTTTTTGAAAACACCAGTAAAACAAGCTCACATCGAGCTGCCCCTCATTTTTTACTGTAACATTAATGCTGAGCACAAACAGCAAAAAAAAAACCCATCAATTTGCTCACGGAAAGAAAATAAAAAATCACCACAAAAAGCTGGAAACATCTGATAACACTTATGGATTTTGGTGCAATTTTCTTTCCCCCGAAGCAGGCATTACGAAACTGGGTCAATCGCTTAGAGGCTGGAAGCAACACATTCATCATGGTACATTCCAATGTGACAGAACAATAGGGGTCCTTCGCTGTCAGAGAATATTGTAAAATATGGTCTGCGCCATCAAGTAAATCGACAATCTCCATCTTTCTAAGCACAGGGAATAGATGGCACTATGGGGGCCTTCTCCCGTGCTACACAGGTTTATGCAGTAGGGTTGCCAACTCTAGTTGGAATTATTCCTGGAGATTTCATCACATGACCTCTCACTGCCTGACCACACGCTCCAGAAAACCCTATTATCCAGTGAGTTGCAGAAGCATACAGGTCAAGAAGGAACCAGATTTGATCCCTGGCTGCGCTAAGTTGACGTGGCGACCGGGGAACTTCCAAATGATATCGGAGCTTGGAGGTTTAAGTTACGAGGATCTAATGTTAAAATGATTTTAACATTAGATATGGAGAAAATATTTCCGAGGAACAGGAGGAGGCTATTGAGCCCCTTCAAGCCTATTCTGTCCATTCCAGTACATCATGGATGACCTGAACTCAACTGCATTTATCCACCTGAGCTCCATATCTCTTGGTACCATTCCCAACAAAAATCTAACTCGAGAGCCCCCACCATCCACTGCCTTTTTGGGGAAAGAGTTCCAGATTTCCACCACCCTGAGTGTGAAAGGGTGATTACTGATTTCACTCCCTAATGGCCTAGCTCTATTAAAATGGATTGTGTCCCTTTGGTCCAGATTCCCCTACCAAAGGAAATAGTTCCCCTGTAACTATCCTATCAAATTATGTTACCATTTTAAACAACCTTCTAAAGTCAAGGGAATACAAACCAACCTGTCCTCATAACTTAACCCTTTAAGCCTGCATTACACCCATTCCAAGGTTAATATACCATTTCTGAGGTCTGGTGCCCAATGCAGTACACCAGATGCAGTCTGACCAAGGCTCTGTACAATTGAAGCACAACTGTATAACCTTTTGTATTTCGGCCACCTGAGAGGCAGGCCTATGTTTCCTTAGCCTTTTGGATTACTTTTGTGCCTGTGCATTAGCCTTTGGTGATTTGTGTAACTGGACAATGCAAATCCCTTTTCTCCAGCACAGCTCCTAGTCACTCACCATTCAGAAAAATTCTGATTAGTCTTTCATGGATCCAAAGTAGATGACCCCATACTTCCCTATATTGAAATGACAACACAAGGACAGTAATGAGAAAGGATCTGGCCTCAGAAGATCAAGAAGTAGAATCAGTATGGGTAGAGATTAGGAATAACAAGGAACAGAAAACGCTGGTGGGAGTAATTTATAGACCCCCTAACAGTAGTTGTACCATTGGACAGAACATTAAGCAAGAAATAATTGAAACTTGCAACAAATGCAATGTAATAATTGTGGGGGACTTTAATCTTCATATAAACTGGACAAATCAAATTGGCAAAGCTGGTCTAGAAGATAAGTTTGTAGAACGTTTCACGAGAGTTTCCTGGAACAATACGTTGTGGAACCAACTTGGGATCGAGCTATTTTAGATCTAGTATGGCGTAATGAGGAATAGTTTATTAGTAATATCATAACAAAAGAACCTCTGGGAAAAAGTGATCATAATAAAATTGAATTCAATATTAAATTTGAGAGCAACATACTCGAGTCCCAAACAAGAACCTTAAACTTAAACAAAGCCGATTACATAGGTATGAGGGGAGAGCTGGGTAAGGTTGATTGGGAAAATAGGCTAAAAGGTATGGCGATAAATAAACAGTAGGAAACATTAAAGAAACATTTCAAAACGTTCAACACAAATACATTCCGTTAAAAACAAAAACTCAGTAAGAAAGATCCATCCGTGGCTTATGAAGGAAGTTAAGGATAGTATTAAAAGAAGAGGTTTCTAAAGTTGCAAAGAATAGTCATAAGCCTGAGGATTAAGAGTGTTTTGGAAATCAACAAAGGGCAAGCAAAAAGTTGAATAGTAGTGAAAAAATAGAACATGAGAGTAAACTAGATAGCAATATAAAAACATTGTAAGAGCTTTTAGAAATATATGAAAAGGAGTGTAGCTGAAGTAAATGTTGGTGCCTTAGTGGCAAAGACAGAGGAAATTATCATGGGGAATGAGGAAATGGCTGAGACATTGAACAAATATTTTGTGTCTGTCTTCACACTAGAAGACATAAATTATATACCAGAAATAGAGGATAAACAAGTCGCTTATAAGAGTGAGGAACTGAAGGTAATTAATATCAACAGAGAAAACATACTGGAGAAAATTAAGCAACTATAAGCCGACAAATCCCCAGGACCTGATGGCCTACATCCTAGGGCTCCAACAGAAGTAGCTGCAGAGATAGTGGATACACTTGCTGTGATTTTCCAAAATTCCCTAGATTTTAGAACTGTCCCAGTGGATTGGAAGTTAGTAAATGTAACACCACCATTCAAGAATGGAGGGAGAGAAAAAGCTGAGAACTACAGGCCAGTTTGCCTGACATCAGTCATCAGGAAAATGCTGGAATATATTATTAAGGATATCTTAACAGTGCACATAGAAAATCATAGTATGATCAGATAGAGTCATCATGGTTTCACAAAAGGGAAATAGTGTTTGACAAATTTATTAGAGTTTTTGAGGATGTAACTAGTAGTATAGACAAAGGGGAACCAGTAGATGTTGTATATTTGGATTTCCAAAAGGCATTTGATAAGGTTTCACATAAAAGGTTAATACACAAGATCAGGGCTCATGGAGTTGGGGGTAATATATTAGCATGGATAAAGAATTAGTTATCGGACAAGAAGCAAATAGGCATAAATGGAGCATTTTCAAGTTGGCAGGCTGTGACTAGTGGAGTGTCACAAGGATCAGTGCTGGGGCCTCAGCTATTTACAATCTGTATTAATTACTTAGATGAAGAGACAGAGAGTAATGATGATACAAAGCTGGGTGGGAATTTAAGCTGTGAGGGGGGACACAAAAAGGCTGCAAAGAGATATAAACAGGTAAAGTGAGTGGGCAATAAGGTGGCACATGGAGTATAATATGGGAAAGTGTGAGGTTATTCACTTTGGTATTTAGAATGAAAAAGCAGAATATTTTTTAAAAGGTATAAAACTTTTAAATCCTGATATTCAGAGAGACTTGGGTGTACTTGTACAAGGAACACAGAAAGTTAGCATGCAGATACGGTGAGCAATTAGGAAGGTAAATGGCATGTTGGCCTTTATTGCAAGGGGATTGGAGTCTTGGTACAATTGTACAGGGCTTTGCTGAGACCACACTTGGAGTACTGTGCACAGCTTTGGTCTCCATATCTAAGGAAGGATATGCTTGCTTTGGTGGTGGTACAGTGAAGGTTCACTAGATTGGTTCCTGGGATAAGAGGGTTGTCCTTTGATGACAGGCTGAGTAAATTGGGTATATATTCTCTGGAGATTAGAAGACTGAGAGGTGATCTCATTGAAGCATACAAAATTCTGAACAACTTGCCTGGGTAGATCTAGAACACGGGGCACAGTCTTAGGATAAGGGGGTCAATCATTTAGGACTGAGATGAGGAGAAATTTCTTCACTCAGAATCTTTGGAATTCTCTACCTGAGGATTGTGGATGCTTCATCGTTAAGTGTATTCAGGTCCGCGATAGATTTTTGATCTCTCAGGGAATCAAGAGATAGGGGAGTAGGCAGGAAAGTGGAGAAAGTCAGCCATGATCGTGTTGAATTATGGAGCAGGCTTGAGGGGCGTATGGCCGACCCCTGTTCCTATTTCTTATGTTCTCTGTCACAGATTTGTCCATTCACTTAATCTGTCCATCTCCCTTTATAACTTCCTGCTGTCATCTATAAAACTTACTGTTCCTCCTTATTTAGTGTCATTCGCAAACTTGGATACATAACTTTCTATTCCTTCATCCAAGTCATTGATATACTTGTTGAAAAGCTGGGGCCTCAATGCAAAGCCCTGGGGAACAGCACTCGTCATATCTCATCAATCAGAGTGCATTCTCTTTATCACCATTCACTGTCTCCGAACTCCCAACCAATTACCAACCTATGTCATAAGGTTACCTCCAAATACCTCAGTCAGCCTTTAGGCCGGTAGCACGTGTTCAGAGGCAACTGCACTTAAAACAAAGTGCCAAAGACCACAGAGAAATCCAATATCTCCAAAGACCACAGCTCACATTCAATTTCCATCTCAGCTCCTTGGTTTAAGATGGTTCTCTTTGCTTTTGTTAAAAGCATCAACAATAATTCCTTGATGCCTCTGCTTTCTTTTTCAGATGATTTAAAAGCCAGGAAAGGCTTTAATCTGCAGCGGCTGATTTGAAGGTGGTACATCAGTCTTTCCATAAGTCTCAGATCTCCCCGGGTGGTTGAGGCAGTCCTTTCCCATCATCCCCTTCCCTAGTGACAGGACTTTTCCTTTTGATGAAGTGGCTGGTGGAACAAGCTGTTCTGGTAATAAAGTGGGTGATATTTGAGAGTAAGTTAGACTGTTCTGTTGATGAATTATTTGTCTGTGTAACCTGATAAATGGGACCAAAGGCAACAATATGGCTTATCCTCATACAAACAAATACCGTGTCCTTCCATAAAATACTTCATGCTGTTTATGTACTACACCCCAACTAAAATGTATTTCACACACACTTGTTTCCTAGTAGGCCCCACCCTATTAAAATACTGCATGCATGTGGACATTGGGTGAATGTGAGGTCCCCCATAGTCAAACAGCTTGCCAGTACTCACTGCAAGGAGAATGGCCACTTGAGTGAGGTAGTTGAAGGTGACCCTCCAGCATCTATACCCCAGCAACAGCAGCCTCCTTCTTCAAAAGAATTTAGCATAGATTGGAGCTGGAAGGAGTGTGAAACAGTGAGAGTAAAAGTGATGTGACTGTTTCCAGCTTCCCTCTCCCCAGACAGTTGTTCTTCCTTTGTACCAGATGATGACAAATGTCTGTGGTCCAGTCCTCTTCAGAAAGTGGCATTTTTTATTTTATTTTATAAATTCCTCTTCCCCCTGCACAGCTTGTGAGATTTATTGTTTCCCATCAGCTCTGAGGCTCAGGGAATCAGCCTCAGAAAGTACACATCAATTGAAAGATAAATGACTTGGGCCTGAGATAGGATGTTTCCTATTGCCTCACCACATTACAATTTTTAAAGTTGTGCATCTGTATATTTGTGTTTAACAAAGCAAAGCTCGACAGGTACAGGGAACGGTATAGGTTTTTCACAGAATCACAGAATTGTTACAGCACAGAAGGAGGCCATTCAGCCCCGTCGTGTCTGCACCAGCTCTCCAAAAGAGCAATTTACTTAGTGCCATTCCCCCGCCTTCTCCCCTTGGCCCTGCACATTCTTTCTTTTCAGATAACAATCCAATTCCCTCTAGAATGCCTCGATTTGACCTGCCTCCACCACACTGTCAGGTAATGCACTCCAGACCTTAAACATTTGCTGCGTAAAAAAGTTTTTCCTCATGTTGCTGTTGCTTCTTTTGCCAATTAGCTTAAATCTGTGCCCTCTTGTTCCCTATCCTTCCACCAATGGGAACAGTTTTTCCCTATCTACTATTCTCAGCATGTGTGCCTCAAGCCCCCTCAGTGCAGGCTGGGTTCACTGCCAAGCTCTTCTCATGTCTTACTGGCCTAAATCTGGACCTCAGGTACTCTTGTTTCCAAAGGATCGAGTGGCACCAGATGTTTAGAAGCCTTTGTTTACTAGGGACAACCCCCTGTCCCTCCCGCCCCCCCAACCCCCGCTGACTCTCCTGAAAGTGTTGACTCCTACTTCGATATGGTTCTATAAGCACCTATACATGTGGACCCAGAGTGCTGATTGGCTGATTGATCGGTAGGAGGGCTATGGAAACCCTCCCCATCCCTGATGTATATTATGTTCACTGCCTAATAGCTGTGAGTGAGATTCCTCACCTATTTAAAGAGGGAATGCTGAAATTTCCCATGCGTTTAATGAGCTGGGAAGAAAATTCAGAAGTTGTACATGCTGAAATGCTCCCATTATTCTGTTAGCCAACAAAAAGGTGGACTCTCGTTGTTCATTTAAAGAGGAATTTCATGGCAGGCTCTGTTTTTACTCCATGCCTTTGTTCCTTCTACAATGCACAGTCATCAGAAAGAAAATGCTCAAGGCAACCTCTGTGAAGAAATGAGTGTGTCCAACAGTGCGAAGGACCTGGGCTAACATCATAGAGATATCACCAGTAACCCAGCAGTTCTTCAGGAACTGCAGCCTTCCAACTGTCTGTTATTTTAGTTGCCTTGCAATATATCGCAGTATTAAGGGTGGTGACACAATTAAGACAGATTAATGCCACCAACAGTAATGTACCTTTGCTGCGATTCCAGCTTCCTTTCCAACTTTGCAAGCCAAAAGTGAAGACAATGAAACCTATCTGTGCCCACTGAGTTTGAGAGGTGCCAGTGATGACAGGTTATATCTAACCCACTATATCACCTGAAGGAAATGGCAACACAAAACAGAGGCTGGAAGAATGGTCACAGGGACTTATTTCTAGAGGGATGGGGAGGGCTACAATCCTCATTAACAGGGCTGAATTGATGGAGTAAAGCTCTATTTTACTACACAATCAGATGCCCATCAGATAAAGCTGGGAAATGCGAGTGCACCAAATCTAGATTGTCACGATTCCTTCGTTCAACTCTTCCAAGAATTGGAATTAGCAACTTTTACAAAAGCCACTCTAATAGGGACTGGGTGATTGAGTGTTCAGTAGTTATAATGGTCCCACAGCAGAAAATTGCCCCTAATTCAACATGAACTAGCAATGTCACTCGTACAGGTCAAGGGGAAGTTGCTATGGGAAATTAAAACAAATTGGGCCGAATTTTAAAAACCAGAAACAGGCGAATTGGGGCCAGGTCAGATGTGAAAATTTTAAAAATCTGAATCCTGATCCCAACACGCAGCTCACTTCCAGTTTCAAAGGAGGCGGGCAGCCAACCTGCTCCTAGGAGGTGAGTTGACAATTTAAATATTTTCATGAGTCTGGCAGCCTCTGATTTAACCTGTTTTACAAGTTTACGGCACTGCTTGTGGGCCAGGGGGAGCAGGAGTACTTTGTTGCTGCACCCCCCATGCAAAGGCCCCAGGGATTGAACTCTGCCAACCCCCGCACCACCCCCCCCACCACTGTGCTCAGCAATCAGACCTTCCCCCAGGATGTGGATCAGACCTGCCTACTTCTGTGGCCTGTTCCAGAGTCCTCCCCGCCCGACTGAAAGCCAAGCCTGTCAATCAGGCTGACGTCTGGGTAGGGAGCCTCTCAAATACAGGAGCTGCACACCATGGAGTTAAAACTCCACAGCATGCGGGGAAACCTACACTTCTAGGTTTCCCAACTGGAACTCCCCCTGCCACATCCGTCCTCTGACCCCTGCCACATCTGTCCCCCGGCCCCCGCCACCACCCCATACATTAATATTCAGTCCTATGTCACATGATGCTGGGAGAGAGAAGTGTTGTTCTGAGGTTGAAGTCAAGCATGAGGCAGAATGGAAGGCACTTGGCTTTGCATCTGGGCTGTACTATACCTGATCCCAAGAAGGCTGGATTCCACAGAGTGTTGGAAATAGAAAGCCGTCTGTTCCCCCGCACTGAAATCGCTCACTTTAGAGAGCATAAAGAGAAGAGAACAGAAGGCTTATAAATGCCAAGCACAACTTTACAATAGGCTTTAGAGAGTTGAATGAAAAGCTAGAACTCCAACGATCAGATAGAGTATACAACCTTCTGAGGGGAGTCAGATTCTTGGTCTGTGCTACCAGCTTCTGCACCGATCAGATTATATGACCTGTAACTCATGCTTAGGTCTTCATTATTCCGTATACCATTTATTATTAGAACCAGCTTTGATTGAAAGGTTGTTGTTTAATACAGATTCCATTGCAAATCATTTGCCTTGCTCTGTGCCAACAGTCTCTCGGTATGGTTTTGACTTGTGGGTCACCTTGCCCTTGTTGCAACCCTTTTCAGATAAGCTTTTGATTTATTGCTACAGTAAAGTGCTATCAGAACTCAATCAATACCTGCTAACAGATTCTGCCTGACTTAATAAAACCGCTTGAATTTTTAAAGATAATATTAGTCAACCCCATTAGCAGTGATGAAGCCTCACACATAGGCCACAGCATTCCCTATTTTCAAGAAAGTAATTTCAGCGTAAGGCAATAAATAAATATGGCTGACCAGCATTTCAACTAAATTTTAATGACTTATGTAACCCTCATGGATTTATACATTTTAAAGGTGAGCCTGCCATTTTGTTTATGTGATTGAGAATGTGTCTGCACTACAGTTCTTGTGATGAGATTGGTGTGTTTGTCTCACTGCTTTGTGCAATTGTGAAGGCACGTTATTGGCCCTGCAATCTGTCAGTGCTGGAGACAGCAGAGGCAGCATTTGTTTCAACAAAAATCAGGAGGAAGTCGAAGGGAATTGCATTGCCAGAATGTTCCGAGGCCATCTCGTTAACAGACCTCCAGGTACAGATTTGGACCTGTGCGGGCAGTGCACCAGTGGTGGGGAGTGAAAATTGTGCGTCAAAAGTGAAATTCAAAGGGAAAGGAACAATTAAAGAGTGTGCCAGAATAGGGTGACAAAAATTCTGAAAGCCTTTGCAAAGGTTCATAAGGCATCTGAACCCATTTGCATCCATTGCCAAAGCTGAAGGGATGAGGGTTAGGAAAGAACCGACAAAGGCGAAGTGAAAGAAAACCCAAGATACAGGCAGGAGTCTGAGTTAAGTGTTGGTGCAGCCGCTTGCTTGATGACCACTGAAGCTGAGGGTGTCTTTCATGAGGGCGGCTTCAAGGAGGATCATCCTTTTTTCCATTCCCCTACCAGTGAGAATTGCAGAGTGCCTGAGGACCCACACTATTTCTGCCTATTTCAATCTACTGGGGAAAACTCCTGTGGTGTTGTCCAGATCTGTGAGTGAGCAGGAGAGCAGGCCTGAGAACCAATGGCGCGCTGAGCAGCACCCAAAGCAAGAGATTCCTCACAGAGCAGTTGGTCTGGAGTGGTAAGCCCTGATAATGGAGCAGCAGATCAGAAAGGAGGGAAAACAGCCAACAAACCATCTTGGGACCTGAAAGGGTTCCAATCTCTTCAAGTTGGGACTCTGATATTTTCCATCTTTGCTGAGGCTGTGGGTGAGGAACCATTATGGTCCTTGTAAACAAATTGATTATTTATTCCTATAGAATTATAGAATCATGAAGCACAGAAGGAGGCCATTCGGCCTATTGCGCCTGTGATGGCTCTTTAAAAGACCTATCAAATTAATGCCATTCCCCTGCTCTCTACCCATAGCCCTGTAATTTTTTTCCTTTTCAAGTATATTTCCAATTCCTGTAGGAAAGTTACTATTGAATCTGCGTCCACCTCCCTTTCGGGGGTTGAATTTAGTTCGCCCGGTGGGGCTCTCGGTGACTAGCCGCAAAAGTGGGGGAAATCCTGCCTCAGCCATTTGGAGTCCACCTGCCCCCCAGCAGAATTCTACAGCACCAGGCCAATTAACAGCCCGGCGCCGGGATCCCTGTCCCTTTAAAGACGAGATCCTGCCCTCAAGAGCTGTCGGCCGATCAGACAGCCGGCAGCTCCGTAGTATTGGCAGTGCCACCGGGAGCGATGGCCACTGCCAGAACTACAACAGGCCTTGGAACCAGGCCCAGATGAAAGGTAAGTGAGGCGGGGTCGCTGGGGCAAGTCCAGCAGTGCCCAGCGATGGGGGTGGGGAAGGGAGGGTTGGTGTTGAGGATAGGGGGAGAGGGGTACAGAAAGGTGCGCTGTTTGCTGGCGGGGGCCGTCCATGGGCCACAAATTGCCCAGGGAGGAGGGCCCAGCTTGCCCCCAAGCCAGCAGGGAGGTTGCCTCATTTCACTGGGCAACCTCCCTGTGTGGTGGAGGCCCCTTCCCATGATGTCAGCGGCGGGAGGAAGAGGCCCTTAAGTGGCTGTTAATAAGTCTCTTAAGGGCCTCAATTGACCTCTGGGTGGGAAGGCCATCATCGGCCTATCCCACGTCTGACTAAATTGCGGTGCAACAGGCCCTCCACATCACGTTGCAATTCTATGTGCCCCCTCGCCTCCTAGCCCGTCTCTGGGGGAGGGGCCAATAAAATTCAGCCCAGGCCACGCATTCCAGATCATAACAACTTGCTGCATTATAAAAATAATTCTCTCATCTCTTTGTCTAGTTCATTTGCCAATTACCTTAAACCTGTGCCCTCTGGTTACACACCTACCATATGCTTTTTTAAACAACTATCTCAACTTGTCCCACCTACTTCAGAGACTTGTGCACATAAACCTCCAGTTCTCACTGTTGCTGCACCCCCTTTGAGATTGTACTATTTCGTTTATATTGCCTCTCCTATTCTTCCTATCAAAATGCATCACTTCACACTTCTCAGTGTTAACTTTCATCAGCCATGTGTCTGTCCATTTCACCAGTCTGTCTATCCCTCCTGAAATCTCTTACTATCCTCCTCACGTCATCTACAATCTTTTAAATTATGCCCTGTGAATCCAAGACAAGGCTATTAATGTGTATCAAAAAGAGCAGTGGTCCTCCTACCTACTCCTGCAGGACACCATAAATACCTTCCTCCCGTCTGAAAAAACAACATTCACTCTCTGCTTTCTATCTCTTAGAGAATTCCGCACCCACACAGCCGCTGCCCCTTAAATCCCATAGACTTCAATTTTGCTGACAAGTCTATTTAGTGGGACTTTGTCAAATACCTTGTGAAAGTACATAGACATTACCCTCTTGGACCATTTGGTCTCTACTGGTGTTTCAGTTCCACACGGGTCTTCTCCCAGCCTATTTTATCTAACTCCATCACCAGACCCTTCTATTCCTCTTTCCTTCATGTGCTTATCTCGCTTCCCTTTAAATAGATCTATGCTATTTTTCTCGACTACTCCTTGTGGAAGCGTGCTCCGCATTCTAACCACTCTCTGGGTAAAGAAGGTTTTCCTGAATTCTCTGTTGGATTTATTAGTGACTCTCTTACATTTACAGCCCCTAGTTTTAAACTCCACCAAAGTGGAAACACCTTTACTATGTCTACTCTATCAAAGCTCTTGATAATTTAAGAGATCTCCATCACGTCACCCCTCAGCCCTCTCTTTTCTGGTATCATCCTAATTAAGTACGAGGAAGGCCGATCCTACTAACAGCGTATGTGTAATTATTTCACAGAACATATCAAAAGCAAAAGTGATTAAAACTATGCTGTTAATCCCTGCAAACTTTGCAGGACTGTGTAGTGTTGTAGTGTTTTGAAATTGCAATTGCATTGTGCACTCTAGAGGCTTCTGTAGAACACACATGCTAGCAAGACAGAAGAGTAAATGAGAAGCCTTTGTGTTTAGCTGCTGCAGTCTTTGTCTCTCTGACTTTGCCTCATATCCTATACTAAACTGGGCTAAACCTCACTCAAGTTCCAAGGACATCACAATGATGATGAGGCAAACAGCAAAGGATGGGAAAAAAGGGAAACAGTGCTTTCAGCCAGCCTATCAAAAACAAAATCTCGGTTCACTGCAGAGAAGTTTCCTCTGAAAGGTGTACGATCCCGGATCATTTATCACTGTGTTACTGATTGGTATGGTGTTGTCTGTGCCCAATCTACCACATTTTAATGTGAATTCAGAGTCATCACCCGTATCCCCACACTGGCAAAAGGGGCAGCGATGTTTTGAAGGCACGATGGCAAGTTTTGCAATCATAGACGACACAAGGAAAAAGGCTTTGCATCTGCACTGTGGAGGTGAAGAATTAGAGGATATCTTTGAGACATTTACACCTGAGCAAACTGACTACAATTCAACAAAAAATGTGCTAACATCCCACTTCACACCCAAGAAAAAATACCATATATGAAACCATTGCCTTCCGACATACTAAGCAAGAAGCACATGAGAAAATTGACCAATATTACACGCGTCTGAGGCAACTAGCAGCCAAATGTGACTTTGGAGATGCTGAATAAGTTGAATGGGAAATCAAAACACAAATAGTTGACAGCTGTCTCTCCAGTCAACTGCGCCAAAAAGCACTCAAGAAAGACAGAAAGCTGTCAGAGCTGCTGGAGTTAGCGAGATCACTATCGCTCTCAGAGTCCAGAGCTACTGAAGTTAAGGCTGCTAATGGTAACTACCACACTCCAAGTTCAACTCCTGTGAACACTATTCATCACTCATGTGCCAGGAAGCCACCTGCAAAGCAACAACAGCCATCTCAAAAATAGAGCTGCAACTTATCCACAGAATGCTTCCACTGTGACGGTGCTTATCCATACTGGTGGAAAACCCAACCACTTTGCTTGTGTTTGTCCTTCATCAGCAAAATGAACTACTAAGACCAATACCAACAGAAGGGTGCCACATATGTGTACCACAGCAAAAAGGTGAGAGAATGTAGCCAATGTAGAGGTAGATGACCCTGAACATACTTTGGAGCTTTCTCTCAGACACAGTAAATGGCCACGTGTGACAGTGACCATTGGCTGCTCAGATGTTGATGCTCTCATAAATACAGGAGCATCTGTCAATGTCATGGGAGACAGAAGATTCAACAAACTTCAGGATTGCCTCAATCTCTGCAAACCAGAGATATGAAAATTTTCCCTTACAACAGTGACAAACTGCTGAAAATTCTCAGAACTTTTGAAACATCAGTCTCATTCAAATGCACAAGAGTGAATGCTCTATTCTATGTCATATCTTGAGAATGTGACACGTTTATCAGTTTTCACACAGCAACAGATCTGCACATGATTGCAGTCACATATGCAATCCCAGGAATTGACCTTATGGTAGAGCATAAAAGCAATCGACGTTTGCCATGACAAGCAATGACAATGTCAAATCTTCATGATCTCTCAAGAGATCCGAACTACCTCCAGGACCATAGACTGAAGTTAGCGATGATTTCACGGATTTGCCCACAGGTGAACACCAGCTAGTTGTCACTGATGACTACAGGAGATTCCCAATCGTGGAATTAGTTATGTCAACTGCAATGAAAGCGGTCATCCCAAAACCTGACCAGATCTCTGCCTTGTTTGGAATCCCTCAAATGGTAACAAGTGACAATGGAACCCCATTCAACAGCGATGAGTTCCGCAAGTTCTCAAACTACCTAGGGTTCATTCATAGGAAAATCACACCCCATTGGCCGAGAGTTAATGGAGAAGTTGAAAGATTAATGGAAACCTTGAAAAAAAGTGATACGTACAGCTACAGCTGAGAACAAGTCATGGAAGCAAGAACTATATCACTTGCTTTGTATTGAAGAGCGACACCTCGCTTGACTACTGGAAAACCTCCAGCTACACTCACCTTTGCACATCCTATGCACACATGTCAACCCGAACTACCCTGCGGAGCTAATAATCAGCATGTGCGTGAACAGAAGGATCGAATGAAAGAAAATGTAAAGCGAAACATGCAATTTAGAGCTACAGCATTTAAGCCAGGAGATAAAGTACTTGTGAAACGTGATGGTCATATTAGAAAGCAAACAACTCCTTATGACATCCAGCCATTTGTTGTGACCAACACAAAAGGATCAATGATCTCTGCTAAGCAGAGTTCACAAATCATCACAAGAAATGCATCATTCTCCAAAGCACTGAAAACACCACTCGTAAACATTGAATCCGATTCCAACATCGACACCTCAAAACATGAGTCAAATAAGACCACATCTGATGTCAGACAATATCATACTCGTGAGAGAAAATGTCTACCATACTTAAGTGGCTATGTTGCGAGATGAATTATTTATGTTTGAGTTTATTGTTTACAGTTTTAGAAACATACCATTGAAACATGCTCTGTCTCTCATTTACTAAGAAGGGGGGGATGTAGTGTTGTCGTGTTTTGAAATTGCAATTGCCTTGTGCATTGTGTGCTCCAGAGGCTGCTGTAGAACACACATGCTAGCAAAGTGAAACTAAGACAGAGGAATAAAATGAGAAGCCTTTATTTTCAGCTGCTGCAGTTTTTGTTTCTCTGTCTTTGCCTCATATGCTATACTAAACTTGGCTAAACCTCACTTAAGTCCCGAGGACATCACAGACTGTAGGACTGCCCTTTTATGTAACTGAACGCGAGGACACAGCAAGAAGGGAAAAGGGACAGGGAGAAAAACAGACTCCAAATAGCTACCAGAAGATGCAAAATTGACGAGGGATGAAAACCGGCAGATAATGCCGCAGGAAAATCTGGAAAGAAGAATTCCATGATGAAATCCGCCTGCACTAGTCTGTGCTGTAATTGCTTCCTCTGGCAATGTGGAATAGTTTGCACCATTTTCCTGATAGGTCCAACGGCCTGTGAAAGGAATGGGCAGCTTAAGTGTTGGAGACTGTACTATCAGAGCAATAGTATGAGTAAGGAGTTCTACTGTGATGAAGAACTTTGATTGCCGTTTGGAAGCTAGGGAAACCTAGGGCTGAACTTTACCGGCCCTTTGACACCGCGGGCCACAGCGCGGAGGCCGGTAAAATGCTACGGGGAGAGGCCTCCCTCGACATCGAGAAGGGCCTGCCGCATATTACTGGCAGCGGCGGGACCTCGGTGCGGACACCCCACCACCAGGTGGTGGGCCCTTCATCTCCATATTAAACTCCATGTGGAGTTCCAGGCGAGAACCTTATGGGGAGAGGGGAGTAATATAAATGTCAGGGCAGGAGGGATAGAGGACCGGGGAAATCAATTTTTATTGGATGTGGGGATGGTGGGAAGGGGTTAGAGGCCAAATGTTCGAAGGTTCGGGGGGAAAGTTCGGGAAGGGAATTAATTATTTTTTGAGAATAAATGCCACTTAAATGACCATTGTGGGGGTTGCGGCAGGGCCTCAACATCTTTATTCGTTGCTCATAAAACTTCCCAATGACTGCATCTTTAAAAATTAAAACTACATTGTCAGGGCTTAAAGCCCTTTAAAAATGGCGGTGGCGCCAGATACCATTGCCGGGGATGCGGCAGCTGCCCCCTTACATCATCAAGGGCGGCTGCTCCGCCCCCTCTATTTAATGCGCCCCTGCGTGTACTGTCGCGGGGGCTCAGGGATGGCGCATCCGTGTGAGATGCACACCGTTTTTAGAGAGCGCCACCGCGAACTGCGGCACACTCATAAAATTCAGCCCCTAATCCTCTAATCCAGTGTCCTAGATAATATTTATCCCTCAACCAATAACATTAAAACAGTTATGATTAGTTGGTAGACTTTAAGAGTTGTAGTTTAATTTTAATGGTGTCATAAACTCTTGAGTGACACTTCAATGTCAAATGATCTTTCAAAATAAATTGCAACTTCACATAACCACCAAGATTTGCCATTCGGCTTATTTAGAGTATTCTTTGAGCACAACAATCAAGGTTGACTCTCCAGTGCAGTACTGAGGGAGTGCCGCACTGTTGGAGGTGCTATCTTTCAGTGAGATGTTAAACTGTCTGCCCTCTCAGGTGGATGCAAATTATCCGACGGCAGTATTTTGAAGAAGAGCAGGGGAGTTCTCCCTGGTGTCCTGGCCTATATTTATCCCTCAATCAACATCACAAAAACAGATTATCTGGTCATTATCACATTGTTGTTTGTGAGATTTTGCTTTGTGCATTTTGAATGCCGCTTTCCTACATTACAGCAGTTTACTACACTTCAAAAGTACTTAATTGGCTGTGAAGCACTTCAGGACATCCTGAGGTCACAAAAGCTGCCATATAAATGCAATTTCTTCCTTTCTTTCTTTTACAGCATTCTGTGCCTCTGCTGCCAGACAGCAAGGAAAGGAGAGGGAACATCATTGCCTTCCAACTTGGTGAACACACCACAGCCAGGTAACCCTGAAGTACATAGCACAGTAACTCTGGGTGAAGGAGTAGGGTGTGCTGCTGGGAGCTGCAAACAGCTGCATTAAAAAAAACACTTTCCTAAACTTGATAAAACAGATAGTGGGGGGTGGGGGGTTTCAAACAGCACTGTGCCAGTGCAACAGAAGATAGGATTGTTCTCCTTCGAGCAGAGAAGGTTAAAGGAAGATTTAATCGAGATGTTCAAAATTACATGGGGCTTTGATAGCATAAACGAGGAGAAACTGTTTCCACTGGCAGACAGTTCAGTAACCAGAGGACGCAGATTTAAAGTGGTTACCAGAACCCAAGAGGAGATACGGAGAAATTGTTGCTATGATCTGGAGTGCACTGCTCGAAAGGCAAATCCAATAGCAACTTTCAAAAGGGAACTGGCTATATAATTGAAAATGAAACATTGCAGGATTATGGAGAGTGGGATTAATTGGAAAGCTCTTGCAAAGATGTACGGAATTATATACTGAAAGGCCTCCTTCTGTGCTGTAAAATTCTATGATTCTCTCAACAGCTCAGATGTGCTCTGAAATAGATGAAAATGGGAATTTAAACGGATTTCAGCGATTATAAATATGAGAAATAAATAGACAGTGAGCATAAATTATGCTACTTTCCCATCTCACCAAGTTGTTTTCCCCTCGCACTATTACCTCTGTGCTCACTGACCTACACTGGCTCCGAGTCTGGCAACACCTCGATTTTAAAATTCTCATCCTTGTTTTCATATTCCCACCAGGGCCTCATCCCTCCCTATCTCTGTAATCGCCTTCAGCTCCACATCCCTCCTAAATGTCTGCGCTCATCTAATTCTGGCCTCTTGAGCACCTCAGATTTTAATTGCTCCACCAATGGTGCCTGTGCCTTCAGCTGCTGAGAGCCTAAGGTCTGGAATTCCCTTCCTAAACCTCTCTGTCTCTCTACCTCTGTTTCTTGCTTTAAGGTGCTCATTAAAAACTACCTCTTTGACCAAGCTTGTGTTCATTTGTCCTAATATCTCCTTCTGTGGCTCAGGGTCAAATTTTGTATGATAATGCTCCTGTGAAGCACTTTGGGACATTTCACTCTGTTAAAGGTGCAATATAAATGCAAGTTGTTGTTGTTGTGGCTGAGTTCGCACATAAGAAAGGAGATTCTCAGAGCTGGGATTTCCATTATTACTTCCCAATTGTTCAATGTTTGAAAGCCAAGGTTGACAGGAGACTCAGCTTTTGTAAGGGAAATTGCAAGAGGTGTTTGTTAAAAAGGAACAGAGAGGTTGACAATTGTAAGGTGAGCAAGATTTGAAAAAGAGAGAATGCACAAGAGATGTAAGTGTAATGTTCTGATAGTGACAGAAAGCATTTGTATGAGATGGGTGAAGGGCATTGTAGTAACATTTCTGAGAGAGATAAGGAGATAGAGACCGACAGGGACATTGCAAGAGAGCTTTTTGAGTGTAGTGGTGCATGACTGATATGTTGAGATCCAATATTAAATCAGAGGAACAGAGTGAAATAGGAGAGGGCCTTGACATGTTTACTAATCCTGTTTTGAAGGTAAATTTGGCTTGTCAGGATTGCCACCAAACCGCTGACTTAAATTAAAATTAGAAGTATTTATTCTTCACAACTGAAGATTTTGGATTAAAACTGCGAGTTAAATCCAGAACTGACATTTGTTGCAAATATTGCTGCAATTATATAGGGCTTTGGCGAGACAACACCTGGAGTACTGTGTAATTTTGGTCTCCTTACCCAAAAAAGGATATAGTTGCCTTACTGCAGGTGCAATGAAGGCTCACTAAATTGATTCCTGAGATGAGAAAATTCTGTCCTCTGAGGAGAGGTCGAGCAGAGTGGGCCTATATTCTGTCGAGTTTCGAAGAATGAGAGATGGTCTAATTGCAATATATAGAATTCTTAGAGGGCTGGCAGGGTGGATGCTGAGAGGCTGTTTCCCCAGCAAGAGTCTGGAACTAGGGGTCACTGTCTCAGGATAAGGGGTTGGCCATTTAGAACTGAGATGAAGAAAAATTTCTTGACTCAGAGGTTTGTGAATCTTCGGAATTCTCAACCCCAGAGGGTTGTGGATGCTCAGTTGATGCATGTATTCAAGACTGAGATTGTTGGTTTTTGGGCACTGAGAGAATCAAGGGATATGGAGATGAGTCAGGAAAGTGGAGTTGATGTAGAAGATCAGGCATGATCTTATTGAATGGCGGAGCAGGCTTGAGGGGCTGAATTGCCTACTCCTGCTCCTAGTTCTTATGTTCTTACTCCACCAAATGGTCCCTTCTCTCCATCTTTGCCAAGTTGTTCCACTCCCTTTCTTAACGATTGTTCATCAGGAACAGTTCCATGGGTGTCAGTCACCTTCTCTCTGGTACTTCATCCAAATGGCCAGTCTGAAGGATGAATTTAGTGAATGCTGACAATGTATCCACCATCTGAGTGTTCTTGGCTCAGCTGAACGTACTCTTGCTTCTGATTCGGAAGGTTGTGAGTTCCATCCCACTGCAGTACTTAAGCACGTAACCGCTGAAGGAGTGCTTCACCGTCAGAGGTGTTGTCTTTCAGATACGACATTAAATGAGGCCCTGTCTGCCTGTTCAGTGTCCAAGGAAGAGAAAGGAGTTCTCTTGGTATGTTGACCAACATTCCTCCCTCAAGTAACATGACCAAATTAACTAGGCACACATCTATTTAGGGACATAGGAGCTGGAGTAGGCCATTCAGCCCTTCGGACCTGTTCCACCATTCATTTGGCTAATCTGTCTCTTAACTCCATCAACCCATCTTGGCTCCATAATCCTAATAGCCTTGTCTAACAAAAATCTATCAATCTTAGTTTTGAAATGTTCATTTGACCCTGAATGTTCACAGCATTTTGGGGGAGAGCTCCAGTTTTCCAATACTCTTTGTGTGAAAAAGTGCTTGCTGATATTCCTCCTGAATGACCAAGCTCTAATATTAAGGTTATGCCCCCTTGTTCTGTATTCCCCCACCAGAGGAAATAGTTGCTCTTTATCTACTCTATCAAATCCTTTAATCATCTTAAACACCTCAATTAGATCACCCCTTAATCTTCTACAATCAATGGAATACAAGCCTAGTCTCTCTGCAACCTGTCCTCATAATTAACCCCTTAAACCCCAACTCTTCTGCTGGTTGTGAAATCTTGCGTGCATTAATTGACTGCTGCATCTCGCTACAAAATAACAGTCACTACCCTTCAACAATAATTCGCGTGCGGTGACTACAACGCCATATAAATACAAGTGCCATTCAGCACAAGGACGTCACAGCCAAGCACAATCCTGTGCTCAATGGGTGTTCACGTGTGAGGCTTTTTTAACAGGAGTTATGAGGACAGGAACCCTGCCTGCTTTTCCTCTCTCTACCTCAGGGGTTCTCAGGGATCTGCAAAACTCCAGTGTCAGGAATGTGAATTTCTTTAATATTACAGGCAAAGGCTGAATTCCTGTGCATGTTTGCCAAGAATGAGAACGACAAAAAGTCCAAAATGCTTGCTGTTTGATTAAAGGTTAAATGTACCACATACTCATGGCTGACACCTGAGATTACAAAGGAGGCTTTGCTGCAGACGTTACACAC
Source organism: Heterodontus francisci (assembly GCF_036365525.1). Lineage (NCBI taxonomy): Eukaryota > Metazoa > Chordata > Chondrichthyes > Heterodontiformes > Heterodontidae > Heterodontus > Heterodontus francisci. Next base: position 79,347,240 of record NC_090388.1, read on the forward strand.
AATATAGTCGGGTGATTTCAATCCTCCTGTTGGCTCCCTTCCTCATTCTCCAAACTAAGGCTGTGGTTACATTTCTAACATTTGCTGGTTCTGATGAAAGGTCACAGACCTGAAACATTAATTCTGTTTCTTTCCCAACAGATGCTGCCAGACCTGCTGAGTATTTCCAGTACTTTCTGTTTTTATTTCAGATTTCCAGCATCTGCAGTATTTTACTTTTATTTTAAGGTTAGGATCTCACTTCTTGGACTGTTTCTCAGCTCTGTTAATCTATAGGCATCTGCATTCCATAACCCTTCACCTATTCTGACATCTTACAGAAAAACATAGGAGAAACATAGAAAATAGGAGCAGGAGTAGGCTATTCAGCCCCTCAAGTCTATTCGCCATTCATTGTTTGGCAGTCAGCAAGCACAAAAGGAACCATGTAACCCAAAGAAACAATACTGAGTTCCCAGTTGGGAGTGACAAACCAAACCTAACTATTAACCTCTTGAAGAGATATTTTAGTGTTAGCTCATCCCACAGTTTTCATTTCTAAGATTTTAGGACAAAATATAAAACGGAACCTGACATAAGTGATCCTTCTACATAAAATAGTTTCTCTTACTATTCCTCGGTCTTAATCTCAAACACCAGTTGAGATGAGCTGACTTGGGAAAGAAAGCTGGGGCCTCCCTGCTCTCCAACTCTTCAGATGCTGACTGGATAGAATTGCTGAGCCATCAGGGGAGCATAAAGCAGCTTTTAATCATGTCATTTAAACTGTCTGCTTTCATTAGTTCAGCTGCTCGCCCGTTAACACCAAGAACCTCTGATGCTAACAAGACATCTTGTACCTAATTTATTCAGTACTTTAAAAATATCAATGGAGGACTGTAAGGAGAGGACCTGACAGGACTGATCAAACGTGGTGTGGAACATGAGCTGCTGGTGTGTGGAGATGTTACGCCAAGTAAGTCAACAAGTCGAAGGTCAATAAAGAAGCGTGTGACTTGAGTTGGATATTCCAGCGTTTTGCTCGAACTGCCTTAAGAGAGAGAGAACCAATATTGAACATTTTTCCACACAGTCAAAGTGAACCCAACAAGTAGTTTCTTGGTACACTGAAGGCAATATGCAACCTTTAAGAGCCCATGACTGTCGTAATCATGCATGGAAATTACAGGAATGTTTTTTTCATCCAGAGTTCTTTTTTAGGAGATTTACCATGGCTTGAGGAAATGGAATTTACAGCAATACCTAATGTGAGCTGAGGGTTCTGCCTTCATTGTGGTGTGAAACGCTAAGTAGATTCTCACTCACCGCCTTGTCTCTTCCACAGCTTCTACCCCAGCTGCTTAAGCCTGAGGGGAGCTTTTGAATACAAAGCTACTGGCTCAGATTTTGCAGCCAAACTAACCCTCTTTTTAATGGCACTTGCTATTATTAATGTAGAACTCAAACAGCAAATTGTGGTGAGGAAGAGATGCCTGGTGAATTGTGAATCTCCACGTTGCAGGACAATCTGTGCTGCTCCGCTGTTAGTCTCACAGAAATGGCAGCTCGCCGTCAACCTCCCTGTGCGTTTCGAGAAATTACCGCATTTGCACATTAACTCCCAATGAAACTCGCCACAGGAAGTTAGGGCTGGCACTTAACTGGGTAAGGACCGTTTTAATGACCAGGTTAATGTTCCTGCACCAATACTCAACCTCCGGCCCAGAAAGAGAACAATTTAAACCTTGGAGTCTCAATCCATTCATTACAGGTCGTAAATTGTTCTTAGAGTTTTAAAATTAAAATTTGAAATATTTGATTTTTTTTAATTTTTCCTTTGTCTCCTTTATCTCTCTATCTTAATCCAATCTTTTCCTCTATTTCTGTTTCTGTACCTGATTTGACAAATTCACCCACACTGATCCACCCTATTTCCTTCTCCATCACTCCTGTATTCTTTCTCAATCCTTATATCGAAGTGGATATGGAGATAGACTGTTTGTCTTGTCATTCACCAATCTCCCAGTTTCCCTCCTCGTGCCACTATCAGCTCGCAGTTTCAGTAAGTTACAGGGCAAAAAGTCCAACTAATGGGACAAGCCACCAGTTGCAGCAAAATCTGGTACATTCACTGAAATTGTCTGGTTGAATTTGGTGTCTATTTTCCAGTATTATAGCTGCCTTTCCTGAAGGTGTTGACCACTTGCTAGGACTCAGCTCTACAGACACTGCAACCCTCTGGAGTTGGATGTTTACATTTGGAAGTTGTGCTGGGGAACCATAGGTTTCTCGAGGAGGCTGAGCTCCGAGTAGCCTCCTTCAACAGTACTTATCTTGGCACTTTCACCTCAAGTGACCATTCTTCACATCTGAAGCGAGTATGCTGGCGAGATATATTTGACCGTGGGGGACATCACAGCCAATCTGATCATGCTCACAACAACAACTTGCATTTTTTATAGCATCGTTAATGTAGTAAAATGTCCTAAATTAGACAAAAAAATGACATCAAGCCAAAAAATGAGATATTGGGTTGGGTGACCAAAAGCTTGGTCAAAAGGTAGATTTTGAACAGGTGTCTTAAAGGAGAAAGGAGGAAAGAAAGGTTTAGGGGGGAATTTCAGAGCTTAGGGCCCAGACAGCTGAAGCCATGGCTGCCAATGGTAAGGGGAAAGTAGTGGAAGATGGACATTAGTATAGCAATGAAGGAGTGCAGTATTCCCGGAGAGTCGTTGGGTTGGAAGAGATAGGGATGGGAGAGGCAATGTAGGGATTTGAACACAAGGATGAGAATTTTCCACTTCTATAACATTGACCAACTCTACCCATCCCATCGTTCTTCTGCAGCTGAAACCCTCATCCATGCCTTTGTTATCTCCAGGCTTCGCTATTCTAAAACACTGCTGGCTAGCCTCCCACATTTTACCCTCCGTAAACTTGAGGTCATCCAAAACTCTGCTGCTTGTGTCCTAACTCACATTAAGTCCCGTTCACCCATCCCACTTGTGTTTGCTGATCTGCATTGACACCTGGTTAAGCAATACCTCAATTTTAAAATTCTCAGCCTTGTTTTCAAATTCCTCCATGGTTTGGCCTCTCCCTATCTTTGTAATCTCCTCCAGCCCCACAAGATAACAGCACTCCTCAACCTCTAGCCTCTTCACTATCCCTGATCTTAATTGCTCCACCATTGGTGGCCACGCCTTCAGCTGCTGAGGTCCTCAGCTCTGAAATTTGCTTTCTAAACCTCTCTGCCTCACTTTCCTCCATTAAGATAATCCTTAAAACCTACCTCTTTGACTAAGCTTTTGGTCATCTGCCCTAATATCTCCTTATGTGGCTCGGCATCAAATGTTGTTTTATAATGTGGCATGTGGGATGCCCTATTATCTAAAGGTGTTATATAAATATAAGTTGTTATTGTTGTTTAAAGTCAAGATGTTGCCTGATTAGGAGCCAGTGTTGGTCAGCAAGCACAGAGGGAGATTTAGGTGAACAGGATTTGGTGCGAATTGGGTTGCAGGCAGCAGAGTTTTGGATCAGTTACAGGTTATGGAGGGTGGAAGATGAGAGGTCAGGCTCGGACAGCACCTGATATCTAAATGCAAATACTTTCCAGCATGAGTTACTAGTTAGTGATCTGGACCAGGAACTATTGCTGACTCTTTCCATTCTGTCCAATATTACTTTCTCAACTGCTCCACGAATATGGCACAGACTAAGTAACAAACTTGGGACTATTCGGTCTCTGAGGCTCAGTATTAAATCAAATAGCATTAAAAAGAAAAAAAATGGAAGAAATATTTGGAGCAGAAGTTGATGCGTTCCACAGGAAATGATGTAAAGGAACTTCCTGGGGAACAGATGCAATGAAGAAATGCAAAAAAAAAGACACCTATTAAGTTGCTAAAGTTTGTGATGTGAACAGCTGTGCAAAAATAGATAGATAGATAACCTTTTGTACAATGGGAGTTGTAATGTGTGAAGTGATTATAAACTGAATTCATTGCACCCTAGAGTGATCCAGACATTATCGTAACATTGGGACAATGTCTGATTACATCTGCTATATCTGCTTGCTGCTGTGTGATGGTAGTGCAGCACTCAGGGCACACTGTAACAGCACTGAAACAGCAGGTCTAGTGCCTTTGCACAGCAGGAAGTAAAACACTTGGCAACACGCTCGGTCTTTGGTCTTAATATGGAGTCACACAGCCCATAATACTCACCCAGGATACACAACTCAATGCATGCATGCAGCAACCATAATGATTAGGGCTAAAAGGGCCTTGGGAATTCAATACTAGGGTCTAAATAAGGTTTTTAGGATGCTGGGTAGCTGTACCTGGGGCAAGACAAGCCCAGGGTGTAAAGGGGCAGCAAAGTACTGTTTGCCTTTATAATAATCTTTGAAAATAAATAGAACAACATGCTCACAGTAAACTAATCAGGTGTTCAACTTAAACATGTGAACCAGAGATCCTGACAATTGATGTAATGCAATCTGAGCTGTTCCCTACTCCTAATCTCTGTCCAGTGATCCCCGGGAGAAACTGCCTGCACCAAGGCAGGATCAGCCTCCACTGCTTTCCACAGTCGAATTGCCTGCTAATGCTATTGGTTTACAGATGAAGAATGGTTGAGGCACTGGAAGATTGCCATTAAATGTGGAACTGCTCCCCAGTAAGAGTCAGCAGAGAGAAGGGGAGGAAAAAAGTGAAGAAGGGATATGAGAAAGCCACTGATCTTCCATTAAAACAACAGAACTGAAGAGGAGGGTGAGGAGTGGGGGTGGGGGAAGGAGAGGGGGCAGTGGGCGGTTGGGGGGAGAAGAGAAAGGCAGAACAGCACAGTCTCTGTTGCAGATTCATCCAGATCTGTGCTTCAAAAGCTTTGTGCATCATTGAGAGTTTGCAGCTGTTATAAGAATGGTTGCCTGATGTTTACACCAGATACACTCCACTAGGAAGTGAAAAATGAGGCATTAAACTGACCCATTTAACAGTCTCAGATATGCTATGGCTGGCACCACTCCATTCATCTGCTGTTTAAGTGCATGCTGTACATGTGTGTGTGTTTACGAGCATTTAAACGCTGTAGGCCCAAATCAGCACTAGCCCTCACTAGGACTCAACTGAATATCTACCTGAACATCTGGGCATGACATCCATAATCTCAGCATTAGAATGAAGTGACTGCAGCAACTAAGCTGCTCTTAAACTCAACCAAGCCACTAGTTTATAGTGGCTGAAGTAGTTTACATTCCTGGATTTATACCCATGTTTTTGGAATCACATTCCATAATTCCATCCGCTTTTCCGCAGAAAACTGAAAATCAGTTGCCTGGGTGATGAAAGAGGCAATACGCCCTTTACTCACCAACGAGGGCCTCAGTAGCTGGTTATGGTAGTGTGATGGTTATGTGACTGGATTAGTAATCCAGAGAATCTGGCTGGGATTTTACTGGCAGAGGGGTAAATCCCAATATTGGGACCAAACGCTGGTCCTGAGCCCATGTGGGCAGTAGTGGGACTGCTGCAGCATTCTTCCGGATGGCAGCCACTCAACTGGTGGCAGCCGTGCCCACGGTGCAATTCAGGACAGCAGGCTGGCTCTTCATGCTGCTGGCCCAATCAGATGGCTGGCAGTTCTGCAGCTTCAGCAGTGCTACTGGGCCCAGGCAGACAGGCCCCAACGATCAGAGGGGGTTTTTTTTCATTCATTCATGGGATGTGGGCGACGCTGGCCAGGCCAGCATTTATTGCCCATCCCTAATTGCCCTTGAGATGGTGGTGGTGAGCTGCCTTCTTGAACTGCTGGAGTCCATTTGGGGTAGGTATACTCACAGTGCTGTTAGGAAGGGAGTTCCAGGATTTTGACCCAGCGACAGTGAAGGAACGGCGATATAGTTCCAAGTCAGGATGGTGTGTGACTTGGAGGGGAACTTGCAGATGGTGGTATTCCCACGCATTTGCTGCCCTTGTCCTTCTAGTTGGTAGAGGTCGCGGGTTTGGAAGGTGCTGTCGAAGGAGCCTTGGTGCATTCCTGCAGTGCATCTTGTAGATGGTACACACTGCTGCCACTGTGCCTCGGTGGTGGAGGGAGTGAATGTTTGTAGATGGGGTGCCAATCAAGTGGGCTGCTTTGTCCTGGATGGTGTCGAGCTTCTTGAGTGTTGTTGGAGCTGCACCCATCCAGGCAAGTGGAGGGTATTCCATCACACTCCTGACTTGTGCCTTGTAGTTGGTGGACAGGCTTTGGGGAGTCAGGAGGTGAGTTACACGCCTCAGGACTCCTAGCCTCTGACCTGGTCTTGTAGCCACGGTATTTATATGGCTACTCCAGTTCAGTTTCTGGTCAATGGTAACTCCTAGGATGTTGATAGTGGGGGATTCAGCGATGGTAATGTCGTTGAATGTCAAGGGGAGATGGTTAGATTCTCTCTTGTTGGAGATGGTCATTGCCTGGCACTTGTGTGGCGCGAATGTTACTTGCCACTTATCAGCCCAAGCCTGGATGTTGTCCAAGTCTTGCTGCATTTCTACATGGACTGCTTCAGTATCTGAGGAGTCGCGAATGGTGCTGAACATTGTGCAATCAGCGAACATTCCCACTTCTGACCTTATGATTGAAGGAAGGTCATTGATGAAGCAGCTGAAGATGGTTGGGCCCAGGACACTACCCTGAGGAACTCCTGCAGTGATGTCCTGGAGCTCAGATGATTGACATCCAACAATCACAACCATCTTCCTTTGTGCTAGGTATGACTCCAGCCAGCGGAGGGTTTTCCCCCTGATTCCCATTGACCTCAGTTTTGCTAGGGCTCCTTGATGCCATACTCGGTCAAATGCTGCCTTGATGTCAAGGGCAGTCACTCTCACCTCACCTCTTGAGTAAGGCTCTTTTGCCCATATTTGAACCAAGGCTGTAATGAGGTCAGGAGCTGAGTGGCCCTGGCGGAACCCAAACTGAGCGTCACTGAGCAGGTTATTGCTAAGCAAGTGCCGCTTGATGGCACTGTTGATGACACCTTCCATCACTTTACTGATGATTGAGAATAGGCTGATGGGGCAGTAATTGGCTGGGTTGGATTTGTCTTGTTTTTTGTGTACAGGACATACCTGGGCAATTTTCCACATTGCAGGGTAGATGCCAGTGTTGCAGCTGTACTGAAACAGCTTGGCTAGGGGCACGGCAAGTTCTGGAGCACAGGTCTTCAGTACTATTGCCGGAATATTGTCAAGGCCCATAGCTTTTGCAGTATCCAGTGCCTTCAGTCCTTTCTTGATATCACGTGGAGTGAATCGAATTGGCTGAAGTCTGGCATCTGTGATGCTGGGGACTTCAGGAGGAGGCCGAGATGGATCATCAACTCGGCACTTCTGTCTGAAGATTGGTGCAAATGCTTCAGCCTTATCTTTCGCACTGATGTTCTGGGCTCCCCCATCATTGAAGATGGGGATATTTGTGAAGCCACCTCCTCCAGTTAGTTGTTTAATTGTCCACCACCATTCACGGCTGGATGTGGCAGGACTGCAGAGCTTCGATCTGATCCGTTGGTTATGGGATCGCTTAGCTCTGTCTATCGCATGCTGCTTACGCAGTTTGGCATGCATTTAGTCCTGTGTTGTAGCTTCACCAGGTTGATAACTCATTTTGAGGTATGCCTGCTGCTGCTCCTGGCATGTGCTCCTGCACTCTTCATTGAACCAGGGTTGGTCCCCTGGTTCAATGGTAATGGTAGAGTGGGGATATGCCAGGCTATGAGGCTACAGATTGTGGTTGAGTACAATTCTGCTGCTGCTGATGGCCCACAGTGCCTCATGGTTGCCCAGTTTTGCATTGCTAGATCTGTTCGAAATCTATCCCATTTAGCACAGTGATAGTGCCACACAACACGAAGGAGGGTATCCTCAATGTGAAGGCGGAACTTCGTCTCCACAAGGACTGTGCGGTGGTCACTCCTACCAATACAGTCATGGACAGAAGCATTTGCAGCAGGCAGATTGGTGAGGACGAGGTCAAGTATGTTTTTCCCTCGTGTTGGTTCCCCCACCACCTGCCGCAGACCCAGTCTAGCAGCTATGTCCTTTAGGACTCGGCCAGCTCGGTCAGTAGTGGTGCTACCGAGCCACTCTTGGTGATGAACATTCAAGTCCCCCACCCAGAGTACATTTTGTGCCCTTGCCACCCTCAGTGCTTCCTCCAAGTGGTGCTCAACATGATGGAGTACTGAGTCATCAGCTGAGGGAGGGCGGTAGGTGGTAATCAGTTGGAGGTTACCTTGCCCATGTTTGACCTGATGCCATGAGACTTCATGGGGTCCGGAGTCGATGTTGAGGACTCCCAGGGCAACTCCCTCCCGACTGTATACCACTGTCCTGCCACCTCTGGTGGGTCTGTCCTGCGGTGGGACAGGACATACCCGGGGATGGTGATGGCAGTGTCTGGGACATTGTCTGTAAGGTATGATTCCGTGTGTATGACTATGTCAGGCTGTTGCTTGACTAGTCTGTGGGACAGCTCTCCCAACTTGGGCACAAGACCCCAGATGTTAGTAAGGAGGACTTTACAGGGTCGACAGGGCTGGGTTTGTCAATCTCGTTTCCGGTGCCTAGGTCGATGCCGGGTGGTCCGTCCGGTTTCATTCCTTTTTATTGGCTTCGTAGTGGTTAGGTACAACTGATTAGCTTGCTAGGCCATTTCAGAAGGCATGTAAGAGTTAACCATATTGCTGTGGGTCTGGAGTCACATGTAGGCCAGACCAGGTAAGGACAGCAGGTTTCCTTCCCTAAAGGACATTAGTGAACCAGATGGGTTTTTACAACAATCGACAATGGTTTCCATGGCCATCATTAGACTAGCTTTTAATTCCAGATTTATTAATTAAATTCAAATTCCACCTTCTGCTGTGGTGGGATTCGAACCCATGTCCCCAGAGAATACCCTGGGTCTCTGGGTTACCCGTCCAGTGATAATACCACTTTGCCACCGCTTACCCCTCCAACGGCAGCATTGGGGCCATGAGGGCGGCCATTGCTGCCCGGGGCCTGCTCCTTCGATCATGGAGCCTCCAGATGGCACCCACATCCCCCCCACCCCACTACTTCCTGGCCCACCACCTGGGGGCTAATAAAATCTCAGCCTTTCAGTTCAAGTTTCACTGAGGCAGTTTGAACATTTAAATTGAGTAGCTGTTATCAGTAAAAGTGACCATGAAACTATCGGATTGTCGTAAAAACCCTACTGGTTCACTCGGTCATAGGGGGAAATTTTATGCTGGCAGCAGGAGTCTCGACGTTGGGGGGAACTGTGCCAAGATCCCTGCATCTCTTCCTCTCTGGAAGTCCCACTGAATATAGTGCCAATCACGCACTGAACTGGGGGGTGGCGGGCCTGCCACAGGATTCAGAACCGTGTCGCTGGAAGTCCTGGCCTTGCAGAGCTGTTGAACAATCTGATTGGCCGGCAGCTGCAGTGCCACTGCGGAGGTGGTGGCTGTTGCTGTAGCTGCACCTACCGGAGTCCGAGGAGCGCCGCTGGAGCCAGGCTTCAGGTAGGTCAGGGTGGGAAGGGTCTCACAGGGTGGCGGTTGCAGGCGGTGTGGGGAGAGGGTGTCGACAGCGAGGAAAGGGGGGTGTGGCCCTCAGCGGGCACCCCCCTTCCCAATGCCAAGCCCCTCGCTCAAGCATTAAGTGCCTTCTAATGAGGGACAACCCCCCTGGAGCCAGGAAGCAGCCTGTACTGTTTTTCGTGTTGTGCTTCACATGCAGTGACAGGGTCACCCTCGCCACCATCCCACCTGATTTTATGCTCTCCCCACCTCCAAACCCACCGTGGGGAGAGCATAAAATTCCACCAATAGAGACATTTACGGCACAGGAGGGCGGCATTTGGCCTATCCAGTCCATGCTGGCTCTCCATGGAGCTATGCAGTCAGTCTCACTTCCCTGCTCAATCCCCATAGCCCTGCATGTATATTTCCTTCAAGTGGCCATGCAATTTCCTTTTGAAGATATTGATCATCTCCGCTTCCACTACCCTCTTGTGGGCAGTGAGTTCTAAGTCATTACTACCCGCTGTGTAAAAAGGTTTTCTTCACATTTCCCTTGCATCTTTTGCCCAAAACCTTCAATCTGTGTCCCCGAGTCCTTGTACCATTAGTTACTGGAAACAGTTTTTCCTTGTCTAACCTATCTGAGCCTGTCATAATCTTGTATATTTCTATTAAATCTCCCTGCAATTTCCTTTGTTCTAAGGAGAACAAACCCAGCTTTTCCAACCTAACCTTGGAACTAAAATCCCGCATCCCTGGAATCATTCTGGTCAATCTCCTCTGTACCCTCTCAAATCCTTCCCAAAGTGTGGTGACCCCAGAACTGGAAGCAATATTCATTTAGGGCCTAACCAGAGCTTTATAAAGGTTCAGCATAACTTCCCTGCTTTTAGGAACACAGGACCAGGAGTAGGCCATTCAGCCCATCGAGCCTGCTCTGCCATTCAATACGATATGACTGATCATCCACTTCAATTCCTTTTTCCCACACTATCCCCATTCCCCTTTATGTCAGTGGTATTTAGAAATCTGTCAATCTCTGCTTTAAACATACACAATGACTGAGCTTCCACATCCCTTTGGGCTGGAGAATTCTAAAGATTCACAACCCTCTGAGCAAAGAAATTTCTCCTCATCTCTGCCCTAAGTGGCTTCCCCTTATTTTGAAATTGTGTCCCCTGGTTCTAAACTCCCCAACCAGCAGAAACATCTTACCTTCATCTACCCAGTCTATCCCTTAAAGTATCTTGTACTTGAGATCACCTCTCATTCTTTGAAACTCTAGAGAATACTCTAGAGAATACTCTAGAGTTTCCCCAATCTCTCTTCATTGGACAATCCCGCCATCCCAAGAACAAGTCTGGTGAACCTTTGTTACACTCCTTCTATGGCAATAATATCCTTCCTAAGGTGAGGGGACCAAAACTGCACACAGTACTCCAGGTGCAGTCTAACCAAGGTTATATACAATTGAAGCAAGACTTCGCTACTCCTGTACTTAAATTCTCTTGTGATAAAGGCTTATATACCATTAGCCTTCCTCATTGCTTGCTGCACCTGCATGTTAGCTTTTAGTGACTTACTGATGAGGATACCCAGATCCCTTTGTATATCTACACTTTCTAATCTCTTATCATTTAAGAAATACTGTGCACATCTATTCCTCCTACCAAAATGGATAACCTCACATTTTTCCACATTATATTCCATCTTCCATGTTCTTGCCCTGTCACTAAGTCTGTCCAAATCCCCTTGAAGCTGCTTTGCATCTTCCTCACAACTCACATTCCCACCTAGTTTTGTGTCATCCGCGAGCTTGGAAATATTACCTTTGGTCATTGATATATATTGTGAACAGCTGGGACTCAAGTGCTGATCCTTACGGTACCCCACAAGTCACAGCCTGCCAACACGAGAATGATCCGTTTATTCCTACTCTCTATTTTCTGCCCATTAACCAATCCTTAATCCATGCCAGTATATTACCTCCTATCCCATGTGCTTTAATTTTGCTAACCAACCTCCTGTGGGGGACTTTATCAAACGCCTTCTGCAAATCCAAGTATACTATGTCCACTGACTCCCTTTTATCAATTCTGTTGGCAACATCCTCAAAAAACTCCAACAAGTTCATCAAATATGATTTCCTATTCATAAATCCATGTTAACTATGCCCAATCAGATCATTATTATCCAAGTGTCCATTTATAGTTTCTAGCATTTTCCCTACTACTGATATAAGGCTAACAGGTCTGTAGTTCCCTGTTTTCTCTCTCTCTCCCTTTTTAAATAGTGGGGTGACATTTGCTACCTTCCAGTTTGCAGGAACTGCTCCAGAATATATAGAATTTTGGAAGATGATCATCAATGCAACCACTATCTCCATAGCTACTTCTTTCAACACTCTGGGATGTAGAATATCAGGTCCCGGGGACTTATCAACCTTCAGCCCTATTAATTTCTCCAATACAACCTTCTTACTAATACTAATTTCCTTCAATTCCCATTCCCCCGAGTCCCTTGGATCTCTAATTCTGGGAGATTTCACGTATCTTCCTCAGTGAAGACAGACACAAAGTAATCATTTAGCTTCTCTGCCATTTCTCTCTTCCCCATTATAAATTCTTCTGACTCTGCCTGTAATGGACCTACCTTTATCTTAGCCAAACATTTCCTTTTTACGTATCTATAGAAGCTTTTACAGTCCGTTTTTATGTTTTTTGCTAGTTTACATTCAGATTCTATTCTCCCTTTCTTTATCACTTTCTTGGTCCTCCTTTGCTGTATTCCAAAATCCTCCCAATCCTCAGGTTTACTACTATTTCTGGCAACTTTATAGGCCTTTTCCTTTAATCTTATACAATCCGTAACTTCCTTTGTTATCCACAGTTGACTGACTTTTCTTTTTGGGATTTTGTGCCTTGAAGGAATGTATAGTTGCTGTAAACTATGTAATAATTCTTTAAAGACTATCCATTGCCCATGTACTGTCCTCCACTTGGCTCACCTCATTTCCCAGCACCAGATCCAGCAATGCTTCCTTTCTAATATAAAAGCAAAATACTGTGGATGCTGAAAATCTGAAATAAAAACAGAAAGTGCTGTAAAGACTCAGCAGATCTGGCAGCATCTGTGGAGAGAGAAACAGAGGTACCTTTCATCAGAAATGATCATACCCTTTTTACTTCTAAACTCTAACCAAATGGATTCTGTCTTTGCCCCCTCAAAGACATCCTCCCTTTCCAACATGACAACATCTTCCTTAATCCGTACTGCCACCCACCTCCCTTTTTTCCTTCTCTATCTTTTCTGACCACTTTATATCCTTGTATATTAAGCGCCCAGTCCTCACCATTTTTAAGTCACATTTTCCATTATTGCCACTACATCATATTCCTATTTGTGTTTGTAGCTCACTGACCTTATTCACTACACTTTATGCATTTACACACATGCATTGTAAACTTGTCATTGTATTCCTCATAGTCCTCTTCAAATTCGCCACCATCTAATATGGTACTGCTCCCTCTCTAGTACTGTCTAAGACTCCCAGATTATGCACCTTATCCCTCTTTTCTACTTCTATATGCTGGTTCCCATCCCCCTGCCAATTTAGTTTAACCCTCCCCAACCACCCGGGTAAATCTACCCACTAGGACATTGGTCCCAGTCCTGTTGAGGTGCAACCCATCTCTTTTGAATAAGTGCCCTCTGCCCCAGAACTGGTCCCAATGCCCCAAGATGCTGAAGCACTCCCTCTTGCACCATGCTTCAATCAATGCATTGATCCTCCCTATCTTCCTATTTCTACTCTCACTAATGCTTGGCGCTGGGAGTAATCCAGAGAATACTACCTTCGAGGTCCTACGATTTGACTTCCTCCCTAGTTCCTGAAAATTTGACCATAGGACCTCAATACCTGTCCTTTAGGGAAGGAAACCTGCTGACTTTATCCAGCCTAGTCAATAATGTGACTCCAGTCCTACACCAACATGATTGACTCTTAACTGTTCTCTGAAGTGGTCCAGCAAGTCACTCAATTGTATCAAACTGCTACCAGCAGTGCAAGAAGGTGGCCATCACGACCTTCTCAGGGCAAATAGGGATGGGCAATGAATGCCACACTTGCCAGTGATGCCCACATTCCAAGAATGAATAACAAAGGAATTAACTGCATTGCGATGCGCCCCGTCACTCACTCTCACTGTCTCAGACGCTGGCATGAATTGACATTAACACAGCCTGGTATCTCTGTTACATTTTTGTCTTTCATTGGTGTCATAGACCTATTGTTGCTGCCACACCATCTTAAACAATGTCTTATTCCTTCAAAAATAAGTAGCTCAGAAAGCACTTCAAACAAAGCTAAATGAAAAGCAGACTGCACCAGCTCCGTTGATAACAACAGTGAATGAAGGTGAGCTGCTGCCTCCCCAGGCACCCAGCAAGAGTGGTCTGCAACGACGCACCAGCAACAAACAGAGACCATCCCAATGCAGGGAAAGGCTGCCACCTTATCATGCCCTGGGCTTTCTCCAGCGCACTTAATGATAACCAGAAGACAAATATTAGTTGCTGAGGATTTGTTAGAAAGAGGCAAACTGCACACCAACAGCAGTCTAGATTATAGAACTGCTCTGTGAAGCGGCTTCTGCAATACAAGGAAGAGAATTTGAAGCAGTTCAATTTGGTAGGTAAAATCTGGGGCCTGCAAATCATTTGTTGAAAATAATTCCTGAGGCAGTGGAACTGCATTCTCGATGTATTCCTTCCCAATTTAGTCACTGAGCATCACAATCAGGCCCAGAATAGCAATACATTTTTAGATACTGCTCCTGATGTTCCCTAGTGCTTCAGGCTGTATAAAATAAATGGTGCATGCCAGTAAATGGGAAAGATAGAACTGAGCTCATCAAACGCTTGTGTACATTGTGGCTCAGTGAACCTTTTGAGGACTTCAAAATAAAGAGTCTGAACTTTGGCTATCGGGCTTTATTTGTACTGCTTTTGCTTAGGTGTCTCAAAGAACAGCCTGAATCCTTAAAAAGGAACCGGCGATATGGATGAGGAAGAGTTGAGTGCAATCATATAAATAAAGGAACCAAATATAGGAAAGTGACAGAAGCGTATGGTCAGTGATAGGTTCTAATAGCATATATTGCTATCAGTAGTGATAGACTACTGCTGTGTGAAGTGTTTTTAATAGACTAGTTAGGGAGAAAATGTTTCCACTAGCAGTAGGAACAGAAATCAGACAGCACAGATTTAAAATAACTGACAAAAGAACCAGAGGGGACATGAGGAGAATTTCTTTCACGCAGCGAGTTATTGTGATCTGGAATTCACTTCCTGAAAGGGTGGGTGAAGCAGATTCAAGTGTAACTTCAAAAGAGAATTGGATAAATACATGAAAAAGGTAAAGATTTATAGGGCTACAGGAAAGAGCAAGGGGTTCAGACTAATTGGATGGCTCTTTCAAAGAGCTGGCACAGACACAATGGGCTGAATGGCCTCCCTCTGTGTTGTTAAGATTCTATGACTCGGTATGTGTGGAGGATATAGAACAGCAAGGACTGGTTGGGCTGAATGGCCGGTGCCTGTGGTGTAATTTCTGTATAATTCCACAGGCTCATCTGTGTTTGAAAGGCATTGGCTCTATTTTAAAATACTGAAGCTCCCCTGACAGCCTAGTTGATAAAGGCACGGAGCCTGGGTTCAACTGCTGGCCTGCACTGACTTGCCTGATCGCAGCTGGATTGAGGCACTGCAATTGTCTTCAGTTCCACTGAAAGGGTCCCGGGGAATCAGATGTTCATTTGCATGTAGTGACCTCTGCTGGAAGGAGGGCAGGATTGGGCACTGCCATCTAATAGCCTGTCTGCACTCACCGCGCATGCTCAGAAATGAAGTGCAACCATTTGGGCACAATACTTGAGGGCAACTGGTTCCTATGGGACCAAAGGTTTTCCAGAATCAGCATCACCATTAAAAAGATCAGAAAATTACATAAAGTTAGGTTGATTTTGTTTTAAAGGACACAGTGGTTAGCACCGCAGCCTCACAGCTCCAGGGACCCGGGTTCGATTCCGGGTACTGCCTGTGTGGAGTTTGCAAGTTCTCCCTGTGTCTGCGTGGGTTTTCTCCGGGTGCTCCGGTTTCCTCCCACAAGCCAAAAGACTTGCAGGTTGATAGGTAAATTGGCCATTATAAATTGTCACTAGTATAGGTAGGTGGTAGGGGAATATAGGCAGGTGGGGATGTTTGGTAGGAATATGGGATTAGTGTAGGATTAGTATGAATGGGTGGTTGATGTTCGGCACAGACTCGGTGGGCCGAAGGGCCTGTTTCAGTGCTGTATCTCTAATCTAATCTAATCTAATCTATTACACGCCACATGCACATGTCATGCTACAAGATGCTTGGTGAACATTTTTCCACAGAATGGTTTTGGGGGATGCAAATTACAACTAAACATCTTTTAAAGCATAGTGTATTCAGACCAAGTTTAGCAAGGGGTGTTGGGAGAAGCACCTGGACGAAAAGTGGATAATATGCAACTGTAAGTTATTTTCCTCAGAAACTATAAATATCAAGCAAATTGTTAGCAATAAATGTGTTGGAAAGTCTCTCATTCCTACCTGGCTGTGAACAGAGAGATGTAAACCACAGAGACAGTGACACAAGGAGTCAGGCAAGTTTTTGACACAGAATGCTGCGAGGCAGTCAGGTCTGACAAATGCTCCAAGCAAGTTAATATGACCCACTGATGTGGGGAAGGATAGCATGCTCATGATTTTGCATTATTACTTAAAGATAAATTGTACTGATTGAAATGAGTGAATCTGATCACAACGATTGCTGAGTACTTTCACATGCTGTGAAATAAAGCAGAGCACCAGTCCTTGTCTCACTCATACGTTGATTGATCCCTCACTGGAGGAATTGAAAGAACACATCCCAAAGACATTAATACCCAGTACAGATGACAAAGGGATACTATGGTTACACTCCTGGGCTATCACATGGTTAGATATTGAATATGGGCGCATCACTAAGCTTAAGACATTCGATTTTAGATTTAGATTTAGAGATACAGCACTGAAACAGGCCCTTCGGCCCACCGAGTCCGTGCTGACCATTAACCACCCATTTATACTAATCCTACACTAATCCCATATTCCTACCACATCCTCACCTGTCCCTATATTTCCCTACCACCTACCTATACTAGGGGCAATTTATAATGGCCAATTTACCTATCAACCTGCAAGTCTTTTGGGCAAGTCTTTTGGCTGTGGAAGGAAACCGGAGCACCCGGAGGAAACCCACGCAGACACAGGGAGAACTTGCAAACTCCACACAGGCAGTACCCAGAATTGAACCCGGGTCGCTGGAGCTGTGAGGCTGCGGTGCTAACCACTGCGCCGCCCTATCAGATCACCTATGGGAGTGACGAACACCACTCTGCTGAAGACAAGATCTAAGGTATGATCATTAACTTGTAATGCTCCCATTCTTAACTTAGTAAATACTAAACAGTGAGAGCATCCTTCGAATAGGTCAGTTTCAAGAGGGAGTCTCACCATCAGGACTTTGTTCAAACATCAAGACATTTGAATGAAAAATGATTTCAAAAACTGTTTTATTTAAATTATGGCTCCTGGTGACATCAGAGAAATTTGGTTTGTTGAGGTAATGAGAACTGTAAGCATTGGATCAATCTCAAACAGGAGACTTTCAGATATGAGCCGACTTAACAAGTATTCACTCACGTCAACGTGCTGATTCACGTATTTATCTATTCACTCTTTCCTATTTTCTCTTCTTCTGTCTCCTTTTTTCTGCATTTATCTTTGTATCTTCACAATCCATGCAAGTCACAAGCATGATCTCTTACCAGAAAATGAGAGAAAGAAAAAGACAGCTATGGAGGCAATGCTATCCCAGCATTCATATCAACAGTGACAACCCCCTGTTAAAGTCAAAGGCCCTATAACTGTAATGGAGGACTTCAGCTAGCACTCTATGTGCAAGTGCAGCATGCACTATACAGTAGCCTTCCAATTATAGGAAGCAAGAGAAATACTGGATATTACCAGCATGATAGGAGATCACAAAGCTCAAAGTTAGTGTGCCCAGCACTGTGAGGGAACTTAATTAACATTAATGTACTTGGAATGACAAGATTACTAAAGCATCACTGGGTTAATGACATTAATACTGTTGTTAATTCAGTTCCTTCAGCTTGCCAGTCAACAATATCTCCTGCAAGTTTCTTCCTCAAGTGGTAAAGGTGAAACTGACAATGCATGGCAGAATATCTATCACAGTCTGATCATATATTTTACAGGAATTGTGTTGGTACAAAGCCCTTGCTCATATTTATGGATCAGGCCATTTCTTACAAGCTGGAATGTGCAAGAATGATTTGCTTACATTTAAGTATAACCAAGCTTTTGGTGGGCCCTTCATTTCTGCAGTGCATGAAAGACTTAAATTTATATGGTGCCTTTCATGACCTCGAGACATCCCAAAGCGCTTTACAGCCAATGAAGTAATTTTGAAGTGTAGTCACTGTTGTAATGTAGAAAAATGCAGCAGCCAATTTGGGAACAGCAAGATCCCACAAACAGAAGTGAGATAATGACCAATGATAATTTTGGTACAGGCATAAATCCTGGTCAGGACTTCTTTGAAATAATGCCATGGGATCTTTTACAGTCCTTGAAAGGGCAGGCAGGGTCTTGTTTTAGCAACCCATCAGATAGAGGGCACCTCTTGACAGTGCAGCACTCCCTCAGTATTGTGATGAATGGTGGCATAGATTTTTTTATTCTTGATTGTGACTTAAACCCACAACCTTCTGACTCAGAGACAAGAGTGCTACTGGTTGCCAAGGCTGACACAGGGACATTTAGGGAACAGTGATCATATTATCATATGGTTTAGGTTATTTATGGATAAGAACAAGGAGCAATCTAGAATTAGAATACTTAATTGGAGAAGGGCCAATTTCAGTGGGGTGAGAACAGATCTAGCCCAGGTAAAGTGGAATCAAAAATTGGCAGGAAAACTGAAAAGAAACAATGGGGTGCCTTTAAAGAGGGGATGGTTCAAATACAGTCAATGGACATTCCCACAAGGAGGACAGTTAGGGGAACCAAAGCCAAAGCTCCCTGCATGATGAAAGAGATAGAGAGTAAGATAAAGCAGAAAAAGGGGTGTATGACAGATGTCATGTTGATAATACATATGAGAACCAGGCTGAGTATAAAAAGTTCAGAGGGGAAGTGAAAAAGAAAATAAGAGAGGCAAAGAAGAAGTATGAGAAGAGACCGGCAGCTAACGTAATAAGGAATCTAAAAGGCTTCTATAAATAGTAAAAGGGTAGAAAGAGGAGAGTGGCGGTCATTAGGGACCAAAAGAGGATCTATGTATGGAGGCAGAGGGCATGGATGAGGTACTAAATGAATACTTTGTATCTGTCTCTACCAAGGAAAAAGATAGTGCCCAAGTCATAGTGAAAGAAGAGGTAGTTGAGATACCGGATGGGCTAAAAATTGATAAAGTGAAGTTCTTAGAAAGGCAGGCTGTACTTAAAGTTGATAAGTCACCAGGACCAAATGGGATACATCTGAGGATGCTGAGGGAAGTTAAGGTAGAAATTGCAGAGATACTGGCCATAATATTCCAGTCCTCCTTAGATACAGAGATGGTACCAGAGGACTGGAGAATGGCAAGTGTTACACCCTTTTGTAAATATGGACCGCAATTACTGAAATGGTGATGAAATTGATCAATTTTCAGCATGACTACAGTTATGCCTGCATTGCTATAAGGCATGATATATTAAGTCGAATTGGCCACTGTTGAATTTGATAGCTTGATCTTTGCGGGACACAAGGGTTAAGGGAGTGAAAAATAGCAAGGAAAACATGGGCAAATCACTGACTGCTGCATTCCTCAGACAGGATCTGGGCGATAAAATGGCCAAAAGGCTGTAATTATAACATGAACTTCATTAAGGGAATATTGTAACTTCTGGTTCCATGGTCATCATTATGGTCAGGGGAGAGAGGAACCTTGAAACAGTGTGAAGGAAGACAGCTGGGTGATTGAGAGAGGGACAGACATTCACAGCATGGTTGGCAACAGAGACCATCTACTTTGTCCTTATCACCAGCATCTACTAGGGACTCTATCCATGAGAAGTAACATCACCCTTGACCACTCAAAGAGCTGACCATGCAGAGAGTAACCAATCCCTGATCACCACACGTTTGAACACATATACAGAAGGGTATAAGAAAGGCGTACCATCCTTTGTTCTTCGCTATACAGCCGGACCGTTGGCTAATGTGTCAGAAGTTACATTTATTTTCTCCTGGGCGTCTGACCAGCGCTCCAGGTGTGAACAGAAACTAGAGGGGACCAGCTGGGCTGCGTAAGAGAAAAGTTTGTATCGTTCAGGGAACGTGTAACCCTTTAGTCTCCTGGTTAGGTTAAAGCAGAGAGCTTGAGGGGGAAGTGCCATTTTTCTGTGGTTGAGTTAAAGAGATTAAAGGGCAAGGCTGGGTTTTGTGTGGAAGATTCAGCTTTGCGGATATCATCCGGACAACTGGATGTGTAAACCTTTGATCTCATGATTTAAAGTAAGACAGGTTAGTTGTCCTGTGGATTGGGAAAATTCAGCTTCAGTGCGGTATTTATAAAATGAAGATACAACTGAATTAAAAGAGATCAGTTTGTGAGTTTTGTTTTCCATTGATAAGCCTGCAGGGTGTTATTCGCTTGTTCATCAGCTATCAGTGCTATTCATATCCTTGTGATTTTGAAGCATAGTTCATTAAAGTTAGTTTGAGAATTTTGTAATCCTAAACCTTTGCCAGTGTCATTATTTATTCTATTCAAGTCTGAATCCTCAGCAAATGGAATGTGTGTATGGGGTCATACAGGCAGTGGGATGGGGGTATAGGAAAAGATAGTGATAACGCACAGTGATTGATCATGCAGGGAAAGGCCCTATCACTGATCCCAATGATATTGTGCACGAGGGGGAGTGAGGATCAATCCTGGATATAAGGGGGTCCCTTTTCTTTATCTGGCATTGCAGTCCAGATAGCCAGGCCAGATATTGGAAGATGATCCCTCCTGAACAACTGATCATCGATCAGTGGGAACTTGGTGAGATTAAAGACACAGATTCGGTGAGAGTCTGTGGGTATCGTTGATAACATCTATTTTACAGTTATAGTCCCTGGGATTTTAGTGCTATTTTACTGGAATTCTATGTAATCTATGTGTAATCTTTAATTTTGTAGGGCATGTTTAATTTTTTTGAAAGCTATACAAAGTATGGACTCATGAGTGGCAATCTATGTGTGGAGGCAAGGGAAATGGGCGAGGTCTTAAATGAATGTTTCTCGTCCAATTTTACCGCGGAGAAGGTAATGGAAGCTAGTGAGTTCAAGGGAGGGAACACCGGATATCCTGGAGCATATCAACATTACAAAGGAGGAGGTGTTGGAGGTTTTGAAGCGCATTAAGGTGGATAAATCCCCAGGGCCTGACCAGGTGCTAAGATGCTATGGGAAGCCAGGGAGGAGATCGTTGGGGCCCTGGCAGAGATTTTTGTATCATCATTAGCCACGGGTGAGGTACCGGAAGACTGGAGGATAGCTAATGTTGTGCCTTTATTTAAGAAAGGCAGCAGGGATAAGCCAGGGAACTACAGGCCGGTGAGCCTTACATCAGTGGTGGGAAAGTTATTGGAAGGGATTCTGAGAGACAGGATTTATATGCATCTGGAAAGGCATGGTCTGATTAGGGATAGTCAGCATGGCTTGGTGCGTGGGAAATCATGCCTCACGAATTTGATTGAGTTTTTCGAGGAGGTGACCAAGAGGATTGACGAGGACAGGGCGATGGACATTGTCTACATGGACTTTAGCAAGGCCTTTGACAGGGTCCTGCATGGTAGGCTGGTCCAGAAGGTTCGAACACATGGGATCCAGGGCCGAAGGGCCTGTTTCTATGCTGTACGACTCTATGACTCTATGAGTGTTGGCATTTATTTCCTTATTGAGTTGAATCTGTTGTTAATAATTATGAATAATTGTTTCTAAGTTGTGTGTCTTATACTTGTTTAGAAAAGGTTGTAAGGATAAACCGGAAACTACAGGCCAGTCAGTTTAATCTCAGTAGTGAGAAAACTTTTGGAAATGATAATCCGGGACAAAATTAACAGTTACTTGGACAAGTGTGGATTAACTAAGGAAAGCCAGAATGGATTTGTTGAAGGCAAATCATGTTTAACTAACTTGATTGAGTTTTTTTGAAGAGGTAACAGAGAAGGTTGATGAGGGTAATGCAGTTGATGTGGTGCACATGGACTTCCAAAAGGCATTTGATAAAGTGCCACAAAATAGGCTTGTCAGCAAAGTTGAAACCCATGGAATAAAAGGGACAGTGGCAGCATGGATATGAAGTTGTCTGAGTGACAAGAAAAAGCAAGTGGTGAATGGTTGTTTTCTAAACTGGAGGATGGTATACAGCAGTGTTCCCTAAGGGTCAGTACTAGGACCACTGCTTTTCTTGATATATATTAATGACCTAGACGTGGGTGTACAGGGCACAATTTCAACATTTGCAGGTGACACAAAACTTGGAAGTATTGTGAACTGTGAGGAAGATAGAGATAGACTTCAAGAGGATATAGACAGGCTGGTGGAATGGGCAGACATGTGGCAATTGAAATTTAATGCAAAGAAGTGTGAAGTGATGCATTTTGGCTGGAAGAACAAGTGGCAATATGAAATAAAGGGTACAATTCTAGAGAAGGTGCAGGAACAGAGAGACCTCTGTGTATATATGTGCACAAATCGTTGAAGGTGGCAGGGCCGGTTGAGAAAGTGGTTAAAAAGGCATATGGGATCTTGGGTTTTCTAAATAGAGGCATAGAATATAAAAGCAAGCAAGATATGGTGAACCTTTATAAAACACTTGTTAGGCCTCAATTGGAGTATTGTGTCCAATTCTGGGCATCACACTTTAGGAAGGATATGAACACTTTAGAGATGATGCAGAAAAGGTTTATGAGAATGGTTCCAGGGATGAAGGACTTCAGTTATGAGGATAGAATGAAGAAGATGGGGCTGTTCTCTTCAGAGAAGAGAAGGCTGAAAGGAGATTTGATAGAGGTGTGCAAAATCGTGAGGGGTCTAGACAGAGTAGATAGGGAGTAACTGTTTCTGTTGGCGGAAGGATTGAGAACCAGAGGACACCAATTTCAGGGGATTGGCAAAAGAAGCAACAGCAACATGAGAAAAAACTTTTTTTAATGCAGCGAGTGGTTAGGATGTGGAATGCACTGCCTGAGAGTGTGGGAGAGGAAGATTCAATATGATTTTCAAAAGGAAATTGGATAAGTGCCTGGTGAGAAAAAAATTGCAGGGCTACGGAGAAAGGGTGGGGGATGGAACTAACAGAATTTCTCTAGCAGAGAGTCAGCATGGACACAATAGGCTGAATGGATTCCTTCTGTGTTGTAACCATTTTATGATTCTAAGGGCCGGATCTTGCACGGTCAGAGGGGTCAGAGATTTGTAATTTTTCCTTCTCCCATTAGGCGTGGTATGCTAGTGAATACTGGATGACCATACCAGAAGTCCTGAGTTCAAAACCCACCATGGTAAGTTGCGGAATCTAATTAAATATCTCTGTCATTTGTGGGCTAGCCAAATTGATGTCAAAACCCATCTGGCTCACTGATGTCCCCCAGGGATGAAGACTTGCCATCCCAACTCAGTCTGGCCTACATGTGACTCTGGTCCCACATTACATGGTTCACACATCGGGCCTGATTTTAACTCTGTGAAAGTGAATGGGTATTGAGTGAGTTTGTTTTTTGGCAATAGGAATAGGCAATATTTGCTGCCTCACCAGTGTTGCTGACATCCTAAGAACAAGTAAAAAAGAAATCCCATAGTTTGGAGTCTACAATCAGTGAGCTTTGATCTTAAGTGCCAGTAATCTTGAGTGCCAGTAAGCTATTTGATCACGTGAGGCATTATTCATGAGACCAAGCTTCCCTTACCTGACACCCATAATATATAACAAGGGTCACATGGATAGCAATAAGTATCAGGAATCCTGACTGATTTTTTAGTTGCCTAGACCAGTGGCAGGATCGATAATATAAGCACCCAAGTCTTGTCCCAGCTCAGGCAAACCAAGGCTGGGGCTTGATGATGGGGAACTTCCAGTCTGGGCATCTTAAAACTTGTAAGTGTTGTGTCTTAAGAGATCTGACTTGCTCATCAGCCTCATCAATCCTCTGTCTCTCCATATCTCTGTAACGTCCTCCAACTGTCCATGATTTCTGAATTCCTCTTGTGCATTCCTTTGTCCCACCATCAGTGCCCATGCATTCTAGGCCCTAGGCTCTGGAATTCCCTCCCTAAACTTCTCTACCTCTCCACCCCTCCCTCTAAGGCGCTCCTTAATATCTACCTCATCAACTGAGGTTTTGTTCATTTGTCCTAGTATCTCAGGTGGCTCGGTGTCAAATTTTGTCCCTGCTCCTGTGAAGCACCTTGGGATGAAGTCGCAATTTAAATGCAAAAAGTTGCTGTTGTTATACGCAGCAAACTACTTAATGAAAACTAATTTGAAAAGTAAATGAGTGTAAACAAAGATCGCCTCATCAACGCTACTGGTTTCTGAGCCAAACAAAGTAACAATTCTCTAGAAAAGAGAAAGCTGTATTTTTTAAATTGTGAAGGGATTTGATAAGGTAGACATAAAGGAAATGTTCCACTTCTGGTTGAGTCCAAAACTAGGGGTGATAAAAATAAGATCATTACTAATAAATCCAATAAGGAATTCCGAAGAAACATCTTTACCCAGAGAATGGTTAGCAGGTGGAAGTAGCTACCGCAAGAAGTCATTGGGGTGAACAGCATAGATGCATTGAAGGGAAAGCTAGATAAACACGAGTGAGAAAGGAATAGAAGACCATGTTGACAGAGTTAGATGAAGAAGGGTAGGAAATTGCTCATGTAGAGCATAACAACCAGCACAGACCTGTTGAGCCGAATGGCCTGCTAATGTGCTGCAAGATTCTATGTAATCTCCAACTGAGATCTATTCCTTCCTTCTGTTAAAGTGTTTTGCATAAAGTTAACATGAGACCAATTGTTGAATTTTCATCTTCAAGGGCTCCTCCTCGCAATGTGCACACCAGTGATCTATAAACCTAGAGCAAGAACCAGGTAGGAATCAATTTTCTGGCTGCCTGGGCAGATCTATTATTTTTGTAATAAGGAGAGATGACACGGTTAAATAAAGACTTGCTCGCCCCCGCGCCAGTCTGTGTCTCTGAATCCGCGAAACAATATCACCGTCTAAGAGCTTCCCGTCCACAGTCCTCACTGCTTGACACACTCAATTAGATTCATAATCACTCAACAGCGACTTGCAAATAAAACATTGTCTGGAATGGCCCTGGAACCCTCTCAATAAGCAGATGATAAGGTATTTTTAAACAATTCCAATATCTGAATGGTATATTATCGTTATCCTCTTGAACAGCCATGCAAGTGACAGGCATCAGCGGGCAATGAGCAGGGGAAGATAGCTTCTGATACTCCTGATCAAGATTAATCTACCCAGTTAGATGACGGGAAACAATATTCAGCAGAATTGTGGATAATATTTTTTTTGTTTTATTATTGTGCCAGGTATGAAAGATTGGCTGGGAACTGATAAAGAATACAGCTTACATGTGTGGGTTTCAGAAGATTGTGTAATAGATGTTTCCCATTTTGTCCCAGTAATAACATTTGGCACTCAGGGATTGTACACAGTATTGGTTCCACACACTCCATAGCTTTCCCAAGCATGTCACCAGCATTCACCACCCCCCCCCCCCTCCCCCCCACCTGCCCCTTAGCTCAGAAAGGAGGAGCCTCTTTATGCACAAGTACAACATTGGCCCAGATTTGAGAAGTTTTGAAGAAAATTCTGAGGTACAGTACTAATTGTCCTTCAGAAAGACTCGGGCTGATCAAGGGCAGCTCGCATGGATTTGTTAAGGGAAGGTCGTGTCTGACATAACTTAACTGATCCTTTTGAAGAAGTGACAAGGAGGGTCAGTGAGGGTAGCACATTTTATGTTGTCTACCTGGATTTTAGCAAGGTTTTTGACATTGTCCCACATGGCAGACTGGTCATGGGTTCCAAGGGAAAGTGGATCCAAAATTGGCTCAGTGGCAGGAAGTGAAGGGAAATGGTCGAAGGGTGTTTACGTGACTGGAAGGCTGTTTCCAGTGGGGTTGCACAGGGCTCAGTACTAGGTGTGTTGTTTTTCGTGGTGTATATCAATGTACAGGGTATGATTAAGAAGTTTGCAGATGATACAAAAATTAGCCGTGTCGTTGATAATGAAGAAGTTTAGAGGAACAGAGGGACCTTGGAGCGCATGTCCACAGATCCCTGAAGGTGGCTGGACAGGTAGAAAAGATTGTCAAGAAGGCATAAGGGATACTTTCCTTTATTCCTTCTCAAGGGCAATTAAGGATGGGCAATAAATGCCAGCCTTGCCAGCGAGCTCACATTCCTAGAACGAATATTTTTTAAAAATGAGTCGAGGCATTGAATATAAGAGCAGGGAGGTTATACTAGAACACGAGTTAGACTACAGCTAGATTACTGTGTACAGTTCTTGTCACTGCATTACAGGATGGTTGTGATTGCACTGGAAAGGATACATAGGAAATTTACAAGAATGTTGCCAGAAATGGAGAGTTTTAGCTGTGAGGAAAGATTGGATAGGCTGGGAATATTTTCTTTGAAACAGAGGTGGCTGACAGGAGATTTAATTGAGGTGTATAAAATTATGAGGGGCCTAAATAGAATGGATAGGAAGAACCTATTTCCTATAGCAGAGAGGTCAATAACCAGGAGACATAGATTTAAAGTAATTGATAGTAGGATTAGAGGGGAATTGAGGAGAAATTCTTTTTCACCCACAGGGTTGTGGGTAGCTGGAACTCACTGCCTGAAAGGGTGGGAGATACAGAAACTCTTATTGCATTTAAAAAATACTTGCATGTGCACTTGAAGCGCCTTAACCTACAGGACGATGGGACCAAAAGATGAATCGTGAGATTAGGCTCTATTATGGCCAGTACAGACACAATGAGCTGAATGGCCTCCTTCTGTGCCATAATTTTCTATGATTATGCTGCCAAAATAGCAGCTTGTTTAATGGTGCTCACTGTTATCAGTATGTAACCTGTCCAGCAACTTGTGGTGAAAGACAAGTTGCAGGACGATTAGCTCCACTCTGTGGTTAGCTCACCCTCAGCCTCTCTGTGATTTTCAGGAAATTTCTGTATTAGCGCATTAATTATCAATTTAACTTGCCGCAGAAAGTTAGGGCTGGTATTCAACCTCTCTGGCCCGGAAAAGGAATAACTGAAACTGCAGAGTCTCATTCCTGTCGGTAGTAAATTGTTCTTAAAGGTTTTATAAATTTTAAACATTTTCATTTTTTTCCTACTTTTCCTTTCACATCTTTATTCTCTCTTAATCCAATCCTCCTTTCCCACTCTTTATTTCTCTTTCTCTACCTGAATTTTACTCTATTTCCTTCTCCATCCTTAAATCGAATTGGTGAAGGAGACTGTTGGCCCTGTTGTTCACGAAGGTCCTGGATTCCCATTGCCATCACCTTGCCAGTATCAGCTCAGATTTCCAGCAATTTGGAGGGCAGAACATTTTTCAAGCTGAAGGGTGAGCGAAAACCTCTAACAGGTCATGATGTGAGATGCCCTGCTTGAGCACAAACCTGGTCGATGTCGTTTCTCATGTGAGCCTTCTTTGCAGCCTTTGTTGAGGACGAATGGCCAAGATGTGATGATGCACAGCTTTTCCCAGCTTGCTTTCATTTGCTCCCCAGTTAAACTACCCTGATTTCTCCCACTCCCCTCCTACCAGTCACTCGTGATTGGATTATGGTCTCCAGGTCAATAATCAGCCTCCACTACCTCACCCATGAGCTCATTTTCATGTATGAGCTCAGTGACTTGCTAGCAGGCTATTGAACTGAAAGAGGCATCACAGCCAATCTGTGTTCTGTCCTCACTTCACAGCTTCATCTGTTTCCTTCCAACCAGGAGTCAATGAACAGCAAACTTCCTTAGTCCGGGGCACTGAGGCCAACTGTAGCATCCTGATGAGATTAACTATCTCAGCACAGGCTGGGAAATTGAACTGGGATCCTTTGGAATTTAAACTCATGTATACACTAGTTTCATCAACTGACCCATGAGGGAAGCTCTTGACCTCTTGTCTAATTAACTGTTTGTTTGTTATGGTCTGGTGTTCTCTACAATCCTTGTGAACATTACTGTTTAAACTACGTCCTGCGGTGCGGACCCACCTTGCAGGTTTGGATCATCCATCCCATGTACATTGAACACCGCTCCAGGCTCCGTCCCATTTAGCCTGGTTGCCAGATCTACCCCATACCACCACCTCACCAGACCCCACACCAGCCCCTGCTGCCCCAGGCGACTGAACAACCCTGGGCACTGTGGGCCATCATGTAAGGAACTCCTGCCCACAAAGCACAGAGGCATTCAATTACTCACAGTAACAGCACTGACGAGGGGAGCAGGAACCTGGAGCTGCGCTGAGGAGAGAAGCCATTGTGAAATTGGAGGGGAAAGTTGGGTGGGAGGAAAGGGAAGCAGAGTCTGAGGGCATGAAAGGTACCACCTCAAACTGAGGGAATGGGAGAAGAGTGCAACTTTACAACCTTCAAGAACCCCATTAGGCTGCATGCAGTCAGTGCCATCTATTTCAAAGCAAGCAAGTCCTACAGTGGAGGTCTCAAACAGGCCTGATTTTTGACTGTTACCAATATGGCGGGCAGCGCACTTCCGGTTTGTAATTAGGTGCGCTTCCTGCCCACGATATTGGATGTTTAGGATGCTGTTTAATGCCCTTTAAACAATCGTTACATGCTCAAATTTCTAGGTCAATAACTTGACCAAGGTGGTTGTCATTTGGACTGAAGGTACAAAATATAACATATTACTTAAATATCACACAAATACATTGCAGAAAACCGCTCAGTGGCAAACAGAACTTTGAGCACTACCAAAAGCTGTTCCCCGTCCACTTGGTTAACACAAGCACAAAAGAAAAAAACAGTAAGGTTTCCCAATGTATTTGCTCAGTTTAAACGGGTCCCATTGATCAAACTTTCACCAGTTTAGGAGATTACAACTTTCTCTGCCTGGACCTCTAAATCACAAGATGAATACAGATGAAGGAAGCCATTCTGAGCAAACTAGCCCATCCTAAAGGACCATATCCAACCCAGCTCCCACCCCAATCCCAAAGTAGGGTTGCCAACTCCAACTCTGATTGCACATATTCTTGGAGGTTTCATCACATGACCACCTGCCTCAAACACCCCCGCCCCCACACTCCTGCCATTGGGCCCCCAGTATGTCCATCCACAAGATGCCCCGCCTTTCTATGTCAATCAGAAAGTGAATAGACTTCATTACCTAAATAAATGACTCTTCAGTCAGTCAACAGCCTTTTGGCCCCATCTCCAATATTTTTATAACTAATAAACAAAAATTTTCAATGAAAACTAAAAGGAAACAAATTTTTAATGCCCCGATGACTTTTCTCCCAGGGGTTGCTCGATTCTGGGGGTTGGCAGCTCGATATGTCAAAATCAGCAACCAACGCTTTCTTAAATGTCAACTGCTGCATCCAGAAGCCCATTCAAGTGTTGGCGATACTTTGTGTGAGAAATATCCTGACATCAGTCCAATATCGAGTCCAATCACGCCAATATGGTTTGCTGAACTAGTTTGCTTAGAGGTGTGGAGGTGTCATACAAGAGGTACAAATCACAGAATCACAGAATTGTTAGTGCAGAAGGAGGCCATTCAGCCCATTGTGTCTGCACCAGCTCTCTTAAAGAGCAATTCACTCAGTTCCATTCCCCGCCTTCTCCCCGTAACCCTGCACATTCGTCCTTTTCAGATAACAGTCTAATTCCCATTTGAATGCTTCAGTTGAACCTGCCTCCACCACACTCTCAGACAGTGCATTCCAGACCTCATGTCACTTTTGCTACTCTTACCAAATACTTTAAATCTGTGCCCTCTTGTTCCCGATCCTTTCACGAGTGGGAACAGTTTCTCCCTATCTACTCTGTCCAGACCACTCATGATTTTGAATATCTCTGTCAAATCACCTCTCAGCCTTTTCTTCTCCAGGGAAAATAGTCCTAACTTCTTCAATCTATCTTCATAACTGAAATTCCTCATCCCTGGAACCATTCTCATGAATCTTTCTGTACTCTCTCCAATGCCCTGACGTCTTTCCTAAAGTGCAGCGCCCAGAACTGGACACAATACTCCAGCTGAGGATGAACTAGTGTCTTATACAAGTTGAACATAACTTCCTTGCTCTTGTACTCTATGCCCCTATTAATAAAGCCCAGGATACTGTACGCTTTATTAACCTCTCAACCTGTCCCGCCACCTTCAATGATTTATGCACATATACAGCCAGGTCCCTCTGCTCCTGAACCCACTTTATAATTGTACCCTTTTTTTTATTGTCTCTCCATGTTCTCCCTATCAAGATGAATCACTTCACATTTCTCTGCATTGAACTTCATCTGCCACCTGTCTGCCCATTACACCAACTTGTCTATGTCCTTTTGGAGTTCCACATTATCCTCCTCACAGTTCACAATGCTTCTAAGTTTTGTATCATCTGCAAACTTT
Source organism: Heterodontus francisci (assembly GCF_036365525.1). NCBI lineage: Eukaryota > Metazoa > Chordata > Chondrichthyes > Heterodontiformes > Heterodontidae > Heterodontus > Heterodontus francisci. Next base: position 79,377,600 of record NC_090388.1, read on the forward strand.
GAAATTATGCCTGGTATACCAAGGTCTAGGTCATTAATATATATCAGGAAAAGCAAGGGTCCCAACACCGACCCCTGCGGATCTCCAGCCCGAAAAACATCCATTAACCACTACTTTTTGTTTCCTGTCACTCAGCCAATTTTGTATCCAGGTTGCAATCGGTCCCTTTTATTCCATGAGCTATAAGTTTGCTCACAAGTCTGTTGTGTGGCACACATGGAGGCAGAGGGCATAGCTCAGGTATTAAATGAATACTTTGCATTAGGGACAGCATCAATAGTCACATGGACAAATGTGAGTTAATTAAGGAAAACCAGCATGGATTTCTTAAGGGAAAAATCATGTTTAACTAACTTGCTGGAGTTTTTTGAGGAGGTAACAGAGAGGGTTGATGAGGGCAATGCTGTTGATATGGTGTACATAGACTTTCAAAAGGCGTTTGATACGTCTTGTTAACGTGTTGTCCCCCAGTCCGTGTTCTTGCTTGCAATTTTCCAGTCCTCTAGCACCACCTCCGAGTCTAAGGGAGACTTGAAAAATTATGGCCAGTGCCTCTGCGATTTCCACCCTCACTTCCCTCAGTATCCTTGGGTGCATCTCATCCGATCCTGGTGCTTTATCCACTTTAAGTACAGACTGCCTATCTAATACATCTTCTTTATCAATTTTAAACCCCTCTAGTGTCTGATCTACCTCCTCTTGCACCATTGCCTGGATTGCATCTTCTTCCTTGGTAAAGACAGACGCAAAGTATTCATTTAATAACTCAGCTATGCCCTCTTTCTCCATGTGTAAATTTCCTTTATGGTCCCTAATCAGCCCCACTCCTCCTTTTACCACCCTTTTACTGTTTATATGTCTATAGAAAACTTTGGGATTTCCTTTAATGTTAGCTGCCAGTCTCTTTTCATGCTCTCTCTTTGTTTCTCTTATTTGCTTTTTCACTTCCCCTCTAGACCTTCTATATTCAGCCTGCTTCTTAATAGTATTTTCTACTTGGCATTGGTCATAAGCACACTTTTTCTTCTTTATCTTAATCTCTATCTGAAACATAAGCACCACGCTACAGGAAATAGGGGCGACACTTGCCTTTAAAAGTTCCGGAGAAGAGGTAAATCCAGGTAAACGCTGGCACGAAAAGAACGGTCAGTGTGGCTGCGAGGAACTTCCTGCGCCCTCTGCAGATTCCCAGCATCCTGGGGAATGTCGGAGTCGGGTTGCAGCGCTGTTCCTAGGTGGGTAACATCAGATCCTCAGCAAGGTGCATGTTAGTCCCTGAAATTGGAAAGACAGAATCACTTGGCAACTTGTTCTGATCAGCATGTGGCCCACTCCCTCTTTTAAAGCAGCTGTTGCCAGCTAGAAAGAAAAGTATTTGTAACACAACCTCTCCAGCTTGTTAACGTGTTGTCCCCCAGTGCATGTTCCAGCTCACTGTCCCCCAATCAGTGTTCTAGCTCAGTGTCCCCCAGTCTGTGTTCTAACTTACTGTCCCCCAGTCTGTGTTCTAACTTACTGCCCCAGTCTATGTTCTAGATCACTGCTCTCCCCTCCCCTAGTCCATGTTTTGGCTCATTGCCCCCGGCCCATGTTCTAGCTCACTACCCTAGTCTATGTTCTAGATCACTGCCCTCCCCTCCCCTAGTCCATGTTTTGGCTCATTGCCCCCGGCCCATGTTCTAGCTCACTACCCTAGTCTATGTTCTAGATCACTGCCCTCCCCTCCCCTAGTCCATGTTTTGGCTCATTGCCCCCGGCCCATGTTCTAGCTCACTACCCTAGTCTATGTTCTAGATCACTGCCCTCCCCTCCCCTAGTCCATGTTTTGGCTCATTGCCCCCGGCCCATGTTCTAGCTCACTACCCTAGTCTATGTTCTAGATCACTGCCCTCCCCTCCCCTAGTCCATGTTTTGGCTCATTGTCCCCCAGTCCATGTTCTAGCTTGGTGTCCAAGTTCACGCTCTAGCTCTGTGTCAGCTCCTTCAAGTGTGCAAGGGGCGAAGGGTGTGGGAAATGGCAACAGGGACCAAAAAAATCCTGATGCTTCTTAAACACCAAAAAAACTCAGGATCTTTGATGATTTAATTACGATAAGCCTTTTATATCTTTATATCTAAAACCTGTTGCAATTCTTGCAGGTAGAAGATAACAAAACCTATCCACTTTTTTCAGATCCAATGACACATTTCCACTTCAAAGCATTCATTCAAATAATCCCTTCCTTAAAGCCGGATGATATGGAATACTTGCACTTTTTTAAAAAGTTCTCTTTCAGAAGCACTTTGATCTTCCAGCACCTGCTTTGCTAATAAACACTGCCTTTATATTTTTGAGCAAACAATTTATTTAGCACGACCTAGCTCGATGCTGCTCTGAAATGGAACATTATGCCAATCACTGCTGTATGAGGGTAATGGTCCACTAATATTAGTGAGAAAAAACAGACACCATATAAAATAACAGGTACGTGTTGCTAAAATAATCTACTCTTGATTGAGGGCTGTCTGCCCCAACGAGCCTTAATCCCAATCTCAAAGAAACACATCCTGCTATGAAACAATAGTAACTTGTATTTATAAACCACCTGTGCGTTGCAATAGTCAAATCTAGAGGTAGCAAAGGCCACAGCAAACATAGGAAGAGTTGGCCAATTAGCCCCACAAGCCTGTTTTTCCATTCAGTGAGGTCATGGCTGTTCCGTACCTTAACACTAGCCACGCACCTTCGCTCCATATCGCTTAATATCCTTGGCCAACAAAAATCAATCAATCTCATATTTAAAATTATTAGTTGAGCTAGCAATCGTGTGAGAGAATGCACCACACCTCTACCACTCTTTGTATGAAGAGGTGTTTCTTAACTTCACTCCTGAATGGCCTGGCTCTGAGTTTGTTATGTCCCCTTGTCCTAGAACCCACTCCCCAGCAGTAGAAAAATTGTCTATCTACTCTATCAATTTCTTTCAAAATCCTAAAAATCTCAAAACAAATCACCCCTTAACCTCTCTATTCCAGGGAATACAAGCCTAGTTTACGGAGTCGCTCCTCATAATCTAACCTTAAAAAGCATTACTTATATTCTGATGAATCTGCACTGCACTCCTTCCAAGGTCAGTACATCCTTTCCAAGGTGCAGTGGCCAGAACTGTACACAGTTCTCCAAATGTGGTCTAACCAGGGCTTTGTGAAGCTGTAGTAAAACTTCCTTCCCTTTATATTCTAGCCCTCTAGTTATAAAGGTTAACATTCCATTAACTTTTTTGATTACATACCTGACCACTACATTTTAGGGATCTGTGTACATGAACCTCTAAATCTCTCGGAACTTCCATTGTTCCTAGCTTTTCACCATTTAGATAATATTCAGACCTATTTTCTGGTCCAAAATGGGTGACCTCACACTTACCTGCATTGAAATCCATCTGCCAATGTTTTTCCCATTCTCTTAATCTATCAAAGTCTTTTTGTACAATTATTCTCCCGTCGACACAATTTACTATGTCACCAAGCTTTTGCATCATTGGCAAACTTGTATGAATGGCTCTCTATTGTGTTACTCAGGTCATTAACGAATATAGTGAAGGGTTGAGCCTAAATATAGATCTTTGTGGGATCACCGTCAGTCACTTCCTTCCAATTTGTTATGCTGACTCTATGTCTCCTATTGCTAACCAATCTCCTAACCAGGTCAAATCATTTGCCATCAATTCCATGAGCTTCAGTTTTAGTTAACAGTCTCTTATGTGGAACTGTATCAAATGCCATCTGGAAGTCCATTTAACTACATCTATAGACATTCCCCCGTCTATTACTTTGGTTACTTCCTCAAAAAATTGCAATTGTTTTGGGAGGTGGTGGTTGGGTATGACCCACCCATTACAAATCCATGTTAGATCTCTCAAAGCACTTCACAGGAGCGCAATCAAACAAAACTTGACATTGAACAACATTAGGACACGAGAATAAGCTTGATCAAAGCAGTGGGTTTTAAGAAGTGACTTATGGAAGCAGAGAAAAGTATAGAGTTGCAGAGGGTTAGGGAGGGAAATTCCAGAGCTGAGGGAGTAGATGGCATTATTTTTTTTTTTAAATCCCACACCGGCTCATCCTTGTTCCATCTGCAAGGTTGCAACAAATTTTGTTTTGGTCAAGTTGCAGCAAATTGAAAAACAATGCTGTGCTATGAGCTTGTGGCCGCAGACTGCCAAGGCTGGCCCTCTAACACTAGGCCGAGAAGTTTACCAAAGTGGTCAGTACTTTCTAGACACAGTTGTTTCACCATCACTGGGGCTTTTACAACAATAGCTTGTATTCAGAAAATGCCTTCAACGTATTAAAACATCCCAAGGTGCTTTTACTATGCAGGAATTGTAGTTGCTGGACGGCCAGTCAAGCTACACACAGAGAAAATCAGGTGGATGAAACAGATGCCCAACATTACTTGAAGAAAAGCAGGGGAGTTCTTCCCAGTGTCCTCATCAATATTAATCCCTCAATTAACATTGTACAAAATTTAGACTGACAATCCAGTGCAGTACTGAGGGAGTGCTGCACTGTCAAATGTGTCATCTTTCAGGTGAGATGTTAAACCAAGGCCCCATCTGTCTTCTCAGGCAGATGTAAAACTTCCCATGGCATTATGTTGAAGAGCAGGGGTGTTATTCCTGGTGTTCTGGCCAATATTCCTCAACTAAAACAAATGATCTGGTCTTTATCTCAATGCTGTTTGTGGGAGCTTGCTGTGCACAAATTGGCTGCCCCGTTTCTTACATTACGAGAGTGACTACACTTGAAAAAGTACTTCATTGGCTGTAACGTGCTTTGGGACATTCTCAGGTTGCGACAGCCGCTTTATAAGGCACGTTTTTCTTTTACATCTGCTGCCTATGAGGTTGGTGGAAGGGGAGATGATCAATGATTTCAAAAGGAAATTGGATGGGCACTTGAGGGAATAATTTTGCAGGGCTAAGGGGATAAAGCAGAGAAATGGAACTGATTGGATTGCTCTACAGAGAGCCAGCAGGGACTCAATGGGCCAAATAGCCTCTTTCTGTGCCATTATGGCCCTATGAATTTATAAACGGGGTTTACAGCCAGAGGAACAGATGAGATTTGCATCTTAAACTATTAGAGCCACAGCCAAAGATAAATACACGAGTCCTGCTCACTGCTCGACTTCCTGCTCTGTCATATTTTCAATTGATTCTAAATGTGCTTCAGTGCTCAACAGGGTCTGTATTAACTCTCTCGCCAGTCACATCACAAGAAACTGGTCGGGTAACAACCTCCAGTCACCTGCTCTCGGGACATTGCTTTAACAGGGTGATCGATAGGCCCTGGAGTATGATGTCAAGCAGCCCTTATTGTCAGGGTAAGCATAACAGGGAATGGTATGAAATTAGATTATTGTCCCCACCACTTACAGCAGGCCAGTTGTTAATGCAATTTACTGACTATATATGGTGGATGATCAAACCACAAAGGTAAGTAACCGAATATATTTTTTAAAAGACAGGAAATCTCACTTAGCAAGTGCTTCTTCTCAGCGTTAGCAGTTGGATCCAGAATCTCATCACGACAATAATCAGACTTTAACGAGGTTCCAACAGCTGATTGAAACAGCTTGAAGACCCGACTTTGCGTGAAATCAGCTGAACCTTTTCAATTAGTTAGTACAGGTTAAGTACAGGTTAACTACACAAAATAATCTGTGTGCTTAATATGTCATAAGCAGCACCTTTGTAATTGACGCCTTTGGCAATAGCTAATGGTAACTGCATTTGGCTACATCTGGGCTAAATGTGGACAGTGCAAGTGATGGGGACTGTACTCTTCCTGCCTCCATTTCTTTTCTCCTATTTACCAAGGAAATGTTGGAGAGCAGCGACCAAATCTACTTCAGTGGACTAAAAGGGACAGTTTACCAATAGATACACATTGCTTTAATGCATTTGAAGTCTTTTTCACAGATTGACTTCTTAATGACACAGATACAACTGCATTCTGATGAAAGGTCATTGACCTGAAACCTGAACTCTGTTTCTCTCCCCGTAGATAATGTCTGACCTGCTGAGTGGTTCTAGCAGCTTCTGCTTGAAATATTCTCACTATTTTCATGCATGAAGCTCTAGCTTTCTTCTACAGACCCCGCTGCACACTTGCTCACTTAATTTTATGCCTCCCCACCCAAATGGCACAGTTGGCAGGGACCAGCGCATGGTGTGGTGTTGATCTACCAAAGGCGACCCCAATCCCTGGTCTGTGCTGATTCTCCAGGCACCGCGAGTCCCTCTGACACCCTGGTCCAAGTGGCCAGTCTCCAAGTGTGTACCTGGACAGCGAACCTCAGCAGGTTATCAACGGTGAAGGGGACTGCAGCCCAGCGGAACTCTCGCCTGCTAGCGATAGGTGTGAGTAAAGGTCGCTGGATAACGAGTTGGAATTTGGTCAATTTTACCCTCTTTAATCCAGGATTGTTGCAGCCAATTGCCACATCTCAACTTTGGTTCCGAAGGGAGATTACAGAACATCAAACAAGTTTCAAACAGAGAAGGCAGCTGTTCAGATCATTGTGTCTATGCTGTCCCTTCGCTTGAGCAGTCAAAAACTAATCCCATTGCCCTGCTTTCCCTCCACGGCTCTCTAACAATCCCAATCTAATCCCATTGCCCTGCTTTCTCTCCACAGCTAACAATCCCAAAATAATCCCATTATCCTGCTGTCTAACCATAGCCTTCTATCCATATACAAACAGAAACATTTATGACACTGAAGCAGACCATTCGGCTCATCCTGTCCCTGCCTGCATAAAAAAAGCAAGCCAGTTTAATTCCACCTGCCAGCTCTTGGTCCGTAGCCCTGCAGGTAACGGCACCTCAAGTGCATATCCATGGGCTGTATTTTTACTGCGGGGGTGAGAAACAGGAGTCAGGACTGTTTCCAAGTCCCGAACCTGCCCCTGGGGGGATACGGTCACTGACCTGGGATTTTCATGGAGGTGCCCCCTTAATTGGTATGAAGCCAGTTTCCTTGTCCAATTAAGGGCAGCAGGCAGGCTCTCAAAACTGGAGAACCAATCAGAAGCCTTCCAGCTTGAGAAGAGCAGCTGGCTGCAGTAAAGGGTAAGTAACTGAGAGGGTGCTTCAACATGGAGGCAACCTCATCACTGTAGGGGAGAGGGGAATCCCTCTACAGGGTGGCCTTTGGCTGCCCCTGCACCCAAGCAAGTAGAGAGGGCCTGACCTGCCAGTGGGTGACCGCCTCCAGGGAGTTAAACTGCCCCCTTCTTAACTCCTGGGTAACAAGGTCTTACTAGGAACAAAATACTGCGGATGCTGGAACTCCGAAATAAGAACAGAAAGTGCCAGAAATACTCAGCAGGTCTGGCAGCATCTGTGTAGAAAGAAACAGAGTTAATGTTTCAGGTCTGTGGCCCTTCATCAGAACAGCCCTGATCTTTGCCCCCAGTTATTGACCTCCCAGCTAAGAAAAATAGGTCCTTCCTATTCACTCTATCGAGGCCCATCATAATGTTATACACCTTAATTATATCTCCCCTCAATCTCCACTGTTCCAAAGAGAACAACCCCAAACTATCGAATCTTTCCTCGCCATAAAATTTTCCATTCCTGGCAGTATCCTCGGAAATCTCCTCTGTACAATCTCCAGTGTGATCGCATTCTTCCTGTAATGCGGTGATCAGAACTGTACGCAGTACTCCAGCTATGGTCTAACAAGTGTTTATACAGTTCTAACATAAACTCCCTGCTCTTGTACTCTATGCTTCAGCCAATAAAGGAAAGTACGCTTTGTGTATTCCTAACCACCTTATGCATCTGTCCAGCCACCTTTGGGGATCTGTAAACATACACTGCAAGGTCCCCGCGTTCCTCTACAATTTTCAGTATCCAGCCATTTATTGTGTATTTCCTTGCCTTATTTCTCAACCCCCAAAATACTATGTCACACTTCTTTGGATTGAATTCTATTTGCCACTTTTCTGCCCACCTGACCAGTTCACTGATATCGTCCTGCAGTCTGCAGCTTTCTTCTTCACTACCAAATACAAAATTAACCCCATTGCCCTGCTCTTTCCACCCACTACAATAATCCCAAACTGATCCCACTGCCCTACTCTCTCCCAATGGCACTGCATCACTCCAAAATGAACTCCACAGTTCCTCTCTCTCCCCATTGTCTTGTCTCAATCCAACACTAATCCCATTGCCCCATACTCTTCCCTATGCCTATACTGATCCAATATTAATCCCACTGACCCACACTCTTCCCATGCTATTCTATTGTTCTCTGCTTGAGATATTTCTTGATTTATTTCTTAAAAGATGCCATGGTCTCTGCCATTCACATTCCAAAGACATTTTTCCTTACCCCTCTGCTCACTAAGTGACAATTTTAAATTGTCATCACTGTCTCCCCAACCAGTCTTTCCATACTCAGTTGATCGAAACCCTTCATATAATTTTTCAGACACTGAATTTAATCACCTCGCATCTTCTCCCCACCACTGAATTGCTCCAGTATTGGCATAACAGCTCACTGTTAAGATCAGTTATCCCTCCAAAGCCTTGGCATCATAATGCAGACCATTAACTCTCTCGAGCTTTGCATCATACCATACAGGACGAGGACAGGATTATCTTGGCTGTGATGCCCTCCATAGTTGAATATACTGCTAATGCTCACTGTCTAAGGTCACATACATGGAATGTCCATTAGTAATGGACAGTGCTTGGCGCCTGTGGAAACATATCCCAGCAACAGTCAACCTTTTCATTAGAGGAGAGACAACTGGAGAATAAGCTCAGCCATTCGGGAATTCTGACAATTTTATTCCACTTGTGGAAGTGTTATTCTATTCAGGACGAATTCCAAGGCATCTGGTCTCTTGCTATTGTTCCGTCTGTGTACAATTGTAAACTGTCAAATTATTCCCCTGTCACTTACAATACAGTACATAAAATTTCTGGAACACTTACAGGCCTGCATTACCTGGACACTTACAATGAATGCAGGAGACACTGAATCGTGTTCCAAATCATTGCTGCACGTACCTTCTGGCACAAGGGCAAGATTAAAGCTTATTGAAGAGACCAGGTAATCTTCTGCAACGATTTTATTCGATAAGCGTTAGACTGTCAGATGAGAGTCTTTATAAAAAAGGAGTGTATCGACTTTCAAGCTCAGAACACCTGGCCTTTGGACAAGTATGTGCCAGGTCTCCATAACGAATACACATAGGTAGAGGGTGTACTGACATCAGACAGGATTCAGTATTACTTGAAGTTCAGATGCTGTTGTGAAGCAGCTTTGTGTACTGATGGGATTTCTATCTGGAAGGGAACTGACTTGCTCAGAGTAACTCTATGTCCTTCAGTTCAGAAGGTTCCAAGTTCCTTTCCTAGAGTAAGTTGATCTCAGGGAGTGCAGCACTGATTCACCAGAACAGTACTGGGGCTGAAAGGGTTAATTTATGCGACCAGGTTGCATGGGCTAGGCTTGTGTTCTCTTGCATGTAGAAGATTGAGGGATGAGTTAATTGAGGTTTAAAATTGGTTAAAGGAGTTAACAGGGGAGAAAGAGAGATTCGATAAATTCTGGTGGGATAGTCCAGAACAAGGGAGCAGAACCTTAAAATTAGAGTTAGGTCTTTCGGGGTGATGGCGGGAGATCCTTTTTCATACAAAGGGTAGTGGAAATCTGGGATTATTCATCCCCAAAATAGCTGCAGAAGGAAGAGATCAACTGAAAATTTCAAGTATGAGATTGAGAGATTTATGGTATGCAAGAATATTAAGAGTTACAAAACTAAGGAGGGTAGATGGTGTTGTGTGATTGCCATTTCAGATAGAGTTAGGATACAGATCAGCCACGATCTAAGTGAATGATGGAACAAACTCGAGAGGCTGAATGGCCTACTCCTGTCCTTATATTCAGCCAGGGGTAGTGGTTGTGAGGCCCTCACAACTGATCTTACTGCAGTGGGTTTTCGGGGTGGAGGGAGGGGGGGAAAGCAGTCAGCGTTAGCCGCTCCTGCTTATTACCCAGTGAGGTTTGTTTCAAAGTGTGTACGTTATCAGGTGAAGAACCTGACACTCACATACACTTAAAGAGCTGGGTCTACCTACTCTAAAGCAGAGTAGACTTAGAGGTGACCTGATAAGGATTCATAAAATAATGGAAGGGCTTGACTGTGTCCCTCGTGACCAATTATTTAAATTTGATAAATGAGATAGGACCAGGCAAATGCGTTTAAACTACGCAAAAGCTGGAATAGGCGAGATGTATAACAGTTCGTCTTCTCCCAGAGTCCTGATCATCTGGATTGCATTGCCGGCTTGTGTGGTGGTGTGCTGACTCTCTACATAGAACGCTAGAGCACAGAAGGAGTCCATTCAGCCCATCGTACATGTGTCAGCTCTTTGAAAGAGCTGTCCATTTAGTTCGACTCCCCTGGCCTTTCCTCATAGCCCTGCAAATCTTTTCCTTCAAGTATTTATCCAAGTCCCTTTTGAAAGTTATTATTGAATCTGCTTCCACCAGCCCTTCAGTGCATTTCAGATCATAACAACTCACAATGTAAAAAAAAGTGTCCTCAAGTCACCTCTGGTCCTTTTGCCAGTTACCTTAAATCTGTGTCCTCTGATCACCGACTGTTCTGTCAGTGTAAATAGTTACTCCTTATTTACTCTTTCAAAACCATGATTTTGAGCACCTCTATCAAATCTCCCCTTAACATTCTCTAAGGAGAACAAGCTCAGCTTCTCACTGACTCCACTTAAATGAAGTCATTCATCGCTGTATGTTCGAATGACAGGATTGTATTAACTGTGATGCCCTCCTTGGTTGAATATACATGACTTGAACTCCTGTGGGAACCAGCAAGTGTCATCCTCTGCAGCTGTGGAGGAGGTAAGAAGTGGAATGTTCTGTTCTCCACCATCGCACTTGGATAACAGTCCATGTGGGATGGCACCACAGTTTAGCTGAACCATCAGCTACTGCTCTCCTGTTGGTATTTCTGGTGCTCTTAAAACTTTCAATTTCACTGGGACAGCAGCAGAAATGGGGGAAATGACACCCTTCATGTTAATACCTGCTTGTTGAAACAATGGTTGGGATTTTACCGACAGCAACAAAGCCCCAAGGGCAGGACAGAAAGTGGGTAGCATGGCTGTGCAGGTGATGGGCAGGGTGTATGGAGAGGGGTGGAATTGGGAACGTGATATTCTCGGGGCTGTTCAATTAACAGCCGGCTAGTTAGGAAGCGTGGGTGGGCAGACGTATCGGCTCAGGCATGACTGGTCGCATCGTTAAAAGGCAGCCAGCAGTGCATTTAAAGGCAGCAGCCCCAGACGGAACAGCGAGGGAACTCTGGCAACTGCTCAGATAGTGGCATGGCAGAAGGAGAGCAAGGGTGGCACCTAGGTTCACTGATGCCTCCCTAGTGGTACTCCTCCAGGCTGTATGGGTACGAAGGGAAGTCCTCAAACCACACAGGCATGGATGGAGATAGCAGAGGAGGTGAGCAGCCGTGGGGTTGCCCCCTGTACTTGACTGTAGTGCGGTAAGAGGATCAATGACCTAATGTGTTGTGGCACATTATATTAATCTTGAAGACATAAATGTGACTAAAGATGAATATGAGATTGGAGAAGCGGGTGCCCACCCAGTTAGTGGCAATACCCAGGCATCAGTATTGGCTGCCAGATGCATGTTAGTGTCTCTGTGCAGGACCCCAGTCAGGCAGAGTTGACTCCTGCACAGCCAGTACTGACTGGCCGCATGCAGGAGGCATCCCTGTGGCACCACAATGGACAGTTAGGCTGCCACCAACATAGGCGGAGTGTATGTCTTTGCTGGGTGAGTAACAATGGAAATTTATGTGACTGCAGGAGAAGAGAGTTCACAAAGTGAGAGAAAGATCAAGAACTGGAGGCGGCATGTCATAGACGGCAATCCTCACACCAATGGAAGAAGAGGCATTGGAGCTGGGAGGGATGGAGACAGGACAGGCAATCGTGGATGGTGAGACTGGTGTGAAGCCCCAAGACAGTGAGTGGCCGAATGGGTGGGTGCAATGAACCTTTAGTGAGCACAGAACACAGTGCTCATGTATGCTCCACTGGTGTCATCGAGCTCTAGATTATGAGTAGTCAGAAGGACGTGTTGGAACGCACATTTCCCTCTCATCATTCTTCTCTCCCTCCCAGGTTATGGACAAGAGCAGCCAGCTGCTGAGCTTGCGGGACAACCTCCCACCTCTGAGGAAGAGGAGACCTCAGAGAGTGCACCATCACATCATTCCCCCTCACCCTCCACCAGCACAGATACTCTGACATCAGTGGGTAGTCACGCGCGAGTAGCAACAGGGTCAGAATCTGCTAAGCACAGCACAGACACACCCGAGCGTCTGACGGAGGCTGTGACAGCCAAGTCCACTCACACTCAGAGGACTGTGGGAGGGCCCACATGCTGAGCTTCAGCATAATGACATGCCTCTGGAGTCATTAACACGGTGGCAGATGCTAGAGCTGCAGCGTGAGGCATACGAACATTTGGCGCAGCTTCCAGAGGCTATGTGCACCGTGCACAAACGATATAGGAGTCCATCCAGACCATGAGTGCAGCCATGACTCTGGCATGTGCACACATGGCATTGTCCATTGGAGAGCCACATCCAGCAATCCACACAGTGGATACCGGAGATGTGAACAGACCTGCATACCATCACCACCTCCAAGAGCTCTGTGGAGCAATGGCTGGGCTAAAGGGGGAGAGAGCCTGCAGTCATAGCCAGGTGCCGGTACTCCTCAGGGGGTGAGCAGGGAGGGACAAGTGTCCCTGAAATGGTAGAGGAGTGCCTACTTGAAGCATCGAGGGACTGCTCTCTGGGCACTCCTGGCATGGATGGTGGTTCCTCAGCCGCTCTGATAACACCAATGCCTCAGGAAGCCGCGCAGAGAGAGGCGGCTCCTGCACCTGTACAGAAGGCCACCAATATGGCCAGAGCTCCCAAGGCCTCAGGCAACCAGACGACGGTGGCCATGACCATCGAAAGGCATGGAGCAGAAAGGTCAGCAGCCTGCATCCACCTCAGCTGACCATGCAGGGGGAGCCCCACATAGAAGCACCAGCAAGTGCCTGAGGATGTCCACCTAACTGCACTTGGGTTTCACTGGGTTTGACTATATAATTAGATGTCACCTGGTTGTTTAATTGCCTGTAATGAATTTTGAGATGCTGCACCAGAGAGATTCCTTCAGTTATTTAAACACTGCTGGGCCATTTACAGCTGGATGGCCCTTGCAAAATGTGTGATGGAAGGATGAGGTCAATGCATTTCCCATGCTGTGGCCTCATGTGATAGTCCAGGAATATGGTCAGAACATTCAAGGAAAGGATAACAGGGCATTAGAAGATGGAGAATTTATTTCACTGGTTGGGTGTGTAAGGAGAAATGTGTCTGTATGAGTGAGTCGCGAACCTCTCTTGCGTGTACCTCATTGTGCTTTGCGTGCGGTTCCTCAGGGTCTTCATCCTATGGTGCCTGGTCATCATCCCCCTCCATATCCTCATCACGCTCCAGGATGTCCTCATTGTTTAAAGCTTCACCCCTCTGTAGTGCCAGGTTGTGCAGCGTACAGGACATCACAATGATACATAAGACTCTTGCTGGGGCAATCTGAAGGTTGCCACTAGATCCATCGAGGCATCTGAACCGCATCTTTAGAAGGCCTATGGCCTGCTTGATGGTCGCTTGAGTTGTCCTGTGGCAACTATTGTATCTCTCCTCTTATCACCCAGTATTCAACATTGACTGTGCGTAGGGTTCCTGAAAAGGTCGGCACCTAGAAATGCCTTAGTATATAGGCATTGTCACAGCTTCCAGGGAACCTTGCACAGACCTAAAGGATCCATTTGCAGTGGTGGCAGACCAATTGTACATGGAGCATATGGAAACTCTTCTTGTTGATGAAGGCCACTGTCTGGTCTGTGGGAGCCTTGATGGCCACATGCGTACAGTCGATGACACCCTGTACATCGGGAAATCCAGCGATGGCCCCGAATCCTCTCTCCCTCTCAGTCTGATTGTCCGGAACGGTGTGTTGCCCAGCCCTCTTAAACATGGCATTAGTAACCATCTTGATGCAGTGATGAGCCGCAGACAGGGGAGATCCCAAATATATCTCCAGAAGATCGCTGGAATGATCCTGAGATGTAGAAATTCAGCAACATGGTGACCTTTAACGCCACAGGCAATGGGTTCCCTCTGCACTTCCCATAGGGCTCAGATCCTCCTCCATCATGGCACACAGCTCTGCTATCCCCTCTCTGGAGAGGTGAAGTCTTCGGCGACACAGCTGCTCTGACATTTGCAGGAAGCAGACCCTCTGGTGGTAGATGCTCTCTGGTGACTAGCATCGTCTGTGTGCAGAGACTGGTTGCATGCACTTCTGCACCCTCCTTGTCCATTCCCCCTTCTAGATTCATTATCCTAGTACCCCTCTGGGTACTGTTGCCCTGCTTCCACTAGTGCAGCTCTCTCCCTTTCAAATGCTCCTCACTGGAGGTCTAAGGCCTGACTGAATGAGGCCCATGGCAAATTGATGCACCCGGTTCTCAGGGCTTTTCACTCCTCCTTGCTCTGTACAAACAAGTGCCAAGTCAGAGAGGAAATTCAACCAGAATGGCTCTGCTGTGCCAGCCATGTTTGGCTTGCCTCCAGATTGCTACTGTTGCTGTTTACTCAGTTTCACCCTTCCTACCAAGCCATGCTACCTCTCACAATGGCTGCCGACTGCAGCCAAGACTTAGCTTCCGCCTCCTTAAATCTAGTGAGGCTTGGCTGTTCTTGTGTGGCCCTCGCAAAATGGAAAATCGCTGGTAAAATCAGCATTAATTGCCTGTTTAACAGGCTTAAATGCCTTCCCGCCCGCTTCAAGCGCGTCCTCCACCCGCCAGCCCGGCCAACTCTGAGAATATCCCCAAGCAGCATGAGCACCTCAGGATTCGCTCCCGACCCTATTCGCTGCCATTTTCTTCCCCTCCCATCTCCCTGCCAGTCTCCAAAGCGCTGGCAAAATCCTGGCCAATAACTCAACTTTTTACAACAGGAGTAGGTTAGCAATGGAATAATAAAACCATCACATTGGGTATGATGAAAGCACAGTGTCCATCACCTGTTTCCTTGGAACAGCAGGAGATGATTCAGCCCCTTGAGCCAGCTCCCCCATTCAATTAGATCATGGTTGATCTATACCTCAACTCCATTTACCCACTTCAGCTCCATATCCTTTGACGCCCATACCGAGCCAAAAGACTATCCATCTCAGTCTTGAGAGCTCCAACTGGCCCCCAGTATCCATAGCCTTTTGGGGAAGAGAGTTTCAGATTTCCACAGCCCTTTATGTGAAAAAGTGCTTCCTGCTTTCTCTCCTAAATGGCCTGGCTCTGATTTTAAGACATGTCCCCTCGTACTTGATTTCCCCACCTGAGAAAAAGTTTCTCTATATCTGACCTATTGAATCTTGATTGTTTTTAAACATCTCGATCAGATCACCCCCTCAATCCTTTATACTCAAGGGAATCCAAGCCAGGTTTATTCAAACTATCCTCATCATTTAACCCTATAAGCCCTCTATCTATTTTTGGTTATTTTGGCCTAACAACCAAGCCTGTTGAAATTCCTTCCTCTGCTGTTAATTTTGCAGATTCCTGTCATTCAGTACCATAGAACCATAGAAACGTTATGGCACAGAAGGAGGCCATTCAGCCTATCGTGTCTGCACCGGCCGATACATCTAGCCGTCCAATCTAATCCCACCTTCCAGCACCTGGTCCATCACCTTGCAGGTTCCAGCACTTCAGGTGCAGATCCAGGTAACTTTTAAATGAGTTGAGGGTTTTTGCCTCCATCACCGATCCAGGCCGTGAATTCCAGACACTCATCACTCTCTGGGTGAAAAAGGTTTCCCTCATGTCCCCTCTAATCCTTCTACAAATCACCTTAATTCTGTGCCCCCTGGTAATTGACCTCTCCACTAGGGGAAACAGGTCCTTCCTGTCTACTCTATCTAGGCCCCTCAGAATCTTTCACATCTCAAGAAAGTCACCCCTCAACCTTCTCTATTCTAAGGAAAACAACCCTAGCCTATCCAATCTTTCCTCAAAGCTGCAACTTTCAAGCCCTGGCAACATTCTTGTAAATCTCCTCTGTACTCTCTCCAGAGCAATTATGTCCTTCCTGTAATGTGGCGACCAGAACTGTACGCAATACTCCAGCTGTGGCCTAACCTGCGTTTTATACAGTTCCAGCATTACATCCCTGCTTTTGAATTCTATACCTCAGCCAATAAAGGAAAGCATTCCATATGCCTTCTTCACCACTTTATCTACCTTCACCTTCAGGGACCTGTGGCCATGCATTCCCAAGGTCTGCCCCCCTCAATATCCTCCTGTTTATTGTATATTCCCTCGCTTTGTTTGCCCTCCCCAAATGCATTACCTCACACTTATCTGGATTGAATTCCATTTGCCACTTTTCCGTCCACTCAACCAAACTATTGATATCATTCTAGAGTCGACAGCTATCCTCTTCACTATCAACTACATGGCCAATTTTTGTCTCATCAGCAAATTTCCCAATCATGTCTCCCACATTTAAGTCCAAATCATTAATATATGCCACAAACAGCAAGGGACCCAACACTGTGCCCTGTGGAACTGCTTTCCATTCGCAAATACATCCGTCGACTACTACCCTTTGTTTCCTGTCACTGAGCCAATTTTGAATCCAACCTGCCACATTCCCCTGTATCCCATCCACTTTCATTTTACTGAACAGTCTGCCATGTGGAATCTTGTCAAATGTCTTAATAAATTCCATGTAGACCACATCCACTGCACTACCCTCATCAATCCTCCTTGTTACTTCCTCACAAAAACTCAATCAAGTTAGTAAGACATGACCTTCACTTAACAAATCTATGCTGACTATTCTTGATTAATCTGTGCCTTTCTAAGTGGCTCTCAGAATTGATTCTAATAATTTGCCCACCACCATGGTCAGACTGACTGGCCTATAATTATTTGGCCTATCCCTCACACCCTTTTTAAACAACGGTACAACGTTCGCAGACCTCCAATCCTCTGGTACCTCACCCGTATCCAGTGAGGATTTGAAGATGATGCTCAGTGCATCTGCTATTTCCTCCCTGGCTTCCTTTAACAACCTGGGATGCAATCCATCCGGCTCTGGTGATTTAGCCACTTTCAAGGATGCCAGGCCCTCTCATTATGCTTTTTCACAATCCTTCTCTTTTACTACAACAATGTCTGCATCATCCCTCTCCTTTGTGAAGACAGAGGCAAAAAGCTCATTAAGAACCCTGCCCACATCTTCTGCATCCATGCATAAGTTCACTTGTACACCTCTGATAGGCCCTACCCTTTCCTTATTATCCTCTTGCTTTTAATGTATTGATAAAACATCTTTGGGTTTTCCTTGATTGTACCATTGTGTTGCACCAGATCCTCCAACACAGGGAGCAACAGTGGTCCTGAAATTTGCAGCACCCTGCCAAGCCCTGCTATTTTATTTTAATTTCAAGTTATTCAAGCAGGAAAACGTAACCACCGCTTTCAATGCTTTTAAATTTCCTGTGGGAATCAGCGGCATTGAACAAAAACCTCTGCAGTGGACAGTGTGTTGGCGGTGTGGGGGATGGGAGAACTGGGTAATTATACTCGCAGGCCTTGGCCTATGCTGCTACCAACCATCTCCTTTGTAGTTTGTTTCTCCAAAACCACAGGCAGGTCCTGGCATTGCCGTTTATCTCAAGTATTTCCTCGGGTATGCAGAATGTTATGGGGGGTTGGTGGGGGGGGTTGAGGGAGTTGGTACAGGGGGAGGGACACTGCATCAGGCAACATTCAACCGTTTCTGTCAACTCTCTGTGTTCACATCTTCACTCGTTTTGAAGCTTCCACTTGGTTTACGAGGCATGAGGAGAGTGCGCACGAGTTGTATAGACTTTACCCTCCCTTCCACCTCGGGTTGAAGTGACTCGATTTCGCTCAGCATCCTGTCCCAGCTGACTGTAACCAAGAATACCTCGTGAATAGAACTGTATGCATGATCCCAGGCGTTACGTTGCTCCTAACGTACCCATCTGTGTGTGAGCACACCAGCTTGCAGTGTCACAAGACCTTACATCTTCAATAGATCCTCTCACTCCTGATCACATGTCATTAATAGATTGTTCTGATCTCACAGCACATGCACATATAATTAAGGCTGATACTCAGTGTAGCCATGAGGGAACTGAGGGATTCTTCAGATGAAGTGTTCCTTGGAGGATCCACGTATCTGTTCATGGTTTGAAGAGGAGGAGTAGGGTCTCGCCCCAAAATCCTGCCCAATACTGCTACATCAACCAATACCAGTGATCCTTTGTCTCGGTGTTGCTTTGGGGAGTTGCTAGCCCAGAACAACCAATTCATTTCTGTATGCTTACAGCATTTCACTGTTTGTCATTGCATGTGAAACACCTGAAGGAACACGATAAAGGGCTATTTCAATCCAAGTCTCTCTTAGAATCTAAACTTCATTTTTGCCACTAATTGAATCTTAAGAGACTCCAAAGTAGATGCTGAAACTTAGAGAATTTACCCCTTTAATAAAAACTCACATCTCATTCTAATTCATCCACTGCACCTTTTCTCCCTATCCCTCAAACTCTCCATCTCCCTCAATCGTCTCCCCAAACCCTCATCTCTCTATCCCTCTTCTCCCTCAATCCTCTCCCAAACCCTCTTCTCCATCTCCCTCAATCCCCTCTCTCTCAATCCTTTCCCTATTCATCCCTCCTCTTCCTCCTCCCCGTCCCTCCTCTCTCTCCCTCAATCCATTGTCTCTCTAACCCTCTAATCCCCCCTTTCCCTCAATCCCACTTCTCCCTCTCTGTCCTCTCCCTCAATCCGTCCTCTCCCTCTCCCTCAATCCGTCCTCTCCCTCTCCCCGTCCTCTCCTTCAATCCCTCCTCTCACCAAGAAACAAAACTAATTGTTTTAAAACTGATTTATACCATCTGCTTCAAGTGTAATGCCCTCTTACATAATTTAAAACTCTTGGTGAAAAAGTTCCAGCCGACTTCCCTACTCACTCTTACATTCCTAACTTTTAACTTCCTTTCCCTGGTACTTGAACCCTTCATCTCAGTAAGGAAATGGCTTGGATCCATGTTGCTAACTCTGTTAATGAGTCTTCAATTTGCTCACTTTGAAGTCTCGCCCTTTCCATTGAAAACAAGCTCAACCTATTTCACCTTTCCTCAAAGCTTAAATACACATGCAAGTTGGGTAAGGCATATGGTCAGCACAGGAGGAGTGTAAGCATTCGAGGGCAGAGCAGCTGTACTGTTGTTGGGGAGGTTGATAGGCATGTCTCTGTTATCTCAGTTACTGTTTGAGTGGGTTTGTCGTTCTCAGACAAATGGAGCAAACATGGTACAAAATCTGTCAGGTTCTCCTGCAAATGTGCGATGCATATTTAATGGCTTTTTTCCCCAAGGAACGCTCAAGCACAGGGCTCAGAATCAAAACCAGATTTTACACTAATTCGATTCTTTCAGTGATCTATTCCTGCTCAAAGAGTGGAAGCTTAATTAACAAAGCCATTTCACTCCCAAATTGCTTTGTCCCTTAATCCTGGATCCCAAAGAAGAGCGTTAGTATTAAAGGTACTGCCATCTGTTGCCCTCAAAGAATAGCAAGGTGGCAGTTCAGCGAAGAGATTAACTTCTGAAATGCAGTTGAAATCATCCGGGTCGACCCGACTACGCTCACTTCCTTGGAAATCAACTAAGCTGACAGACAATTTCTTTTTCCCTTCAAAATAATACCTCCATGAAATTGTATTCTGAACTCTGTGATGGTGGAGATCTCTCTTACTTTCCCCAGTTGACAACTCCCTATTTCACAGCTCAGGAGATGTGGCAGATTGATGTTTAAGGAAGAGGAGGAGGAGGAGAGAGAGAAGGAAGCAGAGTCTGATGCATCATGTTGCCTTTACTGTGCTTACCCAGGAGCACTGATGAGACTTAAAAGCTTTAAAGACTTGGCACAGTCTGTACTTTTTGCAACATTTTGCATTCTAAATGTACATGATTGCAATATTGCAGGATGGAACATTTCTCTTTTTTTTTACAGAACCTTGTGACCAACTACCGAGGTATTTTTGCAGCGGTGACAGGGAGAGCGAGGTGGCAGCTGGGTAAGTGAGTTTACAACTTATATAAACTTACCTTTTTGTTTCGGCAGTTTCTTTTTGCAGCGGCAACAGGGAGAGCGAGGTGGCAGCTGGGTAAGTGAGTTTACAACTTATATAAACTTACCTTTTTGTTTCGGCAGTTTCTTTTTGCAGCAGCGACAGGGCGAGCGAGGTGGCAGCTGGGTAAGTAAGTCCTATATATTTGGGCAGCGGCTGAACCCGAGACACTACACCTGTAGTGTCTCCCACCCGCCCTCCTCCTCTAACCAAAAAAAAAGGACTCGGTGGTGTGCAGATAAGGTAAGGCTTTTTCTATTTATTTTTTTTCGTGTGATCGGTAAAAACTTTTCGTTCCTTTTTCATTTATCAAAGTTAAGACTAAGTTAAGCCTAAGATTAAAAATGGCAGGAGATCTCAGACCCGTGTTAGGCTCCTCTTGCTCAATGTGGGAGCTCAGGGACACGGCTGATGTCCCTGACTCCTTCACGTGCTGGAAGTGTGTCCAGCTGCAGCTCTTATTAGACCGCATGACGGCTCTGGAGCTGCGGATGGACTCACTTTGGAGCATCCGCGATGCTGAGGAGGTCATGGATAGCACGTTTAGTGAATTGGTCACACCGCAGATTAGGATTGCTGAGGGAGAAAGGGAATGGGTGACCAAAAGGCAGAGAAAGAGCAGGAAGGCAGTGCAGGTGTCCCCTGCGGTCATCTCCCTCCACAACAGGTATACCGTTTTGGATACTGTTGAGGGAGATGGCTCACCAGGGGAAGGCAGCAGTAGCCAGGTTCATGGCACCATGGCTGGCTCTGCTGTTCGGAAGGGCGGGAAAAAGAGTGGAAGGGCTACAGTCATAGGGGATTCGATTGTAAGGGGAGTAGATAGGCGGTTCTGTGGTCGAAAACGAGACTCCCGAATGGTATGTTGCCTCCCAGGTGCACGGGTCAGGGATGTCTCAGATCGGCTGCAGAACATTCTGAAAGGGGAGGGTGAACAGCCAGTTGTCGTTGTGCACATAGGCACCAATGATATAGGTAAAAAACGGGATGAGGTCCTACAAGCAGAATTTAGGGAGTTAGGAGCCAAGTTAAAAAGTAGGACCTCAGAGGTAGTAATCTCAGGATTGCTCCCAGTGCAACGTGATAGTCAGAGTAGAAATGAAAGAATAGTCAGGATGAATGCGTGGCTTGAGAGATGGTGCAGGAGGGAGGGGTTCAGATTTTTGGGACCAGAGCATATAATCTAGTCTGACATTTCAGTGCAGTACAGAAGAATATAGTGTGTTGTTGTCTTAAACAGAGGCTTTGTCTGACTATTCACGTGGATGTAAAAGCTCTCAGAATGTTACTCAAAACAGAGCAGGGAGTTCTTCCCAATGCCTTAACTAACATTTCTCCCTCAACCAATACCACTGAAACAGATCAAGTGGCCACTCGTTTCCTTTGCTGTTTGTGGAATCTTGCTGTGCATAAATCGGCTGCTGCACTTGTCTCCATAACAGCAACTTTAAATGTAATTTCCTGGCTTTGAAATGCTTTGGGACATCCCAAGGATTAATTAGGTGGATTATAAATGCAGGTTCTTCCTTTTTATGAGAGTTTTGAATAACACATCAAAATGGGAGACCTAAAATGTTTGCCCTCATAATAGTCCTTGCCACTGCAGTGATGCCACTCCACGAACATCTGTGAGCACTTGAGCTACTGTTACACACCAATGCTGGCTTATATTCCTTACACAATAGTTTGACCAACATTTCCAACATGCAAAGTACTGAATGATTTTTAAAGATTCATTTCAGTGTCTCCTGTAGCATTGTCACAAAGCTTTGGGCACCTTCACTTCTCTTGTGTTGAAGGACAACATGCCGAGATGAAAGATCTCCATCAAGAAGTGAAGGGGAAGATGCTGAATCATTTAGTAGGGCACTCCTTCAGTGTAAAATGCTTGGCTAATGTGTTTCTGAAAACAATCCTATCAATCACGGTGAAATCCAACATGCAAGCCAATCAAGGGATGCTGTAAGAAGATGTCACAAAGCTCTCCTTGTTGTCTGCAAGTGAGAATAAGGTTGCCAAATACTTCATAAAGGGGCCCCTTTAAATAAATACAGGCTACAGTTTCCCCATAGCCCACTGGATTAAGATAGCATCTAATAACATCTTCCAGATCAGAATGTCCCAAGTTGATTGGTGTTTTTCAGCTGATCACAGGCAAGGGAGTAGCAAAGATAAAAAAAAACTAATTTCAACGGCCGTTGATTAGGGACGAGGGAATAAAAATGATCCCGGGTTCCTGCTTCCCTTTCTATACCAGTGATTCCTGCCAGAAAGTTTGTGTGTGAGTCAGTCTTGGCCCTGTGGTAGCACTCCTATCTCTGAATTAAAAAGTCGTGAGTTCAAGTCCCATTTGTAAGTCTTTAGAACAAAATCTAGGCTAACACTTCAGTGCAGTGTTGAGGGAGAGCTGCACTGTCAGAGGTGCCATCTTTCTGATAATGTGCTAAAATGGAGGCCTCACCTACTTTCTCAGGTGGATACAAGTGATCACAGATTACTATTTGAACAACAGGGAGTTTGCCCCAGTGACCTGGTCAACATTTATCGTTCAACCAACACCTAAACACAAATGAAGCTATTCAGTTATCTCAGTGCTATTTGTGGGTCCTTGCTGTGCACAGATTGGCTGCCACATTTCAACAACAACTTGTATTTATATAATACCTTTAACACAATAAAACGTCCTAAGGCACTTCACAGAAGTATTATTAAATAATATATAATACCAAGCCACATAAGGAAATATTAGAGCAGATGGCCAAAAACTTGGTTAAAGAGGTAGCTTTCAAGCAGCATCTTAAAGGAGGAAAGAGAAGTCAAACAGCAGGGAGGCTTAGGTCCTAGGAAGCTAAAGACATGGTCACCACTGGTGGAGTAATTAAAATAGAGGATGCTGAAGAGGCCAGAATTAGAGAAGCACAGATATCTTGGAAGGTTGAGGGGCTGGAGGAGATTACAGAGATATGGAGGGGCAAGACCATAGAGAGATTTGAAAACAAGGATGGGAATTTTAAAATTGAGGTGTTGTTTACCCGGGAGCCAATGTAGGTAAATAAGCACAGGAGTGAAGGGTGAACAGCTTTTGGTGCAAGTTAGGGAAAGGGCAGCAGAGTTTTGGATGACCTCAAGTCTACGGGGAGTAGAATGTGGGAGGCTGGCCAGTAGTGCATTAGAATAGTCAAGTCTGGAGGTAACAAAGGCATGAATGGGGTTTTCAGCAGCATAAGAGCTGAGGCAGGGGTGGAGACTGGTGATGTTATGGAGGTTGCAATAGGTGGTCTTACTAATTCCACAGATATGTGGTTGAAAACTCAACTCATTGTCAAATATAATACTAAGGTTGTTAATAGTCTGGTTCAGTCTGACTGTTACCAGGGGTAGGGATGGAGTCAGTAGCTAGGGAGCAGAGTTTGTGGCGGAGACTGAAGACAATGGCTTCAGTCTTCCCAATATTTAATTGGAGGAAATTTCTGCTCATCCAGTACTGAATGGTGGATAAACAGTCTAACAATTTAGAGACAGTGGAGGGGTCGAGAAAGGTGGTGGTGAGGTAGAGTTGGGTGTTGTCAGCGTACATGTGAAAAATAACTCTGATTTTGGATGAATTTACTGAAGGGCAGTGTGTAGATGAGAAAAAGGAGGAGGCTGAGGATAGGTCCTTGGGGAAACACCAAAGGTAACTGTGTGGGAGTGGGACTAGAAGTCATTGATGGTGATTCTCTGGCTATGATTGGATCGATAAGAATGAAACCAGGTGAATGCAGTGCCTCCCAGCTGGATGACAGTGGAGAAGCATTTTAGAGGAGGATGGTGTAGTCAACTGTGTCAAAGGCTGCAGATAGGTTGAGAAGGATAAGGAGGGAAAGTTTACTTTTGTCACAGTCACAAAGGACGCCATTTGTGAGTTTGATAAGAGCTATTTCAGCACAGTGGCAGGGACAGAAACCTGATTGGAGGCATTCAAATATGGAGCTACGGGAAAGATGGGCACGGATTTGGGAGGCGACAGCACATTCAAGGACTTTGGAGAGGAAAGGGAGGTTGGAGATGGGACCCTAGTTTGTAAGGATGGAGGAGTCAAGGGCTGATTTTTTTGAGGCGAGGGATGATGATGGCAGATTTAAAGGAGAAAGACACAGAACCCTGAGGAGACAGAACCATGAACAATATCGGCCAACCTGAGAGGTTGGGTGGTCAGCAGTTTAATGGGAATAAGGTTGAAAGGGTAGGAGGTAGGCAAGATTAGCTCAGAGAGGGCATGGGGGAAGATAGGAGAAAAATTGGAGAAGGATACAAGTTTAGGACTAGGGCAGGAGGGAGCCTCAGAGGAATTTTGGCCCTATGGCTAGGGGAAGGGAGGAACACAGCAGAAGCAGCTGATCAGATGGTCTCAATCTTGGTGATAAAGAAATCCATGAGCTCACACTTATTGTTGGAGGTGTGGGTGCAGGGTACAGGGGAGGAGGCTTAAGATGATGGTTTGCAGTAGAGGAAAGGAGCCAGGGTTACTTCTGCATTCCAGCATGATCCTGGAATAGTAAGCAGTTTTCACAGATGACAGCAGGACCTGACAGTGCTTTATGTGGTCCAGCCAGATCTGGTGGTGACTGGCTAAACCAGTTGCCCGCCATATCCGTTCAAGTCTTGGATTTAAGGGAGCGGAGCTGAAGGCCATACCAGGGGGAACGGCCAGGGTGAGAGAGAGTAATAGTTTTAATGGGGATGAGGTCAATGGTGGAGATGAGGGTGCAATTGAGCTGTTTCTTGCATTACAGCAGTAACTACCCTTCAAAAGTACTTCATTGGCTATAAAATGCTTTGGGACATCCTGAAGTCATGAAAGTTACAATATTACAACTTGGGCGGCACAGTGGCGCAGTGGTTAGCACCGCAGCCTCACAGCTCCAGCGACCCGGGTTCAATTCTGGGTACTGCCTGTGTGGAGTTTGCAAGTTCTCCCTGTGTCTGCGTGGGTTTCCTCCGGGTGCTCCGGTTTCCTCCCACAAGCCAAAAGACTTGCAGGTTGATAGGTAAATTGGCCATTAGCAATTGCCCCTAGTATAGGTAGGTGGTAGGGAAATATAGATAGGTGGGGATGTGGTAGGGATATGGAATTAATGTAGGATTAGTATAAATGGGTGGTTGATGGTCGGCACAGACTCGGTGGGCCGAAGGGCCTGTTTCAGTGCTGTATATCTAATCTAATCTAACATGGAACCAGAAGGAGGCCATTCAGCCCCTTGAGTCTGTTCTGTTTTTCAATTAGATAATGGCTGATCTGTACCTCAATTCAATTTTCCCACCTTTGTTTATTACTTGATACCCTACCTAATAAAAATCTATCCATCTCAGTCTTCAAAGCTGCAACTGAACCACAGCATCCACAGCCTTTTTGAGAGAGAGTTCAAGCTTTCCAGCTACACTTTGTGAAAACATGCTCCCTGATTTCCCTCCTGAATGACCTGGTTCTAATTTTAAGATCATGCGTTTCTCTGAAATTCTTATGAAGATACATTATTAAATGTCAATCAGATAGTTTTGAATATTAATCCAGAAGATGACTGAGACACTCCAGGCAAGTTGGTGACTGTCGGGGGAGACTGGGAGCAGTTTGCACCAATTCCATGTGTCAAGAGGGAAAAACATTAATGGCTCCAATTGGGAGATAAGCCACAAATGGGAGCACAGGGGAATAGAAGAGAGTCAGAAATTAAATTAGAAACTGTTGGATAATTTCATTATGACGCAATATTTTGAATATTTGTTCAAGTCACATTTTTTCTGGATGTTATCAATACAGAGTATGAGTGAGGGGAGGAGAGGAAAAGATTGCCTTTAGCTACCATGTGTTAGCAGCATCAATAAAACAGTGGGATGATTTCCCCTGATCACTACTTCTAATGAAATGATAAGCTTGTCCTTTCATAATAATGTTGCTAAAACAGTTAATTGGAAATATTCCCTCTATCACATAAGGACCAGAGGGAATCTTCCCTTCCCCCTTTCCTCCAGATGCACTAATGAAATAATTCTGGACTCCAGACGTATAATCACAGGATTGTCTACAGTTTAGGACTGGCCGTGTAGCATATGGATGCTTACTGGCTCGATTAAAATAATCTCTCATAGCGTGACAATTTGATTCATCATTTGCTTTGTAAGTGTTTGTTGTCAGCAATGTGACACTTCTTTGTGCTAAGGAACAGAAGACTTTTCAGGTACTTGTCCCAACTGCATATATGACATTTTTACATTTTCATCACGAGTTATCCTTGTTGCTTCTGAGGGAAATTACTGCTTAAAAGAAAGAATTGCATTTATGTACAGCAACAACAATTTGCATTTATATAGTGCCACTAATGTGGTAAAGGCATCTTATGGGGCTTCACAGGGGTGTAACCAAACATAATTTGCCACCAAGCCACGTAAGACAATATTAGGACAGTTGCTTGGTCAAAGAGGTAGGAGTGTCTTAGGGAGGAAAAAGAAGGGTAATGAGGTAGGGATGCAGAGAAGTTTAGGAATGGAATTCCAGAGCTTAGGGCCAAGGCAGCTGAAGGCGCGGTCATCAATGGTGGAGTGATTAAAATCGGGAGTGCTCAAGACGCCAGAATTGGAGAAGCACAGATATCTCAGAGAGCTGCAGGAGTTTGCAAAGGAAATTGAGGCCATGGAGGGATTTGAACGCATGGATGAGAATTATAAAATTGATACGTTTCTGGACCGGGAACCAATATAGATCAGCAAACACAGGGCTGAACGGGACTTGGTGCGAGTTAGGATATGAGCAGCAGAGCTTTGGATGAGGTTGACTTTACAGAGAATGTAAAGTGGGAGACCAGACAGGAGGGCATTGAAAAAGCACGTTCACAACCTCGGGACATCCCAAAGAGTTGTACAGCCAATTAAGTATTTTTCTTCTGAAGTGTAAGACACGCGGCTCCCAACTTGAGCACAGCAAGATTCCACAAACAGCAATGTGATCATGATCATAGAATGATTACAGCAAAGAAAGAGGCCATTTGGCCCATCGAGCCTGTGCCAGCTCTATGCAAGAGCAATTTAGCTAGTCCCACTCCCTCGCCCTTTCCCTGTAAACCTAATCAGCTGATTTGAGTTAAGTGAGGGATAAATATTAGCCAGGACACTGGGGAGATTCATGGAATGATTCAGCACAAAAGGAGGACATTCAGCTCACTGTGCCCTGTTATAGAGTCATAGAGTTGTACAGCATAGTAACAGGCCCTTCGGCCCACCGCGCCATGCCGACCATAATGCCTATCTATACTAATCCCACCTGCCTCATTAATTCCGTATCCCTCTATGCCTTGCTCATTCACGTACCTGTCCAGATGCCTCTTTAATGTTGCTACTGTTCCTGCCTCCACCACCTCCTCAGGCAGCTCATTCCAGATACCCACTATTCTTCGTGTGAAAAATCTATCCCTTTGATCCCCTTTAAACCTCCTCCCTCTCACCTTAAATCTATTCCCTCTAGTTTTACTCACCCCTACCATGGGAAACAGACTCTGGCTATCTACCCTATCTATACCTCTCATAATTTTATATACCTCTATCATGTCCCCTCTCAGCCTCCTTCGCTCCAGGGAAAACAGACCCAGCCTATCCAATCTCTCTTTATAACTCAAGCCCTCCAAACCAGGCAACATCCTTGTGAATCTTTTCTGCACCCTCTCTAGCTTAATCACATCTTTCCTGTAGTGTGGCGACCAGAACTGCACACAGTACTCCAAATGCAGCCTAACCAACGTTATGTACAACTGTAACATGACACCCCAACTCTTGTACTCTATGCCTCGGCCAATGAAGGCAAGCATGCCATACGCCTTCTTCACCACCCTGTCTACCTGTGTTGCCACTTTCAGGGAACTATGTACTTGCACCCCAAGGTCTCTCTGCTCAACAACACTCCCTAGGGCCCTGCCATTCACTGTATATGTCCTGCCATGGCTTAACTTCCCAAAATGCATCACTTCATACTCGTCTGCATTAAATTCCATTTGCCACTCCCTTGCCCACTTTCCCAGTTGATCTATATCCTGTTGTAACCTTAGACAATCTTCTTCACTGTCCACTATACCACCAATTTTGGTGTCATCTGCAAACTTACTAATCATGCCCCTTACATTCACATCCAAGTCATTCATATATATGACAAACAGAGG
Organism: Heterodontus francisci; assembly: GCF_036365525.1. Classification (NCBI taxonomy): domain Eukaryota; kingdom Metazoa; phylum Chordata; class Chondrichthyes; order Heterodontiformes; family Heterodontidae; genus Heterodontus; species Heterodontus francisci. The sequence continues at coordinate 79,406,133 of NC_090388.1, forward strand.
GCCCAGCACCGATCCCTGTGGCACACCACTGGTCACCGGCCTCCAATCTGAAAAACAACCCTTCACTACCACCCTCTGCCTATCACCAAGCCAATTTTGTATCCAATTTGCTAGCTCACCCTGGATCCCCTGTGTTCGAACCTTCTGGACCAGCCTACCATGCAGCACCTGGTCAAATGCCTTACTAAAGTCCATGTAGACAATGCCCATCACCCTGCCCTCGTCAATCCTCTTGGTCACCTCCTCGAAAAACTCAAATTCATGAGACATGATTTCCCACACACAAAGCCATGCCGACTATCCCTAATCAGACCATACCTTTCCAGATGCATATAAATCCTGTTTATCAGAATCCCTTCCAATAACTTTCCCACCACTGATGTAAGGCTCACCGGCCTGTAGTTCCCTGGTTTATCCCTGCTGCCCTTCTTAAATAAAGGCACAACATTCGCTATCCTCCAGTCTTCCGGTACCTCACCCGTGGCTAACGATGATACAAAAATCTCTGCCAGGACCCCAGCAATCTCCTCCCTGGCTTCCCATAGCATCCTAGCATACAATTGGTCAGGCCCTACTAATGACTTGTTTTGGCTCCATGTCCATTTTTTTCTGATTATGCCTTTGCAAAGCACTTTGGATTGCTTTTTCTGCGCAGAAGATGCCTCTTTAATGCTGTTGTGTCGTTAAAGGAATTTTTACAGGAATATAGTAGGCAGGCCACTACCAGAGGAAGTCAAATCCCAAAGGATTTTTGTTTGTGTTAAATTTTTAATCTTGTAATCTGCATTGCTGCAAGCAGCATTTGCATCTGGGTACAGTAGTGCTGGGGTTATGATACTGGACAAGTAATCCAGCGACCTGGAATAATAACGCAGAGAACAAGAGCTCAATCCCAACATGGTAGTTTAAGAATTTGAAGTCAGTTTAAACAAAGCTGGAAATAAAAAGCTGGTATCAGTAACAGTGGCCATGCAGCTGTCAGATTGTCACAAAAACCCAACTGGTTCACTAATGTCCTTTCCAGGTCTGGTCTATATATGACTCCGCTCCTACAATGACATGGCTATTAGCTGCCTTGTGGAGTGGGCTAGCAAGCCATTCTGTCATATCAAACCACTCTGCAGTGGTTCAAGACAGCAGTTCACCAGCACTTTCTCACAGCGACAAAGGAAACATAATAAATGGCGAGTTTGCCAGCAACGTCCACATCCTGAGTATGAAACCAAAAAAAAAGGCCAGACCTTTAAAGCCAAGGCCACACAGGCTAATTCTAGGCTTGCAAACATTCCAGGAATTAAAGATGAATCTCCTTGACACTACTGTGAGCACCCAGGAGAAAAATCATCGAGACATTTAAAAGGAGTGTGTGTCTTTTTCATTTACTTTCAATATTTTTGTTCGTTTGTTATAAAAATATCGGAGATGGGAAAAGGTTTGTTTGACTGAGCCCAGCCGTTGGAAGTGAGAGGTCATGTGAGGAAACCTCCAGGATTAACTCCAACCAGAATTGGCAACTCCAGGATACTCTCCAAAGAAAGACATTAGCTCTGAGACTAGACAGGTTAGCTGCAGTGAGCTTGACATGATGCGAGGTGTTTCGATGCCCAGCATGTTAATTGTTTGAATGGCTGAAGCCATTGAGTTCAATCTGTTTCTGGCACATGGGCACTACTTTTACAAGTGATTCACCCCAGCACCATCTACAACATAACAGGTACTGCATGGAATGTCCTAGACCACCTGACATCCTTAATGTACAGGGTGATGGTAAAGTCCTTGAGCAACTTTAATAACTTTGGATGTGCACAGGAAAGAAGAAAACATACAACAGCATCATTCATAAAGTTTTAATACAACAGAGTTTAACTTCCCAGCCTTCAATATAACCGCCGTTTTTCATGATACAGCAGTCATTCCAAATTTCCATCAGTTCACCTTTGCTTCTACTGTCGCCATTTTCAATCATTTCCAGAATCGATAACAGATTAACAACATTCACAGTAAAAAAAAACTATGAATCATGTTTTCATATGCTGTTCACAGTTTGCTTCCATCATGTGAACATCCAAGGTTATTAAAGTTTCAAGTTCCATTAGGACTTTATACACACCCTGTATAATGGATAGAAACACATTATACGTGCACAATGTATACATTTATATATGAAAGAGAGAGTGAGATAGAGGGAGCTTCAGGAGTTTATTTACATTCGCTCACTCATTTTTTGACTGAATGCACTTTAAGCAGGCCCTGTGCTGGCTTTTAAATCAGGGAAATTTCATTAACCTTGCACCTTCATAACGTTCAAGTGAGTGGGAAGACCACCCCCTCCCTTGTGCTCACATCGAGCTCCAACAATATAAAACAAGCTCTGTGAGTTTGGATGGCAGGGATACCTATCAAGAAAATTAGGCCTCTTAACAGCATCTTGTCCTTCAATTTCAAAAGCCAAAGGCCATGTCTTTTATGCACTGATGTGCTCTGCACACGAATGAATGGTTATCCCGCTGAATAGAATGTGTGTGTTTCATTTTTCTTTTACTGAAAAATAAGATAATTCTATATTTCTTTATACTGAACGACACTCTTAACAAGATCTCACGTTTCTAAGTCACACATTCCCACTACTTCAGTAGTCAGAAATCAGTTATGGAAACAAGAGGTATTTTGGTCAAAAAAGGAGTTTGAAACTTGTCCCTTTTTTTGGGTTACACCTCTGCAAATGCACTTCAGGACGTTTTACTATATTAAAAGCACCATATGAATGCAAGGTTTTGTTATCAACTGTTGACAAGTCCTACAAATGATTTCACAGTCACTTCAACTCCCCATGAAAATCATGAGAGGATGCCTCTTTGGTAATTATCTAAGGATTTCCATCGCTCATTAAGTTCATCATTTTTTTTATTCTTTCACGGGATGTGGGTGTCACTGGCAAGGCCAGCATTTGTTGCCGATCCCTAATTGCCCTTGACAAATGAATGGCTCGCTAGGCCATTTCATAGGACAGTTAAGAGTCAACCACATCGCTGTGGGTCTGGAGTCACATGTAGGCCAGACCAGGTAAGGATGGCAGATTTCCTTCCCTAAAGGACATGAGTGAACCAGATGGGTTTTTATGACAATCAGTTATAGTTTCATGGCACCATTACTGAGACTAGCTTTCAATTCCAGATTAATTAATTGAATTTATTAATTAATTGATTTTAAATTCCACAAGTTGCCATGGTGGGATTTGAACCTGTGTCTCAGAGCATTAGGCTGTGCCTCTGGATTACTAGTCCACTGACATTACCACTATGCCACCATCTCCAATACAGTGCCAAAATAAATTGCTCAGCCTTCCTCAGATGTTTGATCTCCAAAGCCTGATTTTGCAGATTGCACTACACACACTCAACTGGAGAGGGGCACTTCACAACAGCAAACCCTTCCATCTGAACAAAGACTGCTTTACCAGGACATCAGCATTCCTGACACTCTGTATGCCCCTTTTCCTTCTGAGTGAGATTAATAACTGTTATCATTTGTTGCACTAAAGCATAAGTGATAGAAACTCTCAGCAAATAATATTAAAGCCCCTTTCTAAGGACAAACACAAGGAGACTGAATCCTGGCGTGTACAACAAACAGGTCAACTAAAGGGCTGATTCTGAGATGGACATGTGCCAAACAAGTTATGACTTTTTCAAGATAGACAAGTGCAATATTCAAAGTCACGCTTGGGCTGGGATATGTTCCTGACCAGAATTCAGGATTTTCTTCTTTAGAATAGTTTAGTGTGGGCCTAATGATGCCCATGCTTATTTGAGCCACAGCCCATGGACAATGAGTCATGTACACGATAATACCAAAAACTCACAAAAACAGGCAACAGCTTCAAAAAAAAAAGCTCACAATTCAAATGGCAACCAGCAACTCAGCCCCGAATACAGGTCTGTGAGCAAAGCCCATAGTTTTTTATCGTGAGAAAGTTAATGTAGCGTGAGGGTTATGCTGTCTCCTCGTCAACTGCTGTGATCTGATGAGCAAGCATTTCCTCAGAGTTTAGAGCAGCTTCTGCTTCATTGGACATTCTCCTTAGCGCACTTCCGGGCCAGTAGGTGGCAGTGGCGGTGGAGAGCGCGGGGTTGGGGCAGGTTGCGGCACCCGGAAGTCCCTTCGAAAAGCAGTTTTGCTTGACAGGCTTGAGACTGAGAAGAGGACAGCCTCGGTCTGCAGGGAGAAGCATGGGCAGGAGAAGAAGGAGCTGGACGGACCGGCCGAAAGTCGCCAATTGGGAAACAGTGCTAGCAAGGGGGAGTTGAGGTGTATATCTAGCTGCAAGGGCCACGGAGGACTAGCTCATGAGCACAGAAGCCCCAGGGCTCTAGAAACCCTGAGATGTTGAAGAGACCTTGGTGATCTCAAGGTCATCTGTGGGTCACTAGCTTAAGTGGAACTAGCAACAGGAGGGTCATGAGTGCACCTGCTCTCAACATTGTTCTTGTGGTGCTTCAAGTACTGTATTTAATTCTACAATACCTCACGAGGGCTGGGGATAAGAGGTCGAGAGAGAGAGAGAGTGAGAGAGAGAAAGGGGTTTGGGATCATAGGCCTGCACTCCTGCTAAAGGCAAGGCATTCCTGCATCCAATTGCTTGACAAGCAGGTGAGCAACACTGCTGGTTCGAAACAAGACGTTGAACTCTCAATAATTCTCAATGGTCATCTGCTGTAACGAGTTTATTTCTTTGAAATAAGTATTTTTCTTCATGAGTGTACTTTCATGTTTGGTGCCAGTGGAACAAAGGGACACTGAGCTGGAACCTTCACTCGTTCAGTGTGCTTTTTCCTGCATTAACACTACATCCATGGAACTCTGCAACCTTCCCTAGCTTTTTCCTTTGCCTGGCCTTACTGGGATTTTTCCCCTGCTGGCTGTGGTAAACCAATGCCCTAATGGGCAAGGTGTTCTTCCTGGCAAGTTGAAGTACTGCCAGTAAGCAGCGTGTTTTTGGGGGATTAAAATTTACACTACATAGTGTGGCGGGCATTGAACAAAAAAAAAACCTTGAGATAACCATCACTTCAAATAAAGCCTAGTGGCTTTCCGAGCTGGATGGGGAAATTGCTCTTCATACTTATTTTGACTTGTGAGATCACACCAATATCCATGAAAACAAGTTTTATATACCCCAAAAATCAAAAACTGTTCTCAGTGAAATTCAAACTCAAATTCTTATTTGTATTTGACTTCTTAAATGTCATCCATAAAGGAGATATATCACAGCTTTTATCTGGCTCAGTAATGCTCTCATAAAACCACAGAAAGCACATCATACTTGTAAATCATTTAAATCAATCCAACTAAACAGAAAGCACAAACCTTTTTTCTCTCCCCTTTGGATTTTCTTCAGTTGCTGAGTCACTTCATCTTGGAAGGTTAGGCCAGGTGTATCAGTCAATACATTTTACTTGAAAACGTTGGCTGTGATTTTCCTCACGGGTTACTCCCACTCCTCTGCCCTAACTTTGTAGAATTATACAGCACAGGAGGTGACCATTCGGCCCATCGTGTCTGTGCTGGCTCTTTGAAAGAGCTATCTAATTTATCCCACTCCCCTGCTCTTTCCCCATCACCCTACAAATCTTCTCAAGTATTTTTCCAGTTCCCTTTTGAAAGTTATTATTGAATCTGCTTCCACCAGCCTTTCACATGGTGCATTCCAAATCATAACATCTCACTGAATTTTTTTTAAAATTCTCAACTGCCCTCTGGTTTATGCCAATTATCTGAAATTTGTGTCCTCTGACTACCAACCCTTCCGTAACTGGAAATGGGTTCTCCCAATCTATCAAAACTGTTCATGATTTTGAACACATCTATTTAATAGCCTCTTAACTTGCTCTACTCCAAGGAGAACAACCCCAGCTTCTCCAGTCTCTTGACGTAAGTCCTTCATACCATTCTGTTAAATAGAGTCATAGAGTTGTACAGCACAGAAACAGGCCCTTTAATTCTCCTCTGCATCCAATCTTAAGTCCTTCCAAAGTAAGATGCGCAGAAAAAAAGACAATACTCTAGCTGAGGCCTAACCAATGTTTGATAAATGTTAAGTATAATTTCCTTTCTGTTATACTTGGCCAGAGGTGTGCTGTAGTATCCATCGGTACAAGTAAATCGGTTGTCAGCCACAGTTTCAGTGGCCGAGTGGGAGCAGCTCAGAAGAAATTCCTGCCATTGTCACAATAGCTACAAGTAGATTTCTGAATACTAACGACATCAAGGCATAAGGGGATAGTGGGGAAAAATGGTGTAGAGATATATGATCTGCCAAATCTGGGGTGGCACTGTGGCGCAGTGGTTAGCACCGCAGCCTCACAGCTCCAGTGACCCGGGTTCAATTCTGGGTACTGCCTGTGTGCAGTCTGCAAGTTCTCCCTGTGACTGCGAGTTCTCCCTGTGACTGCGTGGGTTTCCGCCGGGTGCTCCGGTTTCCTCCCACAGCCAAAGACTTGCAGGCTGATAGGTATATTGGCCATTATAAATTGCCACTAGTATAGGTAGGTGATAGGAGAATGGTGGGGTTGTGGTCGGGAATATGGGAATAATGTAGGATTAGTATAAGTGGGTGGTTGTTGGTCAGCACAGACTCAGTAGGCCGAAGGGCCTGTTTCAGTGCTGTAACCCTAAACTAAACTAAAACAAATGGCCTACTCCTGCTCCTATTTCCTATGATCAGTGCAACATAATCTGTACAGAACAGGAGGATTTGTAATGATTCCCTTGTAGGTCATGTAGTTGATCTCAGTCAGGGGAACAGAGGCATGCTGCCATTTACCCTTAGAGTTGCCAACTCTGGCTGATCATATTCCTGGAGGTTTCATCACATAACCTCCCACCTCTGATGGCCCTGCTTCATCAAACAACCTCTTCTCCCCTACTGTTAATATTTGCATAAACAATGCAACATAAGTATTCAAAGAATATGGAAGAAACATAATTTTTTTTTAATGTCCCTATGATTTTCGCTCGAATTGCTCGCAGCAATGTCTCGGAGATTAATTGTCAATTCCTGGAAACTGCAGGGCATTCCTGGTGGGTTGGCAACCCTATGTGCCCTGCATTGGGGGAGGAGGGGAAATCTATTGGAGCTCTTATTGTCAAATACTGCTGTGTGTTAACTAGTTTAGGGAAACACAATGAGCAAAATCTGTCTCATTTAGTTAGCTCTATGTCCCCCCCATATATATCAGGCAAGATCTACCACACAAATTGGGAGAGGAAGGAGGGGCAGACAAGAGCAGTGATTGAGGGAGGAAGGAGGCAGAGAGGAGCAGGGATTGAGAGAGGAAGGAGGGGCAAACAAGAGCAGTGATTGAGGGAGGAAGGAGGCAGAGAGGAGCAGGGATTGAGGGAAGGGAGCAGGGATTGAGGGAGGAAGGGGGCAGAGAGGAGCAGGGATTTAGAGGGGGAGAGAAAATAGGGAGTAGGACTTTGAGAGAGAAGGTGAAGAGGGGAGCAGGAATTTAGAGAGAGGGAGCGGCAGAGGGATTTAGAGAGGATGAGCAAAGGGGAGTACGGGTTTAGAGAGGGAGGCTAAGAGGGCAGTAGGCATTAGATAGGGACGGACAGAGGGGAATTAGGAATTACAGAAGGAAGAGGCCCAGTCTGTTCAGTCTTTCCTGATAGCTGTAACCTCTCAGTTCTGATAGCATCCTTTTGAATCTTGTTTGCACCTTTACCATTGCCTCTATATCCTTTTTGTAATGTGAAGACCAGAACCAGCGTGGAGGCCCAGTGTGTGCAACGATCAGCAATCAGTGTAAAACGGAGAAATTCACATGCTAAAACGTCATTGTTCACCTGAACTGGAGATTCCACTATTGGTGTTGTTTGGTGCTGCCCCTCCTTCTCTCCTGAGGGTATGAACTAATGCTGACGGACTCCTGCAGGCCTCCAGTATCTCAAGCCCAAGGGCACTGAGGCCATGTATGGTGCCGCAGTTGGGGTCAGTTAGCTCGGCACAAAGTAGGGACTGAAACTGAGCCCTTTCGGTCTCTATGGCACTGTACATTTATCTACTCAAGAAACAGTCCATTCTTTAAGGTAACAAGTGAATGTCCAATCTCTGGGAGCCCATTGGGAGAATCCAGTCCAATAACCTAACTACTACACTACCTGTCATTCTTTACAGTAATGGTTATATTTTGCTAGCTTCTTATGGTAAAAAATAAGAAATAGTTATATCTGGTGCAAAAACCACAAATTAATATTTTTAGCAACTCATTTTCTTTTTTTTGTCAGCTGTCGCATTTTCTTTCTAAACTAACTCCCTTTTGTAGTTCCAGACACACTGATTTTGAAGGCTCCAAATAAAGCTCATTGATTTGAAAAGGGCAGGATGATAAATTGCTTGAAATAGTAACTGGAGCTTCGTGAATTTAAAGAATGAGTTGTTATATTCAATAAAGATGCTAAGGTCAGACACATATCTGAATGAGTCGCCTGTACAGCATGGTCTGTACTTGGAATGACTGGCTTGGCTCCCTCAAGCAAACTGCCCGACAACCACACCGACCCTCATCACAAAAACATATCGGGCTAAACTGGGATGTCACTTCAGTGAGGAAAGCAATTTATTTCCAACATTACTGAAGTAGTGTTAAAGGAGTATGATCATGCTCAACCTTCATGCAAATGCTCAGGCTCAAATTGATACAGGAATGACATTTTCAGTTGGGAGCTCTCTCACCTTAGAGTCTGAAGGTTGTGGGTTTAAGTCCCATTCCAGAGACTTGAGCACAAAGTCAAGGCTGCCACTCCAGTGCAGTAGTGAGGGAGTGCTGCAACATCAGAGGTGCCATCCTTCAGATGAAACGTTAAGCCAAGGCCCTCTCAGGTGATCTTAAAAGATCACATGGCAGTTTTCAAAGAAGAACAGGGGAAATTCTTTCCAGTGTCCTGATCAATATTTATCCCTCAACCAACATCAATTTAAAAAAATAGTTTATCTGGTCATTATCACATGGCTATTTGTCGGAGCTTGCTGTGTGCAGATTGGCTGGCGTGTTTCCTACAATACAACAGGAATTACACATCAATAAGCACTTCATTGGCTGTACAGCGCTTTGGGATGCCCTGAGGTTGCGAACGGGCGCTATAGCAATGCAAGTCTTTCTTTCTCCCCAGGTCAGATTTCAGGCAGGCTGTTGAGCAGAACAGAAACAGCTTTACTTTGCACTTAACCTGGGCTAAAAGCTGACCAAAAAGTGCTTGATCGATGCTGAATAACATGTTCTTGAAATGGAAAAGCATTTCATCCCCCACCATAACAAGCAGCAAAATTGCTAAGAGAGTTTAGAAAGAAACTATCCTGATAAAATGCTTCAAGAAATGAAAAAAACAGCAGAAAAAGAGTTAGTGTTCATGCCTCACTGTCTTCATTTTGTAAAGCATTGCTTGCCAATGGCAAGTCCAACGAGTGAACCAGTTAATTAGAAACTGTGAGTCCAACCTCTTTGCTTATGACCTAGCAGCACGAGTCAACCTTCTGAACTGGCCAGTGCTCTTGTCTCAAGGCTTCCCATTGTTGAAATCACCAGGGTCGACTGGTTTACCGTAACTTAATCAATGCAATTCTCTTTTCATTCAACTGAATTCTTGAGATTTGTGTTTTTTCAGAGATTGTATCCACGGTTCTGGGCCATTTTAACATTGAAATGGGGAAGCCAGGGGCTTTGCTTTAATGTACAGAATGGCTACTAGTTTCCATAATCTGAAGCACTGATTACTGAAGGAAATGGATGAGTCAAACTCCATTTTTATTACCTGAGACATGTAGATTTTTAGGTCTTGCAATTCTTTCCACCTTCCAGTGATATCTAAAAACCAGCAGCCTTTATTATGACATGTCTACAGAGGCTGATCTCGTCCTCTGTGTCATATAGTTACCAGGTGCTCTCCCGCTGTCCACGAAGAACTATTTATCCGATGGCCAACATCGCTAAAAACAGATGATCTAGTCATTATCACATTGCTGTTTGTGGGAGCTAATTTTGCGCAAATTGGCTGCAGTGTTTCTTATGTTAAGACAATGACAACACCTCAAAAAGTAATTCATTTGCTATGAAGCATAGATGGGAATTCCTGAGGTTATGAAAGGTGGTCTCTCAATAGATATTATATATGCAAGTCATTTTTTTCTTTTTATAAATCTCAATGTTACTCTGTCACATTGCAAATAGAGTATCAGTGTTTTTTTAAGATGCATATGTTTCTCATTGCTACTGTGTGAATTTTTGGGCTTAAGATGAAAGGTGTTAGTGCTGGGGATTGGAACTCTTCCTGGTGTCAGTATCCCAGTTTAGGTAAAACACAGCCAGGTAACGTGTAACGTTCCTTTATTTGGCCCCAGTGGACCTCAGTCCCAATCATAGGACAGTGCCCCATAGTGTACCGGCATGACATTTTCTCATTTCCCACACCAGCCGACCTCTGACCTCCAGAGTGAAATTGACAATGTATTATCAATCAGTGGTGAGTTAGGACAGTGCTTACATTTGCGTTCAATGACCCACATTTTGGTGACTTTTTCAAACAGTAACACAAATCCAGTGGTTCTATGTAAACACTGGTGCACTTTCAAGAACCTCTTCTAAATACTAACACACTAGGTAAACACTGACATACTTCCAGGAATCTTTTTTTATTCGTTCGTGGGATGTGGGTGTTTCTGGCTAGGCCAGCATTTATTTCCCATCCCTAATTGCCCTTGAGAAGGTGGTGGTGAGCTGCCTTCTTGAACCGCTGCAGTCCTTGGGGTGTAGGTACACCCACAGTGCTGTTAGGAAGGAAGTTCCAGAATTTTGACCCAGCGTCAGTGAAGGAACAGTGATATAGTTCCAAGTCAGGATGATATGTGGCTTGGAGGGGAGCTTGCTGATGGTGGTGTTCCCATGCATCTGCTGCTCTTGTACTGCTAGGTGTTGGAGGTTGCGGGTTTGGAAGGTGCTGCTGAAGGAGTCTTGGTGAGTTGCTGCAGTGCATCTTGTAGATGGTACACTCTACTGCCACTGTGCGTCGGTGGTGGAGGGAGTGAATGTTTGTGGACGGGGTGCCAATCAAGCAGGCTGCTTTGGCTTGGATGGTGTCAAGCTTCTTGAGTGTTGTTGGAGCTGCACCCATCCAGGCAAGTGGAGAGTATTCCATCAAACACCTGGCTTGTACCTTGTAGATGGTGGGCAGGTGAGTTACTTGCTGCAGAATTCCCAGCCTCTGACCTGCTCTTGTAGCCACAGCATTTATGTGGCTGGTCCAGTTCAGTTTCTGGTCAATGGTAACTCCCAGGATGTTGATAGTGGGGGATTCAATGATGGTAATGCCATTGAACGTCAAGAGGAGATGGTTAGATTCTTTCTTGTTTGAGATGGTCATTGCCTGGCGAATGTAATTGCCACTTATCAGCCCAAGCCTGGATGTTGTCCAGATCTTGCTGCATATGGACATGGGCTGCATCAGTATCTGAGGAGTTGTGAATGCTGGACATTGTGCAATCATCAGTGAACATTCTCACTTCTGACCTTATGATGGAGGGAAGGTCATTGATGAAGCAACTGAAGATGGTTGGGCCTAGGACACTACCCTGAGGAACTCCTGCAGTGATGTCCTGGGACAGCCACAATCATCTTCCTTTGCGCTAGGTATGACTCCAACCAGTGGAGAGTTTTCCCCCGATTCCTATTGACTTCAGTTTTGCTAGGGCTCCTTGATGCCATACTCAGTCAAATGCTGCCTTGAGGTCAAGGGCTAGGCACTCTTACCTCATCTCTTGAGTTAAGTTCTTTTGTCCATGTTTGGACCAAGGCTGTAATAAGGCCAGGAGCTGAGTGGCCCTGGTGGAACACAAACTGAGCATCAGTGAGGTTATTGCTGAGTAAGTACCGCTTGATAGCACTGTCGATGACCACAGCAGCACAGTGGTTAGCGCCGCAGCCTCACAGCTCCAGCGACCCGGGTTCAATTCTGGGTACTGCCTGTGTGGAGTTTGCAAGTTCTCCCTGTGTCTGCGTGGGTTTCCTCCGGGTGCTCCGGTTTCCTCCCACATGCCAAAGACTTGAAGGGTGATAGGTTAATTGGCCATTAGAAATTGCCCCTAGTATAGGTAGGTGGTAGGGAAATATAGGGATAGGTGTGGATGTGGTAAGAATATGGGATTAGTGTAGGATTAGTATAAATGGGTGGTTGATGGTTGGCACAGACTCGGTGGGCCGAAGGGCCTGTTTCAGTGCTGTATCACTAAACTAAACTAAACTTTGATGCTGATCAAGAGTGGACTGAGTGGGGCGGCAATTGGTCGGGTTGAATTTGTCCTGCTTATTGTGCACGGTACATACCTGAACAATTTTCACATTGCCAGGTATTGCCAGTATTGTAGCAGTACTGAAACAGCTTGGCTAGGGGTACGACCTTATTGTGTCCTAACTTCCAAGAGGAAGTGTCAGCTATTTATGCAATGATTGAAGAGAATCCTTTGTATGAGTGTGCAGGAAGCGAAATAATGTGCTAGCAAGTCAATGAATACAGAAACCCTACGCTGGACAGACAGAAATCCGAAGACCTCGCCTTGAGAACCTAGAGAGCCTCTCCTCCTACTAAAGTGCCAGTGAAGCTTGATTGAAAATCTATAGATTGAGTGGGGGTTGTGGACGGGGGTGGGAGGAGGTTTAATGTGAGCCCATACGCACCAGGAACTTGACAGACTGTCCACACATATCCAGAAGGAACTTTGCAATCTACAGACCAAGGAGACTCGGCCAGATTCAAAGCCAGGTCCTTGAGGAGGTCATTGAAAGCAGGCAACAACAGTCAGTCACTGAATCCTGGCTCAGTCAATGCCTTGCAATGGGAGGAGATACCAAAACACTGGATTGGAATTTATACTTGCACTGCTGCAATCAGCAGCGGACGTAAACAATGGTGGTCTGCCAGGGTGGGTCGCGGAGCGGCCACGATATTAACTGGAGAGGGCGGGCTGTCTGTCCCCGACAATGGCGTCAGCAGCCTTTGTGCGGGCATTGACAGCATTTTTAAAGGGCTTTGTGTCCCACATTTCAATTTAAATATTTCAAGGAGCATTGCTGTAAAGTTGATTTGAAAAAAATCAAATACATTTATCCTGCTCCTCTCCCACCCTGCAATAATCGTAGAATTAATTACCTGCCCTCTTCCCCCGAAAGCACTTACCTTGTGCACATGACCTTCCTCCCTAAAGTTGATACATTTTGCACTCTAACCCTTCCCACCATTCCCTACACCAATGAGCTGACTGATGCTGCTCCCCCGCGCCCCCCCATTACTGAAAAACCTACCTGCTCCCCCCTACCCACCAGTGTTCCGTCTCAAGGATCCAAAGGCGCGGGAGTACAGGCCACCGGCACGTATATCGCACCGGGATGGACAGCGGGAGAGTGAAGGTACTTAATTCATTTATTTGCATTCATTTACATATTTAAATTTGGCTCCTGTCACCGAGCGGCGGGGGTGGGGTGCGGGTGTGGGGTGGCCACCACAAGGCTTCACCGCCGGCATCGTTTGCCTATCAGCCTACTACTCCTTCTTCTGAGGAATCATGTAGAAGAACCAACGAGTTTGATGTTAGACATTACACACACACAAACATTCTGGAGTAGTAAAGCACACTACCATCATTCACACATCACCCAATCTATGCAATGAAATAATTTGTACACTGGGGACGAGAATGCTTTGGTGACCATGCAGAACAATGCAGTCTAACAGTAAAAGATGGGCATCAACAGTCTTGGGAGGAGATTCTGAAATCAGTGTTATTGAGTCAGTTACGGCACCGAAGGAGGCCATTCAGCCGATCGAGTCCTTGCCGGCTCTCCACGGAACTATTCAGTCAGTCCCACTCCCCCGCTCAATCCCTGTAGCCCTGCAAATCTATTTCCTTCAAGTGGTCATCCAACCTCCTCTTGAAGTCATTGATTGTCTCCGCTACCCTTGTGGGCAGCAAGTTCCAGGCCATTACCACCTGCTGTGCAAAAATGTTCTTCCTCACATTCCCCTTGCATCTCTTGCCCAAAACTTTCAATCGGTGAACCCTAGTCCTTGTACCATCAGTTACTGGGAACCAACTTATCCAAGCCTGTCATAACCTTGTATACTGCTATTAAATCTCCACTCAATCTCCTTTGTTCTAAGGAGAACAAACCCGTCTTTTCCAATCTAACCTTGTAACTAAAATCCCCCATCCCTGGAACCATTCTTGTAAATCTTCTCTGCACCTTCTCAAGGACCCCCACATGAGCAGCAGTGAAAATGTCGCTCCTATACTTTCTGACCTACACTTGGCTGCCAGTTCAGCAACACCTCAATTTTAAAATTCTCATCCCTGCGTTCAAATTCTTCCATGGCCTGGCCCCTCCATATCTCTGTAACCTCCCCCAACCCTACAATCCTCCAAGATATCTGCAATCCTAAAACTCTGTCTCTTCAGCATTCCTAATTTTAATGGCTTCATGATTGGTGGCTGTGCAGTCAGCTGCCTAGACTGTAAGCTGTGTGATTCCCTCCTTAAACCCCTGTGTCTCAGTGATCTCGGTTGTATTGGCTATCTGAGAGTAAGCACATCCAATTTTTTTGCCTAGTTCCCGTGAATTGCAATGCAATTCCTCAAGCCGACACTGATCTCTGGGCTCACATTACTGCCTTGGAACACAATACGACTGCTTGCTGTAACTTGCAGGAAATGTGAACTGGAATGCATTCATTCTGCAAACTAGTCAGAACTAGGCAGAAAAATTGGGTGCGGTTATTCTCAGATAGCTGAAAGCTCTATCCCATAGAACACTGGTTATCTAGAGAGAATTTGGTGCACACAATGTGAGGACCAATACAACTGAGATCACAGAGGCACTTTGCATTTACTCCTTCAATTTCCAGCTCTGATTTGGGCATAGATAGGCCATTAAGAGGACAGATGTGAAGTGATACCCTGAATCTGAGCAATTTAAAAACAACTGAGAAATTACCATTTATGCACCTGGTACCAGAACTCCCAATATTCACAATAACTGGGCATCCTCAGGCAACTTTCTACCCAGTGTAGGACCCAGAGTCTCGGAATTTAGGTACAATGCTGGCACAAGGAACATGGGCACATTTTTCAGTTGCTCCGCACGCACAACATAGGTGGTACTGAGGCCAGAGAATCACAAGGGTTTTCCAACTTGCAACCACTTTTAAAAGAAACTTTATCCAGTCCATCACATGTAGACAGCTGGGAGGGAATCAAGAGCTACAGCAGCTCACACACGACTAATTGCTTAAAGTTCTTGTCGCTCGTGACGTCATCTAAACCCTTTGTGCAGCTGCCTCACAATTCCCTCCTACAAGCCCATTATTCCATCCATAAATAGATCAAACTGGAGCTGCACTCCTGCAATTTGTGAACAATTTGGCTTCTCTGATTGCATGCAATTGGTACATGTCCCAGAATCTTGGTGTGGCCTCAGACTGAACAGCATGAATACAACATTAACATGACAGTTTATGATAGACTGGGATATTTTTTTAAACTGTTCTCAGAATATGGATGACACCGCCAAGGCAGTCCTCAGTTGCCCCAAGCAACTGAAGTTGCCCCAGAAAAGGTGCTGGACCTTTTCCTTGCGTGACTGTTTTTACCAGTCACTGATGTCAGCAGTGGCTCAGTAGTAACAGTCCCACCTTGGAGCGAGACCATCATGGCTTCTAATGCCACTCCAAAAGCATGAGCACCTAATTCAGACTGGCACTTCTGTGCAGTACCGAGGGAGTGCTGCATTGTCGAATGTGCCATCTTTTGGATGCGACATTAAAATCAAGGACCAACCTGCACTCTCAGGTGGATGTAAGTGATCCCATAGCACTATTTGAAGAGGAGCAGGGGAGTTCTCCTGGCCAAGATGTATTCTTCAGCAACAGCACTAAAACAGCTTTCTTGGCCATTTATCTCATTGCTCTTTGTGGGAGCTTCATTGCACAAATTGGTCGTCATGCTATCTACATTACAACTGTGACTATACTTGCAAACTACTTCATTGGCTGTGACAGACACTATATAAATGCAAATTTATTCATTAAAATTCTTGTGATATAGGCAATCCAATAACAATTCATCACTGCTAACTATCCTAATTTATATCGAACATTCCTTACCCCTCAATGTTCTATACCTCACATGGTTGTACAAGACTTGAAGACTGGTTACAAGAGTGGTTAGGCTCTTCTAAGACTTCCTAGATCATATGATTTAACTACTTGATAAGTGATTGTTTGCTCATCTTTCATCCCTAATCTTTCTGTCACCATTGCAATATTTCTGATCCCCACTATAATTAGTACTAGTTTGGTCAACGTTTATCTGAACCATTTTGTCATTTCCTAGCATGGCATGATCCAACATGTTCTTCCTCTTTCTTACATTCTCGCTGTGTTGAATTGAGGACTCAACACACAATCTTCTTCTCAAACTCATCCTTTCCCAGAATCGCACATCACTCAATCTTCCCTTCCCCTGCCAAACATCAGACTGTTGAATCCCAAGCTTGCTGTCTTACATAGTGAACCTTGACCCTTCACAGAAGTTTCTCCACAAAAAAAAACAGCAAATAAACAAGGCCTGATGGCACATCAAGGTGGTCTTGGGCCTCTGGCAGCAGCTGACCATGGTGGAACTGGCAGAGCCTAGAAATAAGGTTAGCCCATTAAACCTCTTGCCCCGCTTGAGTTGTTCACTGGCCTGACTGGACAACAATGAGCGTTGGGAGAAAGGGAGGAGGAAATAAAAACAACAGAAGACAGAAGGAGCAAATAAAATAAATCGAAAATTGTATGTTTTGGCATATATAAGAAATACTGTTTAGATTAATCAACAAGTGGGAAAGAGGTTCAATGTTCCATCAATGAAAGGATGAAATATACCCTTTATTTCTTGAGATTACCACCAGATGATTAATGTCTGCTCATTCTAATACCCACAATTAAACACACAACAATTTTACAGGCCGGGATTGAATGCCCAAAACAACAAACTATTCCAGCTGCCTGCAAAACATGGAACGACTGAGGCAGATTTCTAATTACCAGTTTATGTGTTTCTCTATTATATCCTTTAAAGTCTTCATAAAATGCCATCAATGATGGTAATTAAAAACTCATTGATAAAATTGCCTTCTTATTGACCTGTTGCTACCAGCTGTTCCCCATTAAATACCCAGAACAACAGATGGCAAAAGGTGCATTAATAAAGAGGTCACTTTTTTGGCTTGTGTGTGTAACAAAGGGAAACGCTACGTTTGGAATCTTGCAAGATTTGTTTATTTTGTAATAGGTTCTGAGTGTTGGGGAAGAGTTGAAGTGTGTGTGCGAGCGTGGAAGAGAGAGCACAAAAACATGAACAGCAGAGAGATGGTTGACTGGAGAGGGAATTCCCGAAGGAAGTGCACTATTATTTTAGTGCGGAACGAACTGCTGGATAAAAATCCATCTTGAATTTAGACATAAAGACACAGTTTTCCAAGTATGTGCTGGTGGTGTGAGCGAGAGCACAAGAGAAGCCCAAATATGGATAAATTAGCATCGGCCGTGGAAAATTTGTGGAAAGCACTTTTAAGGTGCTTGTATTTCCAAGATGCCAATGACGACAACTTACTCATGACAGAAAGATGTCTGATGGAACTTTACAGAGAAAAGAACAACATGACTATCAAGCAGGAAGACAAAACCAGGTAAAAGGGGGTTGCAGATCTCAAAGAGTAGTTGAAGGAAAAAGTCTCTCAGGTTTTTGAAAGCAGGGAGATAGTTTGAGACAGAAAGGCAAGATGAATGCAAGTCTTCTAGCTGGGTGGGACTGCACTCACCTGCTTCCATTCTTTTATCAACCCAGTTATAGACAGAGTATCATCTACAATGGTTTCTCTTCCTGCTCCCGCACTGTTACCTCTGGAGACCCCCAAGGATCTATCCTTGGCCCCCTCCTTTCTCTCAATTACATACTGCCCCTCAGCGGCATCATCCGGAGACACAGCATCAGTTTCTACCTGTACACTGACAACACCCAGCTCTACTTCACCACTACCTCTTTTGAGCCCTCCACTGTCTCTACATTGTCACAAATTATCAACATCCTGGGGGTTACCATTGACCAGAAACTGAACTGGAGTAGCCATATAAATACCGTGGCTATAAGACCAGGTCAGAGGCTAAGAGTCCAGTGGTGAGTAACTCACCTCCTGACTCCCAAAGCCTGTCCACCATCTCCAAGACACAAGTCAGGGGTGTGATGGAATACTCCCCACTTGCCTGGATGGGTGCAGTTCCAACAACACTCAAGAAGCTCGACACCACCCAGGACAAAGCAGCTCACTTGATTGGCACCCCATCTACAAACATTCACTCCCTCCACCACCGACGCACAGTGGCAACATTGTGTACCATCTACAAGATGTACTGCAACAACGCACCAAGGCTCCTTCAGTAGCACCTTCCAAACCCGTGACCTCTGACAACTAGAAGGACAAGGGCAACAAATGGTTGGGAACACTACCACCTGCAAGTTCCCCTCCAAGTCACACTCCATCCTGACTTGGAACTATATCACCATTCCTTCACTATCGCTGGGTCAAAATCCTGGAACTCCCTTCTTAATAGCACTGTGGGTGTACCTACCCCACATGGACTGCAGCGATTCGAGAAGGCAGCTCACCACCACCTTCTCAAGGGTAATTAGGGATTGGCAATAAATGCTGTCCTAGCCAGTGATGCCCACATCCCATGAATGAATGAAAAAACACTGTTTATTTGACATCATCCATTACTGCATGATCAGAAACTTCCTCCAACTAAAGCCATTGTCTTCAGTCCCTGCCACAAATTCCATTCCCTAGTCACCAACTCTCTCTGGCAACTGTCTGAGGCTGAAACAATATATTCTTATTTTCTTATGTAGTGTGGTATTTAACCGAGTTGAGTTCACAACCACACATCAGCACCATCACTAAGATCACCTAGTTCCGCCTCCATAACATCGCCTGGCTCCTCCCCCGCCCCACCTCAGCACATCTGTTGCTGAAAAGCTCATCCATGCCTTTGTTACTGCAGACCATTGCACTCCTGGCTGGCCTCTCACGTTCTACCCTCTGTAAATGTGACATCATCCAAAACTCTGCTGCCCATGTCCTAAGTTGCGCCCACTCACATTCACTCAGCACCCCTGTGTGACCTACTCTGGCTCCCAGTTAAATAACACCTTGATTTTAAAATTCTCATCCTCCTTTTGAAATCTCTCCATTGCCTCGTCCAACTGCACAACCCTCAGATATCTGCGCTCCTCTAATTCTGGACTCTTGAGCACACCGTTGGTGGCTGTGCCTTCAGCTACCAAGGCCCTAAGCTCTGGAACTCCTTTCCTAAATCTCTCTGACTATCTTTTTCTACTTTTAAGACACTCCTTAAAACTTACTTCTTTGGAAATCTTTGAAATTCGCTACCCCACAGGTTTGTAGATGCTCCATGGTTGGGAATATTCAAGGCTGGGATCAATTGATTTTTGATCTCTCAGGGAATTAAGGGATATGGGGAACAGGCAGGAAAGTGCAGCTGAGGCAGAAGATCAGCCATGATTGTACTAAATGACGGAGCAAGCTCGATGGGCCACATGGACTTCTCCTGCTCCTATTTATGTTCTCAGGACCAGCTTTTGGTCATCTGCCCTAATATCTCCTTATGTAGTTCAGTGTTAAATTTTGTTTGATAATATTCCTGTGAAGTGCCTTGGGGCCTTTCACTATGTTAAAGGCGCTATATAAATTCAAGTTGTTGTCGACTTATAAGGATGAGGAACGAGGAATTGACCAGTGTCAGAAGAATGAAGGGTATAACAGGCACATCAGGCTGAATAAGGTTGTGAGGTAGTCTGGGGCAAGGTGGAGGAGTTACTTGAACAGAGGATAAGCATCAGCAGCAAAGGGGATCCTGGTGAAAACCAGGGAGATGGATGTATGAAGCTTTCAGTGGATAAGTACACAGTTATTGGCATTCTGAATAAGTAGCAGATTGTCCAAAGTGGAAGCAGGTAAGCCAGCTTGAAAAACATCAACATAATTGAACCTCGAGGTGAAAATTACCCAGATACAGTTGGGAAGAAATATGGGTGGAGACAGGTGATATTGTGAAGGTGGAATGTAGTGGTCTTGGTGCCAAACCTCCAATGTGAGCTTTGGATCAAGCAAGATGTTAAGATAGCATCGCACAAAACTTCATCTGACGAGAGAGTCAGGGAACTTGACGAATGCAGAGGCATAAAGCAGCTGATGGGAGCTGAAAAGGATGGCCTCAGAGGGATAAAATATTGGCGAGGACACCGGGAGAACTCTCATGCTCCCCTTTGAATAGTATCTTGGAACCTTTTACGTTCACCCCTAAATGGAGCAGCCACATAAGTGCTGTGGCTACAAGAGCACGTCAGAGACTAGGAATTCTGTGACGAGTAACCTACCTCCTGAGCCCCTCTCCACAAAGTATTTCCTCCACTTACAAAGGTAGAAGTCAGGAGTGTGATGGAATACTCTCGACTTGCCTGGATGGATGCAGCTCCAACAACACTCAAGAAGCTCGACACCATCCAAGACAAAGCAGCCTGTTCGATCGGCACCCCATCCACCACCTTAAATATTCACTCCCTCCACCACCAACCCACAGCAGTGTGCACCATCTACAAGATGCCCTGCAGCAATGCACCAAGGCTCCTTAGACAGCACCTTCCAAACCCACGACCCCTACCACTTAGAAAGACAACAGACACATGGGAACACCTGCAAGTTCCCCTCCTAGCCACACACTATCCTGACTTGGAACTATATCGTTGTTCCTTCACTGTCGTTTAGTCAAAATCCTGGACCTCCCTTCCTAATAGCACTCTAGGATTTCCTTCACCACACAGACTGCAGCTGTTCAAGAAAGCAGCTCACCACCGCCTTCTCAATTAGGGATGAGCAATAGCAGCTGGCCTTGCCAGCGATACCCACGTCCCGTGAAAGAATTAAAAAAACCCGAAAAAGAGCAGACAGGCCTTGGTTTAATGTCTCATCTGAAAGACACTCCTTCAGAACTGCACTAAAATGTCAGCCTAGATGCTATACTCAAATCTCTAGAGTGGAATTGGAATAAGAGTGGGATGCAGCCAAGATTTTGAAATAGTAAAGGAACAAGGGATTGGAATTGAAGATGCAGTCATAGGTATTGTTTCAATTTTTGAAATGGAGATCCAGAAACATCTATGCTTGGAGGAAGTAGAGGACTGGGATGGTTATTATTGCAGATTAGCAACGTGATGTTGCTTCTACTCTTCAACATAATTTGGAGGAGTAAAGTGGACAAGAAACAGCAGTAAATTATCAGGTAAGAAGCCAGAGCTGGTATGACTTACCAGGCCAACTACACACCATGTACAGTCAATCATCAGACCTAGCGATTTGAATCTGTGGAGATTACTGTTAATAGACTGCCTGAGATCTAATTGGACAATACCATTAAGGATGATGGTGAAGCGAGGAGGAGGAGGAGGAGGAGGAGAGCAAGCAAGGCATCAAGATTGTGGCAGGTCATAAAAGGAAACAAGCACATCTCTTGGCACAATACCTCACAAATTTACTGGGATTCATTGAGAATGTCCCTAAATGAACAGATGCTACTTATCCAGTGAATATCTTGTAACTTGGGTTCTTAGAATGTGTTTTCAATATATTTAAACATGCAACAATTTGAAAGAAGGTGAAGGCTCCTATAAGTAGGAACAGGTTGGCTAAATGGGTTAAGCATTCCATAAATGTCAGAGTACAGCAGGATGAAAACTGGAATAATCAGAGCTCAGAGTTCCACACTGGTCCATTCTGGACTCTCTGCTGCTCATATAGAATATGCAGGAGGGCAATTCCTCAAGAGCATTAAAAGCAATCTGGACAGACGAGTGGACTTAGGAATAGTGACGTGGAACAAAACAGAAAATGCCCGCAATTGTCAGCAGGTCAGGCAGCATTTGTGGAAAGAAAAGCAGAGTTAATGTTTCAGGTCGATGACCTTTCATCAAAAGACATGGACTTCAGAGTGGCTATGTAATTTATACTTAGATAGAGCCTCATCACTTTGAAATGATGCAAAGCACAACGCACAATGAACCTCTCTTGGACTGTACTGCCCTGTTATTTAATACATTTATACAGAAAGCATCAAACATGGATATGATGAATGGGTGCCCCATGGCTCACCCAGTAAGAGGGATTTAGGAGTGATTATTGACCTGTCCATCAATGTTAAGTTGTTAGCAACAAGGTTGCTCACGTACTGAGCTGTAACTTGAGTGCATTTAAAGGCAAATAGAGTTGGGAATTTCTACCACTGTAGCTCAAGCAAGTGGCAACTTTTGCGGAAATCTCTGATTCCAGGCATCCTATTTTCAAATGGACTCGAATGTATTGGATAGAGGTTGAGGGAGAATGTCAAAGATGTTTCTGCAACTTGAAACCATGAATTATGAGGAAAACTTCAAAAAATTGAACTCATTTTCTTCAGAGAAAAGAAAATTGAGAGCAGATGTAATTCATGTCTGAGTGGCGATGATCTACAGGTAATGCAGATGTAAGTGGGTTATTACACTTGAACTATGATCACAGGAACCCAGGACAAAGGAGTTGGTGAGTCTCGAGCAACTCTGAAACTCTTTTTCAATATATTCAGTCTCCCATCAAAATCAGTTAACTGTGCTGATTACCATCTTTTATAGAATCATACAGAACACACATTCAGCCCATCATGACTGTGCCAACTCTTTGAAGAGGGAGAACTTTAAGTACTACACTATGAAGGGAGCACACACTGGATATTTAATAATTCCAAGCTAAATGTACTTCCTGGAATTAACCCTGAGCACACAAAGCAAGACCAGTTTGCAGTAAGTGATTTAAAGTTGAGTTTTGTTTTGGAGAAAGGAGCTTTTAATAGATTAATCAATGTAGACAACAGTAAGCAAAATAATGAATAATATGTCACAGAGATGGCAACAAATGAGTAGGATACCGAAAGAAAGGCAGATAAATGTGGGGAAAAGGATAAAGGGATAGTGACAGATTGAAATGGAGAGATGGTTAGGAACAGGAGAAGGCGAATCAGCTCCTCAAGCCTTCTCTACCATTTGATCTGTACCTCAAATCCATTTTGCTGCCTTTACTTCATATCCCTTGATACCCTACCTAATAAAAATCTATCCATCTCAGTCTTCAAAGCTGCAATTGAACCACAGCATCCACATTCTTTTTGAGAGAGAGTTCAAGCTTTCCAGCTACACTTTGTGAAAACATGCTCCCTGATTTCCCTCCTGAATGACCCGGTTCTAATTTTAAGATCATGCGTTTCTCTGAAATTCTTATGAAGATACATTATTAAATGTCAATCAGATAGTTTTGAATATTAATCCAGAAGATGACTGAGACACTCCAGGCAAGTTGGTGACTGTCAGGGGAGACTGGGAGCAGTTTGCACCAATTCCATGTGTCAAGAGGGAAAAACAGTAATGGCTCCAATTGGGAGATAAGCCACAAATGGGAGCACAGGGGAATAGAAGAGAGTCAGAAATTAAATTAGAAACTGTTGGATAATTTCATTATGACGCAATATTTTGAATATTTGTTTAAGTCACATTTTTTCTGGATGTTATCAATACAGAGTATGAGTGAGGGGAGGAGAGGAAAAGATTGCCTTTAGTTACCATGTGTTAGCAGCATCAATAAAACAGTGGGATGATTTCCCCTGATCACTACTTCTAATGAAATGATAAGCTTGTCCTTTCATAATAATGTTGCACCTTAATCTATTTTCCTGTCTTTGCTCCTTATCCCCGAATACTGTTATCTAATAAAAATCTTTCCACCTCAAGTCTTTAAATCATCCCAGCCTTTTGGGGCGGGGGGGAGGACACAATTTTAAAATGATTTCCATTCACAACGCCATGAAAGATCAACCAGTAAGAATCAAAATAAAAGACAGAGGAAGAGAAAATGAGGAAGAGAATGGGGGAAAAGGGAGAGAATGGCGGGGGGTGGGAAAGGGTGACAGAATGGGGTGGGAAAGGAAGGCAAGTAGGGGAAACAAGAAGAGATTGTAGGAAAAAAACAAAGCACGCCTATCAGAGCTTGACCTGAGTGCCATTTGCTTTTGTATGTCTGGTCATCATTTGTCAAAATGCAGATATGTTTATTTGATCTTTTCGATAGGAAAATGCCAAATGGTCTAGATGCAAGTGAATATAAACACAATACTGGAGGAACAGGCATTTAAATAAAAGTAACTGGCACATTTATTATCCAAAACATTCTGTATATATTAGGGAAGAAAATGACTTGTCAATCGGGAGGCAGTACATTAGGTTCTTGTTAATCCATTGAGGGACGGGCAGAAATATTTTTGAAAGATGTTAAGCTTAAATTTACTCTCCAGTCTTCTGCATTAAGTGTTCACACATGGGTAAATATGGAACTGTTGAGTGGCACCTTGGCACACTTTGTAACGCTCTCACCAGAGGCAGAAAGTTGTGGACTCAAGTCACACTGCAGACTTGAGCATATCTAGGCTGGCACTTCAGTGCATATCTGAGTGTGCTGCACTGCTGGAGGGTATTTGTTTTCTTAAAAATGTGCTGTGGGGATGTGGGCATCACTGGCAAAGCCATATTTATTGCCCATTCCTAGCTGCCCCGAGAAGATAGAGGTGGGCCCTCTTAAACTGTTGCCGTCTGTGTGGTGATGGTGTTCCAATAACAGTTCAAGTGAAGGGAATTCTGCAATTTTACCGAATGACATTGAAGGAATTGGAATATATTTCTCAAGACATGAGGATGTGTGTCTTGGAGGGGAACTTGAAAGCAATAGCATTTTCATTATTTTGTTGCTCCTGTCCTTGGTGAAAGGGGTCACAGAGCTGTGAGAGTGCTGTCTTTTGGATGAGATGTGAAACTATGTCCCCATCTGTTTACACAGTGCACAAACGATCCCATGACCCTATTTGAATTTGGGCAGGGAATTCTACCAATGTCCTGGCTGGCATTTCTTCCCAACTAAAACCATCAAAAATATCGTCTCATCTTTCGTTTATTTACTGTTGGTGGGGCTTTGCTGTACTCAAACTGACTGCCACATCCACCGACAAACCAACAGTTGCTGCACTTCAACTGCAAGTTCTTGGCTGCGAAGTGTGATTTATCACATAGCTCGAGGTTCTTTCTTTCTAATATACATGATGGACACAGGCACTCCTTGATGAATCACAGAATGGTTACAGGACAGAAGGAAGCCATTTGGCCCGTGGTGTCCGTGCCAGCTCTCTGCAAGAGCAACTCAGCTAGTCCCGCTCCCACACTTTTTCCTCGTAGCCCTGCAAACATTTTCTCTGCAGATAATTATCCAATTCCCTTTTGAATGCCATGATTGAATTTGCCTCCACCACACTCTCAGGCAGTGCATTCCCAATCTTTGACCCACTTGCTGGGTAAAAAAGTTTTGTCTCATGTTGCCTTTGGTTCCTTTGCCAATTATCATAAATCAGTGTCCTCTGGTTCTCAGCCCAAAAAGTGCCAAAGGTGTCTAGTTTGGGCCTTCAGAGATAGGCTCCATGTAATGGAGATATCATGTATGGTATCGAGCATCACCTTTCTTTTGGGTCTCCTTATCTCGAGAGACAATGGATACGCGCCTGGAGGTGGTCAGTGGTTCCAGGCGTCACCTTACAGGAAGAATATAAAAATGACGGAAAAGCAGCAGGAACAGCAACAACAACGTCCCAAGGTATTTCACATGAACATTATAAAACAAAATATAGCACCTACCACATAAGGAGATATTAGGTCAGATGACCAAAAGCTTGGTCAAAAAGGTGGGTTTTAAGGAGTGTCTTCAAGATGGAAAGTGAGGCGGAGAGGTAGAGGGAGGGAATTCTAGAGCTGAGAGTCTAGGCAAGTGAAGGTGCAGCCATCAATGTTGGAGTGATTAAAATCGGGGATGCTCAAGAGGCCAAAATTAGAGGAGCGCAGATATCTCGGAGGGTTGTAGGACCCGAGGAGATTACAGAGATAGGGAGGAGTAAGGACATGAAGCAATTTGTAAACAGGGATCAGAATTCTAAAATCAAGGCGTTGCTTGACCAGGAGTCAATGTAGGACAGCGAGCACAGAGGTGATAACGGAACAGGACTTGGCGTGAGTTAAGACACGGGCAGCAGAATTTTCGATAACCTCCAGTTTACAGAGAGTAGAAAGTGGGAGACCAGCCAAATCTAAAAGGTAACAAATGCATGAATGAGGTTTTCAGCAGCAGCTGAGCAGAGACAGGATGAAGTCGGGCAATGTTATGGTGGTGGAAAAAGGCGGTCTTAGTGATGGGGCAAATATGAGGTCGGAAGTTCATCTTAGGTTCAAATGTGACACCAAGGTTATGAACAGACTAGTTTAATCTGAAACTGTTTCCAGGGAGAGGGATAGAGTCGGTAGGTAGGAAACAAAGCCTAGATTTATAAAGATTTAGCCAGGGATGGAGAGTTACAGTTCTGAAGAGAATCTTAAGAATTTAGGGCTTCTTTGCTGTATAGCCGGGAAGGTTGAGGTGTGGCCTGATAGAGATCTTCAGGGTTGTGCTAGTGTAAACAGGGACCAATTGTCAGCCAGACAGTACTGAGACGGCACAGATTTAAGATAATTTCAAAAATGAAATGAGAGGCAAGAAAAACATTTACACAGAGGGTAGTTAAAATGTGAAATTATCTGCCACAAACTGGTGTACTCTTAAAAGCGAATTAGACAGTTGTTAAAAAAGTAATTAAGGAATATGGGGAGTGAGCAGGAGAGTGGGATGAGACTGGATGTGCCAAATGGTTCAGCACTGGAATATTCTGTCAAATGTTGATTAGCCCGGTTATTGGAGTTGTGTCTGCTTATCCTTCCACTGTTCTAAAAGCAATAGGGTTGCAAAGCACTATCAAACTACATTATTGTAAGTATACATACACATACATGAACATCATGGGGCAGGATGTCAGAAATGCTCCATCCATCAATATTGGCGACCACGCTCTGGAAGTGGTTCAAGAGTTCACCTACCTAGGCTCAACTATCACCAGTAACCTGTCTCTAGATGCAGAAATCAACAAGCGCATGGGTAAGGCTTCCACTGCTATGTCCAGACTGGCCAAGAGAGTGTGGGAAAATGGCGCACTGACACGGAACACAAAAGTCCGAGTGTATCAGGCCTGTGTCCTCAGTACCTTGCTCTACGGCAGCGAGGCCTGGACAACGTATGCCAGCCAAGAGCGACGTCTCAATTCATTCCATCTTCGCTGCCTTCGGAGAATACTTGGCATCAGGTGGCAGGACTATATCTCCAACACAGAAGTCCTTGAAGCGGCCAACACCCCCAGCTTATACACACTACTGAGTCAGCGGCGCTTGAGATGGCTTGGCCATGTGAGCCGCATGGAAGATGGCAGGATCCCCAAAGACACATTGTACAGCGAGCTCGCCACTGGTATCAGACCCACCGGCCGTCCATGTCTCCGTTATAAAGACGTCTGCAAACGTGACATGAAATCGTGTGACATTGATCACAAGTCGTGGGAGTCAGTTGCCAGCATTCGCCAGAGCTGGCGGGCAGCCATAAAGACAGGGCTAAATTGTGGCGAGTCGAAGAGACTTAGTAGTTGGCAGGAAAAAAGACAGAGGCGCAAGGGGAGAGCCAACTGTGCAACAGCCCCAACAAACAAATTTCTCTGCAGCACCTGTGGAAGAGCCTGTCACTCCAGAATTGGCCTTTATAGCCACTCCAGGCGCTGCTTCACAAACCACTGACCACCTCCAGGCGCGTATCCATTGTCTCTCGAGATAAGGAGGCCCAAAAGAAAGAAAAAGAAAGAACATGTATATACCATCCAGTGCCAATGAACAGTCCTGGCATTGACAAAAGCATCAGTCCTTTATATGAAACTTTGTCCAACTGTGTGTTCAGTACAACATTCTCAGTGAGCCACAGAATCCAATCAGAGCGGCATTTAATGCACAGAGTTAAAGCAGGCAGCTCACTCACACCTGCAACTACTTCTGAATGTCACGTGATTTGTGCATATCTCCGAATAGGAAATCCATACTATGTTCAAAGTAAAATTAAGGATTATTTTAGAATGCTTTCATTTTTGAGCAGCGATTGCTGATCTTCGGAAGCTGGGAGTGGGGTGATGGGTAGGGCAGGCCGGGAGGAGATATTGAGCCCCATAGTGTCAGGTTTATCAATTACTGGATGGTTTAATCTGGAAACCAAGGATGCGTCAGTGACCTTCTCATTTCAACTGTGATCTCACTCCAGCTCGCTCACATTACCTCTCCCTGCCCAGCTATGATCAGGCAAATGACATCTTCATTGGCTCTTTGGACACAAATGGTTGAAGAAAAAGAAAAACAATGATGGGCTTTAAAGTTCTATTGGTTTTAGCTTAGAGTGGTTGCAGCAGATAGCATTCCAACAAAGGGAGATTACATGCGAATCACGAGAAGGGAACAGAGGAATCTGGGGTCAGAGCAGGAAGAGAGATTCATGTGGAGCATAAACACCAGCAAAGACAGTGGAGTCAAATGGTCTCTTTCTGTGCTGCAGATTCTTTGTAATTTTATTTAAAAATGGATCATGCAACAAATATGGTGATTTGAAAAAATGAAGAAAATGCAACTCAAGTGCAAGGCATGAGAACCACTTTGCTCTCCAGTGTCATTACCTGTTTTTTTCCCCTTAACTTACAAATGGTTTTCAATTTTAACTCTCTAAAAAAGCCACCGAGTCCAAGCACAAATCTTTGAGAGACACCACGGCCTGGATTTTCCCAGCCCCATGGTGACGCGGAGACCAGGAAAATAGTAGGGAGCTGCATTGGGATGGCATCCCGACGCATTCCCGCCTCTGGGGCGGGCTGGGAACCAGGGCAGGCTGGGAACCAGGTGGGCTGTCCATTCCTCAGAGGCAGGCAGCCAGTTAGTGCAACTTAGGCCCACTTTGAGGCCATTTTACGCCAGTATTTTACTGACGTCGGTGTGGCCCCCCCCCCCCCCCCACAGTGTGAGGTTCAATCGAGGTGGCCTCCTGGCAACAGGCCAGAGGCTCCTTGCTCCACTGACAGGGTTGCAGGGATGAAAGCCCACAGCCGCGTCAATTAACAGGCCTGCGGAGGGATGCTCCTCCATCCAGAGATCCCTACCGGATTCAGCAGTCTTCAGTGCAGCCATTCTGTGGCATCCCCATGGTCCCCAGCCTGCCTCAGCAGCACCCACCTCTCCTGGTGGAGCTGCTGAGATTCCAGAGCTTCCGGTCCTCTACTGGGCCTGCAGCATCGAGAGCCCGTCTGCCGCCCTTAATAGGACGGGGAATGTGAAGGTGGCCAGGAAGGAGGGCACCTCCAGGAGGATTGCGCCACTGGTCTCACTGACAGCAAGTGTGGGCTTGGGACCCCCATTTGGTCCTGACATCAGGATCACGAAGCTGCTGGAAAATCCAGCCCCAATAGTCACTTCCTTCCAATTTGAGTACATATTATCCCAACTCTCTGTCTTCTATTGCCTAAACAATCCCTTAACGAGATCAATAATTTGCCTTGAATTCATGAGGTTTGCTTTTAGCTGAAACTTTAGTTAGTTTGCCAAAAAATTCATTAGACATGACTTACCCTTTACATATCTTTACATATACTGACTCTCTCTAATCAGCTCAACTCTCTCTGTGTTCAGTCACTCTGCCCCTATTAACAGATTCCAATAACTTCCTCACAACAGACAACAGATGTTAGACCAAAGGGTCGATAATTTCCTGGTTTTCTTCCTCTCATCTTTCTCAGTGCAAGTTGACACTTCAGTACAGAGGGAGTGCTGCACTGTCTTTTGGCTGAGACGTTAAACCAAGGGCCTGATTTCTTGTTCAAGTGGATGTGAATTTTCTTTTATTCTTTCATGGAATGTGAGAGTCGCTGATAAGGCAGTATTTATTGCCTTTCCCTACTTGCCCTTAAGGCAGTGGTAGTGAGCCACCTTCATGAACCACTACAGTGCGTATGGCGTAGGTACACCCACAGTGATGTGAGAGAGTGTCCCAGGATTTTGACCCAGTGACAGTGAAGGAACGGCAATATATTTCCAAGTCAAAACAGTTTGTGGCTTGGAGGGGAATTTGCAGGTGGTGGTGTTTCCAAGACTCTGCTGCCCTTGTCCTTCTGGGTGGTAGATGTCGCGGGTTTGGAAGGTGCTGTCTAAGGAGACTTGGTGTGTTGCCACAATGCATCTTGTAGATGGTACACACTGCTGCCACTGTACATATGTGGTGGAGGGAGTGAATGTTGAAGGTGGTGGATGGGGTGCCAAACAAGTGGGCTGCTTTGTCCTGCACGGTGTTGAGCTTCTTGAGTGTTGTTGGAGCTGCACTCATCCAGGCAAGTGCAAAGCATTCCATCACACTCCTGACTTGTGCCTTGCAGATGGTGGATAAGCCTTGGGGAATCAGGAGGTGAGTTACTTGCTGCAGAATTCCCAGCCTCTGGCCTGCTCTTGTAGCCACAGTATTTATATGGCTGGTCCAGTTCAGTTTCTGGTCAATGGTAACACCCCAGGATGTTGATGGTGGGGGATTCAGCAACGGTAATGCCGTTGAACCTCAAGGTTCAATTCTCTCTTGTTGGAGATGATCATTGCCTGGCACTTGTGAGGCGCGTATGAAACTTGTCACTTATCAGCCCAAGCCTGAATGTTGTCCAGGTCTTGCTGCATATGGATATGGGCTACTTCAGTATCTGAGGATTCAAGAATGGTGCTGAACATTGTGCAATCATCTGCGAACATCCCCATTTATGACCCTATGATGGAGGGAAGATCATTGATGAAGAAGCTGAAGATGAAGACACTACCCTGAAGAACTCCAGCGGCAATGTCCTGGGATTTAGATGTTTGACCTCCAACAACCACAAGCATCTTCCTTTGTGCTCGGTATGACTCGAACCAGCAGAGAGTTTGCCCCCTGATTTCCATTGACTTCAATTTTGCCATGGCTCCTTGATGCCACACAAGGTTAAATGCTGCCTTGATGTCAAGGGCAGTCACTCTATCCTCACCTCTGAAATTCAGCTGTTTTGTCCATGTTTGAACAGAGGGTGTAATGTGTTCTGAAGCTGAGTGGCCCTGGCGGAACCCTAATGGAGCGTCAGTGAGCAGGTTATTGCTGAGTAAGTGCCACTTGATAGGTGTTACCGACAGGGCTTTCATTACTTTGCTGTTGATTGAGAGAATGATGGGCCGCGGCTAGTTCTGGAGCACAAGTCTTCAGTACTACAGCCGGGATGTTGTCAAGAGCCCATAGCCTTTGCAGTATCCAGTGCCATCAGCGCTTTTTGATTTCATGTGGAGTGAATCATATTGGCTGAAAACTGGCATCTGTGATGCTGGGGACCTCAGGAGGAGGCCGAGATGAATCATCCACTCGGCACGTCTGGCTGAAGGTGGTTGCAAATGCAACAGCCTTTTCTTTTGCATTGACGTGCTGGGCTCCTGCTTCGTCAATGATCTTCCCTCCATCATTGAGGATGGGGATGTTTGTGGAGCCTTGCCCTCCGATTAGTTGTTTAGTTGCCCACCACCATTCACAACTGGATATGGACTGCAGAGTTTTGATCTGATGCGTTGATTGTGGAATCACTTTGCTCTGTCTATAGCATGCTGCTTCCGCTGTTTCGCATGCACGTGGTCTTCTGTTGCAGCTTACCCAGGTTGGCACCTTATTTTAAGGTATCCCTGGTGCTGCTTTTGGCATGCTCTCCTGCACTCCTCATTGAAGCAGGGTTAGTCCCCTGGCTTAATGGTAATGGTAGAGTGAGGGATATGCTAGGCCATGAGGTTTCAGATTGTGGTCGAGTACAATTGTGCTGCTGCTCATGGCCCACAGCGCCTCATGGATGCCCAGTTTTGAGCTTCTAGATCTGTTTTGAATCTATCCCATTTAGCACTGGCAGTGCCACACAACATGATGGGCGGTATCCTCAGTGTGAATATCCTATAGCATTGTTTGAAGAAGAGCAGCGAGTCTTCCCAGTGTCCTGGCCAACCAACACCAAACACAATAAATCCTTCAATCAATGCCACCAAAACAGATTGCCTGATCATTTTGCGCATTTGCTATTCGTGGGATCTTGCTATGCACAAATCAGTTGCTGCGCCTTCCCTGTATAACAGTGGTACTTAAAAAGTGATTGTCAGTTGCGGTGCTTTGGGAAATCCTGAGGAACAGAGCTGTATGAATGCAAGTTCGCTTTCTCAGCACCTCAGTCATATTACTTGAGAGGATATAGCTGAAAGCTTGTTATCTTGTAGCTGATCACTCTCTCCATCTCTAGCATGCCACCTGTGCCTCTATCCTAACCTTTCTTTCTTTGGGTGGAAATTTCCTGGCCTGCGGAGGTGGGACCAGGAGGAAACTTGGGAATTAGTGCGCTGGGTTGGCTCCCCAACTCGTTCCTGCCTCTGTGCGATTTTGCCCTGAGGCAGGGCTAATGTGACAGCAGCGGATAGCCAATTAGGCCCATTAAGGGGCTAATTGAGGATATGGTTATGGCACTGCCAGGATCTTCCTGACAGTGGACAGGCCCCCCACCTGCTGATGCTGGAGCCTGGCAGGTAAATGCAGGTGGCCTCATGGCGGCAGGCCAGGGGGTCATTGACATCTCTTAATCACCTCATCATGAAGCCATTGGGGTGAGAAGGCCACAACCGTGGCCAGAAGCCATCCTATGGAGGAGCTCCCCCACCACACTGATGCCCTGGCAGCTGTGGACCTGATTGATATTTATATTTCTGGAATGCTGCGTACAGTGCCTCCATTTTGAGGTGTCCTCATGATCCCCTACCTGCCTCAGCAGTGGCCACCTCTCCTGATGGGACTGTCAGCTGTCGAGAGCTTTTATTGAGCCTCATGCCTCGGGAACCCAGCTGTCTTTAATTGGATGGCAAATGCAGAGGCGCCTTCCAGTGAGATTGGGACGCTGTGCGGCCAGCGACATCGTAGGCGTCTGGACCCGCATTTGTTCCCAACTGCATAAAATTTTCAAAGATGGTCCTTGTCCTTTTCGGCCCTTGTCCTTTTTGTCCACAACATTAAAGTAATTGGGCGCAATTTTATCCTAACACGCCCGTCAGAAAATCTACAGGATCAGGTGCCACACTGGCTTTAGACCTTGCCCAAACCCGCACAGTGAGTTAGGTTAAAACGACTCCTCTTGTTTGTCTAAAGCTCCTTCTGTTGTATTTGGAACTTGGGAGGATACATACATACTGTCATGACCCCCACCTGCCAAGAATGAGGCATATTAATTTCATCATATGAACATCAATTTTCAACTTTTGCGGGAGTGAAGAGATGACTTGTTTGAAGAGACCAACATTGGCCGGAAGGACATTTGCATACTAAAAGACAGTGCTTGGAGAGAAAATAATTGCTCACTGATTCAGTTAACAGGGAATGGGCGGGGCAATGGTGATCCACATCTTGTCGGGGTGGGAGACAGCCCTACTCGCCCCCACTGAGAGCTTTGAAATCCACAAAAGCAGGAGTGGGTAAGCCAGTTAGTCACATGATTAACCTGCTGGCCAACTTGGAGTTTTGAATTCTGTTCACAGGACAGTTTGGTCAGACCGCAGAGATTGCAACTGAAGCTGAAACAAGAAAGCCTCTCTCCTGGCTGGCTCTCTCTTGCTTTCTCCCAAGCCTCCAGACCCAATGAAATCACTTAAACCTCAAGAGAGAAAAGACTCTGACATCGAAACAAGTGGGCCCCAACGAGCGGCAAGACTTACCGGCAACAAAAGATTCAACATCAAGCTCAAAGAACTATAACTACAATCCAGCTACTACCTCAAACTTTTCCCCTTTATTCTTTCTACTTTTTCTATCTCTTATCTGCGTGCATGTTTATCGCGTATGCAGGCTAGTGTGGTCGCGTTGTGCATTCGCAGTCGTTAACTGAAGTAAAGTTTAAGATTAATAAACTTTCACCTTTCTTGTTTAAATTTAAGAAAACCTGTCTGATTTCTTTGCCTTTCAATTGGAAAGCAGTGAACTAGGATCCACTGAGGGGGGCTGAAACAAGGTGTTTTTAAAATTAAACCCTGTTACGGTTAGACCAGGCAAAGGCTGAGAGGAAACCCCTAGACCCCCATCTCACCTGGTCATAACAATATTGATTTGGAATTCAGGATTCATTGCAACATTTCCTACACACCTCATTCTTTACCAAAACTTCAAATGACTTTTTCTAACCTAAAATATTGTCCTTCCCCCAATATATCCGAGATGGAATTTACAAGAGCCACACTTTCACAGTTGGCTTCACTTCTGGATTTCGAACATTTTGTCATCAAGCGAGATTTAGTAAAACCAAATCAGTGTACTCTTCTTCAGCAGCCATGGCAACTGAGGCCTACACCAGCCATTCTCCTTTCCTACTCTGAGGTATGTTCCCCCACACCAGGATTCCCACCAATGCTATTTAAATGATCCAGGTCAACAATGAGGAAGTCAGGTGGTGGCAAAGTCTAGCCCTCTGACCTCATCTGCCACTGTGTGGAAATTGGGGGCCTCAGTGGCTGCTCTCCCACGTGAACAGAGGCTGCTTGGGTGAGGCAACCAATGGCAGCTTGGTGGTTGTGCAACTGCACCTTTGCGTGAGCCAGCACCTTCAAAAGAGATGGTAAGAAAAAATGGGTTGAGAGTTTGTACAAGTTATTCGGAAAGAGTGAAAGTAGATGCGTCAGCTATGGCTCAGTTGGTAGCACTCGCAACCCTGAACCATAACGTCATGGGCTTAAATCCCATTCCGGAGACTTGGGCACAAAATCCAAGATGACATTCCAGTGCAGTGCGGAGGGAGTGCTGCACTGTTAGACGTGCCGTCTTTCGGATGAGACTTTAAAATGAGGATCTGTCTACCCTCACAGGTGCACTCGAGAGATCCCATGGCACTATTTTGAAGAAGTGTCGGGGAGTAATCCCTGGTGTCCTGGCCAATATTTACCCCACAACCAACAGTGCAATATAAGAAACAAATGATCTGCTTTTTACTGTCTGTGGAACCTTCCTGTGCACAAATTGACCACCAGTTTTCCAGCATGGTAACACATCAAAAATGTACTTCACCAAATGCTTTAGGATGTCTTGAGGTTGTGAAAAGCATTATAAAAACACAAGCTCTTTCCTCAGCTGTAAATCCATGCAGACAGGTTCAATCAAATTTCAATACTGCACAGGTCGTTCAGTGCCTTGCATCAAAACAAACAATTGTCAGCCAAAATGTTTGGCACTCATGCCCCTTTTCATTGATTTGCATCTGCTACAATGAGCTTCCCTCATTTATATAACTTCCTATCACATGCTCAGGATCGGCTAAATGCTTCAGAGCCAATGAATTACACATGGAAGTCCAGTCACTACTGTTCTGTGGGCAGGTATCGCAGGCAATCTGGCCACAGCAAGGAGCCACAAACAGCAAATGAGGTGAATGGCCAGTTCATTTGTTCTTTTGGTGGTGTTGGTCAAGTGCGGAATGTTGGGTGGCAGACAGGAAAGTGGAGTTGAGGCCACAATCAGATCAGCCGTGATCGTATCGAATGGCAGAGCAGGCTCAAGGGGCCGAATGGCCTACTCCTGATCCTAATTCTTGTGTTCTTGTGTTGGCCAGGACACCAGGAGAATTCCTTGCTCTTCCTCAAATAATGCCATGGAATCTTTGATGCCCACCTGAGCAGGTAGACTTGACCTAGATTTAACGTCTCACTTGCAAGACAGTAGTGCAACATAAAGTGCTTTGTCAGTACTGCACCCCAATGCCAGCCTGGGACTCAGACCCAATACTTTCTAACTCGAGGTGATAGTGTGACCAAACTGAGCCAAGCAGATACTTACATGGACACTTGTGCGTTTGTACTGTCAGGCAAACCCCCCACCTGCCAAGACTGAGGCACACATTATTTTGCCACATGACACTAAGA
This sequence comes from Heterodontus francisci, assembly GCF_036365525.1. Taxonomy (NCBI): domain Eukaryota; kingdom Metazoa; phylum Chordata; class Chondrichthyes; order Heterodontiformes; family Heterodontidae; genus Heterodontus; species Heterodontus francisci. The sequence goes on from NC_090388.1 coordinate 79,442,275, forward strand.
TATAAAAAAATTGCAAGCGCCTGACTGGAAAGATATTTGAATAGTACCAGACAATGTTGAAACAAAGGGAACCAGTCCTTGCCCCCAATACACAGAAGACACCTGGTCAAACCAGTCGGTCACATAACCACCTGCTGGCCAACTAGGGGAGTTTTAAAACTGGAAAAACAGAATTTGAAGAGACAAAGCCATGTGCTCATGGGGTAAAGATCTCTCCTGGAACTGAAGCAAGAAGACCTCTCGCCTGCCTGTTTCCATCTCCTTCCCACAGAACTGAATCTTGTGAAAACAAGTGAAACTCAAAGAGAGAAAGGTTTCCTACGTGAGCAAGGCTTTAAGAAGACTACTGGGCCCTAACGAAAAGGAAGACCACTTACAAAAGGACTACAGTGAGCTCATGGCACCATAACAAGATATTGCCTCAAACTGTTCCACCGTATCTTTTCTTCTCTTTTCTGTCCCTATTTGTTTGTGTGTATCACATGTACATGCTAGCGTGGGCATGTCGTATATCCGGAGGCGTGAACCGTATTAGAGTTTAAGTTTTAATAAAATGTCATCTTTCTTCTTTAAACCTGGGAAAGCCTGTGTGAATTGGTTTCTTTGTCTCATAATTGGAAAACAAAAAGGGGAGCCCAAAATTCTAAGGGTTAAATTTTAAACACAGTTACAAGAAGACCAGATGAAGATAGTAACAGACCCCTAGACACCTTTTGCAACTGCTCGTAACAGTACCTTTAATCAGCACAAACCACTTCAGCAATTAATGCATCTTCCTCTTACTTTGGTATGCATCAGGAGATGTAGGCCCATCAAGCAAAGAGCAGTCTCTTGACTGATTCATCTTTCCTGATGATCCAACCTGGTTTTAATTACAGTGGTGATCCCTCAATTAATGTACACCTTCTTGAGTCCTAATAATGTGATGCAGATTTGAGGCATGTTTACAATTACTTGTTGTCCTAGTTTGGAGAAGTCTGTACTGCATAGGTGTGGTTGTCACAGTCAATCCCAGGGTGACAGAGTGACAATGTATCGGTACGCGCCCCCCCTCACACACCCGGGACAGGTTTTCTAAAGCTGTTAGCAGAACCATAAACCCCCCGTCTCTGCTGCTGTCTATTTCCGAAGTTCTCAATATTTAGACTTGAGAATGCAGGCAACTGTAGGCCAACTGTGCACCTGCAGTCAATTGTAATATAAAAGCATCATTATGTTCACCTACAAAGTCCTGTGCAGGCCTCTCCACTGAATACAAGCCCAAACTGTCTGCTATCATCGAAGCAGTTTTATTGGCATCGTCCATTCAGCTGGCAGGAGCCATTGAAAATAATGTGCTGTTCATTCACTATCTTGGATTCCCGTGTTCTGTGAAACATACTCCATGTCAATAAAGTTCTTTCCCCCCTCCTGCAAACTAAGTGTAGGAGGTTTGTGACAAAGCCAGAGTACAATATTGATTGCATTATTCTGTTCGAGAATGCATATGAATAAAGCAGACCTACTACTACAGTTTCATTTTTAAAAAAGACTATTTTCTCCTCTCAGCATCTACTCACCAACTTGCCAACTTCTGGCTGGCAGGTGGGCACAGACATGGGGGTAGCCCTCCACTGTGTGCGACAGTGTAAAATGGGTGATAGAGAGTTGGCAGCCCATCTCTCCTGGTTTTCAGTTCTGTTTATTACAATGGAAATGGAACTCAGGAGGGATGTAAAGCAGGCTGCCCACTCACTATCACCTAATTCACACTATCAGGCAAAGTCAACATCTACCTCAGTGTCTCAAGCTCTGGATCCCTCATTGACCAGTCAGCAGCAACAACTGCCATTTATTGTAGTACCTTTAATGCAGAAAACAGCCCAAAAAAACATTATATTGGGTCTGGGGGCAGGGAAGAGAAAGGGAGAGAAAAAAAAAATGAAAGGAACAGATGAGAACAATTCACCAAGTACGGCACAGTGGCGCAGTGGTTAGTACTGCAGCCTCACAGCGCCAGTGACCTGGGTTCGATTCTAGGTACTGCCTGTGTGGAGTTTGCAAGTTCTCCCTGTGACTGTGTGGGTTTCTACCGGGTGCTTCAGTTTCCTCCCACAGCCAAAGACTTGCAGGTTGATAGGTAAATTGGCCATTGTAAATTGCCCCGAGTGTCGGTAGGTGGTAGGAGAATGGTGGGAATATGGGATTAATGTAGGATTAGTATAAATGGGTGGTTGTTATTTGGCACAGACTTGGTGGGCCGAAGGGCCTGTTTCAGTGCTGTATGACTATAAGTAAAAGTGAGAGAGGAGACCAAAAGCTCAGTAAAAAAGATGAGTTTTGAACAGATTTGTCAGAGGCCCCGAGAGAAGGGGCTGCAGACGGTTTCCAATTCTGGCATGAAGACCATGTCAGAGGGCTGAGTGGTGTAGGAGGGAGTGAGAAGCTGGCAGAGATTGCAGAGGTAGGGTCAGAGGCTGTGTGGCACAAGCCTGTAGAAGACCTTGAATAAAGGTTGAAGACTATAAATTTACTAGGAAGGCCGGGTCATTGAATATTCTTAAGGCAGAGGTAGATAGTTTCTTGACTAACAAGGGAGTCAAAGGGTATCAGGGGTAGGCAGGAAAGTGGGGTTGAAGCCACAATCAGATCAGCCATGTTCTTATTAAATGGTGGAGCAGGCTCGAAGGGGCCGAATGGCCTACTCCTCCTCCTAATTTTTATGTTCGTATGTTTTGACCCCATAATGGGTTAGGGAGAGATGGGCAAGCGCAACCAGATACAGGCAGCTAAGGTTTGAACAAATTAGACTTTGCAGAGGGGGTCAGCAAAGAAGCCATTAAAGAAAGGAAATGTTGATGTGAAAAGATCAGGACGAGGGTGTCAGTGGCACAGGGTGTGAGGCAGGGGCTGAGATTCTCAGCATTGCAGGGGTGGAAGCATTTTTTTTTATACGGAGTAGGAAGTGGGTTTTAAAGCTAAGCTCTGGGTTGAACAGTTTTCACATGAGCAGGTACAGCCCAAGTAATTCAGCATCGTCCCATCATCGACTCTCAAAATTCAAAAAGAAGCGTTACAAAGGTGCCTGCTCATCTTTCACTTCCTGTTTGATCTCAACATTAGCAGCTGTGTGAAGTGATCAAATTCAACCAACTAAGTTAAATGGGCCGAATAGCTTCCTTCTGTGCTGTAACAGTTCTGTAATTCTGTGATTATCAGTTACAGATGCTTAATCAAGGAGTGCAGGAAGCAATTAAAAATACGCTGAAGGATTTAGATCAGTTTTGAAACAAGAAAGAAAGAAAAAAGGAAAATGCCACTTTTGGAAATGCAGCCGCCAATTTGCACACAGCAAGATCCCACAAACAATAATGTGTCAATGACCAGATAATCTTTTACAGAGTAATATTACTTGGGGGCTAAAGATTGGCCAGGACACTGGGGAGAATTCCCCAGGCCGTGTTCGAATAGTGCTATAGGATCTTTTGCGTACACCCGAGAGAGCAGACGGGGACTCTCACGTGAAAGACAGCACCTCTGACAGTGCAGCATTCCCCAGTGCTGCACTGGACAGTCAGCCTCGATTTTGTGCTCAAGTCTCTGCAGTGTATTACAGACAGGTGGGAAATCATAGGAATGATTTCCCTTTTTCACCTCTCAATTGACCAAAGACAGCATTTTTATTAGAAATGTTTTAACCCCCGAGCATTTTAATGGTCAAAAAACAGACAAATAACAGGTTTTCTTGTAGGTTTAAAGAAAGATAAATGTTTATCGTACAATACCTGAAAACATTCGCAACTTCACCCGCACTCACGCATACAGAGACACACACACACAAGAAAAGGTAGAGATTAGAAGATAACATGCAGTTAGGTCTGATGGTTTTTCAAAGAGTTCACTGTAAACCTTGCGTTCTTCACTGGGGTGAAGATTTAAAAGCGATGTAAGCTTGTTTTCCCTTTTTCCTGGTTCATTGAAGACAAAACTTGGAAAGTTTCAGGAGGGTGAATGCGTTGTTGCAGACCTCGATTTGTTCTATCACAGTCACAGTCACAAATCCTGGTAGAATTTCTCAGGTATGGAGTTCAAGGCCACTTCCAGTTACTGTCTGCTTGTAGTTTAAAGAGGGTGTTCTATGCAGGGTCCTTTTTCTTCCGCTGGAGCAGATGAAATCTCTCTCCCGGGCTCTCTCTTTGTCTGTACAGCATATACCTTTATTAAGCTTCATATCAGACCTCTGGTTTCTGTCATGTGGCCATGGTATCTCTTTACCATTGTCCTCATAAATGGTGTCTGATGGTGGGGCCATTGTTAGATAATGGAGTCTGGGTGTCACCCATCTTCATTCCATTTTGATAAAGTGGAATTTTTTCACACCCATTCATTTGTGTTTGAATTTGGAGACACCATGTGCTGGATTTTATGGGCCCTCCTGAGGCAGGATCAGAGGTGGGGAGGGGTGGGGGGGGGGGGTTGTGCCCATAGAATTGCGACGGGACGTGAGGGGGGTGAAGCCTATCACTGCCCCGTTGCCAATCGATTTTATCGGTGGCCTATTAATGGCCCTTAAGGGCCTCTTTCCGCTGCCGCTGGGATCTAACCAGCGGCAAGGGTGTGCCTCTGCCATCTGGGGAGGGCACCTTCTAAAATGAGGCAAACTCCCTGAGGGTTTGTAGGGGGGGGGGGGGATTCCTCATCCATGGGCAATCTGTAGCCCATGGAGGACACCTGCCAGCAAAAGCTCCACCTCCATGAATCCCCACCCTCTGGACTTCACATCCCCCCCCCCCAAAACCCCTTCACCGGGGTCTTCCAGACTGGCTCCAGTGACCATGTTTCAATATCTGAGGTCCATCGTTCCAGCGCTGGGCCTGTGTTCAAGGCCTCTGCAGTACCAGCAATAGCCACCACTAATTGTGGTGCTGCCAATACTGCTGAGCTGCCAGCCCTGTGATTAGCCAGCAGCTCTTAGAGGTGCAATGTTCATCTTGGAAGGGATGGAGATCCTGGTGTGGGACACTTAGGCAGCAAAACAACGGAGGGTCGCTCCGGGGGAGGGGGATGGGGGTTGGGGTGTTGAGGGGTGGGGGGGCCGGCACAAAATGGTCGAGGTGAGGTTTCCCCACCTTTTCAGCCCAAAACTGGGGGCCCCACTTCCTCTATAAAATCCAGGCCCATATCTGCCATGCTATTGTTACCTAAATTTGTTGAAGAGAAGTAGCCATTAACACAAGGGTGGACCATTTACATTTTAATGTCTTCTCCAAGACTGGTCCAGACATGATGATTGACTCAGGGTTCTTGAAAGTTCCATGTGTATTGGCAGTACTGGGTATGGTCATCTGACCTCTCGACTCCATCTTGCTTTTCAGGAAAAGTGTCCATTTTTGGGTTTGTTCATTCTTGTTAGGGGTCAGCAACGCACGGACATCAGTGTCCATGGTAAAAATTTTGTCTTGAATCAAGCCTTTAAACTTGTGTTTTAAAATAACCTAGCGGGATCAGGATCATCGGGGCATTGGGCTAGATCCTAAGGCCAGAAACCAGCTGCCAAAGGTTTGTATCCAGCCCGCCTATCCACCAATCAAAAGTGCGAATGGTTTGCCTGCGTGCGGACCTCTATTGAATAGGGAAGGCAGGACTTGCTGGGAAGACAGGTGCTGTCAATCGGGGTACTGAGCAACGGGAGTGGGGCAGAGGGTGATGCTGGCAGAGCTGCAGAGGACAAGACTGTCGGAGTAACTCTGTGGTCGGGCATTCCCAGTGCAGAGGAGTACTTGCAGGGAGAGCTGGTCGAGACATCACCGGCCTGCATGATTTTCCGTCCATGCAGTTAAATTGATGGGATGTCAGGCACGAGGGCCTGTGATTTCCTGGCAAGTGCTCCCTACCAGTGTCCTGGAGAGTGTTGGTGTGAGTAGAACAGATAGGATATTGCTCCGGTGCGTGGTGGGTGAAGGGAGAGGGGAGAAGAGAGGTACACAAAAACTGGGGGGGGCGGGGAGAGGGGGAAGAGAGTGAGAGAGGAATGGACACAGGGAGGGGAGAGGGATGGACACAGAGAGGGGGGGGGGGTGGGGAAAGAGATCAAAATCACTCCTGAAAAATGGACATCTATCCAAATTCTCTGCGTCACTACATCAAATGTGTGGGAAGACATTGACTACTTGTGCAAGCAAAAACAATGCCAGGCATCTCACTAAATAGGGAGAAATATGTTTTACATCGGACTGTGTTTTGATGGTATTAGGTTGGCTATACACTTTATATACAGATTAATTGCCCCCATGTCCATGGCTGAGTCAATAATTTTGTCAAATGTTTGTGGTGCAACACGTTGGTTCCTATCCCTCATTCAATAGTTCATAATTTCTCCATGCGGGAGTGTGACAAACGGGACTTGAATCCACAACCTTTTGACTCAGGCAAGTGTGCCACCCACTGAGCCATGGCTGGCACCTTTATTATGCATGTTGTACCAACAAAAATGTGTGCCATCTGCACACAGTGAACAGGACAGAACTGGCACAGGGAGATTCAGAAAGGTGCCTGCAAATAAAATTCAACATTTTGAATATCAAGCTAATGTAACAAACCAATTTAAAACATTAGGATATATCCTCAGAACAGTGGGTACAAGTCTACCAAGGTTATATTGAGACTTTATAATTACACCAGTCAGACCTCACTTGGAATCCTATGGTGATTCTCAAACTTCTCCATTGCTTCATAAATACAAACATAGTTCAACCATATGAGCTGCTAGGGATATCTTGGGCTGTTAAGTGACTCATAAACTATAACAGGCTATAATAAATTAAGCCCATGCCAAATTTGGCACAGGCCACTTGGAGGTAACATAACCTGCACTTGGCATGGTCCCTGTACAGGATATATTGTGTCCAACATGGGTCACTTATAGAGGTTATACTTTTTTCTTACATACTTAGAACATTAAACCCTGTAGGAAAAATGCCATTAAGTCCAACTAGCATTTTCAAAGATCAAATATATCAATTTGCCTTTTAACTATATCCCTGTACTTTCCATAGTGACACATCAGTGGTCTTGAGCAGATTCACACAGTCTGCTTCAATATTCTGTCCTTATAACTGATTCTTAAAATCTATAATACAATAAGGAGTTCTAACAGAAACCACCAAGGAATTTAGAAGAATCTTCTTTACCCAGAGAATGGTGAACATCTGGAACCACGAGTAGTAGTTGAGGTGAATAGCAGAAATGGACTTATTGGGAAGCTAGATAAACACTTGAGCGGGAAAGGAATGGAAGAATATGATGATAGACTGAGATAAAGTAGTGCAGGAGAAGGGTCATGAGGAACATAAATACTGGCATGGACCAGTTGGGCTGAATGGTCGGTTTCTGTGCTGGGTGATAATGGTCTACTATGTACTCTTCTTCCTTCTAAATTCCTCATTTTAACTTCTATCCCCCAATATTTAAACTCTTTACCATAGTGAGCAATTTACCTGAATCAATTTTAATTCCCTTCATAACTGTAAAAACTTCAATTCAATCTTCTCTGCCTCTTTTCCAAATTAAACAAACCCTAAAGCAAGTCACTTACAAATATGGTGGTTTTGCAAAAGCTAGTTAGATATATTGTCCTTAAATCACCTCGATTATCCAGTTTTACAGAAACAATATCGTGTCTTATCACATTCTCAGGATGTCCCAAAGCACTTAATAAGCATTAAATTACTTCTGCAGTGCTGTCACAGTTGGCATGTAAGCAAACACAGCAGCCAATTTTTTATTTTTTTACACACTGCAAGGCTTCATAAACAACAAATGAGATGAATGACCAGTTAATTATTTTTGGTGGTGATGTTTGAATGTTGGCAAGGACACCAGGGGAGCTCTCTACTCTTCTGCAAACAGTGTTATGGGATCTTACAGTATATAACAGAACCAATGGAACAATACTGGGGGCTTGAAGAAAAAGCAGCACATCCATGTCTCAGACACCAAGCAGCTTTTGGTCAGAATCCACAGGACTAGATCAGATCCAGTCTAAGGTCCACAATAGGTCATAAAATGAGAATCCATTTGATCAGGTTTTAAGGTGGTGAAACTGCATGGTTAATTCCAGTATAGACATTCTAGTGTCTGAAATATAGACAGAATTTAGGTTCACGAAGGAGCAGGCACATAAATCAAGCTCATCAAATAAACTCAATGTCACAAACAATAGCAGTCAAGAGGGAAAGTTTGGTCACCAGCTCATTTCAGCACTCCCAAAGATAATGTACTAAATCTTGCTTGGCACACACCGTTATTAATGTACAAATTGGCCAGCAGGTTTGATAATTAAGACATACGCCATGAGTTATTAATCCCCAGAACCTGCTGCTTAATTTACTCCACTCAGGTATTTGCTTCGCACAAATGGAATCTTGCCCTCAGCCTCATCGTTATTTTTAAGAACTTATTTAACAATGTTAACACAATGCCAATCAACCTCTCCGGTTCAGAAAGGGAACTTGTAAACTTTCTAATCTCATTGCTACAGGTAGCAAGTTCCTCATAGAGATTTAAAGTTTGAAAAACACTTTCTTACTATTCCCTCATCACTTTTTTCTCTTAATCTCTTTTTTCTCCTCTATTTCTCTTTTTATACCTGATTTGGCTCAAGCATACTCTATTTCCTTTTCCATTGTTCCCCTGTTTGTTTCTCAATTCTTAAATCTCATTGATTAAGGTCCCACCATTCACTAAGGTGCCTCTTTGCCCTCACCGTGCTGTTATCACCTCCAGAATGTTATGCTGTGAAATATTTGAGGCGAAGGGTGCAGGAGAAAGTTGAACGAACGGGGCATGCCACAATGTGCAAGATTTGTCACAATATGAGTTAGTGACATTCAGGTAAAACTTCTCCAGTCAAAGAGACAGAGGAGAATCCTACCAGCACCTTTTCTGCCTCAATTGCTGACACCCTCAAGAAAAATGCATTGAAAGTAGCTTGGCAAGACAGCCTGAAAGGGTGAACCATCAAAAGGCAAACATCAGGAAAGTGGCTTTGCACATCAATGGATTTAGATCACTTACAGTCTTTGTAATTCTCCAGAAATCTGCACAATTAGACTCAGAAGGACCACATTTACGACTTTCAAACTGGAGACGCAAATGCAGCAGCCTTAACAAGCAAGGTCACATCCAATGTTGGTTGGGTACAGTAACTCAAGATCTGAATGCCTGCCAGAGAAAAAGCTGACCGTACGTTATCAGATAATGCTGCATATAAGGGGAGCTGTACAGAGTGAGGATCCCAGCCTATTTTCACAGAAGCTGTTGACAGATTCCTGTGTGCCCAAGACGAGGCACATTCATTTTTCAGAGTACTATCTGTCGCGAGGTAGGCACTGATCACATGGCCAAACCTATAAAACATATTTATTTCCTCCTTTTTTCCATCAGTAACTCAAACTTTCTCAAAGATTGACCTGAGATAGGGATTGACGTACCGCCACTTTGAAGCCTCACAACTTTAGTTCCAGACATCGATCGTTAATACTGATAGATTACCTCAGGAAACATTCGACTTACCTCATCTCATTCTACGAGAGATTCCATGGGCATCAATGGGGCAGGGTTTTTTTCATAGTCTCCTTACAGTAGTGCATTCAATTTTCTTTCCACAAGATTTAAGCATCAAGCTAAGGCTTCTGCTACATTCAGTCAAATCAATTCTACCCCTTAAAGAAAGAACTTGCATTTATATAGTGCCTTTCACAATATCAGAATGTTCCAAAACACTTTACAGCCAATAAAGTACTTCTGAAGTGCAGTTACTGTTGTAATGTAGGAAATGCAGCACCCAATTTGTGCACAGAAAGTTCCCATAAAAAGCAATGCAATAATTTCAAGATCATCAGTTTTAGGTCATAGAGTCACTACGTCACAGAAAGAGGCCATTTGGCCCATTGAGTCCTAGCTGACACTCTGTAGAGCAATCCAATCAGGCCCATTCCCCTGCACTATCCCTATAGCCCTGGTAGTTTATTTTCCTCAAGTGCCCATCCAATTTCCTTTGAAATCATCATGGTCTCCACTTGCACCACCCTCAGACAGCAAGTTCCAGCTCATTACCACTCACATTCCCCCTTGCATCGCATGCCCAAAACCTTGAATCTCTGTCCGCTGGTCCTTGTACCATCAGCTAATGGGAACAGCTTTTCTTTGCCTTCCTTTTTTAAGCCTGTTATCATCTTGTACGCCTCTGTCAATTCCCCCCTCAATCTCCTTTGCTTCAAGGAGAACAACCCCGGCTTCTCCAACCTAACCTTGTAGCTAAAATCCCTCATCCTTGGAACCATTCTGGTAAATCTCCTCTCCACCCTCTCAATGGCCCGCACATCCTTCCTACAGTGTGTTGACCAGAACTCTACTCTAGCTGGCCCCTACTCAGAGCTTTATAAAAGTTCAGCATAACCTCCCTGCTTTTGTACTCAATACCTCTATTTATGAAGACCAAGATCCCATATACTTGCTAACTACGCTCTCAGTATGTCCTGCCACCTTCAAAGATCTATGCACATGAACTCCCAGGTCCTTCTGTCCCTGAACACTCTTTAGAACTGCACCATTAAGTCTATATTGCCTCTCCCTATCCCTTTTGCCAAAATGTATCACCTCACACTTCTGTGCATTAAATTCCAGCTACCACTTGTCTGCCCATTCTGCTAGCTTATCCATGTCCTGTTGCCCACTGTCTGCCGCACCTCCAAGTTTGGTATCATTGGCAAATTTTGTAATTTTACTCTGTATTCCAATATCCAAGACATACATACATATATAAACATGACTGTCCACCATCCTCCAGCCTGAAAACAACCATTCCCCATGACTTGCTGTTTTCTGTCCTTAAGTCAATTTTTTATCCAAGCTGACACTGACCCTCCTGTTCCAGGAGCCTCAATTTTGTTAATCAGACTTTTATGTGGTACCTTATCAAATGTTTTCTTAAAATCTATAGACAATATTGTTGCTTTCCCTTCATCAACCTTCTCTGTTACTTCATCAAAAAATTCAATTAGTCAAGCACCATCTGCCTTTTACAGATCTGTGTGGCTCTCCTGAATTAACTCAAACCTTCCAAGTGCCTGCTGATATTTTCCCTGATTATTGTTTCTAAAACCTTGCCCATCACTGATGTTGGACTGACCAGCCTGTAGGTACTAGGACTGTTCTTACACCCTTTCTTGAATAAGGCTGTCATATCTGCCACTGTCCAATTCTCTGGCAGATTGGAAGATTATGGCAGGCCCTTCCGCTATCTCCACTCCCACTTCCTTTAGCAACCTGGGATGCAAGCTATCTGGACTAGGCGACTTATCCACTCTAGGCATAGCCAGCCTTTCCAGTACATCCTGCCTATCAATTTTCACCCCATCCATTACCTCTATCATTTCTGCTTCTACCAATATTTTATCAACATTGTCTTTCTTAGTAAACACTGATACAAAGTATTCATGAAGTATTCCAGCCTTGCCCTGTACTTCTGACATATATCACCCTCTTTATCCCAAATAGGCCCCACCCCACCTCTTAATGCCCACTGACTATTTACATGCCAGTAGAAGATTTTTGGGTTCCCCTTTATGTTAACTGGCGTTCTATCCTCATATTCTGTCTTTGTCGCTCTCCCTTAGTATCAGCCTAGATTATGTGCTCAAGGCTGTAGAGTGGGACTCGAACTTAACTTAAACAATAATGTGTAGGTTTGAGATGGTAACATGCCCACTGAAGTCAATGGGTAATGTTGCCACACCAACACCTTGCTAACTTTCGCCAAAGGTGCTGCTGTAACATTTGGAAACAAAAATCAAACCAGATTACCTGCTATTCCTACCTGCTCCAGATGTGGTGCTATAACTTCTCAGCCTGCTCCAGCAGACAGCATGAGCAAGGGAGAATCCAGTTCCGAAGAAGGGTCACTGACCCGAAACGTTAACTCTGCTTCTCTTTCCACAGATGCTGCCAGACCTGCCGAGTGACTCCAGCATTTCTTGTTTTTGTTCCAGTTATAGTGGAGCCATGAAAAGGTTTACTAGAATTACCAGGAATGAGAAATTACAAAAAGGGTGTGAAAAATTGGGCTTCTTTCACTGAGGATGTAAAAGTAACAAACTTGCAGGACCCCTTCTAAACTCAGGACAATCCAAAGCACTTCACAGCCATTGAATTACTGCTGAAGTGTGTCACAACTTCAAGGGACATAGCAGCTAATTTGCACGCAAAGTCCCACAAACACTAATTTGTTATAGTGATGTTGGTTGAGGGAGAATATTGGATCCTCACGTTATGCTACTGGTTCTTTTACTTGCACCTGAGTATGCAAATGATGCTTGGCTTGAGGTCTCATCTGAAAGAGGACACTTCTGATAATGCAGCATTTCCTTATTACTGCACTGAACTATCATCCTAGATTGTAGGTTTAAATCTCTGGAGTGGAAATTGCACCCATGGCCTCCTGAATAAGAGGTGTGAATGTTACTACTGAGCTAAGGCATTCTAGAAGTTTTTACTATTAGGCATGATTTTGAAAAGATAACGGTGAAAATTTCCTTCCATTAATTAATTACAATGCAGCACAGATTGAGGAATTTTATTACCAATGAAAAGGTGGGTTAGAAGACAATTTTATTGCACATAGTTGAAATAGAATTTGGAGTGGCTATTGAGGTAAAAATTCGAATTGCATTTAAAAGGAAATGACGTATTTGAAAAGAAGGAAATTCCAGACCTTAGGGTCGAGGCAGCTGAAGGCACGGCTGCCAATGGTGGAGCAATTAAAATTCGGGATGCTCAAGAGGCTGGAATTAGAGGAGCGCAAAGATATGTGCCTCTCTGTCAACCAACATCTTTATTATAGCAAAGATATGTGGTTGGTTTGGGCAGGGGAAGAGGAGGTTTGTGGGTCAGAAGGAGATTCGAGAGATAGGGAGTAGTGAGGCAATGAAGGGATGTGAACACAAGGATGAGAATTTTAAAAGCAAGGCATTGCTGGACTGAGAAAAGTCAATCACCAATTATTTCGAAGAGGCTATATGCTAAAATATTAGTGAATAAGAAACTCCCCTGACAGCTTGCGGGTAAATATACTGCATGGACTTGTTCGTAGCCATGGTAAAAGAAAGGTCCCAGGTTCTATTGGGTATGGGAGGCCTACTGGTTTAGACATCTTCCTCTTAACTCAGACTCATAAAATAAATAAACAGATAGACGTGTCTGATAATAGGCTGTTTGTGCCTTGTGAACTGGAAAAAGAGTACAGGGGCAGCACCGTATGATTAAATAACCTGCCAATCCCAGGCCGAGGTTCCGATGTACAGAATGACCACTTGACCATGTTTCTTGAAATTGGACTAGAGTGCCCATGAAACCATGTCCTATCATGAGTGAGTTCCTTCAGGGGAAAGCTGGGCAGGGTGGTGATGGTGGTGAGGTGAAATCAGTAAATTCTAAAACATTTTAAGAATTTAGGAATGATCCATCTATTTCTGAAAAGCCTTCACAATCACATGCCTTTCTAATAATGTGATGTTTAAAGTATCTTCCCATTATCATTATAAAAATGAACCCCAACAGGCGAGTTTAAAAACCAATTCTTCTCAGAAAGAGATGTCAGGGTTCAGTACAAAATCAACCCTACAAATAGTGCATGCAATGACAACGTAGGTACTTTGTTCAGAAAATTCCCAACATCGTTCGACCCTCGTCTCTTTGCCGAAAATCGAATCCCTTCACACTTGTGCATTAAAATGCGTTAAAATGCTCTGCTATTTTGCTCGTTCTACATCTTGTCAGCAGGGCAGACACAAAGCTACCCAAGAAGAGGAAGTGATAATCAAAGGCGAACTGACAGGCAAGATCTCCCAACCAACTGGCTATTTGATAATAGGGCAAAGCCCACAGTTAATAGTGGATATGGGTTCCTCTTCCCATATTGCCAAGATTTCCTTTCCATCTTTGCCATTTGATCCAGATACTCCTTTCTGTTAATTCCATCTGCTGCACATTCTCCTTTGACCATTTGAGGCGTTGTGCATAGTGGTGCAGTAAATTGGGCCTAACTCCCCTTGGTGTATAACACACTCGAGCACAATTTAAGAGCCAAATAAAATTTTATTAGGCAGTTGACTCATCACGTTAGACAAATCTTACAGCTGTAACCTTCTAATCTAGTGAAGTAAAATGGCACACTTGTTCACATTCTCATTTTCCGTTGCCTTGGAAATATGGCTGAAGATGGGAGTAGGAGTAAGCAAGTAATGCCATGGTGGAGACAGGGAGTTGTGTCAGTAGGAGAGGTAAACAAGATTTAGGGTAAAGTATTTCATGTATGGAACAGGGAAGGTAAAATTGATAAGATGCAGGCAGAAGCAGCACCATAGCAGAGGGATAGGATTGGGAAGGGAATGATAGGAATGTCAATTTTATAATACTGTGTGTCCTAATGCTCAAGATGTATTTTCAGATATGAAGTCATACACCTTGCATTTATTAAAAGTTAAATGTTACATGCTCACAGACAACACTGAGGTTACAAATGATACGTTGCCACAGAAGACACTCACATTACAGTTAGATGATCTCAGTCATCCAGATATCTCCAATTCCCACATTACAAAGGCCTTACTTTTAAACTCAGCTAAAAGGCCATTATATCACCTCCTCCATCACCTTCACTCTTGGCTTTGCACTCAACACACCAAGAATCAAACACGCTACACTGCACGATTATAAGATATAACATAAACTACCTCATTCTTTTCTGCACAGAAAATAGATAAACAGATAAATGTGTCTGAGAACATTAGAACTATCCAAGGCTGTGTTATATGATGATTTGCTGACATTTTATAGATATTGTCTGGCAGCTACACTTGCAAGCTTTACAATTCTAAGATTTTAAACACAGACCTAAAAAAAGAAAGCAATATAAGTGATTCTTGCACATAAAATAGATTTAACTATTTCTAATTCTTAATCTCTAGCAGAAAGCAAGTAGAATACAGGAGGAAGAGAAGGAAGGAAATGAGTAAACTTTGAGATGAAGCAATGGAGGCAAAACCTTGTTAACACAATTAGATATTACAATGGGGATGCTAGGATTCGTCTGGTTAGATGAATTAAAGCGGGTCAAACGGCATTTCTCATCTTTAATTATCTTATGATCTTGTAAAGCAAGTGAGGACGAGGACAAAGTGACCAAGTTAAAGGGAGGGAGAGGAGAAAGCAGTTGAGGTTAAGAGGAGGAGGATAAAGTGGTGAGGGAAAGGAAGGAGAAGAAAGTGGGTGAGGAGGGAAAAGTGAGCGAAGGAAAGGAGAACAGACAGCAGTTGCATGGTGTTTCTAGATTTTGAATAATGCCCCAGTAGTTATCCTATCATTATAATCTAATGGCCACCTTTAGACTGGCAGATACTGGGAAATTGACGTCTGAGAGTCGCATCCTTGGGTTTACCTTACAACATCCAGTTCCCTTATCCTGGTAGGAGAGTTAGAGATCCAGGATAGACTGGATCTACAATTCTGCTGCTGGGATAAGGGTGCCAGATCTAATGGTCCTCAACCCTGATCTCCTGAGATCTGAACTCAACAAGCAGCCGTGTAAAAAAAGCTTTCACTGGCTTGTCATTGAGCTAAGCAGGAGAGCACACCAATTATGTGCTTTGAAATTAATTTACATATACATAAATTATAAGTTGATTAAAAAACAAATTCAACCCTATAATTCCAAAACCACAAATTCTGTCTTGATAAAATTTAGAAATTATAAATCATCACTCATGCAAAGGGAGAAAACACTAATGAATTATGCTAATTCAGCCCAGTTTACATATGTAGATAAGACTGCTTACAAGGTGAATATTCTTGTTATGGCAATCTTGTCAGAAGCAACTATCATTGAATTGTTGCAGAGGCTTGGACTGTTACTGAGACCAGAAGAAAGCTGCTAAAATCAGAATTTATAATTTTCGTGTTCATATGTGCCATATGGAAGGATGTAAGGATTACCTGATGGAAGGAGCAAACTGACAGTTTTACTTTAATACAACATATTTACAATATTTGTGATGCTAAGCCCCTCAGGTGACCAGACACAAAAGAAGCAACAGCACCTCATTCGGACCACTGAAACTGAAGCAACAGAAAAATCTTAATGTAAAAAATACCTGCACCATCACAAAGGGGTCATCGACAGCGCGATCAAGTGGCACTTGCTTAGCAATAACCTGCTCACTGACGCTCAGTTTGGCTTCCGCCAGGGCCACTCAGCTCCTGAGCTCATTACAGCCTTGGTCCAAACATGAACAAAAGAGCTGAACTCCAGAGGTGAGGTGTGAGTAACGGCCCTTGACATCAAGGCAGAATTTGAATGAGTATGGCATCCAGGAGCCCGAGCAAAACTGGAGTCAATGGGAATCAGGGAGAAAACTCTCCACTGGCTGGAGTCATACTTAGCACACAGGAAGATGGTTGCGGTTTTTGGAGGTCAATCATCTCAGTCCCCGGACATCACTGCAGGAGATCATCAGGGTAGTATCCTAGGCCCAACCATCTTCAGATGCTTCATCAATGACCTTCCCTCCATCATAAGGTCAGAAGTGGACATGTTCACCGTTGATTGCACAATGTTCAGTACCATTTGCGACTCCTCAGATATTGAAGCAGTCCATGTCCAGATGCAGCAAGACCTGAACAACATCCAGGCTTGGGCTGATAAGTGGCAAGTAACATTCGTGCTACACAAGTGCCAGTCAATGACCATCTCAAACAAGAGAGAATCTAACCATCTCCCCCTGAAGTTCAATGGCATAACCATTGCTGAATCCCCCACTATCAACATCCTGGGGATCACCATTGACCAGAAACTGAACTGGATCAGCCACATAAATGCTGTGGCTACAACAGCAGGTCAGAGGCTGGGAATTCTGCAGTGAATAACTCACCCTCCTGACTCCCCAGTGCCTATCCACCATCTACAAGGCACAAGTCAGGAGTATGATGGAATACTCTCCATTTCCCTGCATGGGTGCAGCTCCAACAACACTTAAGAAACTTGACACCATCCAGGATGCATGCAACCCGCATGATTGGCATACCATTTATCCTTTCAACATTCACTCCCCCCACCACCGACACAGTGGCAGGAGTGTGTACCATCTACAAGATGCACTGCAGCAACTCACCAAAGCTCTTTCAACTACACCGTCCAAACCCATGACCTCTACCACCTAGAAGGACAAGGGCAGCAGATGCTTAGGAACACCACCACTTGCAAATTCCCCTCCAAGCCATATACCATCCTGTCTTGAAACTATATCGCTGTTCCTTCACTGTTGCTGGGTCAAAATCTGGGAACTCCCTACCTATACCCCAAGGACTGCAGCAGTTCAAGAAGACAACTCACCACCACCTTCTCAAGGGCAATTAGGGATGGGCAATAAATGCTGGCATAGCCAGCAATGTCCACATCCCCCGAACGAATAAAAAAAAAATTTGGGCCAACTGAAGTGGCTATTGAGTGGTTGAATAGGTTTGACCCTGACCTTGCACTTCATTATCTGAACGGCGATAGATTGGAAAAGGGAGCGAGACCTGGGTGTCCTTGTGCACCAGTCGCTGAAAGTAAGCATGCAGGTGCAACAGGCAGTTAAGAAGGCAAATAGTATGTTGGCCTTTATAGCGAGAGGATTCGAGTACAGAAGCAAGGATATCTTGCTATAATTATACAAGGCCTTGGTGAGACCACATCTGGAATATTGTCTGCAGTCTGAGGAAGGATGTTCTTGCTATGGAGGGAGTGCAGCGAAGGTTCACCAGACTGATTCCTGGGATGGCAGGATTGACGTATGAAGAGAGATTGGGTCGATTAGGCTTGTATTCGCTAGAGTTTAGAAGAATGTGAGGGGGATCTCATAGAAACCTACAAAATTCTAACAGGACAGGACAGACTATATGCAGGAAGGATGTTCCCGATGGCAGTGGAGTCCAGGACCAGGGGTCACTGTTTAAGGATAAGGGGTAAGCCACTTAGGACTGAAATGAGGAGAAATTTCTTCACCCAGAGAGTGGTGAACCTGTGGAATTCTCTACCACGGAAAGCAGTTGAGGCCAAATCATTAAATACATTCAAGAAAGAGATATAGTTCTTAAGGCTAATGGGATCAAGGGACATGGGGAGAAAGCAGGAACAGGTTACTGAGTTTGGGTGATCAGCCATGATCGTATTGAATGGTGGAGCAGGCTCGAAGGGCTGAATGGCCTACTCCTGTCCGTATTTTTTTTCTATGTTTCTGTGTCCTGGCCAGGCTGATGGGTTGAAAGTTTGCTCTGTCTGATGACTTCTATGTGAAGTGAGTTTGAGCAGTTTCAATCCAGATCAGAGTGGGCATAGGCAGTGTAGTAGTTATGTTATTGCAGTAATAATCCAACGGTACACAAGTTCAAATCTCACCATGGCGGTTTGAGAATCTGAATTCATCTAGTAACAGTAAAAGTGATTATGAAGCTGTTGCATTGTCATAAAAACCACAACTGGCTCATTAATGTCCTACAGGGAAGGACACCTGCCATCCTTAGCCGGTTTGATACATACATGACTCCAGTCCCACTTTAATGAAGTTGACTCTTAACTGTTGTCTGAAATTTTAACTGGCGTGGTGGATAAGGGGGAATCAAGTGGATGTAGTGTATTTAGATTTTCAAAAGGCATTCAATAAGGTGCTACACGAGATTATTACACAAAGTTAGAGCTAATTAGATTGACGATAATATATTAGCATAGATTGAGGATTCGTTAACAGACAGAAAACAGGAAGTAGGAAAAATGGATCATTTTTGAGTTGGTAGGCTGTAACTAGTGGGCACTGCAAGGATCAGTACTGAGGCCTCAGCTATTTACAATCTATATTAATGACTTAGATGAACGACCGAGAGTAATGTATCTGAGTTTGCTGATGATACAAGGTTAGGTGGGAAAGTAAGCTGTGAGGAGGAAACAAAGAGGATGTAAAGGAATACAGACAGGTTGAGTGAGTGGGGAAGAACATGGCAGATGGAATATAAATGTGGGGAAGTGTGAAGTTTTCCACTTTGGAAGGAAAAATAGAAGAGCAGAATATTTTTTAATATGGTAAGAACCTTGGGACTGAATCTTCACTTTGGGGCGGGAAACAAGAGCCGGGTCTGCTTCCAGATTGTGAACCCTCCTTGGGGGGGGAAGTAGTCACTCATGGGGATTTTGACCAGGGCACCCCCTTACTAGGCATGGAGACAGTTCCTTGTCTAAATAAAGGTGGCAGGCAGGCTCTTGAAGCTGAAGGGCCAGAGGCCATTCAGGTTGAGAGGAGCAGCAGGCTGCAGAAAAACTGAGAGGGCGCTTCAACATGAAGGTGCCCGCTCACCAACATTTTTTGAAAAGTTAATTAAAAAAACAGAGAAAGCAGCCAGGCAACCATGGTGTTCGAGGGAAACCCTTTACAGAGCAGTCTTTGGCTGCACCCACACAGATAGGGAGAGCCTGTAGGCCTGCCTGTAACGCTGGACCCTCAGCCTGCTACTGGGTGTATGCCTCCAAGCAGTTAAACTGACCTCCGTTACGTTGGGAACCTGGAGCTCCCTTGGAAAATCCCAATTGGCCTCCTTTAACTGCCTTTAACAAGGTTCTTAATGAGCCTGATTGGTTGCCTGCCTTATGTGGGTGGGCAGTCCCACTGGCCCCAAACCCACCTCGGCAAAAAATGGCTGGGAACAGGGCCAGGAAACTGGCACACCATCCAGCACCAGTATTTTGAGGCTCTGTCTGCCTCCATTCCTGACCTCAGTGGAGCCCCAAAATCCTGCCTTGGGAAATGCTGGTATTCAGAGTACTGGGTGTCCTTGTGCATGAATCACAGAACGTTAACCTGCAGGTAGAGCAAGCAATTAGGAAAGCAAATGGTATGTTATGCACTAATCCCTTTGTAATAAAGGCTAAGAGGGAAGAAATCTTACTGCAATTGTGTTTGAGACCATACCTGGAGAACTGTGTAGTTTTGGTCTCCTTATCTGAGGAAGGGTATACTATTACAAAAGCAAAATAGCTCAATGCTGGAAACCTGAAAAAAAAACTTAAAATGCTGGAAATACTCAGCACATGTGGCAGCATCTGTGGAGAGAAACAGAGTTAAATTATAAATTATGAGGGGCATTGATAGGTTAGATAGGAAGAAACCTTTTCCCTTAGTGGAGGGGTCAATAACCAGGGGGCATAGATTTAAGGTAAGGGGCAGGAGGTTTAGAGGGGATTTTTAGGAAAAGTTTTTTCACTCAGAGGGTGGTTGGAATCTGGAACACACTGCCTGAAAGGGCGGTAGAGGCAGGAACCCTCAAAACATTTAAGAAATATTTAGATGAGCAGTTGAAAAGCCATAGCATACAAGACTATGGGCCAAATGCTGGAAAATGGGATTAGAATAGTTAGGTGCTTGATGGCCGGCACAGGCATGATGGGCCGAAGGGCCTGTTTCTGTGCTGTATAACTCTGACTCTATGGTTCTATGAGTTATCGTTTCAGGGCTGTTCTGATAAAAGATTACAGACTCAAAAGGCAGTGGAAATAGAGTCTTTGAATATTTTTAAGGCAGAGGTAGACAGTTTCTTGATAAGCAAGGGGGTTAAAGGTTATCGGGGGTAGGTGGGAATGTGGAGTCGAGATTACAATTGGCTCAGCCATGATCTTATTGGATGGCGGAGCAGGCTCGAGGGGCCGAGTGGCCTACTCCTGCTTCTATTTCTTATGTTTTATGTTCTAAATGGCCTTGCAAGCTGCAAATTGTATCAAACCACTATTAATGGTTCAAGAAGAAAGTCCAACACCATGCTCTCAGGACACATAGGGATGGGCAAGGCGTCAAGATTCCCAAGAATTAATTTTTTTTTTAAAAAAAGGCCTAAAACATAAAATCTCCCCTTAACTGGCAATCTTGCAGTACAATCGTATGGAGAATGGGAAAAAATTGCTGTCTACGGTTGGAATTGAGACATTTGATTGGAACAAAGTTTAAGGGGCTTTCCAACATCCACAGTTTTTTGCTTGAGCTTCACTCTGTGCTCAGCTATGCTTTACTTGGCACTGGGAGTGCATGATATTGACAGTGGGTGCCTGAGGCAGACTAGTTCCATTCCCAGCACTGGTGTCCCTCACCTGGAAAAGCTCAAAATCAGGAGGGGGGTGGGAGGGGGAGGTGGAAATTCAATTGGATCTCCGACAAAACTTGACAAGTTTCTCTCATTTGTAGCTGAGCGACATAGGACAAGCTAGGAAGCTCTCATGATCAATCTCTGCCATAAGGCTTGAAGCTATAACTTTCTGATGCACAGCTGAAAGTGCCAGCAATGAGCCAAGTGTCAGCCTGACACTTCAATACGTTACTGAGGGGGTGCTGTACTGTCAGAAATGACAGCATTTGGATGAGACGTTAAGCCGAAACCCCATCAATGGTGGCATGGCCAACAGTTATTTCTCAATCAAAACCGTTGTTCATCGCTGTTTGTGGGGCCTTGTTGAATCTAAATTAGCAACGACTTATGCTACATTACAACAGTGACTACACTTCCATAGTACTTTGTTGGCTGGGACGTACTTTGGGAATTTCTGAGGACGTGAAAAGGTGCCATATAAATGCATGTCCTTTCTTGAAGGAATGCATCTGGCAAAATTGGATTCGGATCCCCCAATCTAACCTGGAATTTTTGGGATGTCCACATGACACATGCCATTCTCAGTCTCCAACCAACATCATCAAACAGACAGAATAACTGCATATTCAGCTCATGTTTTTTGTGGGACATTGCTGTGCACAAAACAGGGAGGGCTGCATTTGTCTACATTACAGTACCAGCCTTTCAAAATTCTTTTGTGCGACGCTCTTCAAAATGTAAGAATTGCTGGACGAAGAATGACAAAGGTACATCCAGTTCACCAACCATCCTGGCAGTTACACGATACAACACAAGAACACAATAAAGGTACTATAGAATAGCAAGTTTTCTTTCCTTACTGAGAAATCTACACAGTTGGTGTCTAGTTGCCTCTCAGGGGCGGGGGGGGGGGGTTCATATTCTCTACCGGTAAAGGACAGACCCACTTACCTAAATCTTGAGTTGGCACAAATTAACAGGAGCCAATTAGGGACATTGAACTGCATGGAGGCACACAGCTGGAGTTTAATCACAGAGTACTCTAAAGCTTTCCACTCTTTGATCAGCCAAGACCATCCCACCCCTTGGGGCATTGGTTTTCAGGGTTCTATGGAGCATAGTGGAATGAATCCCAGCCCCCAGTGACAGGCCTGTCCATGTCAGGTTGTCTGGTCTATTGAGGTGAATAGCATAGATGGAGTTAAACGGAAGCTAGATAAACACGAGGGAGAAAAGAATAGAAGGATATGTCAATGGGGTTAGATGAAGAAGGGTGGGAGGAGGCCCTTTAGGAAGACAAACACCAGCACAGACCTGTTGGGGTTAATGCTTTGTTTCTGTACTGTAAATTGACATAATCCTATGTACTGGTTAACAGTGCATTGGAGGACTGTAGCAGTGAATAGCTCTGGGATTGATTTTGAAACCAGTCAGAGGATTTGACTTCACCCCAATCTCCGATAGTCAAAGCTGACATTTTGAAGCCTATTCAAACCGAAAAGAAAATCTCAAGGACCTTCTACAGCCCGACCACCCCCGCATCAGCAGCAGCAGCTTTGCTCTCTGCTGCTCAATTCTATAGGCACTGAACTCTGTGCGTATGAGCAGGTGTTCAAATATCTGACCTCCATGTAATGCCTTTCAGCAGCCATCGTCATCATCACCAACTACAGGACATCTGCCTTCAGCCGGATGGGAGAATCTAGACAGGGCAGTTTATGATCTACCAGCCACTTTGTTGCTTTAGATGTTAATTCCAGTGCTGCTTTCCAGGCTTGCCTCAGGCATTAGCACAGTGATGGGCTCACGGTAAGGCTCAATCCACCCAAAGGGTCCCCCGGTTAGTATCAACATGCAGCCCTTCCTCCCTGCAACTGTCCCTTTTATCTACAGATTACCCCACAGCTTGGTGCTGGATATTGGGAATGGACCTGTGGAGCGTCTTCTCTGACATGTGAAGACAGGATCACACTTGTTCTTCTTTCCCCCTTTCACTTGCTCAAAACCTATCACATTTCTAACTTTTGACAGTTCTGATGAAAGGTCACAGACCTGACACGTTAACTCTCTTTTGCTCTTCACTGATGCTGCCTGAGCTGCTGAGTATTTCCAGCATTTCTTTTTTTGTTCAGGTAACTCTCCCCCTCCCTGAAGCCTCGCAATGTCTGCAGCTCAGACTCCAGCTCAGCAACTCTGAGGCAAAGATGCTCGATTTGCAGACACTTACCTTCGATTTGGTTGTCCAGGATTGCAATGCTCTCCACATACTACTGTCATGCCACACCACCTGTCCTACCATGTCTATTTAACCTTATTTAATTTGTTAACTAGTTACTAATTTAGTAAAGTAATAGCAAGTTACTGTCTCCTGTCTTGGAGACTAGAGAGGAACACTCACCAGCTACTGGAGGTAAAACAAAAAGAATGAAAAACAGAACTTCCTCCCCCCTCTGCACTGAATTCCCACTTGCACAAAATTCCTGACTTACAAAGCACTCAGTTCCCTATCACTCTGTGCTTAACACTGATGGAGCCTGGACAACATCTCTATTATCGGCCCCCTTGGCTTGAGGAAGTTGATAGTCTGAGGACAGCATAAATAAACAATGGACAACAACAAAAGCAACAGAGCAACACACGCTCTAAAATAAATAATAGTTTCATCACTCTGCTCTGCGTACAGTTTCAGCCCAAATACAGATTTGCAGACATTGCGTACTCCAATCTGAAGCCTCTCTGGAATATGGGGAATGCTCTGCTCTAATCAACATATTCCAATCTGGTCTACCTGAAGAGTATGTGTTATTTTCTGTGCATGTTGACATCATCCTACCTAACAGCAGCTGGTTAGCCAGTTGTACTCATGAGAGGAAAGCAGAGGGGAGGTGCTGACATAGTGGTATTGTCGCTGGACGAGTAAACCACTCTGGGGACATAGGTTCAAATATGACCACAGCAGAAGGTGGAATTTGATTTCAATGAATAAGGAATCTGGAATTTAAAAAGATAGTCTAATGATAGCCATGAAATCACTGTCGATTGTTGTGAAAAAACCCATCTGGTTCACTAATGCCCTTTGGAGAAAGGAAATCTGCTGTCCTTACCTGGTCTGGCCTACATGTGACTGCAGACCCACAGCAATGTGGTTGACTTTTACATGCCCTCTGAAATGGCCTAGCAAGCCACTCAGTTATACCTAATCGCTAAAAATTCAATAAAAAAAGAATGAAACTGGACGGATAAACCTAGGCACCGGAAACGACTACGGAAAACCCAGCCCTGTCAATCCTGCAAAGTCCTCCTTACTAACATCTGGGGACTTGTGCCAAAGTTGGGAGAGCTGTCCCACAGACTAGTCAAGCAACAGCCTGACATAGTCATACTCACGGAATCATATCTTACAGACAATGTCCCAGACACTGCCATCACTATCCCTGGGAATGTCCTGTCCCACCGGCAGGGCAGACCCAGCAGAGGTGGCGGGACAGTGGTATACAGTAGGGAGGGAGTTGCCCTGGAGGTCCTCAACATCGACTCCAGACAGCATGAAGTCTCATGGAATCGGGTCAAAGATGGGCAAGGAAAACTCCTGCTGATTACCACATACTGCCCTCCCTCAGCTGATGATTCAGTACTCCTCCATGTTGAACACAACTTGGAGGAAGCACTGAGGGTGGCAAGGGCGTAGAATGTACTCTGGATGGGGACTTCAATGTCCATCACCAAGAATGGCTCGGTAACACCACTACTGATCAAGCTTGCCGAGTCCTAAAGGACATAGCTGCTAGACTGGGTCTGCGGCAGGTGGTGAGAGAAAAACATACTTGTCCTCACCAATCTGCCTGCCGCAGATGCATCTGTCCATGACAGTATTGGTAGGAGTGACCACTGCACAGTCCTTGTGGAGACGAAGTCTCGCCTTCACATTGAGGATACCCGCCATCGTGTTGTGTTGCGCTACCACCGTGTTAAATGGGATAGATTTCAAACAGATTTAG
The DNA here is from genome assembly GCF_036365525.1 of Heterodontus francisci. Classification (NCBI taxonomy): domain Eukaryota; kingdom Metazoa; phylum Chordata; class Chondrichthyes; order Heterodontiformes; family Heterodontidae; genus Heterodontus; species Heterodontus francisci. The sequence goes on from NC_090388.1 coordinate 79,467,471, forward strand.
CAATGCAAAACTGGGCATCCATGAGGTGCTGTAGGGCAGCAGCAGAATTGCACTCAACCACAATCTGTGACCTCATGGCCCAGCATGTCCCCCACTCTACCATTACCATCAAGCCAGGAGACCAACCCTGGTTCAATGAAGAGTGCTGGAGGGCCTGCCAGGAGCAGCACCAGGTATAACTCAAAATGAGGTGTCAACCTGGTGAAGCTACAACACAGGACAACTTGCGTGCCAAACTGCGTAAGCAGCATGCGATAGACAGAGCTAAGCGATCCCATAACCAATGGATCAGATCTAAGCTCTGTAGTCCTGCCACATCCAGCCATGAATGGTGGTGGGCAATTAAACAACTAAGTGGAGGAGGTGGTTCCACAAATTCCCCATCCTCAATGATGGGGGAGCCCAGCACATCAGTGCGAAAGATAAGGCAGAAGTAGCCAGAAGTTCTATGTTCTATTAGAATGAAGGGTATGTAGGTAGTTTGATCTTAGAGTAGGTTAAAGGGTCGGCACAACATCGTGGGCCGAAGGGCCTGTACTGTTCTATGTTCTATGTTAAGTGCCGCGTTGATCATCCATCTCGGCCTCCTCCTGAAGTCCCCAGCATCACAGGTGCCAGACTTCAGCCAATTCGATGCCCTCCGCGTGATATCAAGAAACGACTGAAGGCACTGGATACTGCAAAGGCTATGGGCCCTGACAATATTCCGGCAATAGTACTGAAGACCTGTGCTCCAAAACTTGCCACGCCCCCAGCTAAGCTGTTCCAGTACAGCTGCAACACTGGCATCTACCCTGCAATGTGGAAAATTGCCCAGGTAGGGCCTGTACACAAAAAGCAGGACAAGTCCAACCTGGCCAATTACCGCCCCATCAGCCCACTCTCAATCATCAGTAAAGTGATAGAAGGTGTCATCAACAGTGCCATCAAGTGGCACTTGCTTAGCTATAACCTGCTCAGTGACGCTCAGTTTGGCTTCCGCCAGGGCCACTCAGCTCCTGACCTCATTACAGCCTTGGTCCAAACATGGACAAAAGAGCTGAACTCAAGAGGTGAGGTGAGAGTGACTGCCCTTGACATCAAGGCAGCAGTTGACCGAGTATGGCATCAAGGAGCCCTAGCAAAACTGATGTCAATGGGAATCGGGGAAAACTCTCTGCTGGTTGGAGTCATACCTAGCGCAAAGGAAGATGGTTGTGGTTGTTGGAGGTCAATCATCTATGCTCCAGGACATCACTGCAGGAGTTCCTCAGGGTAGTGACTTAGGCCCAACCATCTTCAGCTGCTTCATCAACGGCCTTCAATCTTAAGGTCATAAGTGGGGATGTTTGCTGATGATTGCACAATGTTCAGCACCATTCACGACTCCTCAGATACTGAAGCAGTCTGTGTAGAAATGCAGCAAGACCTGAACAATATCCAGGCTTGGGCTGATAAGTGGCAAGTAACATTCGCGCCACACAAGTGCTAGGCAATGACCATCTCCAACAAAGAGAGAATATAACCATCTCCCCTTGACATTCAATGGCATTACCATCGCTGAATCCCCCACTATCAACATCCTAGGGGTTACCATTGACCAGAAACTGAACTGGAGTAGCCATATAAATACCGTGGCTCCAAGAGCAGGTCAGAGGCTAGGAATCCTGTGGCGAGTAACTCACCTTCTGACTCCGCAAAGCCTGTCCACCATCTACAAGGCACAAGTCAGGAGTGTGATGGGATACTCTCCATTTGCCTGGATGGGTGCAACTCCAACAACACTCAAGAAGCTCGACATCATCCAGGACAAAGCAGCCCGCTTGATTGGCACCCCATCCACAAACAGTGGCAGCAGTGTGTACCATCTACAAGATGCACAACAGCAACGCACCAAGGTTCCTTAGACAGCACCTTCCAAACCCGTGATCTCTACAAACTAGAAGGACAAGGGCAGCAAATACATGGGAACACCACCAAGTCACACACCATCCTGACTTGGATCAATATCGCCGTTCCTTCACTGTCGCTAGGTCAAAATCCTGGAACTCCCTACATGAACAGCGGTTCAAGAAGTCAGCTCACCACCACCTTCTCAAGGGCAATTAGGGATGGGCAATAAATGCTGGCCTTGCCACTGATGCCCACATCCCATGAATGAATTTTAAAAAAAAGAACAATGCGTGAAATCCAAGATTAAAATTCTCTCTGCACATTAATTTTCTGCATTTCCAGAATTTCCTTTTTTCAAGTCTGGATGCAGAATTTAAGGTATCATTTTTGTTTTCCCTAAAAAGTTTTTGTTCTTAATCCATTTTGTGGGAATTGTAGCAGTGTCACACATATCCAATAAATCCACACTATATCATTGAAAAAATAACTCCCGATAGGATGCACTTTATTTATGACATTTCAGTAATAAAGAGAGCGTATAAAAGTACGAGTGTCTCTCTGCAATACTACAATCTATGATATTACGCAAACTGCTTACATCTTTCTCATCAGTAAATAAAATCCAATCAAAATAGTTTGTCATGAACACATCTTTCACCACAGCATCCTCTCAAGTAACACAAGTCGTTTAAAAGTAAAGATCGTAGACTGCTGATTAAATATTGCTGCTGTGCGAGTATCAGTTATTCTATTATGCCTTTCCAATCTTTTTCTCTCCTCTCTATAGCCCTCTGCTACTGCAGCTCAGTGTTGGGCAGCTTTTCCTCCAGCATGGGGGCTTAGCTCGAGTCTGTTCTCACCAACTACGACAAATCCAATTTAAAAATTCTCATCCTTCGTTCTAAATCCCTCTGTGGTCTTGCGCCTCCCTCTCAGTAATTTCCTCTGGCCCCGCAACCCTCCGAGATATCTGCGGTCCTCCAATGCTGGCTTCTTGAGCACCTCCTGATTTTAATCACTCCACCATTGGAGATCGTGCCTTCAGCTGCCGAAGCACTGGCATTTCCTCCCTAAACCTTGCCACCTCTCTTTCCTCCTTTAAGACACTCCTTAAAACCAACCTCTTTGCCCAAGCTTTTGGTCATCTGACCTAATATTTCCTTATGTGCTGTGTCTCAAATTTTATCTGACCGCTTCTGTGAAGCGCCTTGAGACATTTTATAAATTATAAATTGTCACTAGTATAGGTAGGTGGTAGGGAAATATAGGGACAGGTGGGGATGTTTGGTAGGAATATGGGATTAGTGTAGGATTAGTATAAATGGGTGGTTGATGTTCGGCACAGACTCGGTGGGCCGAAGGGCCTGTTTCAGTGCTGTATCTCTAATCTAATCTAAACTACATTAACGGTGCTATATAAATGGAAGTAGTTGTTGTTTCTGGCAAGGGTCACTTGATACCAATCAGGATGATTTCCCCTTGCGTGGCCCATGGATTTTGAGGCTAACTATAGCAGCCACACTGCTTTCCCAGCTGAGATCAGCAAACCTAGCATAGGTTGGCAATCAAGTCTGCAACCACCTTGTATTTATGGCCCTTACACTATCACGTGGTGCCTTATCCATGTGGGGGAAGGGAGGAATGGTGGATTGCATTACAGCTTGTTAAAGAATATTCAATATGTTCAGGTGCTTCTTACTTGAAGAATTTATATGAACACCCTTTTGATGTTGAGCTCATTGCAACATGAGCCTTTTATTATACAGTGGAGAGACTATAATATGTCTGATGCTGAGATGAAATCCCGTTCCTCGAGGTGCTGTTAAAATTAAGCGTTAATTTTTTTAAGTCATTGATGTGTTATGTTTTAAAATCATCACACAAATATAGTTTTCAATTTAACAAAACAATCTGTGAATTAATCAAGTCCTAGTCATTACGACACAGAAGGAGGCCATTCGCCTCATCGAGTCTATGTCTAATCGGCAAAATTGATTTCACAATTGCTTCCTAGAATTAGTCTACGTCTTTTCAAGTGAATTTTTAAACTGAGAAATTGATAACTGAATGGGTTATGCAATCAGAAGAAAAGTTTACAAACTAATTTCCAAAATAATTTAAGTTTGAAAAGATTCGGCTTGGCTAGTGGAAGTGCTTCTGTGCCTATCACCTCATGTTTATTTTTATTGTGAGGCGCACACCAAAACAAAACCAAGAAATGCAAGCCTTCAATGAAGGAAGAAAACAGGGGGCTAAATGCCCTTGTGGGACAAGCAGCACCTGTGCAGTACTTAATCATACAGCTAGATGAGACTTGGCTTGGTCCCTGCTCAGTGCTGAGTTAGCTGGACTCAGGCAGGCCAAGATTTGAGGCACTTCCAATCAGTCCCACTTCCCATGTGCTAACTAGAAAGGGAAGTCAGCCACCAGGATGTGCACTCCTGATCAATATCACCATTTGCTGATCACTTCTAGTACAATAAATTGCAACAAGAGTGTGAAAGACCTCTAGGGAGCACAGATCGGCTGGCAGGATGGGCAGATAGGTCACTGTAGAGAAATAGGACGCAACACATTTGGAAGTTACTAAAGAAAGGATGAAGTCCCTCAAATGGTAAAATTGTGAATGAGGAGTGAAGCTATGGAACCCTAGCATGAAGTCATTAAAAAGGTGACAAAACAAGTGCAATAAGGCTTTAAAAAAAAAAGCAAACTGAGTCCTTTGTTTTATATTCAAAGGCACAGAATACAAAAGCAAGGAGATAATGTGCATCTTGTACAAGTCTTTCAGCCTCAGTTGGAGTGCGGGATATAGACCACTTCGTGGTAGGAAGCATATAAAAACATTGGAAAGATGCTGGGTGGATCCACCAGGATATTGCCAGGGATAAAGGGGGTTTCCGTGGAGAGACTTGAGAAGTTAGGGCTTTTTCCGCTGGAGCTGGAAGCATTGATAGGAAGGCCTGATAAAGTTCTTTCACATTATGAGGTTGAACTAGGGTAAATAGTGATAGATTGTTTCCACCGGTCTGTAACAAGAAGGCACAGGATTAAGATAGTTACAAGAAGATTTAGGATGATTGGACTAAAGAAACATTTGCACAAAGGGTAGTTAGGTTGTGGAATTCTCTGTCAGAAACCATTGTTGAAGCAGAGCTCCTTATGTACTTTCAATGGGAACTAAAATATTTGCTTGAACGAGAGGAATGATGAATGGTACAAAGTGTAGGGTTGCCAACCCTCCAGGATTTCCCTGGATTCTCCAGGAATTAAAGCTTAATATCCTGGACACTGCAGTGAGTAACCTGGGAGGAAAATCACAAGGGCATTAAGAGATATGTGTATTTCATTTACGACCACTTTTACTTATTAGTGATAAAAATATTGTCGATGGAAGAGCAGCTGTTTGACTGGATGGAGGTGGGAGGTCACGCGATGAAACCTCCAGGAATGAGTCCAACCAGAGCAGGAAACCCTCGTGGGTAGTGAGGAAAGCAAGAAGAGTGGAATTAGAGTCTCAGCTGTGGCTTAGTTGGTAACATTGCTGGCTTTGAGTGTGCAGGTTATGGGTTTGAGTCCCAGGCCAGAACCCCCCCAAAAAAAAAAACCCAGGCTGACACTCCAGTGAAGTACTGAGGGAGTGCTGCTCTATCAGAGGCCTCATCCTCAGAGGAGAAATCAAACTGAGGTCTTGCCTGCTCTCAGGTGGACATAAAAGATCTCATGGCGCCATTTTAACGAGGAGTTATCCTCAGTATCCTGGCCAATATTTATCCCTTAACCAACATCACTAATAACAAATTATCTGGTCATTATCACATTGCTGTTTGCTGTGTGAGAATTGACTGCTGTGTTTCCTACATTACAACAGTGAATACACTTCAAAAAGTAGTTCATTGGCTGTAAAGCCCTTTGGGGTGTCTTGAGGTTGTGAAAAGTGCTATAGAATTACAAGTCTTTCTTTCCGTGGCTTAAGCGGGGAAAAACACAAGCAGAGATTTAATGGGCTAAATGCTGCATGATTCTGTTCAGTAATTTCTGCTGGAAAGTGTGTACATATAGACAGACACTGTAGAGAGACAAGGACAAGACTGGGCTCAGCTGTCATGCCCTCGATGGTTGAATGGTCCACTGGCATTTGCTGTCCAGGCTCTCTCAGAATGGGACAGCTTGATGAGGCACAACAGGGAATCCAGCTATGCCTTCAGGTAAAGAGGAGAAAATTGAGAAACAGAACAATATAGAAAGCCATTATCTGAAGCAGTAAGAACCTCTTAATCAGTCTGTGGTTTAGGCCAATCCCATTGTTTAAAAGACAATAGTCAATTCACCAATGGTGGATCCAGTAACTAATGATGCTGCTTTAAAAGATCATAGAGTCATAGATTCATAACGCACAGAAGGAGGCCATTCAGCCCATCGAGGCCATTCAGCCCATCGAGGCCATGCCAGCTCTTTGTAGAGCAATCCAGTCAGTTCCATTCCTCCGCTCTATCCCCGTAGCCCTGCAAGTTTATTTCCCTCAAGTGCCCATCCAATTTCCTTTTGAAATCATTCATCATCTCTATTTCCACCACCCTCATAGGCAGCGAGTTGCAGGCCAATACCACGCACTGTGTAAAAAATTTCCTTCCCACATCCCCCTATGCCTCTTGCCCAAAACCTTAAATCTGTCTCCCCTTGTCCTTGTACCATCAGCCAATGGGAGCAGCTTTTCTTTGTCTACCTTATCAAAATCTCTATCAACTTTAGCATTGCCAACTCTCCAGGATTGTCTTGGAGTCTTCAGGAATTGAAGCTTACTCTCCAGATCACAGTAGAGGCAACCCAGGAGAAAGATATTGGCTTATTAGTCATAAAACTGTTGGAATTTGGAGAAGAAAAGGCTATTTGACTAACAGTCAATCAGGTAATGGAGAGTCTTTTCGCTTTCCAATTGGTATGGAAAGGCATTGCCCCACGAGAATGGACATGTTGAGGGAAGCATGGGGATGGGGCAGTTGGAGGGAGCAGGGCATATGATGAAATCTTGAGTTACATCCAGCTAGAGTTGACAACCTTATCCTGCAAACCTGTAGTACTAGTGATGTGCAGCAAGCAGTTCTTGCAACAATTACATTTTCTACATGCTATTGATTTAGTTGCCGCACAAAAACAACCTGCACTTACGTAGCATCTCTGCCATCGTAAAATGTCCCAAGGCACTTCATAGGAGTATCATCGGACAAAATTTGACACCAAGCCACATAAAGAGATATTAGGACAGGTGATCAAAAAGTTAGATTTTTAGGAGTGTCTTAAAGGAGAAGAGAGAGATGGAGAGGTTTAGGGAGGGAATTCCAGAGTTTAGGCAGCTGAAGACAAGGACACCCTGAAATTTGCTAAACAAAGCTATTTACAAAATTAATTTCACAGGAAGTAGGGTTTAATACTACGCATTTTTCCACCCTGTCACATCCAAAGCATTTCTGTCAAATGTCAATGCCCCTGGAATTAACTCCTGTGCATCACTGTAATCCAATAGGATTCATTTTTCTGTTGCAATGATGGAGGATGGGAGTAAAGGCATGCTACCCAACCTGGACCCGACGACCTGTGTCAGGTTCAGGTCGGGTCAGGCCACACTTCTGGGTCCGGCTTTCGGGCTTGGGTTGGGTCAGGCCGGGTCTGGGGTCGGGCCGGGTGCAGGTCGGACACACAGCAAGAAGTGTTAAAAGTAAAAAACCTACCTGAGCTGGGAGTGCGGGATGACGTCATCATGCTCACGCTGCAGCTGCCTGAAGATTGGGAGTCGCAAGGTAGGTAAAGGGAACATTCTGGTGGTCGGGTCAGGCTCGGGTTGGGTCTGGCTTGAGTCGGGGCTGGTCTGGTTGGGCTCGGGTCGGGTGCGAGAAAAATTGGAGGGACTCAGGCTGGGTTGGGCTCGGATCCGATGAGGTTCCGTTGGGTTTGGGTCGGATTTTTTTTCGTGACCTAAGCGGACCTTTAGATGGAAGTTTCTCTGCCTGGCCTGCTGAATATTTCCAGCATTTTCAGTTTATATTACTATACCTGGGTGGCACAGTGGTTAGCACTGCAGCCTCACAGCTCCAGCGACGTGGGTTCGGTTCTGGGTACTGCCTGTGCGGAGTTTGCAAGTTCTCACTGTGACCACGTGGGTTTTCGCCGGGCGCTCTGGTTTCCTCCCACAGCCAAAGACTTGCAGGTTGATAGGTAAATTGGCCATTGTAAAATGCCCCTAGTGTTGGTAGGAGAATAGTGGGGATGTGGTAGGGAATATGGGATTAATGTAGGATTAGTATACATGGGTGGTTGTTGGTCGGCACAGACTCGGTGGGCCGAGGGCCTGTTTCAGTGCTGTATCTCTCTATGACTCTATACCAAGACTGTTTCAATATGTGCTCCTGTAAGGAGGTCACACAACAGCACTAATGTCACAGAATCGTTACAGTGCAAAAGGAGGCCATTCAGCCCATCGTGTCCGCATCGGCTCTCTAAAAGAGCAATTCCCTCAGTTCCATTCCCCTGCCTTCTCCCCATAACCCTGCACATTCTTCCTTTTCATATAACTGTCTAATTCCCTTTTGAATGCTTCAATTGAACCTGCCTCCACCACATTCTCAGGCAGTGTATTCCTGACCTTAACCACTCACTGAGTGAAAAGGTTTTTCCTCATGTAACTTTTGCTTCTCTTACCAAATACTTTAAATCTGTGCCCTCTCATTCTCGATCCTTTCACAAATGGGAACAGTTTCTATCTATCTACTCTGTCCAGACCCCTCATGATTTTGAATACCTCTATCAAATCACCTCTCAGCCGTCTCTTCTCCAAGGAAAATAGTCCTAAATTCTCCAATCTATCTTCATAACTGAAATTCCTCATCTGTGGAACCATTCTGGTGAATCTTTTCTGTACTCTCTCCAATGCCCTGACGTCTTTCCTAAACTGCGGCACCCAGAACTGGACGCAATACTCCAGCTGAGGCCGAACTAGTGTCTTATACAAGTTGAATATAACTTCCTTGCTCTTGTACTCTATGCTCCTATTAATAAAGCCAAGGATACTGTATGCTTTATTAACTGCTCTCTCAACCTGTCCGGCCACCTTCAATGAATTATGCACATATACACCCAGGTCCCTCTGCTCCTGCACCCCCTTTAGAATTGTACCCTTTATTCTATATTGTCTCTTCATGTTCTTCACATTTCTCTGCAGTGAACTTCATCTGCCACCTGTCATAGTGAAAATAAGGATTGCCCCTTTAAGAACAGCTGCAACTTATGCAAACTAGCATTTCCAGTTCAGAGGTCAAGCAGAATGAAAACAGGCTTTGCACATGCTGTGTGTTCTTCTCTTGTAAGTTGTACAACAACTAAAGAGGCAGCAGGGAAACTGAGGCAAAGTTAACGAGAGCGGAGGTGAGTTGGAGAGACCACTGGAGTAAGGATTCACCCAACATCTGAAAATTCTCCTGAACGAGATTGCTAAAAGTTTAGTGACTATTTGGAGACATTCCCTGGAGAGAGACAGTCGGAGAGCATGACTGTTTTGAAATGAAAGGCATGTTATTGTGAAAATGGGAACATTTGTTGAATCAATCGCAAACTTTCTTTCCTGGTTGCTGAATATATGACAGGGATAAAACCCCACCGTTTTACAAAAAAAAAACTCCAAACCAAGCTAGTGAGAAAATTAACACAAGTCCTTACCAATGGAGTGTACACACCCTCCCTCCAGTGTCAGCTCTTAACCAGGTAAATCACAGCTCAGCAGCAGAGAGTATTAGTACACTTCTCATGGTTTACTTAATGAGGATCAGCCTACACACTGAGTTATTTAACAGGGTTATCTGGAGCCAAGCAGGAGGAATCCAAGCCCTCCACCCACCCCCATGACGCTGCTGCCCCTCTATGTTCATTTGATGCCTTGGCCAATGATGAGCACCCTGGAGGAAGGGGCATCTTGGAACTTGTGACTGAATCGAGTCTGCCTGCCCGCAGTTAGTGAATGCTGTGTTTACATCCACTGCACAAATACAGCAGCAGTGTATTATGCTTGCCAACTCTGATTGGACATGTTCCTGATGATTTCATCTCATGACCTTCCAGTACCAACAGCCCTGCTCGGTTAAACAGCCTGTTCCCCATTTCCAATATTAAATAGAATTATAGAATGGTTACAACACAGAAGGAGGCCATTCAGCCCATCGTGCCAGTGTCGCCTCTCTGCCAGAGCAACTCAGCTAGTCCCACTCCCCTGCTCCTTCCCCATAGCATAGCAATTTTTTTCTCTTCAGTTGCTTATCCAATTCCCTTTTGAAAGCCACGACTGAATCTGCCTCCACCACACTCAGGCAGTGCATTCCAGATCCTAACCACTCGCTGTGTAAAACAAAGTTTCCTCATGTTGCTGTTGGCTCTTTTGGCAATCATTTTAAGTCAGGGTTCTCAACCCTTCTGTCAATGGGAACAGCTTCTCCCTATCCCTTTCCTCTCCAAAATCCTAGTCCCATCTTTCCCGGAGCTCCATGTTTGAATCCCTCCAATCAGGTTTCTGCCCCTGCCACAGTACTGAAACAGCTACCAAAGTGACAAATAACATCCTAAATGACTGTGACAGAGGTAAACTTACCCTCCTCATTTTTCTTGACCTATCTGCAGCCTTTGAAAGGGTTGACCACACCATCCTCCTCCAACGCCTCTCCACTGTTGTCCAGTTGGTTGGGACTGCTCTACCTGGTTCCATTCTTATCTAATTGTAGCCAGAGAATCACTTGCAATGGCCTCTCTTCCAGCTCCCGCACCGTTATACTGGTGCCCCCCCACCAAGGTTCAATCCTTGGCCCCCTCCTATTTCTACATGCTGCCCCTAGGCGACATCATCCAAAAGCACAGCGCTAGTTTTCACATGTATGCTGATGCCACTCAGCTCTACCTTACCACCACTTTTCTCGACTCGTCCACTGTTGCAAAGTTATCAGACTGCTTATCTGACACCCAGTGCTGGATGAGCAGAAATTTCCTCCAATTAAATATTGGGAAGATTGGAGCCATTGTTTTCGGTCCCCACTCCAAACTCCATTCCCTAGCTACTGACTCCATTCTTCTTCCTGGCAACAGTCTGAGATTAAGCCAGTCTGTTCGCAACTTGGTGTTACATTTGACTCCATGGTGAGCTTCCAACGTCACATTTGTGTCATAACTAAGACCGCCTATTTCCACGTCTATAACATTGTCCGACTTCACCCCTGTCTCAGTTCATCTGCTGCTGAAACCCTCATTCATGCCTTTGTTACCTCTAGACTTCACTATTCCAACACACTCCAGGCTGGCCTCCCACATTTTACTCTCCGTAAACTTAAAGTCAGCCAAAACTCTGCTGCCCGTGTCTTAACTTGCACCAAGTCCCGTTCCCCTATCACCCCTGAGCTCGCTGACCTGCATTGGCTCCCAGTCAAGCAATGTCTTGATTTTAAAATTCTCATCCTTGTTTTCAAATCCCTCCATGGCCGCACCCCTCCCTATCTCTGTAATCTCCTCCAGGCCCACAACTCAAGATATCTGCGCTCCTCTAATTCTGGCCTCTTCTGCAACCTTGACTTTAATCGCTCCACCATTATTTGCCATGCCTTCAGTTGCCTAGGTCCCAAGCTCTGGAATACCCTCCCTACATCTCTCAGCCTCACTTTCCTCCTTTAGGACACTCCTTAAAGCCTATCTCTAACCATGCTTTTGGTCATCTGATCCAATATCTCCTTTTGTGGCTCTGTTTTCATACTTTGTTTTATAATGTTCTTGTGAGGCGCCTTGAAACATTAAAGGTGCTTTATAAATATAAGTTGTTATTGTATCTACTCTGAGGGTTAACAATGGGAACAGTTTCACTCTATTTACTCTAATAGGGAGAAATTGTTCCTATTGTTATCCCTATCTTCTCAATCCAAACCCCTCAATGATTTTGAACGCATCTGTCAAATCTCCTCTCAATCTTCTTTAAAGAGAAGATCCCCAGCTTCGCCAATCTATCCACATAGCTGAAGTCTTTCCTCCCTGGAACCATTCTCCTAAATCATTCTGCACCCTCTCTAATGCCTTCATATCCTTCCTAAAGTGTAGTGCCAAAGAATTCACACACTACTCCAGTTGAGGCCCAACCAGAGTTTCATAAAAGTTCATCACAACTTTCTTGCTTTTGTACTTTATCTATAATAAAAACAAAAATGCTCTCAACGAAAGTGAGAAAGAAATGGCACTTTATTTTATGCCCCAATCATTTTCAATCTGGGTTCCTCACAGCAGTGCCCAAGACATTCATCTCCAGTTCTTGGAGACTCCAGAACAATCCTTTCTGTTGTGTTTTGCAATATTTTGTCATTGTATTTTTCTTCCAGGTAAGAACATGTTCAGCATTCATGGCTCAAATCAATTTGTACTCAAAATATAACCTGGTGCTACAAATCGACCAGTTGGCATGGAGTACTGGCACCTTTAGCTATTAGACAGTAATAAAGCAAAACAAGTCTGTGGTATGCATGTATACCAGCTGGAGGTTCCGGATAAAGAAAAGTCATATCTGACAGTAGATATTCACAATAGATTTTTTTTTTTACAGACTTGAAGAAAACATGAAATAAGAGGCCACTTGCTCCCATCAAACAAAAAATAAATAGTGTTTATAACTGCATCAGCCCAACTTAAAATGATAGATTTTTGTTAGGTAAGGGTATTAAGGATTATGGAGTTAAGATATACCTCAGCCATGACCTAACTGAATGACGGAGCAAGCCAGAGGGGCTGAATGACCTACTCCTGTCCCTATGTTCCTGTGCCCATCGATATGAACGCATCAAATGTTAGTGAATTTGAGGCATGCAGTGTACTTGACATAGTCTTGACAGGAGGAGTGATTGCAATGAAGAGCAGCATCGGTTCTGGAATGACTCCAAGCCTTTGGTCTGCGGGAAAATCTGGAATACACTGCCTGAGAGTGTGGTGGAGGCAGATTCAAATCATGGCTTTCAAAAGGGAATTGGATAATTACCTGAAGAGAAAAGATTTGCAGGGCTACGGGGAAAAGGTGGAGGAGTGGGACTAACTCAGTTGCTCCTACAGAGAGCTGGCATGGGCACGACGAGCTGAATGGCCTCCTGTGCTGTAACCCTTCTATGATTCTAAAAGTATGGGCTTACCAAGGACAAAATGGTGTACTGCGTCTACAAGTGCATGAATTATATGAACACATTCAGTCAGCTCATATGTGACACCAGTCCTGGCTTTCTTTCAGGTTAAATGAACCATTATCACTGGGTTTGTCCAAAACTGTTATCAGCTCTTCATGTCTTTTTTTAAAATCCTGCAACGATGGTAGATAGAAAACCAAGGGTTGACTCAACACGATCCACAGCTGCCCATCAAACTAGTCTGACACTATTTGCCCAATGGTGAGGGTGCTTCTATTACCGATGGGATGGGAAGTCCAGTGTTGTTGCCCCCGGATCTCCAACTACAGTGAACAGCAACTTCTTGCTCCTTAACAAGGGAGCCTTAGCTGGAGATGGCACTGTCTGAGGAGGGGGCAGGGAGTAAGCTGTGGGCAGTTAGAGGGTTTGAAGTGACTTCAGGGCCGACAGACAGCCATCAACCAAGCTTTCCAGTGACTCCTGATGCAACATTCAACCTGGCAGTTTCCAGCAGAAGATCGCTGCATCATTTATGTTGCCTTTTATGATTAAACAGCTTGCCAACCATTCACAATTTAGACCCACCCTAACCTGGAGCACAAGGCCAATGATAGCCACCATGGGAAAGTTTCCCTTCAAATGCAATATGTAGCAAAGTAATAAAGCTCAATAATTAAGAAAGGGTTTCATATGTTTTCAACACACACTGCCCGTTTTCTAGTCACCAGCACTGCCTTTTCAACATAGGTCACAGATCTGGGACATATCTAGATCACTGGTTCATCTATTCATTGGTGAATCTTACTGAGCCATCAGATAGATTCTTCATCAAAGTTTTAAAACCCAAGCTTGTCATCAGCTAAATCATTGGCTCCTCAATTATTCTGTCTTCCCCTCTACTTGTTTCACCCTTGGTATTGTCCTATAATTCTGACTCTTCATCCTGATTTTCCAATTTAAAAATACAGTCTGGTTCGAGAGGCTGTAACTCTTACCACCAAAATGGACATAAGTCCGTTTGCTATAGCCTTAACCAGAGAACAGTATGTCATGAGTGAAGGATCCTTGGAAGACAAGTGTGGCCTTGATCTTGAAGCTGTAACTCCTAGCTTTTAGCGGTTGTTTAATAATTTTGGATCAATAGGGAATACGGAGAGCAACTATTAAAATTTACATGACCTTTTGTACTAATTCTGATGTATCTTCCGTGTTAGCATCAGATCCATTTCTCCAGCATATGTATTATTACTTCAATACATCATGGTGATAGCTTCCTCAACTCCCATGAAGAAGCACATATAAACTGAGATGAAACATCCCTACAAAACTAACTCATGAAGACTTAACTCGTTACTCATCAACTACTACTTGTTCAAACTCTTATCCAAACTCAGTTCATATATAGTTCAGAACATATAATGTCATAAATAAATCACACAGGGTTATGGAATGGAGCTACTCACTAAAAATAATCTGCATTTATGTAGTGCCTATTATAACCTTAAGACATCCCAAAGCACTTTACAGCTAATGAAGTACTTTTGAAGTGCAGTCACCATTGAAATGTAGGGAATGCAGGAGTGAATATACACACAGCAAGCTCCCACAAACTGCAATGTGATAATGTGTTTTTACTGATGTTGATTGAGGGATAGAAATTTTCCAGAATACCTGGGATAACTCTGCTGCTCTTCTTTGAAATAATATCATGGAACTTTGTATGTCTACCTGAGAGGGCATACAAAGGCTCAGCTTAATATTTTATCGAAAAACAGCACCTCTGACAGTGCAGCACTCCCTCAATACTTCACAGAAGTATCAACCTCGACTTTGTGTTTAAGTCTCTGGAGCAGGACCTGAACCCACAACTTTCCTAATACAGAGGTAAGAATGCTACTTACTGAGCCATGCCTACACTGGAAGAGTTCCTGCAAGGGTTGTAATTTAATTCTAATAGTGTCATAACATCATGAATGACACTTTGATGTCAAAGGATCTTTCAACATAAACTGCAACTCCATATACTTGCCAAGATTTGCCATTTAGGCATATTTAGAGTATTAGGAACACATAGTCGAAAAGATCAAACTTGCACCAGTGCACTTTAAATGTTGTGTCACACTTTCAATTCATCACTTCCAATTATTCCCATTCTTAGCACCGATTTATATAGCATCAATACAGCAGTAACACAGTGGGTGGCACAGTGGTGCAGTGGTTAACACTACAGCCTCACAGCTCTGGCGACATGGGTTCGGTTCTGGGTACTGCCTGTGCGAAGTTTGCAAATTCTCCCTGTGACTATGTGGGGTCTCCACTGGGTGCTCTGGTTTCTTCCTACAGCCAAAGACTTACAGGTTGACAGATAAATTGGCCATTGTAAGTTGCCCCTCGTGTAGGTAGGTAGTAGGAGAATGATGGAGATGTGGTATGGGTTTAATGTAGGATTAGGATAAATGGGTGGTTGATGGTCAGCACAGACTGGGTGGGCCAAAGGGCCTGTTTCTCTCTATGACACCCTTAATTTATGCTCTCTTCACAGCAAAGATTTAGAAGATGCAAAATCTACAATTGTATGGCTTGTGGGGAGTGTTTACTTTTTAAAATTAATTTTCTGAATGAAGGTGCTCCGACAGTACTGTTAGGTCAGGAGTTCTGAGATATCTGGGAGTTAACAGACGTTAGCTGTGAGTAATACTATCACCCGAGTCAGAAGGTTGTGGGTTCAAGTCCCGCTCCAGGACTTGAGCATAAAAATCTAGGCTGACACCCCAGCACTGAGGGAGTGCTGCACTGTTGGAGGTGCTGTCTTTCGAATGAGACATTAAACCAAGACCCCAGCTGCCCTTTCAGGTGGATGTAAAGGATCCCACAGTGCTATTTTGAAGAAGAGCAGGGGAGTTCTCCCTGGTGACCTGGCCAATATTTATCCCTCAATCAACATCACAAAAAGAAATTATCTGGTAATTGCCACATTACTGTTTGTGGGACCCTGCTGTGAGCAAATTGGCTGCTGCGTTACATTACAACAGTGACTGCAGCTCATTGGCTGTAAAGTGCTTTGGGACATTCTAAAAGGTGCTATATAAATGCAAGTCTTTCTTTCCGACCCAGTGACATTGAAGGAATGGCGATATGTGTCCAAGTTAGGATTGTGTGAGACTTAGAGGGGAACGTGAAGGTGATGGCATTGCCATATATTGTGCAACTTGGGGAGTTAGGGGTTAAGAATCAAACTTACTTGTATCTTGGAGCAAAGGTTTTCCAAGATAAACAGGATGGCTTTGAAGTGTCCTGAGAGGAATGCATAGCCTGTTTTCTGACACGAAAAGTGCTTGTGTAAGTGTAATTTTAGGGGCTAAGGTAATAAATGTAGATGTGTCCATTGGCTATAGTATAGAAAGATAACAGCTGATAAAGCCAGTTCTTCAAAGAGTTTTAAAACTGTCAGGTCAGGAAGCGTTATTTAACAAAATAAATTTGGAGTAAACAATAATGATTTACATGAATTCAAAGAATTTGGGAATATATCGGCCATGAGGTTTTATTTATAATATGTTCCTTTGCTGTGGGCAAACATGGTGTATAAAGCAGCATGGTTTACAGCAGTTCTTTGGAAGCAGAACAGAAATCAAGTAATACTTGAATATTCTTCTAAAATACAGATATGGCCAAAACATTTCTTTCCATTTCTCAGTGTGGCATCCAAAACTCATGGGTGGTTTTGAGCACCAGAGGCATCACCAAATACACAAACAGACCAACAAACAACAAAACAATCACCGGTTCAACTGAGTTAGGCCAGTTTAAATAGCGTTCCTGGCTGTCATGGCCTCGCAGCGTACAACCTGTTCTGAGACTTTGATATCAGCTTGGCAGTCTCACAAAGTCTGCACTGAGTGCTGCTTGAGTGCACAGAGTGTGAAGCTGGGAGATTGGTAAGTGAGGGGATCTTAAGGGTTAATCTCTCTCTAAAGTCTAGTTTTGGTTTACATTTAGCAATTAACTAAAAATTACTGTTTAAGTTAAGAGGTAAGTTAAGTTTCTTTCAGTCTTAAACAGGGATATACAAGCTCTCTGAGAGCAGCTGCAGCAGGTTAATTAGAAAGCTAGCTTAAACTGGTTTATGAGCTCCAGCAAAGCTGACTCATCATTGTTTTTCAGAACATACAAATTCAGCGGTCTCTGAGTGATGCTTGTGTGCACAAAGTGTGCACCAGGAGTTTGGTGAGTGAGGGAGTTTGGTGAAGAGGGTAACTTTAAATTAATTAAGAAAAATAAATTTAATTAACACAATAAAGATGACAGGACAGATGATGTGCCGTGGATGCAGATGCAATCCATGGCAACCACATCTGAAATAAGTGTCTGTGACTTGAGGAGCTTTGGCTCAGAGTTAATGAGCTGGAGGCTGAGCTGCAGAAATTGCGATGCATCAGGGAGAGGGAAAGTTACCTGGACACTTTGTTCCAGAAGGCAGTCACATCCCTTAGGATAGGGTCATCTGATTTGGTCAATGATTAGAGACAAGAGTGTGTGACTGCGAGTCAGGCAGGTAAGGGGATTGAGAAGGTAAGAGTGGAGGAGCCTCAACCCTTGCAATTGAACAACAAGTTTGAAGTTCTTGCAGCTTGTCTGGACATGAGCGAGGTCTGTCGTGTGGATGAGCAGACTGACCATGGCACCATGGTACAGGAAGCTATTCAAGTGGGGGCAGTTAAAAGGAATGTAGTGGGAGTAGGGGACAGTCAAGTCAGGGGATTAGACACTGTTCTCTGCAGCTGAGAGTGAGAATCCAGAAGGCCGTGTTGCCTGCCTCGTGCAAAGGTTTGGGACATCTGCTCAGGGAGAGGAACTTGCAGTGAAAGGGGGAGGATCCAGTCATCATTGTCCATGTAGGTACGAATGACATAGGTAAGACTAGGAAAAAGAGGTTCTGCATAGCGAGTATGAGGAGCTAGGCACTAAATTAAAAAGCAGAACCTCAAAGATAATAATCTCTGGCTTATTACCTGACCCACGTGCAACTTGGCATAGGGTAAATAAGATTATAGAGATGAATGCGTGGCTCAAAGACTGATGTGGGAGAAGTGGGTTCCAGTTCATGGGTACTAGCACCAGTATTGGGGAAAATGGGACCTGTACCTTTAGGACAGACTTCACTTGAACCATGCTAACACCAGCGTTCAGAGTTGTATAACTAGGGAAGTAGAAAGGGCTTTAAACTAAATAGATGGGGGAAGGGATCATGTAGGGGAAGATTGAGTAAATTAAAGGGAAATGACAAGGCATTAGATCAAAGTAGTAATAAAGGTAATGATAATCAAGAGTATGGCAGGAAGGGACAGTAATTGCAAACTTAAGAGTGAGCCAGCAGATATGATCAGAGTTTACAAAAACAGTATAAAAAACTGAATTAAGGGCTCTGTATCTGAATGCCTGCAGCATTTGCAATAAAACAGATGAATTGTCAGCTCAAATAGAAATTCATATGTATAACCTGATAGGCATTACAGAAACATGGCTACAAGGAAACCAAAGCTGGGACCTGAATATCCAAGGGCACATGACATTCAGGAAGGACAGGAAGCTGGGAAAAGGTGATGGGGTAACTCTGTTAAAGAGCGCATTTGTACTGTAGTGAGAGATGACCTTAGTTCTAAAGATCAAGACGTAGAATCGTTTTGGGTGGAACTAAGGAACAGCATGGAGCAGAAAACATTAGTGGGAGTTGTTTATAGGCCAAAACAGCAGTGGTAATATAAATCACAGTGTAGATCAGGAAATTAGAGGTGTGTATAACAAGGGTAATACAGTAATCATGGGGGATTTCAACCTACATATAGACTGGGTAAAACAGATTTGTACTGATGTTGTGGAGGACAAATTCTTGGAATGTATGCAAGATAGTTTTCTAGAGCAGTTTGTTGAGGAACTAACTAGGGAATGGGCTATTTTAGATTTAGATTTAGAGATACAGCACTGAAACAGGCCCTTCAGCCCACTGAGTCTGTGCCGACCATTAACCACCCATTTACACTAATCCTACACTAATCCCATATTCCTACCACATCCTCACCTGTCCCTATATTCCCCTACCACCTACCTATACCAGGGGCAATTTATAATGACCAATTTAACCTATCAACCTGCAAGTCTTTTGGCTGTGCAATGAAAAAAGGCTAATTAATAATATTGTTGTAAAGGAGCTGTTAGGTAAGACTGACCATAATATAATATAATTTTTTATTAAGTTTGAAAGTAATGTAGTTCAATCAGAAACTAGGGTCTTAAATCTTAGCAAAGAAAACCATGAGGATACAAGGGACAAATTGGCTATGGTGGATTGGGAAAGTACATTAAAAGGTATTGACAGTAGACAGGCAAAGGCTTTCATTTAAAGAACTAATGTATAGTTTACAACAAAAATACATTCCTTCTGCAGAAAAACCCAGCAAGTAAAGTGTTCCAACCATGGCTAAAGGAAGAAATCAAGGATTATATCAGATCAAAGGAAGAGGTATAAAAATTTGCCAAAAAAAATGGTAAGCCTGAGGATTGGGAGCACTTTAGAATTCTGCAAAGGAGGATCGAGAAAAAGATTAAGAAAGGGAAAATAGAATTACAATAAACTAGCGAGAAACATAAAAATGGACTACCAAAGCTTCTATAGGCATGTAAAAAAGGAAAAGATTAGCAAAAACAGGCGGAGTCAGGAGAATTTATAATGGAGAATTAGGAAATGGCAGAGAAACTAAACAAATACTTTGTTTCTGTCTTCATGGAGGAAAATACTAAAAACCTTCCAGAGATAATGGAGAATCACGGGACTAGTGTAAATGAAGAACTGCAAGATATTAATACTAGTAAAAAAAATTAGGGAAATTAATGGGACTTAAAGTAGATAAATCCCCTGGACCTGATGATCTACATCCCAGAGTGTGGAAAGTGGTGACTGTAGAGATAATGGATGCATTGGTGGTCATCTTTCAAAATTCTATAGACTCTGGAATGGTTCCTGCAGATTAAAAGGTGGCAATTGTAACCTGACTATTTAGGAAAGGAGGGAGAGAGAAAAGGGGGAAACCAGAGCTCTGTTAGCCTAACATTAGTTGTAGGGAAAATGCTAGAATCTATAATAATGCTAGAATCTATAATAACCGTGGAATCTCCCTGCTCAGCATAGTGGGGAAAGTCTTTGCTCGAGTCGCTCTGAACAGGCTCCAGAAGCTGGCCGAGCGCGTCTACCCTGAGGCACAGTGTGGCTTTCGTGCAGAGAGATCGACTATTGACATGCTGTTCTCCCTTCGTCAGATACAGGAGAAATGCCGTGAACAACAGATGCCCCTCTACATTGCTTTCATTGATCTCACCAAAGCCTTTGACCTCGTCAGCAGACGTGGTCTCTTCAGACTACTAGAAAAGATCGGATGTCCACCAAAGCTACTAAGTATCATCACCTCATTCCATGACAATATGAAAGGCACAATTCAACATGGTGGCTCCTCATCAGAGCCCTTTCCTATCCTGAGTGGTGTGAAACAGGGCTGTGTTCTCGCACCCACACTTTTTGGGATTTTCTTCTCCCTGCTGCTTTCACATGCGTTCAAATCCTCTGAAGAAGGAATTTTCCTCCACACAAGATCAGGGGGCAGGTTGTTCAACCTTGCCCGTCTAAGAGCGAAGTCCAAAGTACGGAAAGTCCTCATCAGAGAACTCCTCTTTGCTGACGATGCTGCTTTAACATCTCACACTGAAGAATGCCTGCAGAGTCTCATCGACAGGTTTGCGTCTGCCTGCAGTGAATTTGGCCTAGCCATCAGCCTCAAGAGAACGAACATCATGGGGCAGGATGTCAGGGGTGCTCCGTCCATCAATATTGGCGACCACGCTCTGGAAGTGGTTCATGAGTTCACCTACCTAGGCTCAACTATCACCAGTAACCTGTCTCTAGATGCAGAAATCAACAAGCGCATGGGTAAGGCTTCCACTGCTATGTTCAGACTGGCCAAGAGAGTGTGGGAAAATGGCGCACTGACACGGAACACAAAAGTCCGAGTGTATCAGGCCTGTGTCCTCAGTACCTTGCTCTACGGCAGCGAGGCCTGGACAACGTATGCCAGCCAAGAGCGACGTCTCAATTCATTCCATCTTCGCTGCCTTCGGAGAATACTTGGCATCAGGTGGCAGGACTATATCTCCAACACAGAAGTCCTTGAAGCGGCCAACATCCCCAGCTTATACACACTACTGAGTCAGCGGCGCTTGAGATGGCTTGGCCATGTGAGCCGCATGGAAGATGGCAGGATCCCCAAAGACACATTGTACAGCGAGCTCGCCACTGGTATCAGACCCACCGGCCGTCCATGTCTCCGTTATAAAGACGTCTGCAAACGCGACATGAAATCGTGTGACATTGATCACAAGTCGTGGGAGTCAGTTGCCAGCATTCGCCAGAGCTGGCGGGCAGCCATAAAGACAGGGCTAAATTGTGGCGAGTCGAAGAGACTTAGTAGTTGGCAGGAAAAAAGACAGAGGCGCAAGGGGAGAGCCAACTGTGCAACAGCCCCAACAAACAAATTTCTCTGCAGCACCTGTGGAAGAGCCTGTCACTCCAGAATTGGCCTTTATAGCCACACCAGGCGCTGCTTCACAAACCACTGACCACCTCCAGGCGCGTATCCATTGTCTCTCGAGATAAGGAGGCCCAAAAGATAATAATGTGATAACAGGACACTTAGAAAATAACTGTAGGATTGGGCAGAGTCAATGTGGATTTATGAAAAGGAAAATCATGTTTAACAAAGCTGTTGAGTTTTTGAGGCTGTAACTAGCAGAATAGATAATGGGGAACCGGAGGACGTGGTATATTTAGATTTTCAGAAAGCTTTTGATAAGGTCCAACACAAGAGGTTAGTGAACAAAATTAGAGCACATAGGATTGGGGGGTGGGGGGGTGGGTGGGAATATACTGGCATGGATTGAGAACTGGTTAACGGATAGAAAAGAGAGGAGGAATAAATGTGTCATTCTCAGGTTGGCAGGCTGTGACTAGTGGGGTACTGCAAGGATCAGTGCTTGGGCCCCAGCTAGTCATAATCTATATCAATGATTTCGATGTGGGGATTAAATATAGTTTCCATGTTTTCAGATGACACAAAACTAGGTGCAAGTGTGAGTTGTGAAGAGGATGCAAAGAAGCTTCAAGGGGATTTGGAGAGGCTAAGCGAGTGGGCAAAAATTTGGCAGATGGAATACAATGTGGAGATATGTGAGGTTCTCCACTTTGATAAGAAAAACAGAAATACAAAGCATTTCTTAAATGATGAGAAGCTGAGAAGTGTTGAACTTCAAAGGGACTTGGGTGTCCCTGTTCATGAGTCACTAAAAGCAAACATGCAGGTAGAGCAAGCAATCAAGAAGGCAAATGGTATGTTGGTCTTTATTACAAGAGGATTTGAGTATAGGAGTAAAGATGTCCTACTGTAATTGTATAGAGCCTTGGTGAGTCCGCACCTGGAGTATTGTGTGCAGTTTTGGTCTCCTTACCTAAGGAAAGATATACTTGCCATAGAGGGAATGCAACAAAGGTTCACCAAACTAATTCCTGGGATGGAGGGATTGTCCTATGAGGAAAGATTAAATAGAACGAGCCTTTATTCTCTGGAGCTTAGAAGAATGAGAGGTGACCTCATTCAAACATACAAAATTCTTACAGGCCTCGACAGGGTTGTTGCAGGAAGAAGGTTTCTCTTGGCTGGGGAGTCTAGAACCAGGGGACCCAGTCTCAGAATAAGGGGTAGGCCATTTAAGACTGAGACAAGGAGGAATTTCTTCAGTCAGAGGGTGGTGAATCTTTGGAATTCTCTGCCCCAGAGGGCTGTGGAGGCTCAGTCATTGAGTGTGTTCAAGACTGAGATTGATAGATTTCTACATATTAAAAACATCAAGGGTTACGGGGATAGTGCAGGAAAATGGTGTTGAAGTAGATCAGCCATGATCTCATTGAATGGTGGAGTGGGATCGGAGGGCTGAATGGCCTACTCCTGCTTCTATTTCTTATGTTATTATGGCCAGTGTGGGAAATGCTAAATGCTAATGTTTTAATTCGTTCCTGGGATGTGGGCATCGCTGGCTAGGACAGCTTTTATTGCCCATCCCTAATTGCCCTCGAGAAGGTGGTGGTGAGCTGCCTTCTTGAACCACTGCAGTCCATGTGGGGTAGGTCCACCCACAGTGCTGTTAGGAAGGGAGTTCCAGGATTTTGTCCAGCGACAGTGAAGGAACGGCGATATAGTTCCAAGTCAGGATGGTGTGAGACTTGGAGGGGAACTTGCAGGTAGTGGTTTTTCCATTTGCTGCCCTTGTCCTTCTAGGTGGTAGAGTTTGCAGGTTTGGAAAGTGCTGTCTTGGTGCATTGCTGCACCTTGTAGATGGGACACAGTGCTGCCACTGTGCATCGGTGGTGGAGGGAGTGAATGTTTGTAGATGGGGTGCCAATCAAGCGGGCTGCTTTGTCCTGGATGGTGTCGAGCTTCTTGAGTGTTGTTGGAGCTGCACCCATCCAGGCAAGTGGAGAGTATTCCATCACACCCCAGACCTGTGCTAAAAATGCTCAGCTTGTGCAGTCGGAGCTGCTCTTCTGAGTTTGGAGCTTGGGACAAGTAACTGGGACAGATTACTCTGAAATGAACTAATGCTGTGCCTGACCTCGGAGTACCTGAAACAGAGAGTGTTCTATTCTCAGACACTAACATCCTTCACCTTGCTGAGCACATAATTCAGGAAACAACTTTTTTTTTTAAATTGCTATTTTAATGAGTTGATGCAGCTATTTTATTTTTGCAGTGTCTGCTATAGTGGTTTTGTAAACATTTTTATTATACAGCTCTCTTGACAGTGGCAGTGCTCCTCCGAGAGTGGGGAATGATTCTGTGCATTTGACTCATTAAAACAATGGGAAAGCTGAAAGCTAATAGACATATGGGTTTGCAAATGAATTTGCAGCTCAAAGATAGAACGAATCAATGGAACAAACAATAATAAAGTCTCCCTCAGAAACACTGTATTGTTTTAACAATGTGATTTGCATCGTAATCTCTAAAACAATGGCTGTGGTCAGAATGGGGAGCTTTGTTTCTGATGCCTGGTGCACAGGTTCAATACAAATCTGTAGGAATTTTGTCAAAATCCAAGGAGAATGTTATCAGGTTCTAAGGAAACCACCTGGGATAATGCATCCACAAAGCAAGAAATGTGCTACCGATGGGTTTTGTTTGTGAATATTTGGGATTTTTGTTGAATATTGAAGCAATGAATGACATAGTAGAAGAATCTTTCCCCTCAGCGGCCAAAGGGCTGATTAGTACAGTGGGTTAGGGAGAGAGGAAATTTTCACTCATCAGTTTGGGGTGCATTGAACCCAGACCTTAGGCTCCAGTACGGCCCTCAGCCCATAGGCCTCACTGTACCAGCCAGTCCTATACACTCACGTTACAAGGGGCTGGATCATGGGTTTTAACTTCTAGGGCTTGAGTTGAAATGCAGCAGAGACCAATGGGGTGAAAATCTCCTGTGTCTGCAGGCTGTAAGGGTCCAATGGAAAATTAGTTAGGGCATTTCTCAATCCCCTTCCTAGTGGGGATTGGTCCACATGACAGAGACTAGCATTCAGAAGAAGATAAAGCTGTGCAGGAGAAGCATTTTCAGTGTCAAATACCTCTCCCTCCCCTATGCCAATTTAAGTAAAGAAAAATACCTTTAAAACACTGCTACCAAGCAAAGATGAGTTTAAATTCAGAATGGTTCTTTTCTCGGTGGAGAGCTGAAAAGACTCGATAGAGAATAGCTGCTGGATGAGTCAGTCAGTAACCCAAAGGGGCAATATGAATCTTTTCTGATTCTGGATGCTCAGTTGCGAGAGGTGTGTGTGTGTGAATGCCAGTGCTGACCTTCGGCACAGCTGTGAAATCCCATGGCAGCTACAGCCCTGCTGTGTAACCTTTAATTTCTGACTATTTTTTCCCCTAATTAGTTGAGTCATGATCTGCTGCTATAAGTAAGTCAGAGAAGACCTGCATCTCCAAAGCACCTTTCATGACCTCAGGATACCCCAAAGTGCTTTACAGCCAATAAAGCATATTTGATGTGTAATCACTGTTGTAACATAGCAGCCAATTTGTGCACAGCAAGCTCCCACAAACAGCAATATGATAAGACCCAACATGGCATTGGTTGAGGGATAAATCCTATCCAGAAAACCAGTGAGAACTCTCCTGCTCTTTAATTAATGACAACAGGATATTTTACATCCACCTGCAATTACAGATGGGGCCTCAGTTTAACATCTCATCCAAAAGATGGTACCTCCATAAATAGGGAGCACTGCAGTCAGTAATGCACTGATAAAAAAGCAGAACAAGTTGAGACAACGAGATAAATCCAGGCAGCATCAGCTGTGAACTCCCAAACATCTCAGCGGAAAATACTGTTTGCCATTATTTGACCAGATTTGAGATTTTACATTTGACCCAAGAAGCAAGTAATCTTCACTCTACACAAGGAATTCTTCAAGAGTACTCCTACATCGAGGGGGGAGGAATTACTCTGCTTTTTCCAATGAATCCCTTGAGGAATATAAAGACAGTAGGAAGGAACTTAAGCAAGGAGTCAGGAGGGCTAAAAAGGGTCATGAAAAGTCATTGGCAAACAGGATTAAGGAAAATCCCAAGGCTTTTTATAAGGAAAATCCCAAGGCTTTTTATACGTATATAAAGAGCAAGAGGGTAACCAGGGAAAGGGTTGGCCCACTCAAGGACAGAGAAGGGAATCTATGTGTGGAGCCAGAGGCAATGGACGAGGTACTAAATGAGTACTTTGCATCAGTATTCACCAAACAGAAGGACTTGGTGGATGATGAGCCTAGGGAAGGAAGTGTAGATAGTCTCAGTCATCTCATTATCAAAAAGGAGGAGGTATTGGGTGTCTTGCAAAGAATTAAGGTAGATAAGTCTCCAGGGCCTGATGGGATCTACCCCAGAATACTGAGGGAGGCAAGGGAAGAAATTGCTGGGGCCTTGACAGAAATCTTTGCATCCTCATTGGCTACAGGTGAGGTCCCAGAGGACTGGAGTATAGCCAATGTTGTTCCTTTGTTTAAGAAGGGTAGCAAGGATAATCCAAGAAATTATAGGCCGGTGAGCCTTACGTCAGTGATAGGGAAGTTATTGGAGAGGATTCTTCGGGACAGGATTTACTCCCATTTGGAAACAAACAAACTTATTAGCAAGAGGCAGCATGGTTTTGTGAAGGGGAGGTTGTGTCTCACTAACTTAATTGAGTTTTTTGAGGAAGTGACGAAGATGAAGGAAGGGCAGTGGATGTTATCTATATGGACTTCAGTAAAGCCTTTGACAAGGTCCCTCATGGCAGACTGGTTCAAAAGGTGAAGTCACACGGGATCAGAGGTGAGCTGGCAAGATGGATACAGAACTGGCTCGGTCATAGATGACAGAGGGTATCAGTGGAAGGGTGCTTTTCTGAATGGAGGGATGTGACTAATGGTGTTCCGCAGGGATCAGTGCTGGGACCTTTGCTGTTTGTAGTATATATAAATGATTTGGAAGAAAATGTAGCTGGTCTGATTAGTAAGTTTGCGGACGACACAAAGGCTGGTGGAGTTGCGGACAGTGATGAAGATTGTCAGAAGATACAGCAGGATATAGATCGGTTGGAGACTTGGGCAGAGAAATGGCAGATGGAGTTTAATCCGGACAAATGGGAGGTAATGCATTTTGGAAGGTCTAATGCAGGTGGGAAGTATACAGTAAATGGCAAAACCCTTAGGAGTATTGACAGGCAGAGAGATCTGGGCGTACAGGTCCACAGGTCACTGAAAGTGGCAACGCAGGTGGATAAGGTAGTCAAGAAGGCATACGGCATGCTTGCCATCATCGGTCGGGGCATAGAGCACAAGAATTGGCAAGTCATGCTGCAGTTGTACAGAACTTTAGTTAGGCCACACTTAGAATATTGCGTGCAATTCTGGTCGCCACACTACCAGAAGGACGTGGAGGCTTTGGAGAGGGTACAGAAGAGGTAGTCCAGGGACCAGTGGGTCCACTCAGAAAGACAAAGAGTGTAGTGAGGTATTGGGGAAGGTAGCACTGTCGCAGAGGACAGATGGGCACGGAGAAGGGTTAAAGTGCGTATACTTCAACGCAAGAAGCATCAGGAATAAGGTGAGTGAATTGAAGGCGTGGATGGGCACTTGGGACTACGATGTTGTGGCCATCACTGAAACGTGGATAGGTGAGGGGGAGGAATGGTTCTTGGAGGTACCTGGTTATAGATGTTTTCATAAGATTAGGAATGGTGGTAAAAGAGGTGGGGGGGTGGCATTGTTAGTTAGAAATAGTGTAACAACTGCTGAAAGAATTTTCGAGGAGGATCTGCCGACTGAGGCACTGTGGGCTGAGGTCAGGAACAGGAAAGGAGCAGTCACCTTGATGGGAGTTTTCTATCGGCCCCCCAATAGCAGCAGGGAGGTGGAAGAGCAGATTGGGAAACAGATTTTGGAAAGGAGCAGAAGTCACAGGGTAGTAATTATGGGGGATTTCAACTTCCCAAATATTGATTGGCAACTCTTTAGATCGAATAGTTTGGATGGGGTAGTGTTTGTGCAGTATGTCCAGGAAGCTTTTCTGACTCAGTATGTAGACTGCCCGACCAGAGGGGAGGCAATATTGGATTTGGTACTAGGTAATGAACCAGGGCAAGTGATAGAGCTGTTGGTGGGCGAGCACTTTGGAGATAGTGATCACAATTCTGTAGCATTCACTGTGGTAATGGAGAGGGATAGGTATGTGCAACAGGGCAAGGTTTACAATTGGGGGAAGGGTAGATATGATGCTGTCAGGCAGGAACTGAGGAGCATAAGTTGGGAGCATATGCTGGCAGGGAAGGGCACGGTCGAAATGTGGAACTTTTTCAAGGAGCAGATAGTAGGGGCCATTGATAAGCATGTCCCTGTCAGACAGGGAAGGGATGGTCATGTGAGGGAACCGTGGTTGACAAGAGAGGTTGAGAGTCTTGTTAGGAAGAAGAAGGATGCGTATATAAGGTTGAGGAAAAAGGGCACAGGCATAGCTCTGGAGGGATACAAGATGGCCAGGAAGGATCTGAAGAAAGGGATTAGGAGAGCTAAGAGAGGGCATGAAAAATGCTTGGCGGGTAGGATAAAAGAAAACCCCAAGGCCTTTTACGCGTATGTCAGAAATATGAGGATGACTAGGGGGACCGTAGGTCCGGTCAAGGACAATAGCGGGAGACTGTGTGTTGAGCCGGAAGAGATAAGTGAGGTTTTGAATGAGTACTTCTCTTCGGTATTTACGAATGAGAAGGGGTGTATTACTGAAGAGAACGGTGTGAAACAGACTGGTAAGCTCGAGGAAGTGCTCGTTAGGAGGGAAGATGTGTTGGGGTTTTTGAATAACTTGAAGATAGACAAGTCTCCCGGGCCTGACGGGGTATATCCAAGGATGTTATGGGAAGCAAGGGATGAAATTGCAGAGCCGCTGGCAATGATCTTTTCATCTTCTCTGTTGACGGGGGTGGTACCAGGTGATTGGAGGGTGGCAAATGTTGTGCCCCTGTTCAAGAAAGGAAATAGGAACAACCCTGGGAATTACAGGCCAGTTAGTCTTACTTCGGTGGTAGGCAAGTTGATGGAAAAGGTGCTGAGGGATAGGATTTCTGAGCATCTGGAAAGACACTGCTTGATTCGGGACAGTCAGCACGGTTTTGTGAGGGGTAGGTCTTGCCTCACAAGCCTGATTGAATTCTTTGAGCAGGTGACCAAGCAAGTGGATGAGGGTAAACCAGTGGATGTGGTGTACATGGATTTTAGTAAGGCATTTGATAAGGTCCCCCATGGTAGACTTATGGAGAAAGTCAGGAGGCATGGGATAGTGGGGAATGTGGCCAGTTGGATTAAGAATTGGCTAACTGATAGAAGGCAGAGAGTGGTCTTAGATGGTAAATACTCAGCCTGGAGCCCAGTTACCAGTGGCGTGCCACAGGGATCAGTTCTGGGTCCTCTCCTGTTTGTGATTTTTATTAACGACTTGGATGAGGAAGTCGAAGGGTGGGTCAGTAAATTTGCAGATGATACAAAGGTTGGTGGAGTTGTGGATACCGAGGAGGGCTATTGTCGTCTGCAAAGGGACTTGGATAGGTTGCAGTGTTGGGCTGAAAAGTGGCAGATGGAGTTTAACCCTGAAAAGTGTGAGGTCGTCCATTTTGGAAGGACAAACACGAATGCAAAATACTGGGTTAACGGTAGGGTTCTTGGGCATGTGGAGGAGCAGAGAGACCTTGGGGTCTATGTGCATAGATCGTTGAAAGTTGCAACTCAAGTGGATAGGGCTGTGAAGAAGGCATATGGGGTGTTAGCGTTCATTAGCAGAGGGATTGAATTTAAGAGCCGTGAGGTGATGATGCAGCTGTACAGGACCTTGGTAAGGCCTCATTTGGAGTACTGTGTGCAGTTCTGGTCGCCTCATTTTAGGAAGGATGTGGAAGCCTTGAAGAGGGTGCAGAGGAGATTTACCAGGATGTTGCCTGGAATGGAGAATAAGTCTTACGAGGAAAGGCTGAACATTCTAGGCCTCTTCTCATTAGAACGGAGAAGGATGAGGGGTGACATGATAGAGGTTTATAAGATGATCAGGGGAATAGATAGGGTAGACAGTCAGAAACTTTTTCCCCGGGTGGAGCAAAGCGTTACAAGGGGTCATAAATTTAAGGTGAAGGGTGGGAGATATAAGGGGGATGTCAGGGGAAGGTTCTTTACCCAGAGAGTGGTCGGGGCATGGAATGCCTTGCCTGGGGAAGTTGTTGAGTCAGAAACTTTAGGGACTTTCAAACGGCTTTTAGATAGGTATATGAATAAAGGAGAATGATGGGGTATAGATTAAATTGTCCTTGACAGAGGACAAAGGATCGGCACAACATCGTGGGCCGAAGGGCCTGTTCTGTGCTGTATTTTTCTATGTTCTATGTTCTATGTTACATTAGCTATGAGGAGAGGTTGGATAAACTCGGATTGTTTTCACTGGAACGACGGAGGTGGAGGGGCGACATGATAGAGGTTTACAAAGTTATGAGCGGCATGGACAGAGTGGATAGTCAGAAGCTTTTTCCCAGGGTGGAAGAGTCAGTTACTAGTGGACATAGGTTTAAGGTGAGAGGGGCAAAGTTTAGAGGGGATGTGCGAGGCAAGTTCTTTACACAGAGGGTGGTGAGTGCCTGGAACTTGCTGCCGGGGGAGGTGGTGGAAGCAGGTACAATAGCGACGTTTAAGAGGCATCTTGACAAATACATGAATATGATGGGAATAGAGGGCTACGGACCCCGGAAGTGCAGAAGGTGTTAGTTTAGGCAGGCATCAAGATCGGCGCAGGCTTGGAGGGCCGAATGGCCTGTTCCTGTGCTGTACTGTTCTTTGTTCTTTGCTTATCAATCTTATCAATCAAGCTGGAACAAACACTAATGAAAATTGAACTCACTTCCAGAAGAGTCAGTCTTTGAGCCTAGCTTTCAACTGTTCTCTTTCAAAGGGACGTTCCAATTTTAAAATAAGCACCTAAAAAAGGCAGCAATATAGTGCAAAATTCTGAAGGTGGAATAAAAATTGGCAGATTTGCCATTTTTACAGAAAACTCCCACCCAAGGTTGACCTGGAGCCGGATTTTGAAAGCAGGGTTGCGAACTCGACACCCAGATGAATTCGCGTCCCAACCCTGCACCTGAGCTCCATTGCTCTCAATGCTATTTTTAAATGTAAACGCCCTAATTGGGCAGGAGGCAAGCAGAGCACCCAATTAGAGGTACTGAGCGTCTCCGGGGGGCGGGAGCTGCTTACCTGGTGCCAGCCATATTGGGGGCCGCCGCTGCCTAGCTGAAGAGAGCAGGCAAAACCTTAAAGGGCCAGCAGCGTCCTCAGGAATGGAAGGGGTCATGCAGGCTAGTTGACGGTAGAGGGCTTGAACCAAAGCCGTAGGTCCAGGAAAGGGCAGCTTAAATTAAATGGAGAGAAAGATTCTGATGTCCCCGCAGCAAACCCGACAGCTGTGCACTAATGTGCACCAGACTGTTCAAGTTTGCCAAAGTAAAGATTGAAAATTCTAATCATGGCCGCACAGGCCCCTTACTAAGCTTCTTAAGGAGCCATTAATTGGTGCGGAGCCGTTTCCTGTTCCCTCTCCCACTTTGAAAATTCAAAACGGTCCTGGAGGTGTCAGGATTTCGTGATGACATCCAGGACCACAATTTTAAAATCCCAGCTGCATCGGGTCTCGACCCCACAGCCCTTTGTAAAACCAGCTCCTGAATTTCACTCTTCCGACACATTGTAGGTTAAGTTTGTGTTGCCAATTCACATTTTTCGCTGGTATGTTTGAGATGTTCAGTGACATCAAACACACTTGCAAAACAGCTGAACGGACTCAGCCGCATGAACCTTAAGTTACTGGAACTAATCATAAGAATGCAGGGAAAATCTCTCCAGCGACAGGTCAAGAACACCACTTTCCTGGTCAGATACTAATTCCAGGCTCCCTAAATTCATTCATTTTATAACACTATGCTTTTGGTTGTAAAGGAAATTGGACTTTGGCCTACAGTGATCTGTCAGGCAGCTAAAATCAGCCTCATAGTGGGCATGCCTCTTGTCTAAGTATAACGCCCTGGCGTAAGCAGTTAGGAGCAAGGAAATCCAATAGACCTGGATGGCCAGAATAGTAGCTGCCGAAGTTCTGGATGCCCATAAAATGGCTGGTGAGGAAACTCTTGAAGCTGCACATAATAGCTGTTGAATTGCATTACCTGGAGGCCCAAGCAGGTTTTATTATATATTTTTTTTTTTGTAGGAGAGTTTCCATTTTTGTGTTAAAACTTCGGAATCTATATTTTTAAAAACTAAAAAGGATTTCATGGATATTGAGTCATCTGGAGATTGCTGAACTTTGGGTGGACAAGGAAGGTGAACAAAAGGGTTGACCAGTAAACAAGTCCTGGAAAACATGTGATTTCAAGTAAACACCACAGGGGGTTCTAACCTGAAGGGGCAGATGCTTACAAGGAAATGAGACACCACGAAATATGTCTGTCACAGGATTGTTGCTGAACAGTTTTTAGTTTTAATTTGAACTGTTAAAAGCCAGCTTTTTTTGGACTAAAAGAGTTGTTGGAGGTCAGAAGAACATCCAGGCCACTGTTACTTCTCTTTGAAGAGTCCCTGCTATTGAAAAGCAAAAGACTGTATGAAGTTGTATTCTTGCCATCTATACTTTGAAGATATCCTGAATAGTTGCAGAAATCTTGCATCTTAAAAAAAAACTTTTTATTAAACGTGTGAGGACTGAAACCTCTGTTCCTGCACATCTGATGGAAGACCTATGTGAAGCCTTCTGTAGTTGAATTTCTTTGAACGCCTACCAAAACAGACTGTTCATCAACATCGTCTGGAAAGATTCTTATTGACAGTCCAATTCGACTTTAGAACACCTTGCCAAAACAAAGGACTTCCGTATTCAGTATATGTTTTTTTTTTATAGTCCTTCTATTTCTTTGTAACGCTGTAAACAAAAATTCCTTTTTTTTCCCAGTTAACTATTTTTTGGATGTATGTGCATGAGGGCTAGGATAGATATATGGGGCTTTAATATCTCAATTCACATATATATTTACTTCATTATTGGTTAAGATTTGCTTTATAATAAACGGATAATTTTGTTGCTTATAAAAGAAACCTGGTTGGTGTGCTTTATTTTGGGGACAAATAGAGTATCTAATCGGCTGTTTCAGTAAGTGGGAAAATTTATTGATATGCTGTGACCTGTGGAGAAGTGTTTGTTTAGAGATACAGCACTGAAACAGGCCCGTTGGCCCACCGAGTCTGTGCTGACCAACAACCACCCATTTATACTAATCCTACATTAACCCCATATTCCCTACCACATCCCCACCATTCTCCTACCACCTACCTACACTAGGGGCATTTTACAATGGATAATTTACCTACCAACCTGCAAGTCTTTGGCTGTGGGAGGAAACCAGAGCACCCGGCGGAAACCCACGCACAGGCAGTACCCAGAACTGAACCCGGGTCACTAGAGCTGTGAGGCTGCGGGACTAACCACTGCGCCATTGTGCCGCCCACTGAATTAACAGTGCACTCCTCCCGCCTTGGTCATAATATTTCTAGATGTATATTAATTTATTGAAGGTCCAGCAGCTAACATAAGCTCTGCACCTTCAGCTGGTTGATGGAATACAATGCATTTTCAGGAACATGGTGACAATAGACTCAGGTCTGCTCCAGTGCTGCTACAGAGGAATTCTTGGTGTCTGCTCTTTGCCTGGTCAGGAGGCTCAAATCTACGCTAGCCAGTTGCCCAGTGACCAACTTGCATATATCCCTCTCAAATAGGGAAGGCAGTTTCCACACATGTCATGATAGACGGTTAACCAAAAATAACAAGGTGTTTCTACATTTCACCATCACTCAGTGCTCTATTAGTGGGTTGAGACCTTCATTCCCTTCTACCTGAACTCTGTTGTCAGAGGTGAAAGGTTAGCATTGCAAATGCACTATAAGACTAGAGAAGGACAATGAGCAATCTTGTGTTTCCTCATTCAAGGCTATTTTTAACTCTGTGGACCCTTCAATCTCACATTGGTCTTACATAACGTGGGTCTTCTATTCCTTATATCTTTTTTCACCAAAGGACAGTCACCATCACATATAAATACTTACAATTAAGCTGACAACTCCGATCCTCTATTCTAACAACAGCATCCCACACACTCCCCTGTTCTTCACCGAGAAAAGATCTCAGGAGCGAAACAGGTTTGAGGGGAGCAGAGGAAAATCTCAGGATAGAAAATGCTCTCACCTGCATCATTTCAACAGATA
The DNA here is from genome assembly GCF_036365525.1 of Heterodontus francisci. Classification (NCBI taxonomy): domain Eukaryota; kingdom Metazoa; phylum Chordata; class Chondrichthyes; order Heterodontiformes; family Heterodontidae; genus Heterodontus; species Heterodontus francisci. The sequence continues at coordinate 79,501,500 of NC_090388.1, forward strand.
CTTGCAAATGAGACCTTACAGAAGGCATTTGATAAGGTGCCACATCGAAGGTTATTATGGAAAATAAAAGCTCATGATGTAGGTGGTAACATTTTGGCATGGATAGAAGATTGGCTAGCTAACAGGAAACAGAGAGTAGGCATAAATGGGTCATTTACTGGTTGGCAAGATGTAATGAGTTGTGTGCCACAGGGATCAGTGCTGGGGCCTCAACTTTTTACAATTTATTTAAATGACTTGGATGAAGGAACCGAAGGTATGATTATTACATTTTCTGATGACACAAAGACAGGTAGGAAATTAAGTTGTGAACTGGACATGAGGAGGCTACAAAAGGATATAGATAGGTTAAATGAGTGGACAAAGATCTGACAAATGGAGTATAATGTGGGAAAATGTGAAATTGTCCATTTTGGCAGGAAGAATAAAAAACAAGCATATTATCGAAATGGTGAGAGATTGCAGGGCTCTGATATGCAGAGGGATCTGGGTGTCCTGGTGCATGAATCGCAAAAGGTTAGTATGCAGGTACAGCATGTAATTAAGAAAGCTAATAGAATGTTATCGTATATTGCGAGTGGAATTAAATACAAAAGTAGGGGGGTTATGCTACAGTTATACAGGGCATTGGTGAGACCACATCTGGAGTACTGTGTACAGTATTGATCTCCTTATTTAAGGAAGGATGTAAATGCATTGGAAGCAGTTCAGAGAAGGTTTACTAAACTAATACCTGGAATGAGCGGGTTGTCTTATGAGGAAAGGTTGGACAGCCTAGGCTTGTATCTGCTGGAGTTTAGAAGAGTAAGAGGTGACATGATTAAAGCATATAAAATTCTGAAGGGTCTTGACAGGGTGGATGTGGAAAGGATGTTTCCCCTTGTGGGAGAATCTAGAACTAGGGGTCACTGTTTAAAAATAAGGGATCGCCAATTTAAGACAGAGATGAGGAGAAATTTTTTCTCTCAGAGGGTCGTGAGTCTTTGGAATTCTCTTCCTCAACAGGCAGTGGAAGCAGAGTCTTTGAATAGTTTTAAGGCAGAGGTAGATAGATTCTTGATAAGCAAGGGGGTGAAAGGTTATTGGGAATCAGTGGAAATGTGGAGTTGAAGGTTACAATTAGATCAGCCATGATCTTATTGAATGGCAGAGCAGGCTTGAGGGGGCGAGTGGCCTACACCTGCTCCTAATTCTTATGTTCGTATGTACAAAAAGCTTGCTTAAATATGTCCAAAACATATTTTGTGCAATACAGATTTCACCTCTAAAATTGGCCAGCATTCAACAACATTTTGGTGCTTTCAACCAGCTAGATGGTCCTTTTTGTTGGGGGATGCAGAATGTGTTGGACAGGGGTAGGGAGGAGGATGCTTGCCAAGCGAGCTCACTCTGCCAGCACTAAAAATTGCTGCTGAGAGAGTGCTTGATAATAGAGGGTTGCCTTTTGTCGGATATCCAAACGCTGTTTGTGATGGAAACTAAGCAGCGGGTAGATCTGAAGAAGCTATCAATGGTTCAGCTCCATTATACACCTGACGTTGAAAGCTATTTTATAATACTGCTCTTGTTATCATATCCAATTTTCCAGCTCAGTTTGTCATATTAAAGGAGATGAAGAACCTCAAAACAGATTTACAGAAACAACTGCAAGAGAGTAAGGATAGAGGAATGAAAAAAAGAGAGTCAGATCATCTGTAGCTTTGGGGGAGGAAACGGAGAGTAATAACTATGGTTAATGATTCATTTTGTCATCCTTAATGATTATTTCTATTGTCTTTTTTGTATAAAATATTGTTCCTGATATGATGAATAATCAGGAGAAAACTGGATAGGATTGATGTTAATTAGACACAAGACACATTTGCTCTTCCAACAGGTAACACTCCAAATCGAGAGTGCAGATTCATAGTTACCTGTGATTAACAGGCTTTGGTGATGTAGTTTTTATATTGTTGATGCCAGTCTAATGGTGCTCAACTAGAGACCCACATGTACTGCTCTCATTCATTTCTATTACAATGTGCTACTAGTTCCCATTGGGCTCATTGAAGGTCCAATAACAATGGAAGCCTTTGTCTTCCACCATTGAAGTTCTCAGAACCCTTGTACATTTGGGACTTAAATCGCATGGCATTCACGCAATAATGTATTTACTGGCCTTAATCCCATTTCTCCTGAGGCAAGTCACGGAAAAGTTTCAGTGGGTTCCTTCTGACACCCTCCCTCATGTTGTCCTTAATCTTTGACTCCAACATACTGTTCAGAATCAACCTGCTGTCTGAACTTCTAAGATAGTAGAAAAGCACTCTTTTTTTTCCTGCTCCATGTGCTCAGTCCTTGACCTAATCCTGGTCTGTTTTCAGAGCCTTCCTGCTCAAAGTATGTCCTGATTCCTGCTAGGCAGAGGTTGATAGAGTTTACCCAGTCTCCTATAGCATCAATTTCCTTTCCTTCACAGAAAGCTACACTCATCATAGTTCAAAACCGCTATTATTACCAGGTTTGCAAGCTGAGCTCCTGACACTTCCCTCGCTATACCTGGCCAGTTATGATCCAGGTATAACACTTCTCTCATTTTTGCTTCTGTAACATAGTTCAGATTTCTAGCATCTGCAGTAAAAACAGAAAATGCTGGAAATACTCAGCAGATCTGAGAGCATCTGTGGAGATCGAAACAGAGTTAATGTTTCAATTCAATGATCTTTCATCAGAACTGAGAAAAGTTAGAAATGTCATAGGTTTTGAGCATGTGAAAGGCAGGAGGGTGGGAAAAGGACCACAGGAAAAGTCTGATAAGGTGGAGGGGCAGGAGAGATTAAAATGACAAAAGGGTTCATGGTGCAAGGCCAAAGGGAGTGGTAATGGAACAAGTAAAGAAGCAAAAGATATATCTAGAGGAAGTATGAATGACAAATCATGAACATCTGCAAGCTGAAAGCAAAAAAAAATGAGAAAAACAAAAACCAGTAAAGAAAAAGGAAACAAAATGGGGACAGAGATCATGATCCAAAATTGTTGAGCTCAATGCTGAGTCCAGAAAGCTGTAAAGAGATTAATTGAAAGATGAGATGCGGGTTCTCAAGCTTCCATTGAACTTTTGTTCATTGGAATATTTCAGGAGGCCAGGAACAGAAAGGTCAGCGTGGCAGTGCAGCAGACAATTAAAATGACAGGAATGGAAAATGAATGGAAGCCCGGAGTCACACTTACAGACTAAATGGAGGTGTTCCACAAAGTGCTAATCCAATATGCATTTGGTTTCCCCAATGTAGAGCAGACCGCATCGTGAACAATGAATATAGTACACTGAATTGAAAGAAGTACAAGTAAATCGCTGCTTCACCTGGAAGGAGTTAGGGGTCTTGGACGTTGAGAAGGGAGGAGGTAAAAGGGCAGATGTTGCATGGAAAGTTCTCGTAGGAGGGGGAGGGGGTTGTTGGGAATGACTGAGGAGTGGACCAGGGTGTCGTAGATGTAAAAGTCCCTTCGGAATGCTGCAAGGGAAAGATGTGTTTGGTGGCGGCATCATGCTGGAGATGGCGGAAATGGCACAGGATGATCCATTGAGTACGGAACTGGTGGGGTGGAAGGTGAGGACAAGGGGGCCCTATCGTGGCTCTGGGAGGGAGGGGAAGGGGTGAGAGCAGAAGTGCGTGAAATGGAACAAACGATCAAGGGCCCTGTCAACCACGTTGTGGGGGTGGGGGGTGGGGTGGTGGGATATCCTTGGTTGAGGAAAAGGAAGACATATCAGAAGTGCTGGTATGGAAGGTTGCATCATCAGAACAGATGCGACGGTGACAGAGAGTCCTTACAGGAAATGGCATCTTTCCAAGCAAGCACAGAAGATACAACACTTGCCCTTTTACATCCTCCTTTCTCACTGTCCAATGCCCAAAAACTCCTTCCAGGTTAAACAATGACTTACTTGCACTTCTTTCAGTAGCGTTTACTGTATTCGCTGCTCACAATGCGGTCTCCTTTACACTGGGGAGACCAAACATAGATTGGTTGAGTGCTTTGCAGAACACCTCCGTTCAGTTCGCAAGCATGACCCCGAGCCTCTGGTCACCTGACATTTTAATTCTCCACCTTGCTCCCACTCTGACCTCTCTGTCCTTGGCCTCCTGCAACGTTCCAATGAGGCTCAATGCAAGCTCAAGGAACTGCACCTCATCTTTTGATTAGACACTTTACAGCTTTCCAGACTCAACACTGAACTCAACAATTTTAGATCATGACCTCTGCCCCCTTTTTGTTTCCTTTTTCTTTGCTAGTTTTGGTTTTTCTGCCTTGTTTTTTTTTGGATTTTAGATGGCAGCTGTTCATGATCGTGCCATTCACGCCTCTTCTAGATGCATCATTTGTTTCTTTACTTGTCCCATTACCACTCCCTTTTGCCTTACACCATGAGTTCTTTCGTCATTTAACCTCTCTTGTCTTCCACCCTGTCACAGACCTTCCCTTTTGTTCTTTTTCCACACTTCCCCCTTTCACTTGTTTAAAACCTGTTCCATATCTAGCTTTCCCCAGTCCTGATGACCTGAAATGTTAACTCGGTTTCTCTCTCCATAGATGCTACCAGACCTGTTCAGTATTTCCAGCATTTTCTGTTTTTATTTCTCTCACTGTGCCTGGTCAGTTACATTCCAAGTATAACACCTCCATGGTGCTGATATCAAGAAACCATCGTATCCATAAGGTATTTGATTGTTTACATCTGTGTGCTTATACCTTTATAATGCACAATCAATTCTTAACTGGGATTTAATTTCATCCAACTATGAGTCATTCTGTGAAAAGAAGAAAACTATTCTAATCTCAAATCTCACTTGAAGCTTATTAATTGCAGAACTCAGCTCTGCAGCCAGTTTCAGTTAAATTATTTACATCCATCCATGTTTGCTAGCCTTGGTGATAAGAGCTTCACATTGATTGGACAGGTTCATTGAAGAGCCCAATAATACCCCACCTTTGCTAACAGACACCCATTCATATCCATAATAAACATTATCGCACACTTGGACATTTGAAGTATTAAATGTCATAGCTCAGCCTATTTACCTTGTTTATCGTCTGAATTCTATCATTCTCCCTTGCTCTAGTCACAAACCGATTGCTTGGTGTTGCTGGTAGATTTTAGAATAGTATCCTCTATAGTGTCTAATTGCATGTTCTTCCAAGTCCCTGTCTCTTTCCCATATTCCAAACCACTGAAAGAAGGCACTTTGCATAACATACTTCTTTGGGCCTCCTTATCTCGAGAGACAATGGATACGCACCTGGACGTGGTCAGTGGTTTGTGAAGCAGCGCCTGGAGTGGCTATAAAGGCCAATTCTAGAGTGACAGACTCTTCCACAGGTGCTGCAGAGAAATTTGTTTGTCGGGGCTGTTGCACAGTTGGCTCTCCCCTTGCGCCTCTGTCTTTTTTCCTGCCAACTACTAAGTCTCTTCGACTCGCCACATTTTAGCCCCGTCTTTATGGCTGCTGCCCGCCATAACATACTTTGGCCTCATTACATACAGAACCCTTCAGTTTAACACCTCAGCCAAACAATGGCAGAAGTAGGTTTCCATTCTTGACAACAACAACTTATATTTATATAGTGCCTTTAATGTAATAAAACGTCCCAAGGTGCGTCACAAGAGCATTATAAAACATAATATGACAACGAGCCACATCAGGAGATATTAGGTCTGATGATCAAAAGCTTGGTCAAATCTTGGATAGATGCATTTCATCGTGTGGCTTAAATGCCTCTGCCATCTGTTGAACTAACATATTGGATAAATCACTCATTGTGTCTATGTTTGGTTATCAAGGTTGGTCAAAGAGATGGTTTTAAGGAGCGTCTTAAAGGAAGAAAGTGAGGTCGAGAGGCAGAGAGATGTAGGGAGGGTATTCCAGAGCTTGTAGCCTATACAATTGAAGGTGTGGCCACCAATGGTGGAGATATTAAAATCAGGGATACAAAAAGAGGGCAGAATGAGAGGAGCACAGATATCTTGGAGGATTATGAGGTTGTAGCCAGTCCTTCAGCAAGAATGCATTCAACTTTAAAAGAAACTAACATTTTAAGCCCAAAGGAAGGTTTTGCAAAAAAGCTGTTTATAATGGACAGTTTTCAGAGATCGGCCAAACTTTGGCTCTCAGCATTCCACAGGACTATGGAACTGGACACAAAAAAAACCTTGAAAACCAAACATAGACACAATGAGTGATTTATCCAATATGTTAGTTCAACAGATGGCAGAGGCATTTAAGCCACACAATGAAACGCATCTATCCAAGATTTGAATTATTTGTCTCAACCACTGGATTTCAGTGAACTGTATAGAACTGTAAATAATACAGGCTAATGAGCTATTGAACCACTGTGTCTGGGTGTGTCCCAACATTGCTTGGAAATGCTAATCACAAAGAACTGTTTCATTAAAGCTGATGATGTTGATAAGGCAGAATCTTCCCCATCGAACCACCTCCATATGTTAATGAGCTATTCATGAACCCCAGGATGTAGGAGATTATTGCAATATCCAACAAGGTACAGATTGGGAAGGGGTTTGAAGCAGTGTCACAGGTGTGATTTTCTTTCTTTTGGTAGCTTTTTTTAAAAAACGTGTGTTTTAGCAGTCGTTTTAGCTGCAGCAGCAGTACGGAAACAGCAGCTTTTACAGAAGCAGCAAATAAATGTTTAACAGTGTGAGTGCAGCTCAGAAGGGAGTGGTGTTTATGATTATGACATTGATCTTTGTAAGTTTATCAACGTTACAATAAACTATTAAAAGAGCAGTTGTGCCCTTTGACTATTTTCTCCACCTGGACGGGTTCAGGCCGAACATTAGAGTTAATAATATAAGAGGGGACGTATGAGTTCTCCTACCTACAGGCTGGAGAAGATTGCAGAGATAGGGAGGGGCAATGCCATGGAGGCATTTGAAAACAGGTTGAGAATCAGACAGTATTCGAATGATATTATAGAAAGTAAAGCTTACCCTCTTCACAAGAAACTTTCTCAGGTTGATCTACTGATCACAGTCTTCTTCTTTGGCCTCCTTATCTCGAGAGACCAGCGCCTGGAGGTGGTCAGTGGTGTGTGGAGCAGCGCCTGGAGTGGCTATAAAGGCCAATTCTAGAGTGACAGGCGCTTCCACAGGTGCTGCAGAAAAATTTGATTGTCGGGGCATTTACACAGTTGGCTCTTCCCTTGCGCTTCTGTCTTTTTTCCTGCCAACTACTAAGTCTCTTCGACTCGCCACACTTTAGCCCCGCCTTTATGGCTGTCCGCCAGCTCTGGCGAACGCTGGCAACTGACTCCCACGACTTGTGATCAATGTCACAGGATTTCATGTCGCGTTTGCAGACGTCTTTAAAGCGGAGACATGGACGGCCGATGGGTCTGATACCAGTGGCGAGCTCGCTGTACAATGTGTCTTTGGGGATCCTGCCATCTTCCATGCGGCTCACATGGCCAAGCCATCTCAAGCGCCGCTGACTCAGTAGTGTGTATAAGCTGGGGATGTTGCAAACCTCGAGGACTTCTGTGTTGGAGATACGGTCCTGCCACCTGATGCCAAGTATTCTCCGGAGGCAGCGAAGATGGAATGAATTGAGACGTCGCTCTTGGCTGACATATGTTGTCCAGGCCTCGCTGCCATACAGCAAGGTACTGAGGACACAGGCTTGATACACTCGGACTTTTTTGTTCCGTGTCAGTGCGCCATTTTCCCACACTCTCTTGGCCAGTCTGGACATAGCAGTGGAAGCCTTTCCCATGCGCTTGTTGATTTCTGCATCTAGAGACAGGTTACTGGTGATAGTTGAGCCTAGGTAGGTGAACTCTTGAACCACTTCCAGAGCATGGTCGCCAATATTGATGGATGGAGCATTTCTGACATCCTGCCCCATGATGTTCGTTTTCTTGAGACTGATGGTTAGGCCAAATTCATTGCAGGCAGCCGCAAACCTGTCGATGAGACTCTGCAGGCACTCTTCAGTGTGAGATGTTAAAGCAGCATCGTCAGCAAAGAGGAGCTCCCTGATGAGGACTTTCCGTACTTTGGACTTCGCTCTAAGACGGCACAATTCAACATGGTGGCTCCTCATCAGACCCCTTTCCCATCCTGAGTGGCATGAAACAGGGCTGTGTTCTCGCACCCACACTTTTTGGGATTTTCTTCTCCCTACTGCTTTCATGATCACAGTACTGAGTGATAATACCAGAGTGTAACTAACCCCTCAGAAAACATCTCTCTACATACATGCCCTGCAGCAGAGAAGACTGTTGATACAGCTTCAAACTGGAAATGCTTTTTCCAAATGTTAACGTAACATGAGCCTGTAAAACAGCCCTACGACACTAATTGTGTGTTTATTTACTCACACACAAGTTGGAGAACACTTGTATTCCTTCCTGGATGGGAAAGGAAAGGACCTTGTAATTTTAGACCATTGAGTCAATTTAAACAGATTCCATTCAGCACTACTGGGGGTCTGGGAGCAGAGTCAGCCATGGATCAGTTGATGATCAGAAGGTCACAGGTTCAAGCCCCACTCCATAGAATTCTGTTCTTTATAAAATTGATTCTTGCATTGCAGGGTCACCGACAAGCCCAGCATTGCCTAGTTGACCCGACTAAGGGGCTTGCTAGGCCACCTCAAAGAGCAACAAAGAATCAATCATATTAAGATGGGATGAGAGTCACATATAGGCCGGATGGGGGAAGAATGTTTGGGTTCCTTCTCGAAAAGTCACTAGTGAACCAGTTGAGTTTTTAAATGACATTCCAACAACTTCATGGTCACTTTTTACTGAAACCAGCTTTTCAGTCACTGATTTTTTTAAAAATCAATTGCATTCAATTTCTCAAACTGGATTTGAACTCTGGATTATTGTCCAGTAACATAACCATTTCAAAAACAAAGAACGTGCATGTACTGGGGAATCTTGCATAAGGTGGAAAGATAAATTTGCTCCATTATCTGTTCCACAAGTCCCTTCTCCCTCAGCCTTTCTGCTACCAAAGTTGACTGATCTTGGGTGGCTATGCTGATTCTTAAAAAGCCTCCCTTCAAAGCCGAGCAGAGATCAAAGGAATTTGTCAGCAGCAAGATGCCAGATGTATCCTGAATGAGCAAACAGAGTAAATGAATGGGCCATTGTTTAGCACTTGTGCAAAACAACTGCATTTCACAATCATCTCTCTTCTGCAAATGGATGGCCAACCCAGCCTAGGGCGACTGCTCCCTCTCAGGTAGGTCTCTGCCCAAAATACATACTGAAGTCACTTTGTCCAACTGTAGAAAATTAGCCACAGCATTCTGAACAGTGACAGTGATGTACAATCCTCCCCTGACTATACCTCAGTACTCCCCGCAACATCTAACTTATTGGCAAAAACAATTAAAAATTTATCAGAAATGATTCCTGATTTGAATCACTTGATGTTGTGAATTTTGGTGCAAACGTTAAATTCAAATTTAATTTGACACCAACTGAAATGCTACAATTTACAGCTTTTCCTGTATCCGCCCGATAACAGACCTTCCCTTTTGTTCTTCTTCCCACCCTCCTCCTTTCACATGCTCAAAACCTGTTACATTTCTAACTTTTCCCAGTTCTGATGAAAGATTATTGCCCTGAAATGTTGGGTTGGATTTTCAATCGGGGTCAGAAACCACAAATGGGGGCCGATTCCGTGTCTTGACCTCACACGGCGTGCTTTGAGCAAGTCCATTGGGACTTTCAAATCCTCAGCCAATTAAAGGCCTGGGAGCTGGCTCGCTGTCCAATCAGGGAAGGTGGGTGGGCTCCTGATGCTGGAGGACCAATGGGAGGCTTTCTAGTGCTCAGTGATCGGCAGCCCCACTGGTTGAGGTAGCAGCTGCTTATCTGAAGATGGACAGGGGGAGGCGGCCAGGTAAGGAAATTCTAATCAGCGTGTGAATGGGGCCTATTACCAATAATTGGCCTCAATTGGCTGCCCACCTGGAAGCAATGGGCAGCCGATCCAACTCCGGGGCCGCCCTCATCCAAAATGTCTCGGGGTCAGGATTGTGACAGTTTGCCAGCACGGAGGCCGGAAAACCAAATTGGGGGCCTGACCGCCTCCGATCCCAACCCCGGAGTGGTTTAAAAATCCAGCCCGTTAACTTTGCTTCTCTCTCCAAAGCTGCTGCCAGACCTGAGTGTTTCCAGCATTTCTTGTTTATATTTTTGATAAATTCAGTGTGTGGTGTAGGCCTTGGCTCAGTGGTAGCACTCTTGGAGTCAGAAGCCATAGATTTAAGGCTCACCTCAGTGACCTGAGCACATAATCTAGGCTGACACTCCCACAATACTGAGGGAGTGCTGCACTGTCAGAGGTGCCTTCTTTCAGATGAGACATTAAACCAAGTTAGGGCATGGCTACCCGACCCGAACCCGACGGTACCTGAAAGAAGCATCTTCAAGGAAGAGAGAAAGGTAGAGAGGTGGATAGGTTTAGGGAGGGAATAAAGCTTATGGCCTAGGCAACTGTTAGTTCCTTTTCCCTCATGTTAGTCTGCTTTCTCTTTCAGGTGCTGCACATTTCTGGAATTTTCCATTTGTATTTCTAGCCTTGGGAACCATGCTGTACCATGATGTTTAAGATGATCTCGTTGGAGCCATTGAAGAAAAATGCCTCAGTCCAGGAGGAAAAGGCAAGATGTTCAAAGGTGATGAGAGTCATCGAGAGGCTTGCAGCATGTTAGAAACTGGGTACGTGAATGGCAAAGGTGAGGTCAGCTGTACAAATGCTGAAAATAGGGAAGAGGAGTAAAAACCTTAAGAACTCTGCCAATCCATTTGGGAGAATTGTGGCTGTTGAGCCCTGACGCTATAGTCAAACCTCCCAATGGGACTGCTCTGTTACCCTGGGTGTGGCTATAAAAGCTGCGAAGATTTGACCACAATATCGGGAGTGAAGGAGCCAATAATGCTGGGAGATGTGTGATGCCCAAGATTACACTCAAAATTACAAGGATGAATCTTGATCTGCTCGCAATGGAGAACGTCGCCCAGAGGGAACACACATTGGAGAGTTGCATGTGGAAGTCAGCCTGCCACATTTGCGGTGCCCCTGCTTTATAATCAGCAACATGGACCACTCAATATGACCTCTGCACCAATTCTCCAATCGGCACTCCTAATGAATGAGCCTGTGTCTTGTAAAATATGGCTCAGTCCCTTTGCCCTTTTGGTCAATGACTGTGCTGCTTTCAGTGAATCACTAAGCCATCATTCTTATCTTGCCAACCTAGTTCGGAGTGAGTCCCAGTCACCCAGCACCCCTGTGCTCACTGGCCTACACTGCCTCCCAGTTGAGCAAAGACTGCATTTTAAAATTCTCATCCTTGTTTTTAAATCCCTCCATGTCCTCACCTCTCCCTATCTCAGTCATCTCATCCAGTCCTACAACCTTCTGAAATAAGTGTGCTCCTCCAGTTCTAGCCTCAAGCATCCCTGATTTTAATACCACCACCATTGGTGGTCGTGCCTTCGGCTGCCTAGGCACTAAATTCTGGAACTTCCTCTCTAAACTTCCCTATCCTCCTTTAAGACGCTCCTTAAAACCTATCTTTTCATCTGCCCTAACGAACATCAGCTTAAGAGGCTCTTACCTGCCTGCTTAAAACCTGCTTTCAGCTGAAATCCACAGCCCCCCCCCTCACCCAACCTCTTGGAGTTTCTCTTTTTCTCATTACTACTTCCTTATCTATAGTTTTTTTTTTAGATTAGATTAGAGATACAGCACTGAAACAGGCCCTTCGGCCCACCGAGTCTGTGCCGAACATCAGCCACCCATTTATACTAATCCTACACTAATCCCATATTCCTACCAAACATCCCCACCTGTTCCTATATTTCCCTACCACCTACCTATACTAGTGACAATTTATAATGGCCAATTTACCTATCAACCTGCAAGTCTTTTGGCTTGTGGGAGGAAACCGGAGCACCCAGAGAAAACCCACGCAGACACAGGGAGAACTTGCAAACTCCACACAGGCAGTACCAGGAATCGAACCCGGGTCCCTGGAGCTGTGAGGCTGCGGTGCTAACCACTGCGCCACTGTGCCGCCCTTATTACACTAGTTACACTATAGTTACTATAGTTAACTATAGTTATATATAGTTACTATAGTTACACTATTAAACTTGATCTAATTGCTCCCCCTCCTCTATTTGTACCATTTCATTCCCACTGCCATACTTTTCAAAAAGACCAAGCCAAAGACTCATTTAATATCTGCCATCCCTCCATAAGAAACGTTCATTTTTCACTTTTAATGGGCTCTATATTCATTATTCTTTCATTTTTTATCTTGATAAAATCGATTATTTCCTTTCATGCTACCTGACAGTTTCTCTTCATACCCACTCGAGCTTTTGAATCTTTTTTGCTTCTCCTCTATAATTTCTGATCTATTATTAGATTTGTCATATGTCCCTTTTCTCTTGTATTACTTTTATTTTGCTCATCCCTGGAATTGCAGTTTTTGCTGTAGTTTTTTTTTACTTCTTGTCAGAACACGTCTCGACTGTGCCATAAGTATCCATCTGCTCAGGTACCTACACGAGACCAACACCAGGAACAGTGTTTCCGGGCCCTGCCGAGGTCGGGAATGGAGGCGGGTGGCGCCCAACATTACTGACGCCAGCTGGCGTACCAGTTTCCTGAACTTGTTCCCATGCGGCCATTTTAGGGGAGGTGGGTTTGGGCCCAGTAGGACTGCCCACCCCTATGATGCAGGCATCCAATCAGGCTCACCAAACGCCTTACGAAGGGCAGTTAAAGGAGGCCAACTGGGATTTTCCAGTCGGCTTCCAGTTTCCCAACGCAACTGCCTAGAGGCAGGCACCCAGTGTCAGGCCAGGGTGGCGGGTCCTACAGGCCCTCTATGCCTGCCTGGATGCGGGGGAAAGGCTGCCCTGTAGAGGGATCTCCCCGCCAGACTGGTGGCCTGGCTGCTTTTTCTATTCTTTGAATTTTAAAAACATTGGTGAGAAGGTTCCTTCATGTTGAAGCACCCTCTCAGTTACTTACCTTTTACTGCAGCCCTCAGCTCCTCTCAAGCTGAAAGGCCTCTGATTGGCCCTCCAGCTTCGAGAGACTGCCTGCCCCCTTAAGTGGGCAGGGAACCTGTCTCCATGCCAATTAAGGGGGCGCCTGTGTGAAAATCCCGAAGAATGACTGTTACTCCCCAGGGTGAGTTGGGATCCGGAAACAGTCTCGACTCATGTTTCCTGCCACCAAAGTGAAAATCCAGCCCCAGCCCTTGCTACAAGCCAACAGGTGAGGGCTCGGATAAAGGAAACAAAGAAATGCACAGGTTCCTGACTCAACAGAATACAACAGTATAGCCTTACTATCAAGGTAGATGGGTGGTTAGCAGGTTATTTTTATGATGACAGTGACAGGACTTGATATCACCGGCTTAGTCTTTCACCTTCAGAAATTGCTTCTTTCTCATGCTGAGAATTTTATTGAAAATAAACTATTTTATCAAATTCTGAGAATATCAAACTACAAATAGGAATGCAAGTAAACATGCGCTCTTCCAATTTTGGCCTCTTGTGTTGCCTTGATTTTCATTGCCCCATCAATGGTGGCTGTGCCTTCAGCTGCCTAGACCCTAAGCCCTGAAATTCCCTCGCTAAACCTCTGCCTCTCCACCTCTCTCTCTTTGAGATGCTCCTCGAGACCACCTATTTCTACGTCTGTAACATCACCCAACTCCATCCCTGCCCTAGCTCATCTGCTGCTGAAGCCCTCTGCTATTTTCCACTATTCCAATGTACTCCTGGTTATCCTCTTTTAAAATTCTCTTCCTTATTTTCAAATCCCTCCATGGCTTTGTCCCTCCCTATTTCTGTAACCTCCTACAGCCTTACAATCCACCAACCTATCTATGCTCCTCTAATTATGGCCTCCAGCATCCCCAATTTTAATTGCTCCATTATTAGTCGCCATGTCTACAGCTGCCTCGCTACTAAGCTCTGAAATTCCCTCCTGAACCTTTATATCTCCCTTTCCACTTTTAAGAAATCCCTTAAAACCTCCCTTTTTGACTAAGCTTTGGGTCATCTGCCCGATCAGCTCCTTATGTGGTGCGGTGCCAAATTTTGTTTGATAATCACTCCTGTGAAGTGCCTTGTGATGTTTCACTACGTTAAAAGGATTAAGTTGTTGTTGTTAGATTGTGTTGCTCTTATACTCGGTGGAGAAGGAAACGGGAGGGATCCTAGGTAGAAAAGACGGATGTAACCTCAGCAAAAACCTGATCAGCAAGGAAATAAACCTTTGACATGAAGTAAAACTTATGTGGAAGGGCAACTGAGAAACGTATGAGGCATAATCACAGCCTGACCATACTGAAACAACTGATCAACATATGAAAGAAAAATTTATATCACATCTTTCACAACCACTGGATGTCCCAAAGCACTTTACAGCCAATGAAGTAATTTTAAAGTGTAGTCACTGTTGTAATATAGGAACGCGGCAGCAATTTGTGCACAGCAAGCTCCCACAAATAGCCATGGGATAAAGACCTGATAATCTGATTTTTTGTTGTGATGTTGATTGAGAGGTAAATATTGGCCAGAACACCAGGGACAGCTCTCCTCTGGCTCTTCAAAATAATACCATGGGATCTTTTACATCCACCCAAGGTAGCAGACAGGGCTTTGGTTTAACATTTCATCCAGAAGATAGGACCTACAACAGTACTGCATCCCCTCAGTACTGCACTGTACAATCAGTCCAGATTTTTATGCTTATAAGCTGGAATGGGAATTAAACCCACAACCTTCTGACTCTAAAGCAGCAATACTGGGTGGTTGATGGTCAGCGCAGACTCGGTGGGCCGAAGGGCCTGTTTCAGTGCTGTATCTCTAACTAACTAACTATCAGCTGAGCCACAGATAACACTCACATCAAGAGCCTGCCCATGTAGAGTAGACAACTGATAAGCACATGAGCTACATTGACAACCTGGTCCTGCAGAAGCTGCAGCTTCTACAATTGTGGGTTGAGATACAGAGGCACATTTTCAGGACGTGTAACAGTGTTATCATTGCCACCCATCAGTACATTGTGGCATTATTTTCACTATCAGCATGGTGTCTGGAGCTAACATAGGCCACAGTCCAATTGTCCAAACAAACAAATCTGTACTATTTAAGCCATTTCAATGCAAGCTTAAATACCAACATATTCACCTTAAAGTGATTCCTAACTACTAAAAACAACGTAGACAAAGTAAAAATAGAAGTGAATTGGAGCACTTTGTGTGTTTTGAAGGTGTGGTTGTGATGTTATGAATTAGATTTATTATGGCAATATTTTTTGTCACTGTTAATTTCAAGATTGTTTTCTCTTGTGTTCAGTAATTTTCCCCAATAACTGATGATGCCAAAACTTTGTCAGCTTCTGTTTGACTGCAGGTTGAAGACCATGACAGGAAAATTAATTTCATCAAAATTAATAAGATACAAAGGTTTCCAATGACAACATTCATTTCTGAGAATCTGTCAGGCAACAGGAGAATCAAACAGTTGAGGTAATGTATGATTAAGTCCACTATACAACAACAATTAGCATTCTGATAAATCATTGTGTCAACCTCAGTGAGCAGGAATGGTGCTCATGTGCATGCAATAAAAGTATTTAGAGCCCAAAACATGAGTCTGAAAGTTGGCACAGCCAAATGGTCCTTTCTTAAGAAAGGCCCATAGTGCAGGGCAGCACCAAGGTAAGAGGGATGAGGAGATATATCTGGCATTAGTGATTGCTTGAAACCATGATTATGTTTTAAAAGCCTGTGAATTCTAAGAGGAAGGAAATTGTGAAGAGGCAAGAATTCAACAGGTACAAGGTTGTGGAGAAAGAATGAATTAGAATCTTCTTTGGCCTCCTTATCTCGAGAGACAATGGATACGCGCCTGGAGGTGGTCAGTGGTTTGTGAAGCAGTGCCTGGAGTGGCTATAAAGGCCAATTCTAGAGTGACAGGCTCTTCCACAGGTGCTGCAGAAAAATTTGTTTGTCGGGGCTGTTGCACAGTTGGCTCTCCCCTTGCGCCTCTGTCTTTTTTCCTGCCAACTACGAAATCTCTTCGACTCGCCACATTTTAGCCCCATCTTTATGGCTGCCCGCCAGCTCTGGTGAATGCTGGCAACTGACTTCCACGACTTGTGATCAATGTCACAGGATTTCATGTCGTGTTTGCAGACGTCTTTAAAGCGGAGACATGGACGGCCGGTGGGTCTGATACCAGTGGCGAACTCGCTGTACAATGTGTCTTTGGGGATCCTGCCATCTTCCATGCGGCTCACATGGCCAAGCCATCTCAAGCGCCGCTGACTCAGTAGTGTGTACAAGCTGGGGATGTTGGCCGCCTCGAGGACTTCTGTGTTGGAGATACGGTCCTGCCACCTGATGCCAAGTATTCTCCGGAGGCAGCGAAGATGGAATGAATTGAGACGTCGCTCTTGGCTGACATACGTTGTCCAGGCCTCGCTGCCATAGAGCAAGGTAGAGGACACAGGCCTGATACACTCGGACTTTTTTGTTCCGTGTCAGTGCGCCATTTTCCCACACTCTCTTGGCCAGTCTGGACATAGCAGTGGAAGCCTTTCCCATGCGCTTGTTGATTTCTGCATCTAGAGACAGGTTACTGGTGATAGTTGAGCCTAGGTAGGTGAACTCTTGAACCACTTCCAGAGTGTGGTCGCCAATATTGATGGATGGAGCATTTCTGACGTCCTGCCCCATGATGTTCGTTCTCTTGAGGCTGATGGTTAGGCCAAATTCATTGCAGGCAGCCACAAACCTGTCGATGAGACTCTGCAGACACTCTTCAGTGCGAGATGTTAAAGCAGCATCGTCAGCAAAGAGGAGTTCCCAGCTGAGGACTTTCCGTACTTTGGTCTTCACTCTTAGACGGGCAAGGTTGAACAACCTGCCCCTTGATCTTGTGTGGAGGAAAATTCCTTCTTCAGAGGACTTGAACGCATGTGAAAGCAGCAGGGAGAAGAAAATCCCAAAAAGAGTGGGTGCGAGAACACAGCCCTGTTTCACGCCACTCAGGATAGGAAAGGGCTCTGATGAGGAGCCACCATGTTGAATTGTGCCTTTCATATTGTCATGGAATGAGGTGATGATACTTAGTAGCTTTGGTGGACATCCAATCTTTTCTAGTAGTCTGAAGAGACCACGTCTGCTGACGAGGTCAAAGGCTTTGGTGAGATCAATGAAAGCAACATAGAGGGGCATCTGTTGTTCACGGCATTTCTCCTGTATCTGACGAAGGGAGAACAGCATGTCAACGGTCATTCTCTCTGCACGAAAGCCACACTGTGCCTCAGGGTAGACGCGCTCAGCCAGCTTCTGGAGCCTGTTCAGAGCAACTCGAGCAAAGACTTTCCCCACTATGCTGAGCAGGGAGATTCCATGGTAGTTGTTGCAGTCACCTTTGTTTTTATAGAGGGTGATGATATAGGAGACAGGATATGTAGTCTGCAACACACTAAGGCAGGCAGTGGTAGTAACACAGGCCACACTTCTAATTTCCAAGCAGTATCAGTATAACTGAACATAGGAATTACTAGGCAAAAAAGACCAGGGTCCATCTAGTTTGCCTTTTACCATCCTGGTAGTTTGCATGATGGAAGGATAATGGAGGTTTTGATTAACCCTGACAATCAATCAATTTCTAACCTACAACAAGCCCAGACTGTTGTCTGGAAACCAGTAGAAAACCCAAGAAAAACTCTGGTGGTGGAAAGCTTGAATGGAACGCAAATGCCTTCACGTGGAGTGGAGTGCAAAAATCAGAACACGACTCAACCTGGACCACACTCAAGCATCAGTGGCAGAGGTGTGGCCGGAGATTGTATGCTTTCTGTGATTGGAAATATGCATTACTGCCAATGCACGGCACAGTGCATTGTGGACAACACACCCTGCCTACTCAAACTCATTCTGTTCCCAGCACCTCAAAATGGTTCAACTCTTCACCAGCTCCACTTTTCCTTCACAGACTGGTTCAAAAAGGGTGAGAAGAAATGGTTTGCTGCTATGGGTCTTGTCCATGCCAGTTCAGTGAGAGTGGTGTGCCTGTGGGAAAATGGTGTTGAGGTAGATCAGCCATGATCGAGTTGAATGGCGGAGCAGGCTCAAGGGGCCGAAGGTCCTACTCCTATGTTCCCTGCTGATAAAGTAGATCCTGGTTCTACTGCAGTAATGGTGTGTTTCAGTGTTAGAATAGTTATAAATGTGGCTCAGTGGATAACACACTTAACTCAAAGTCAGAAGGTTGTGGGACCAAGGTCCAATCTGGAGACTGTGTAAAAATTGGCAGTCGTGTCTCCATTACAAGAGAAGTGTAGTCACACTTCAAAAGTATTTTGTTGTTCTTACAGCACTTTAAGACACCCTGAGGTTGTGAAAGGTGCTATAGAAATGCAAGTTCTTTCTTTACGGATAGTGACTTTGCCTTGCACGGTAGTTGACTTTATGAAAATCAAAGAATGATGGCTGGAGAAACAGATCCATTTAATATAAAGTCTAAATTCAACTTAATTTTCAATCTGGGCATTTTAAAAAATCAATTGTAAAAATAAAACTCTGAATAAACCCAGTTGAATAATGTCACATCAAAGATGTTGCTATGTTTTCTCTGCCTCTGTACCTATCCCCCACCCCCACCACCAATGGTTCAGCTGTACGGTTACAAGAGGGGGGGGCATCGAGAGGACTGTATCAAAATGCAGGATAACAGCCTCCAGTAGGCCATGGAAGTACTCACAATACAGTGAGCAAGAGCAAAGCTGTCAGCTGATTGTGATGTGTACTCGCTGTTTGCCAGACACGCTAGAAAATGGAATAGTCACACAATCTCTGCCAAATCTATACAGAGCCCTGCAGCAATAATAAATGCCCTTAAAGGTTTTCGTGACCGTGGCAATATAGCCCACAGTAGTAGCTGTAAATTGACCAAAAATAATCAAATACAGAAACAGATGGAGAACACGTTTGCGTTGAAGGTAACACAGTAATAAAAGACGGACCAATGAAATTTATTCCTCTTCATGGTGATGGATGATGGCAGCTTTTTCAGCTGCCTTTTAAAACCAATGAGAAGAGAGCAAGTAATGATGCACGTAAGAAAACACCACCTTTCTGGACCAGGGAGGGAACAAAGGTCAGCCACCAGAGATCAGAGAGATTCTGTCTGCTACCTCACGGTTCCTGCACGTGTATAGATGTTCGGTGAGCAGAGTGTCCCGTGCCATTGACTCTTCCTCTTTCCTCCCACCACCATGGCTGAAGAGCAAAGGGCAGGATTCCCGTAATGGTGGAAGGGGGTGCATCTTCCAGGAGGCGGAACTTCAACCAGTCCCCTGCAAAGTCAACGCAGCCTCAGGACCATTCCGCTGGGTTTCCTGTCAGAGGTCAGTGAGCCCACCCGCAGTGGGGTTAGCGAATGGAAGCTTGCCGTAACATAGCATTGTTGGCCGTCTCAGCACGACTGCTGGTACAAATTCATTTTAACTTGGCAGCAAAGCCCGTGCAATCCGTCAGCAATACACTTCTGGGCCGTGTACATTTTAAATGGTCCTATAGCAACACAAGATGCCATGGATCAATAAGCATCCTTTATATTCAGTACTATTATAACAACATTAATGTGCATTTATATGCTAATTGCAGAAAAATTTCCCAAAGTGCTGCACAAAAGCGTAACCAAAAAAAGTCACTTGACTAAAATTATTGGATAGCATATTTCCATCATTTGATTATGTCTGCCCAATAATGAGCCTGACAGAGGGCTAGTGGCAGTCAGCCAAGCCCCAGCAGAACCCCCAGACATAAGGATCTTCAAAAAGTACTCAAACAGTCACAGTAGCCCTGGTTATGAGTTAAAACAGGCCCGGGGGAATTTCCATCAGCAACTACAGACCCTAACCGTTGCCCGACATTGTTGACTGTCTGTATCTAACCAGAACAGGTGGAAAGTATATATAATAAAAGCAAAATCCTGCAGATGCTGGAAATCTGAAATAAAAACAAGAAATGCTGGAAATACTCAGCAAGTCTGGCAGCATCTGTGGAGAGAGAAGCAGAGTTAACGTTTCAGGTCAGTGACCCTTCATCAGGTAGAAAGTACACCTGGACGTCAAGTGTGGACTGGGGAGCAGACCATTTGGCTTGTGGGAATCAGCTCCTGCCAACAGTCACGATTCACAGAGCATACTTGATTGAGCGCGTGGTGATGATACAGGCAGGAAATTGGAAGATAGCTTTCTACGTGTTTAAGTTCCACAGGTGTATCATATGCATTAAAAAGATAATGCAAATTGTGGGCCTCGTGAGTGGATTGCAAGTGTTGGGATCACTGAACAGAGAATTGAAAACTTGCTCCATCGTGAAATGCTCATATTTAATCCCCTGGGAAGGGGATGAGCAATCGTAGGAAACATTCCGAACAAGAGAAAGCCTCCTTGATTTCTCCCTGGTACACCAAGGAACACAAATTCCAGCATATCAGCGCATCACTGCAAAGAACATAGGAACTGATAGACAAAAAAAGACCAGGGTCCATCTCGTTCACCTTCTGCCACACTGCTAGTCGCATGATGCAACGATAATGGAGTTGTTGGCTATACCTAGCAACCAATCTCTATCAATCAGTCTACAACAGAGGCAGACATGAGGTGAGGAAAATTATCAGTGGTGCAGAGCTTTGAGAACCATAGATCTAAAGACACTGTTCCTCCCACGCACACTACACTTACCACCAATGTTCCCTCTAAGCAGCACGGCCACATGGCAACCCACAAATTCCCATGTAGGCAGAGCACAAGTCGGCCCCTTTAAGTTACCGCATGTGCACGGCTGTGCAAAAAATACTTAAGGGACTTGAATGAATTGGCCGTGCTCAACAAAAAATATTAGATGGAATGTTGCTTGCCCAAATATTGTCTCTCAAATTACTCAGACTGGATCCCAAAATATTTTCTGAAAGAACTCTAATTCAAATGCAAACTAAAATAATCAATATTTTCTGCTCTCACTGTCTCCCTTGGGGCCCTGTTCCATAGACTGCCTGCTCGCTCACTGAAATAGTATTAATGCAGATTAGGTTTGAATTGATTCCCATTCAAGTACAGGCCACATCCTCTGGTTCTCCTGCCCTAGTCTCGTGAAGCAATTTGCCCGGTAAGTTTCACTATTTAGTCCTGAGACAGTGTATTGGTGGCACTCCCATCGTGGTGTCAAGGCCTGCTCCACTGAATATCATCACACGGTGCAGTAAATGCTGGCGTGGGCCTCGTGCTTTCAGGGTTAAAAGCTTGGCACCAGCTTTCACACTCTGCAGTGCTATTTCATCAACTACACCCATTAGAGCCAATTACTAACTGGGAGCGTTACATAAAAACAAATGGAAAATGCACAAGAGGGTCAACTTTCTGAACATGAGCTTATGTCTGGAGGGGGGACCCTGGGGAGATCTCACCCAGAGAGGTGCTCCCCCACAACACCTGTGTATTTCAGGAAATCACTGACATGTTACCCATAATGGACGGACGATATCTGGATATGTGTGGCCATGAAAGATGTGGTTGGAAAATTAGCTCACCCCTGAAAGAGGGACAGCAGGTTAATGTGTTAGGCAGAGTCCCCGAGTTAGAATTCACTCCAACTTAAGTCGGGCAACAGGATTCCTGCAGTTTCCCCTTTCAGTGTTTGTTTTTTAAAGGTACTCGAGTGGTAAGGCCTCTTCTAACACTCTAGTGCAGCATTGAGGGAGTGCTGCATTGTCAGAGGTGCTGTCTTTCAGATGAGACATTAACTGGAGGCTCCAAATACCCTCCCAGGTAAAAGTAAACGATCCCATGACACTATTCGAAGAACAGATGAGTTTTCCCTGATATCCTGAACAATATTTATCCTTCAAGCAACACCACTGAAACAGATTATCTGATCATTATCACATAAACTTTCTGTAAATTAGTTGGTGTCTTTCCTACATTATGACAGTGACCATAGTTCAAAAAAAGTACTTAATTGGCTGTAAAGCACTTTGGGACATCCTGAGGTTATGAAAAGCTCTATAGAAATAGGAATTCTTACTTCCATTCATTCTTTTAAAAAGGTACATATGCTTGTTACTGCAGAAAATTGGACAACTTGACTTCTAAAGCATCACACTGTGCAAAAAATAAAATAAAATAGAAGTGAGGAGCTGCCTCTCATACACTAATAAATCCCACATCAGGGTAACCAACTGATCTTCTGATCTCTTGCGCACTGGTTAGTTCCCTAGAACATACACACCTACACCTATTCCACTATATAACTAATATTGCCAAAGTGGTTTTCCCTTTTATGTAACAGGTGTACAGCGAGTTCAAAGCCTGGTAACATCATTTCACAACAAAACCAGGTCCTGCTGTTTACAGGCTGGATTAATTTTTTTTAAGATTGGGAAATGAAGGTGAAGTCGGACAGAAAAACAGGTTAACTGAGCACGCAGAAGCTCTATGTCATCAAGGCTGTACTTTTAAAAAATTCTTTCATGGAATGTGAGCATCACTGGCAGTTACCCATCATTTGAGAAAGTGGTGGTGAGCTGCCTTCTTGAACCACTGCTGTCCATGTGAGGTAGGTACACCCACAGTGCTGTTAGGAGGGGAGTTCCAGGATTTTGACACAGCGACAGTGAAGGAACAGCGATATAGTTCCAAATCAGGATGGTGTATGGCTTGGAGGGGAACTTGCAGATTGTGGTGTTCCCATGTGTCTGCTGCCCTTGTCCTTTAGGTACTAGAGGTTGTGGGTTTGGAAGGTGCTGTTGAAGGAGCCTTGGCGAGTTGTTTTGAAAGCCTGCAGGCTGGAGGAGGAAGAGAAGACAGCAGGAGAGGCGTATATGTCCTCCGATGTGAGCTACAGAGAAAGAGTTGGCAAAGACAGTACAAAAGTTTTTTGAGTAGTGGGATGCAGTGTGGGGGAATACTGTGACGGGATGCATATTTGGAGCTCAAGATCAAGGAGAGAGGAAGGTTCAGGAGAGTAATTAGCATAGTAGCATTGACAAAGTAGAGAAAGACAGGAAAGGTTGCAATAAAGAGAAAGAGGTTGACGCTGTCTGTGAAAGATGACGCGGTAGAAATTTACTTTGGGCAATAGCTCGGAATTCAGGGTATAGAGTCTGCGATTGGTTATAAGCCCCACCCCATATTCAGTTCCGTTATAGTCAATGTTCAAATTAAAACATATTGAATTGGCCAATTTTCTTCTTCAGTGAAATGACTGTACCAGCTAGAATAATTAAAACATGGTTAACCATATAACCAACTTTCTATCTCTGCTACATTCCTTTGATGCAACATAACTGAATTTTCACAACAAACCTCCCACAAGACACTTTACTGAAGCCCGTCTACGTATCCAAATACACTACATCTACTGCATTCTGTTTACCTGTTCATCAGTCACACCTTCAACAAACAACTATCACAATAGGCTAGATCTTGCTGGAGCAGTACATCTTGCAGTATGTCGCACGTCTTAAACTTTCTTCCCCTCAGCTCGAAAAAGTTTTTGCAGCGTAGCTTTTCTGGAAATCCAAGCTGTGGTGAAGACAAGAGGGAAGCTGGGACTTCCATGCATGGCAGGACCAACAGTGTATCTCCTTAACCAATGAGATTTATGGATCAAGAGAAAAAAAACAGGGGAATGACAGAGAAAGAGAACTCAAAAATAGGAGCAGGAGTAGACCATACAGCCCATCGAGCTTGCTCTGCCATTCAATACGATCATGGCTGATCTTAAGATTCAACTTCACTTTCCCACCCATTCACCATATCCTTTGATTCCCTGAGAGATCAAAAATCTATCTATCTATCTCAGCCTTAAATGTATTCAATGATGGAGCATCCACAACTCTCTGGGGTAGAGAATTCCAAAGATTCAAAACCCTTTGAGTGTAGTAATTTCTCCTCATCTCAGTCCTGAATGATCGGCCCCTTATCCTGAGACTGAGTCCCCATGTTCGAGATTTCCCCAATCAGCAGAAATAATCTCTCAGTGTCTACCCTATCCAGCCCCTTTAGAATCTTATGTTTCAATGAGATCACCTCTCATTCTTCTGAACTCCAGCGAATACCAGCCCAATGTACTTAGCCTCTCATCAAAGGACAACCCCCTTCATCCCAAGGCCAAGTCTAGTGAATCTTCGCTGCACTGCCTCCAATGCAAGTATATCCTTTCTTAAATGTGGAGACCAAAACCGCACACAGTATTCCAGATGTGGTCTCACCAAATCCCTGTACAATTGTAGCAGTAATTTCTTATTCCTGTACTCCAATCCCTTTGCAATAAAGGCCAGCATGCCATTTGCCTTCCTAATTGCTTGTTGTATCTGCATGTTAACTTTCTGCGTTCCTTGTACAAGCACACCCAATCTCTGAACATCGACACTTACAAGTTTCACACCTTTTAAATAATATTCTGCTTTTCTATTCTTACAACCAAAATCACACTTCCCTGCATTATACTCTATCTGCCATCTTGTTGCCCACTCAGTTAACCTGTTTACATCTCTTTACCCTCCCCACAGCTTACCTTGCCAGGAGGGTGAATTAAGAGTCAAATCAGGTGCAGAAAGAGAAATAACGAATGGAAAAGAAAGAGGAAAAGAGTGACAGAAAGGAAAAGGAAGAATTTACTACATGCTGGAATGAGACTGAACAGTTTAAATAGTTTTTCTCGGGGCCAGTGAGGTTGCAATTATCATATTGTTAAAGAATACATATGCTGTTAGCAACCCTAACTTTCCACCATAACAGGGGCGCTAAGGGCAAAGTGCTGTTAGTGCTAAGCAAAGGGTGGAGCAGCGTAAATCAACCCCCCAATTCTGAAGATTCGTAACTCATGCCAGATCACCTGAACATGCTGGCCAATTTGTACATTAGTACAGTGTGCATCATGAACATACCGTTATTTTTCCAGCAAGATTTGGTTAAATCTTTCCTGTGCCCAGACCCCTTATTTCAACTCTGTTATTGCTTTGGTACATATTGTTTCCATAACAGACAATCCTCTTCATTTATTTATTTCCACCGAACGATCCTCTTTATTTCCCTCCACCACCCCACCACTGTTCCCTTCCTTTCTATTATTGTGCTGGCTGTACCCTTAATCTTCACTTGGTTTTCCTTTTCATGAATCCTATTCATTTATGCTTTGCAATGCATCCATTTCCTTATTTGTTCATTCATTCACTACCACAGTGCTTCATACCTTTCTTTCCCATCTCAACATTTCCTATTTCTTTTATTTTCCCTAACAAATCCTTAGTTCCTTCTTTCCTACATTTTTCTCCACTCACCAATCTTTTCCACCACCGTCGCTGACAGCAATCGCTCAACTCCATCAGAAGCACCAAGCAATTCGCCACACCATAGGAATACAATCTATATGTTAAACAATTCTTCCCTCACAGTCACATTTTAATATCACCCTCTTTTATATGCAAATGTTTTTCATCAAATTGCCTCAAGTTTCATATTCAAAAACACTGAAGCAAATCACGACTCAGACAGCGAATGCTCCAATCAAACCACCTACTTGATTGGAAAATTATCCCATCCCCTTTTCCAATGCAGTATGCCTGGTGGAGCACTGTGAGGTACAGCATGATAACCACTAAAGTTGAATTGTCTGCACAAAATTTTGGTCCCACAAAAATCCTGATTAGCTGAAACTACCCAGGAACCAATCAAAACACCTCTTACTTCACTGTTTAAGCCCCTTCTGATTGGCTTCTGGGATGTTTCAGTTGTTCGAATGTCCTTGGTGGCAATGAAGTTAGACTTTGATTGGCTCCTGGGAAATTTCAGGCAAATCTACTTTGCCACTTTCACTGTCCGAGCGTATCTCGCAAAATTTCCTTTCAGCTGCCATGACTGCACTGCTGAAATTACTCAAACAGCAATGCCATGGACATCTGCTAGCTTGTGGAGAAAACACCATTTTCTTTGCTGGTTTGTTTTTAAGCAAGATAAATATGACTACAAACAAAAAATCTGGTGGTGTTCTTGCACAAGATTTACATAATTAAAGGAAAAATCTGTATTGATGTAGTGCCTTTCACAACCTCAGTATGTTCCAAAATACTTTACAGTCATTGCAATACTTTTTAAAGTGCAGTCACTGCTGTAATGCCAGAAACACAGCCCCTAATTTGCACACAGCAAACTCAGATAACCTGGGCTTTTTCAAATAGCATCACGAGATGCTTGGCATCCACCTGAGAGGGCAGACAAGATCTCAGTTTAACATCGCATCTGAATGATGGCATC
This sequence comes from Heterodontus francisci, assembly GCF_036365525.1. NCBI lineage: Eukaryota > Metazoa > Chordata > Chondrichthyes > Heterodontiformes > Heterodontidae > Heterodontus > Heterodontus francisci. Next base: position 79,527,898 of record NC_090388.1, read on the forward strand.
TTTGACAGTGTAGCACCCGCTCAGTGCTGCACTGAAGTATCAGCCTAGATTTGGCTCCTCAAGTGTTTGGAGTGGGACTTGAATCCACAACCTTCAGGTACAGCAGTGAGAGTGCTACCAACTGAGCCACAGCAAATAAAATATGATTACTCAAGCTTTGCCACTGTACCCTTTATAGGACCAAATGCAAATCGTTCAAAAATATGCTGACTGCATATGTTTTAAACACTCCTTAAAACCGACCTCATTGACCAAGCTTTTGGTCATCTGCCCTAATATCTCCTTAACAGGCTTGGTGTTAAACTTTGTTTTATAACGCCTCTGTGAAGCGGAACATTTTATAATGTCAAAGGCGCTATATAAATACAAGCTATTGTTGTTGAGTTCACTGGTCTCAGGTGGAGCATGATAAATAGTCTCAGCAGGATTTGGGGGCTGGGGGGGGTGGGTGGTGGCAGAAAATCAAGAAGGACTGGCTGAAATTTGGAAGTTTCTCCTGCAAAAGGCTGCGGATGCTGGGCCCATTAGAGCTTTCAAGACTGGGATCAAGAGATTTTTGTTCGCTAAGGATATCTAGGGGATATGCAGGCGGGGAAATGAAGTTGAGGTCAGATACGCCACGATCCAACTTAATGGCAGTACAGGCTCGAGGACTGAATGGTCTCGTCCTATTCGACTCCTACACCTGGTCATCGGCCCAGTAAGGTCCAATTGCCTGCGGTCACTCCGTTTAGACACATCCACAAGAAAGATCAACACGGTAAGGCATCAAGGGGTTACCCCCGGCTCCCTCCAACCCCGAAGCTGCTGGAACTGGCCTTCCCCCAGCATGGACCAGTTCCCCAGTGAGAAGAGGAAAAAAACTTGGAAAAATAGTAATGCAGTTTAGTTCTATTTTTTAATGCAATATATTTTGTAATGATGTAGTTCAGCTGTAAATGAAGACCTGCTTCTCTGAGCATTAAACTGATCATGAAAGCTCAGGGGCAATCTTTGCACTTCAGTGACTAGGCAATAAAACACTTGAGTGAAACTACACTGTGCATCAGACAAGACTGTAAAGAATTTGTTCAGATTTCAACAGGGTGCCATTAATAATGGTAAACTGTAAATGTGATAGTGCATTAATGTACTTGACATCAATAAACGAGGTGCAACTTCAGTTTATCCAAGTTGAAAGTTTCCTCTTCAGGTGGCCATTCAGAGGTATAAGCAGCTGATGTTTTGGGACCAGTGCATATATTGAGGCTAATTACATATTTAAATTAATATTAAGTACTGTAGACAACAGTTGATGGCAATGGTGTATATATGGGAAGACTCCCTCAGCAGGCAAGGCTCTGTCCTCTCTTATGATAAAAACAAAATGCTGGAAATAGACAGGAGATCTGGCAGCATCTGTGGAGACAGAAACAGGGTTAACGTTTCAGGTTGGTGATCTTTTGTCAGAATTGCACGTGACTGTTCGGACGAAAGGTCATTGACCTGAAACGTTAACTTGGTTTCTCCTTCCGCACACGCTGCTGGACCTGCAGAGTATTTCCAGCATTTGCTGTTTTTATAATATTTCCAGCATCTGCAGTATTTTGCCTCTGTCCTCTAGGGCTGGCTTTCAGTTCATTACAGTTCCCCTAATGTTCGTCAATGAGGTCCTTGCATAACCAGCTTCAAATTAAATCAATAATGTAAACTTAAATTAGTGAAAAGTAAATTTCAAGTCGATATAACCTAGGTCTTTTCTCAAACCTTTGCAATAATATCCTGGGGAGGAAACAACAGGGCAGTAGAAGAAAAAAAGCTATTTCCAAATGGACTACATTGCCACAGTGGGAGAGTTAGGGAATGTGAGATGACTGAATGCTTTTCCTTTGTACTTCACCTGTCTTGTGCTCCCCTTCCCAGACTCTACCCAACAAAAGCTCCTGTCTGACAGTAGACTGCTGTTTGATTGCAAGCTTCAGGCTCACTCTAGACCCCTGTGTCTCTGCTTCACATGATAGACTGTCCTCTCTCCTGTGTTGGATTCTCAGCGATGCTCCCAGACTCCCAGAGAACAGCCTCACCCACAGGAAGTGTAAATTGGAGCTAAGGTGTCGTCAGCCATTATCTCCGGTCTGTGCTCTCTACATGTGCAACTCTCTGCGTGGGCAGTGGGATTTCAGAACTGCTCACCTAAACATGTAGGGGACCAGGGAAAGAATGGGAGAAACGTTAACTCTGCTTCTCTCTCCACAGAAGCTGCCAGACCTGCTGAGTATTTCCAGCATTTCTTGTTTTTATTTTTGTCAAAGCTGGTCCTCTTGCACTCATCAGGACAATTCGCAAGAATACCAATGTAAGGGAAGCAACAAATTTATACTGTATGAGAAGACAGTGCTGATTGGTTGGCAAGTGGACTCTGATTGGTAGAGGCTTTGCCATGGAGAATGCACCAGTTTATGGTGACTGACAGTTAACTGCCAAGCTTTGCTTGAAATTTAAACCAGGCAGCTTGACTCTGATTGTCAAGGCATTGCCCTGAGGAATGAACCAGCGAATGGCTGTCACTTATTTTGTTAGCTGAAACAGGCACAATTGGCTGAATATTACCGGCCCCTTGAAGCCGCGGGTGGTGGTGCGGGGGGGCCGGTAAAATGCTGCAGAGAGAGGACCGCCTCGACCCGCGACGTCAAGAAGTGCCCGTCGCAAATTATTGCCAGCGGCGGGACCTCGGTGTGGCCCCCCCCCACCCCCGCCGCACGGCAGCAGCACCACAGTCAGCATATGGTAAACGGTACTTACCTTTGCTGATTATGCAGCCCGCTGCCTCTCCATTGACACTTCCTGATTTTTCAATGAACGGGCGGCCGTCACGTGCCGTTCCGTTCATGACTGGGAAAGCCGGCGGATCCGCAGAGGCAGAAGGTTTCACATCAGAAGGTAAGTTTCTTTATCGGGGTCTCACTCTGCATTCTTAAAGGGAGGAGGGAGGGGGGATATTACAGGGGTCCCACATTGCATACTGGAACGGAGGAGGAGGATACACAGGGGTCTCACTCTGCATTCTTAAAGGGAGGGGGTCTGGGATTACTGAAGGGAAAGCTCTGCTGGCATGAAGGGAGGTACTGTGTACCATCCCTCCATTAACAGTGTACGCTCTGTTTGTTCGTGTTTGTGAGGGAGTAATGGCACACAAGGCACCATGTGTGTGGGGAGATGTCAGAAAGGACAGGAGCATTAAGGTTTTATGGATGGTGGGGGCAATCAATTCAGCTGGTAGATCTTGATGTGGTCAAGCTGTGCCACTCTGAGTGTTGGCCAAGATGGGTAATGCCATGGCACGTCATATAGTTGATCCAGGAAAGATGTACGCGTCAACACCAATCCCTGGCCTGTTATTTACCTTCAAATACATGAAGGGTTCAACTTTATTTATCACATGGAAATAGGTATGGCTCGTCCTACATTGTGTGATCCTCTGCACGTGAGGATCCGTATGCACCAGAGGCAATACCAACAGACAGGTGCGATCCACGTAGAGGCCCCCAGTCATGAGCAGCCGCCCCCAAGGGGAGCCCACCACTATGGTTGCCATGCATCTACAGGCCCCACATGACATGCCATCGGATGTCAGAGCACCAGTGTCAGAGGAGATTGTGCATGTAGAGAGGGTGGTGACATGTCTCTGTGCCCTGCTCAAGGTTGACCTGCAGCCCATGGGCTCCGGTGGACATCCCATGCCTTTGTTCCTCATAGTGGCAGTGGTTCTCAAGCCTGACCCCTCTGCAGCTTTTTAGGGGCCCAACAGAAACCTTTGTGGGGTCACACAGTCAGCAGTGCACCACTGCATCAGGGAGGTCACCAATGCCCTGCACCGGAGGGCCAGTGAGTATGTCTGTTTCAGGACTGACTCTCACAGCCAGGCCCAAAGGACCATTGGTTCTGGCACCATTGCCGGAGAACCATAGGTTGTAATGTTCAGAGACTGCACTCATGTGGCCATCAGGCCTCCCGCCAGGCTACCAACTGCAGACGTCACCATTAAAGGAGCTCCCTCAATCTAGCTGAAGCTGGTATGTGAACACTGCAGATGCTTGCTGCGAATGTGTGACCTCTTCTCAGGCAGCTGCCATGACACCTGGGTCTTGCACCAGTCCCGGCTGCCACCGTTGTTCACTGAACTGGCTCAGATGGATGGGTGGCTTCTTGGAGATAAGAGCTATCGTTTGCAGACATGGTTCCTGACACCAGTGAGAATCCCCACCACTGCTGCAGAGGAGAGATATAACGCCAACCACTGAGCTACATGAGCCAGAATTGAGCAGGAGATCTGAAGCGCGTCTCCAATGCCTGCATGGATTAGGTGATGCTCTGTACTATGGGCCGAGAAGGCCAGCTCCTTTCTTTGCTGCTGTGCACAACTATGCACCCAACAGGGACCAGACCCGGCATGATGAGGAGAGACATCAACAGGATTCCTCCTCAGACTATGAGGACGCTGAGGACCTACAACATGAAAGACGCATGGGAGGGCAGATGGCACCCAGGCTCTGCATGCAGGGTTAGCAGTGAGCTAGGGATGTAAAGAAGTGGCTTATCAGACAAAGGTTTTCCATAGGAACCAACACGAACTCTGCAAGCCACATATCACCCTCGCTCACCTGCTGTGCTCCAGTCCACATCTGCAGCATCCCTGTGTAAACCATTAGAGGCAGCAGCTGACTGAGCCAATGTCCATGTCACTGCATCCGTGGAGACGCTCATGAGTAATGGTGGTATGGCAATGATGTTATTGCATACGTTGGCTCTCCTGAAGGGCCAACAGTGCAAAGGGATGTGACATTGGCGCTACATACTGACACACATCATTTACACAGAGAAAAGGACACACATGTTGTTCAGGAACATTTAGTGAAAGACGTATTTGCATTGCTGTGACACCCGTGCATTCCCATTTGTGTCAGTGTGTTCTCTGTAAACCTCTGTAATGCCTTTTATGGTCCATTTAAGTCTCACATCCTGGAATGTACAAATTTAAGATTATTCACCCAGGTACAGCACGCCTACAAGAAGGAATGTTACACTTGAGTGGAAGAAGAGGTTCGCAACTTCACAAGACACTGGGACACAGCAGGGTAAGAATGTGGCAGCAAAGTGGAAAGTGCTGGGATAACTCAGCAGGTCAGGCAGCATCTGTGGAGAGAGAAGCAGAGTTAACTTTCAGATCTGTGAACTTGGACAAGTTAACTCAGCTTCTCTCTCCACAGATGCTGCCTGACCTGCTGGATTTCTGCAGCACTTTCTGCTTTGCTGCCAGATTGACAGCAGCCCCCACTCTTCAGCAGTCAGGTAAGTATTTCTTTGACAGCTGTTCTGGAAGCAGGTGCTGGGGTGCTTAAAATAGGGCCCCAACACCTGCTGCACAACTGTCAAAGTGTTCCTCACTGCGCCGGATGTCCCGCCTCTCCCCATGTAATATGGGAAGGGCGGCTCAGCATCGTGATTCTAATGAACCCTCGCGTGTAATATCGCGGGGGCTCTGCGGCGGCCGCTAAATGAGGGCATGCCGCTGAGTTCAAAGGGTGTAGCCGCGCAGCACGGCACCCGAATAAAATTCAGCCCAATGTGCGTACATGTTCTTTCTGTCTGCAAAGAACAGGGCCCTGTGTCTCTGTTTTCAGCATTATCTCATTGCTGTTTGTGGGATCCTCCTGTTGGCTGTCATATTTCCTAGATTACAATAATGACCACACTTCAAAAGTAATACATCAGCTGCAAAGTGCTTCATAACATCCTGAGGTTGCGAAAGGATCTATATCAATGCAAATCTTCCTTTCTTTACTGTCACAGATTAAAAATTACTCAGTTGAAACTTTACTTTTGAATCCATATCGACTTGGTTTAATGTTACAGATCTTAATGCAAGCATCATTCTAGGGCTTGTCAGGATTACAGAGATAGGGAAGAGTGAGGCCATGGAAGGATTTGAAAACAAGGATGAGAATTTTAAAATCACAGTGTTGATTAACCCAGGATCCAAAGTAGGTCAGCGAGCGCAGGAGTGATGCGTGCTTGGATCTTGGTGCGAGCAAGGACACAGGCAGCAGAGTTTTGGATGACCTCAAGTTTAGAGAGTGTAGAGCGTGGGAGACTGTCGAGGAATGCGTGGGAATAGTCACGTCTGGAGGTAACAAAGACATGGATGAAGGTTTCAGTGGCAACAGAGGAGCTGAGGCAGGGCAGAGTTGGGCAATTTTAAGGAGGTTGAAATAGGCGGTCTTAGCAATGGTGCTAAGTGGTTGGAAGTTCATCTGGGGGTCAAATATGACACTGAGATTGCAACCTGGTTCAGCTTCAGACAGTTGCCAGGGAAAGGGATGAATTTGGTGGCTAGGGAACGGAGTTTGGAGTGGGGACTGAAGACAATGGCTGCAGTCTTTGCAATATTTAATTGAAGGAAATTTCTGCTCAACCAATACTGGATGCCAGATAAGCAGTCTGACAATTTAGAGACAGTGGAGGGGATCAGACAGGTGCTGGTGAGGTCCAGCTGGGTGTCATCAGCGTGCATGTGAAAACTGATGCCTTGCTTGCAGATGATGTCACGAAGGAGCAGCATGTAGGTGAGAAATAGGAGGGGTCCCAGGTTCAATTCTTGGGGGACACCAGAGGTAATGGTGCAGGAGTGGGAACAGAAGCCATTGCAGGTGATTCTCTGGCCTGGTGAGAGCAGTGCCACCCAGCTGGATGGTGGTGAAGAGGCGTTGGAGGAGGATGGTGTGGTCAACCGTGTCAAAGGCTGCCGACAGATCGAGAAGGACAAGGAGGGAATATTTACCTTTGTTACAGACATTTGTGATTTTGATAAGAGCTGTTTCAGTACTGTGCCAGGGGCAGAAACCTGATTGGAGGGATTCAACTATGGAGTTCCGGGAAAGATGGCAGAGATTTAGGAGAAGACAATGCATTCAAGAACTTTGGTGAGGAAAGGGAGGTTGGAGATGGGCAGTTTGCAAGGATGAACGTGTTTTTTTTAAAGGAGATTACGAGAGCAAATTTGAAGGAAAGGGGAACAGTACCTGAAGAGAGAACTGTTGTCATCAGCAAAAACGGAGAGATCATTGCAAAAATAATTGGAAAAGCAATTTTATTTTTGTTAAAAGTTCAATCATTTTGAATTAACAAAATTAATTTTGCCGTTACCCAACAGAAACTATTAGCAGCCATCAGGGAACTGTTCATATGTAGTCATTACACCACTACATTCAGTTAGAATAATGGAGCACAATAATAAAGGCCCACTAGCAAATATCTTGTGTACATTTGAGAAGTTTTAATACCTTATTGATCTGCATCTCCTGGCACTTTAAATTGAATCTTTATTAATCTTCGATTAGTGAATAATGACAAAGGCACAATTTACTTCATTTATTTAATTACTGCAACATTTCACATCTCCATTATCTGCTGTAACTCGGCACTGTTTTGGCTGGGGAGGAAGAAATCCAGCGGCCAGAGTGAAGTAGTTCCAGGTCATAAAACAATCTGCCATAATCCCAGCCTGAGTAAAGTTATATTCTATTAGTCTCGCTAAGAGTGTGGTCAGTCTTGTGGCTGCATGTTGCTAGGAACTGCAGCATTTCAATCAACAACCTTTTAGACAGTGGCAGCTTTCATCCCCTCAATCTGGGTTAGATTAACCAGAAGCCAAGGATGTGAAGGTGGGGTTTGAGCCAGGTGCCAATAAGGTCGTGTAAAGAATACAGGAAGCCAAAACGACCCCTTCCACCCAAAGAGCTGCATCCATCTTGGAACTGTAAATACTTCAGCGTCCAGTTACCTCCATTAACTTGGAGGGTTTTTTTTACCCTTAATATTTTCCCCTACTTTGAACGTGCCGGGTCTCAGTGGCTGCATGGCCACCAGCAGACCTCCATACTTTGTCCAATTGGTCATTCATCATGTGGACACGCACACAGCAGGAAGGGGCAGCACAAGCAAGCCTGCTCATGTTCTCCGTAAATTTGAACGTGTTCTAAACTCTGCCGCTCTATCCTAACATGGGCCAATTCCCATTCACCCGTCATTCCTGTGCTCGCTGACCCACATGGCTTCCCGTCCAGCAACACCTCGATTTTAAAATTGCATTCCTTTTCTAATCCCTCCATGGCCTCACCCCTCCCTATTTCTGTAATATCCTCCAGCCCTACAAGCCTCTGAGATCTTGGTGCTCCCCCAATTCTGGCCTCTTGCTCATTCCTGATTTTAATTGCTGTACCATTGGTGGTTGTGCATTCAGCTGCCAAGACACTAAGCTCTGGAATTCCCTCCCTAAACCTCTCCATCTCTCCACTCTGAAGACTCTCCTTAAAATCTACCTCTTTGATCAAACTTTGATCACCTGTCCTACTATCACTATGTAGCTCACTGTCCAGTTTAGTTCGATAATGCTCCTGTGAAGTAGCTTGGGATGTTTTACAATGTTAAAAGCCCTATATAAATACAAGTTGTAGTTAAGGCAGAAACTGCTGCATGCATCATACTGATAGTACAGTGTGTGCAGGCGGTGGTGAAATAGTCGTGGAGGCAGTGACGGCCTTTCCTTGAACAGGATTTATCTTGATTGAGCAAGATGAAGTCAAGGACAAATACACGGGGAGAACTGGGTGAAGAATCAAAATTACCAACTGAACTGATAAAACCTCTACTACACAACCAGTAGAAACCTACTTCTGAGAAAACTATATCAAAAATCTTGTGTTGCCATGGAGACCATTCACGACACTGCTGCTACTGACTGCCCATTATATGCACCATTGACGAAATGACATTGCTCACTGTAACCACAGTAAAGTTAACTGAACCAGGTCCCCGATTTGCCCCCTTTCCCAAACAATCACATGCAAAGCCTGCGCTTTTTAAAACAAAATTAACAGACCTGCTAGTCAAAGCACTGCAGCAACCAGCACAGTGAGGAGCTACAGTAAGTTGTGCAGACAAGAGCACAAAGTTACAAAACAGAGGTGGACTGATTTAAGTGAGTGGGGAAAACTGTGGCACATCGAGCTCCATGTGGGGAAGTGTGGGGTCATCCACTGCAATTTTTTTTTCATGGTGAGAGATTAGGAGCTGTGGAGAAGCAAAGGGATTTGGGTGTCCGTGTACATAAATTACTAAAAGCTACTAGACAAGTACAAAAAAGGCTAATAGAATTCTGGCTTTTATCTCAAGGGGGCTGGAATACAAAGGGAAGCAAGTTATGCTTCTGTTGCACATTGCCTTGGTCAGAGCCTGCACCTCTCAAAAGGCGTGGAGAGGGTGCATCGCAAATTCACCGGAATGACACCAGGGCTTAAAGGGTTAAATTATGATGGCAGGTTGCACAAACTTGGATTGTGTTTCCTCGAGTTTAGAAGGTTGAGGGGGTGATATCATTGAGGTGTTTAAAATGACAAAAGGATATAATAGGGTAGAGAAACTGCTTCCTCTGGTGGAGGAATCCAGAACAAAGGGACACAATATGCAATCTTAAACTGGAGATAGGCTGTTCAGTAGTGAAATCAGGATGCACTTTTTCACACAGAGAATTGTAGGAATCTAGAACTTTCTCCCCAAAAAGGATGTGGATGTTCGGGGACAACCAAAACTTTCAAGGCAGAGCTTGATAGATTTTTGTTGGATTAGGATATCAAGGGATATGGATCAAGGCCAAGTCAATGGAGTTGAGGTACAGATCAGCCATGATCTAACTGAATAATGGAGCAAGCTCGAGGGGCTGAATGGCCACCTGCTGCTCCTGTGTTCCTCCAATAATGTTTGTCTCGTGCTTCAAGCAACTAATGACTCCAATGTTGAAAAGCATCTGAGAATCTAGTTGTGGTGAAAAATGGCAGCAGTTTCCGAGAGGATCTTGTGCGAGTTTTGATTGAGCGTGGTTAGAGAAGGGAGCATATTTGGTTGGATATTTTGGTCAGACTCTGAATATCAATAAGAAAGTGTCAGGTGCGGCAGTGTCAATTCTAAGGCATTAATATTTCTGTGGTATGGAAGGGCAGGGAGAAATTGTTGCGGTTATTGATTAAATGCATCCGTAATGTGTCCCTTACATCATCAGCCGAAAGTATTTCACATGAAATGAAATATTTTTTTTAAGTGTAGTCACTGTTGTAATGTAGGCAGTTTGCACACAGCAAGGTCCCACAAACAGCAATGCAATAAATGACCAGTTTGAGTTTCGGTGATGTTGTTTGAAGGATGAATGTTGGCCTGGACTCCAGGAGAATTTTCAATAAAGTGCCATGGGATTTCTTAAATCCACCGTAACAAGCAGAGTCTTGCTTTAACATCTCATCCAAAAGACAGTAATTCTCACAGAGCATTACTTTCTCTGTATTTCACCAACATGCTAGCCTCAAATACAACATCCAGTCCATTTTCTGTCTCAGGAAGGTGAGAGTGCTACTACTAGTCAAGTAGACACCTGACTTCTACTCACAGAGGAATGTTAACAGAAGAGAAAATATCAAGATTTTGCACCTGACGTTATGCGCAGCATAATGGGGAAGAATATTCTACAAATAGGGAATTCCACAAACCAAGTCGCCCTGCTTCCATTCACAACGCACTTACATTGAAATGGAAAGCTCTTGACACATACGAGCACGCTATTTGGAAAAAGAACGATGGATTCGTTCTGTAGAGAGAGTCTGGTACACCACAAAGGGCAATGCCACATACCATATGAATAGGATATCTTATGGTTTGCACCACATTCCACCCTCTGTAAACTTGAGCTCATCCAAAACTCTGCTCCCTGTGTCTTAACTTGCACCAAGTCCCATTTGACCATCACCCCCGTGCTTGCTGACCTACGTTGACTCTTGGTCTGGCAACACCTTGATTTTAAAATTCTCCTTACTTTTCAAACCCTTCCATGGTCTCGCCCCTCCCTAACTCTGTAATCTCCTCAAGTCCCACAACCCTCCGAGATCTCTGCACTCTTCCAATTTTGGCCTTTTGAGCATCCCTGATTTTAATCGCTCCACCAGTGGCAGCCTTCAGCTGCCAAGGCCCTCGGCTCTGGAATTCCTTCCCTACATCTCTCCGTCTCCCTAATCTTTCTCCTCCTTTAAGATGCTCCTTAAAATCCACTTCTTTGGCCAAGCTTTTGGTCATCTGCCCGAATATCTCCTTATGTGGCTGAGGGTCAAATTTTGTTTGATAATCACTCTTGTTAAGGGCCTCGGGGCATTTTATTACGTTAAAGGCAGTATGTAAAATGCAAGTTGCTACTGTAATGTTACACTAACAGGTTCATTCACACAGATTGTTACACAAATGCAGAGTATATGTCATAATACAGTTCCCGTGTGGATAACAGAGTATCTATACATCAATATTGTAGGTTACAGAACTAGGGAGCGACATGGTCATGGAGTAATTTAATTATGAGGATATTTTATTGGAGGAGTTGAGGGACCAGAAGCCAATATACATCAGTGAGAATGGGGATCATGGGCGATCGGGGCATAGTACATGCATCAGTATTATAGCAGCAATACTATATTGTAAAGTCCCTTTTGACACATTGCACATAGAATCATATAATGGTTACAACACAGAAGGATGGTCTGGGTAGTTGGGAAAGCCCAACATTCAGCTTCTTCCTCTCATCTAAGGAGCGTGCAAGAGGTCCTGGAGCAGCAGTTGACTGTTGAGCATAGGACAGCACCAATGTCATCTGCCATGGACACCTCACTTGCACAAGCCATGGCACAATAGGAGAGTCTCTCATGAAATGTTCCCAATTGTATTGTGGAGGCTTTGGGCTCAAGACTCCATGGCCAGATTCAACACGCTTGGATAACACATAGATGCCACGTGTCACGATCAATATCAGGCCTGAATTTCTGCAGGACACACAATTCGATATGCTTCATTGCTGGGAGAATATTGTAGGAGTTGTTCATCATTTATGCCCCTTAACAATTTTGTCTTCATTTTCCCAGTGTTTCTAAGTCCTCTTTCTGAGGGAGAGGAATAGTCAGAGATCGGGCGATTGATCTATTTTTGTTTCAGTTCTTTATTCCACCACTCTTTATACACGTGTCTACTTTTACATACAGCTTCACAGACACTGAATTGACTGCATTAAATATTTAGGGAAAATGTATTTATTAAAATCCACCTACCTTCTTAAAGTGCTGTTCTATCAAGTGATTCATAATATGCTGCACTCAAATTTAAATTCATCTTACTGTACAAAAGCTACTGTTTCAACTGTCTCTTTAATGCGTCAGTGTGTTTCAATTTGCAAAGCAAAATGAAAATAGGTCAACATACAAACAAGCCCACCAGGAGCAGAAGTTTTGTGCTTGCTGTCATTAATTTTTACATGTATTGCTTTCCTCTCGCCGTTAACTGAGTAAATATAATTGATGCACTAAGCAGGATGTACACGTGAGGACTAATCAATGGCCCAGTGACAACATAGCTCCCAGGTCTAATTCCTGGACCGCTGTTGCGTTAGGGTTGCCAACTCCTGTTGAGCGCATTCCTGGAGGTTTTGTCACATGACCTCCCGTCATCAACCGTCCCAGCCCCACCATTGGTCCATCCTCTCACGCACCACCTTCGCAACCAATTGAAAAACAAACAGACTCTTTGTGACCCAATTGGAAGAAGCTTGACTGTCAACCAGGCTTTTTATTTTTTTTGAAATTCATAAACATTTTTATATCTGATCAAAAGTGTTTCCAGAAAATGGAAAAGTGCAAATTTTTTTTTGTTAACGTGCTTATGATTTTCTTACAGGTTGCTTGCAGCAGTCCCCTGGAGATGAAGGTTTCATTCCTGGAGAATTAGCAACCCTGTGTTCAGGTGCTACATCTGGGCTGAGTGTGCCTGGGCGAGGCAGGAGCGTGAGCAGCCAGGATGTGACTGCCTGATCACTACAGAGTGACATCTGCTGGACGCTGCATGTATTGAGAATGGAAAGAGTGTGCGTGCATCTTTATTTTTCCATTGATCGGGTTCTTTCACTACCAAGTACTTGTTGCAGCAGTTTGCAGCAAGCAAGGGGATCTGCTGCCCTGTACGTACGTATACCTGGCACAGTCCACTTCCATCCTTTTCTTCAGAGAATTGAAATTCCTCTTTTCATGCAATAGTTAACCCCTTTGTGTCAACATTCCTGTGTGTGAAACTTCAGCAAGGTAAATAAACTTAAGTGGATAAACCACGGTTATCTATACAGGAATGTGTCACAAATGTGCTAAGCAGTGAGCTCAAAACAGAAAGGAATTTCAGTTTTCTGACTTTGCTTCAGGCTGTCTTTGTGGAATTTCAACAATTCTTTGATGCTTTCTTCCGAGTTGCCCTTTTATTGACACCTCAGCCTTCCAGCCTATTAGAAACTACAGCACAGGAACAGGCATTTGCCCCCAACTGGTCTAGTCCAGTGTTTATGCTCCAGGTGAGTCACCTCCTATTTTAATTATTTCTTCCCTCAATGTAAATCTCAAATTCCCTTCTCCCTAAATTTGCATTAAGTCACCCCTTAAACACATCAATGCCATCTGCTTCAACTGCTCCATTGGGCAGGGAGTTCCACATTCTCACATTCTCGTTCAGTGTAAAGAAATTCTTTATTTGATCTGTTGGTGGCTCTTATACATATGCCCCCTTGTTCTGGTCTCTTCACATCTAAATGTCCTCCAGCTGTGCTGTAATGACTGAATGATGCAATCCTATTGAACCTCGTTGTAATTTTGAAGACCTATAAATCAATCGGTGGATAAGTATTTTTTGTTTTGTTATCTGCCCCTTTGCCCTTGGTACTAATTATCAGCTTGTCTCAGTGGGTCACGATCCTGCCTTTCAATCAGAAGGTTGTGGGCTCCATGGTTACACCACGGGTGGAATTTAATGCTCTCCCCCACAGTGCGTTTGGAGGTGGAGAGAGCATAAAATTGGGTGGCATGGTGACGGGGGTGGACCTCACCACCATCCTGCCTCTGCCGAAATTTAGTCTGGCGCGGGAAGGGCTGTGAAAGGCCTTCCCACCCCGCTGCTAACTGAGGCCCTTAAGTGGGTAATTAACCCCCAATTTAGGGCCGCTTCCAACCGCAGCCGCAATTAGCCGTGTGGTGGGCGGGCCTGTTGGCATATGAATGGATGGCACAAAAACTGTGTGGGCTGCTTATCGGCTGGGGTCCCTCGTTTAAAGGCACTTAGTGCCTGAACAAGTGACCCGGCATGAGGAAGGCGTGGGGCCCACTGAAAGTCACCCCCCCTGCCCCTCCCGCACAACCCCCACCCCGCCCTGACCTACCCGACACCTGGCTCCAGTGACGCTCCTCGGCCTCTGGTAGGTGCAGCTACAGCAGCAGCCGCTGTCTCCACACTGGCATTACAGCTGCTGGCCTCTGATTGGCCGGCAGCTCTGCATGGCCGGGACTCCTGGCAACGGGATCCTATATCCTATGGAAGGCCTGCCGCTGTCCAGTTAAGTGCATGATTGGCACTAAATTCAGGGGGCCTTCCGTAAAAGAGGCAATGCAGGGATCTCTGCGTCAGTTTCCCCCCAACGTCAAGACCCTCACCTCCAGCATAGCATAGAATCCATCCATTGGAGAAAATGTTAAGCTGAGGCCCTGTCTACCTGCCTGGTCATTCAGGCAGAAGCTGAAGATTCTGTGGCACTGTTTGAAGAGCAGGGAATTGATGTGGAGCCCTGGCCAACATTCCTCCCTCAGCCAACAGCAAAACACATCAACTGGTCATTCAGTGGAAGCCTTGGGGAGGGTGCAGAATAGATTTACTAGAATGGTGCCAGATGAGGGACTTCAGGTATGCAGAGAGACTAAAGAAGCTGGGGATTTTTTCCCTAGAACAGAGAAGGTGATTTAATCGACGTGTTCAAAATTATGAAGAGTTTTGATAGACTAGAAAGGGGGAAACTGTTCCCAGTGGCAGGAGAAACAGTAACTAGAGGGAAAAAAATTAAGATAATTGACAGAAGAACCAGAGGGGTGAAGACATTTCTTTTGAAATGCAGGGAGCTGATATGAAGTGGAATGTGCTGCCTGAAAGGGTAGTGGAAGCAGATTCAATAGTAACTTTCAAAAGGGAGTTGGATAAGGAAAGATTAGCAGTGCAATGGGAAAAGAGCAGGGGATTGGGACTAATTGGATAGCTCTTTCAAAGAGCCAGAACAAGCACGATAGGCTGAATGGCCACCTTCAGTGTTATATGATGCCATGATCCATCTCATTGCTGTTTGTTGTGAGCAACTGGCTGCCCCATTGGGCTACACAATGAAAGTCATCGCATTTGAAAAATAATCACGTATTTTAAGGCACCAGTAACATGATATGGTGCAATATAAAGTGTTTATTTGGTGACAGCAATTGCGGTGCTGATGATAGGCACTTGTATATTCAAAAAAGGAGAACAACGGTATTTGATTCAGGACAAGAGAAAGTAATGTGGTGTGTTGGAGATCAACAGCAACTTGCATTTATATAGCACCTTTAACATTGTAAAATGTCCCAAGGTGCTTCACAGCATCGTTTTTCAGACAAAATTTGACACTGAGGCACATAATCAGATGTTATGATCAGGTGACCAAAAGCTTAATCAAAGAGGCAGGTTTTAAAAGACATTCTTAAAAGGAGGAAAGAGAGATTGAGAGGTTTAGCAACAGAATTTCAGAGCTTAGATCCTTGGCAGCTGAAGGCACCATGAAAGGAAATGGTGGATGCGCTGGAGACTAGCATTAGAGGAGCACAGAGATTGCAAAGGGTTGTAGGGCTGGAGGATGTTATGGGGATAGGGAGAGAGCGAGACCATGGACAGATACAAGAAGAATGAGATTTTTAAAATTAAGGTGTTGCCAAACTGAAGCCAACGTAGATCCAGTAGCGAGCACAGGGGTGATGGGTGAACAGGACTTGGTGAGAGTTAGAATACGGGCAGTAGAGTTTTGGATGAGTTCATTTATGGAGGGTGGAAGATGGGAGACCGACCAGAAGAGTACTGGAATAGTCAAGTCTAGAGGTAACAAAACCTGGAATGAGAGTTTCAGCAGCAGATGAGCTAAAATAACCCACACCTAATCAGATTTTCCCATTCACTTTCAACTTGAGCACGCTTAATATTGTTTCTGTCACCTTCCCTGCATAGTCATGTCTAGCCCTTCCTTATTCCGCTTCATAAGGGTCAAAACACAATCAGCTGACAGGTTTATATTTTACACTGTCAGGCAAAGATTCTAACAGCTGGATGTACGCAGCCAATCTTTCTCTCTCTCTCTCCTCTCCCTTGCTGCAGTACTATTCCCTAGTTCCTGGCTCTCTTTGGTACTTCGTCTTGGCCTATTTCACGTGTGAGCCAAGATAGTAAGCCGTAAGCAGGCGACTTGACTTGACTGTGCAGGGCATCACAGCTGAGGCCATTTATAGGAACAGGAGTGGGCCAATCAGCTCCCCAAGACTGCTTCACAGTCAGTTAGATATTGGTGATCTGCACCTCAACTCCATTCCATAGACTTTTGTTCGGTAAAGATATCAAGAATCTATCAATCATGCTTGAAATCTCCACAGCCTTTTCGGGAGGCAGGGCAGGAGGGTGGTGGAGAAAGAGGTGGAAGAGAAATTCAGGTTTGTCCTATCTTTATCCAACATCCAGCCATGCGCCTATCTAGGAAGGGCCATTGGATTGTAATCAGGAGCCAATATTCCTCCTCCCGAATCCAAGTCAATTTTAGTCATCTTGCTACCATTCTTTAAAGATGAGGAATTAAACCGGGAGCTATCGACGTCTGCATGACTCAGAAACTCACTGCCTTAAGGAGCTGAGCCACCAGGGGACCTATAGAATCATAGAACAGTACAGTACAGCAGCAGCCCATTCAGCCCATCAAGTCTGCACCAGCCCTTTTGAAGAGCAATCAAGTTAGTCTCACTCCCCTGCTTTTTCTCCATATCCCTTCAAGTATTCATCCAATTCCCTTTTGAAGCTGCTATTGATTTTGTTTCCACCACCCTATCAGGCAGCGCATTCCAAATTTTAACCATTTGTTTTATAAAAAGGTTTTTCCTCATGTCACCTCTGATTCTTTTACCAATCACCTTAAATCTGTGCCCTCTGGTTATCGACCCTTCAGCCATTTGAAACAGCTTCTCTTTATGTTCTCTGTCTAAATCGTACATGATTTTAAATACCACTATCAAATCTCCTCAGTCTTCTCTGCTCTAAGGAGAACAACTGGCGGCAGAGCTCACACCATTTTGCATTCAGCTCCAACTAATTGAACAGGAGATCGCCGGTCAAATCATTCACTATGTGAAGCAAAATGTCTTATGTATTCGCCAGAGCAACAATATGAAACTGATATGACAAAGCAAAACAAACTGAAAACATTAATTAACACTTTAATTAGGTAAGGACATTGAGCCGTTATGAGCCTCTTCACTACAGCATGAACTGCCACCCTTTGTAGAATGGGGACTTTCTTCATCGAGTTAAGCAAAGATGCTGCCATTTTTGTCAGAGTCTGCAGATACGGAGAGCAAGAGAGGTGCACACACTGAAATATCTCCTGCACACAATGTTTCATGAGTTTGATATTTCAAAATATATCTTTTCCTTCCTCTGTTGCCAGTCCCAACTGCTTGCTGGAATATGATTCCATGGAAGCCAATCACCACCAGCTCATTACCTGGGCATTCATGCATGAGCCTTAGCAACAAGCATTGTAAGGCACTACTGAGAAATCCAATCCAAAGTCCACCTTTTCAGCAAGGATCACTGGGCAGGTGGTCAGGTGTAGGAACCACAGACGATTGTCCCTCCTTAGCCCAGAGGCAGCGATGCCAATTGTTGTTCCCCAACTGCGATTAGCTACTGCAGGGCAGACAGGAGATCAAGCCAGGGCCCTTCATAATCTGAGTGGTTCAGCCATTCATTGGCTGAAGTTATTGAGTCATGGGGGGGTGCTCTCAATGTACTGTTAAAAATAGAAAGAGAATATTGAACTACCCTAACCATACTGAGAAACTAAAACCAAACCTTTCTGTTTACATTTTAGAAGTCAGTGCCAAAGGATTAGATACTATAGTTTCATAACAATGCCATCCATCAAATTTAACTTTATCCTTGCTACGTGGCTATTATTTTTACTCAAGTGCATCTTTTCACCGGGTCTGAGGGAGCTTTTTGCTTTCAATACAAGCAGTCAATCAGCGAACACATCCCCTTAGTTCCAGCTCTACCTTCCAAGTGTGCATTTCATCAGAAATGCTCTTCCTGATGGCTATTCTTCCATCCTGGTCATGAACTATTTTAGCAGCTGCTAAATTGAGTTGCGACATAAAGGTTGGAAGAGAGTTGGAATCTGCAGCAAAGTCAGTGACTGAAAATTCTTTGTCACTGAATTGCTGTAAAAGTTGCAGAAAATAACGATGGACTTCTTACTCTCACCAGCTGAGACTCAAGTATGGCATTACCATCAAATCTCCCTCCCACCTCAAGCTTCAATAGTGTGCAGACAGAGTTGGTAATCCCAAAAATTCCTCTTGCTTTCCCTTGGGAAGGAGATTTGCATTTCTATAGCGCCTTTCCCGACTTCAGGACATCTCAAAATGCTTTACAGCCAATTAAGTACTTTAAGTGTAGTCACTGTTGTAATGTAGTAAACATGGCAGATAATTTGCACACAGCAAGATCCCACAAACAGCAATATAATGACCAGATAATCTGTTTTGGTGACGCTGGCTGAGGGAGAAATATTGACCAGGACACTGGGGATAACTCCACAGCTCGTCTTTGAAATTGGTGGATGCAAGAGATCCCACGGCACTAAGGGGGCGGACGGGGCCTTTGTTTAAGATTTCATCCGAAACAGAATGGAGGGGACACCAGTATTTGTTCTGCGGCTACAAGGCAAAAGACCTGGAAATTTCCAGGAGAGAGTAATAGAACTACAACCAGAGAAAGTAGAAATGAGAAAGTGAATAGAAAATCAAAAAAGATTATATCAAGGGCATTTATTGTCCCCTGTAGCCCTTGTGATTGATGTCGCCTGTTAATTTTAAACCAAATTTATGTTTTTGTATAGCTTGTGGCTGAAAATTTCACCTATGTATAGATGTATGAATCTTCAGGGAAAACAATATAAATTCCCAAAAAAATCCCGTCTCTTCTTCTTAGCTGACCCCTGAATCAACTTAGGTCATCATCGGTCCAGTTTTGGACCATGATAGTCTGGAAATTTCTGCATTGCAAATCGGACAAGAGAATACAGTTTCTTTACACCCCAAACTAACTGTAACGATGAGGCATTCGGTCATTCAGAGAAATAAAAGTTTTAAAGCTTATTTGATTGGCTAATCAGTAAATCCACTGCGTGGTGCCATATTGAAGGATATAGACCACGAGGTCTTGGGTTTGATCTACAGCCTATATTGAGCTGGCTAATTCCAGACAAATGTTGGGTACTATAATTAGCTGCAGAATCCCGCATTAGGACAGTGGGATTATCCAATGACTCTGGCTGAAAATGTGTTTGCTTGGAAGTGGGGCAAGGCCCAGCTGTAATGGCCTCTATGATTGAGTCGTCGGCTAAGGGTCAGACGTGAAGAATGCCTACTTGGGATGATTTTAACCTAAGCCTTCTGGCAGGATACTGACGGGCTCCACTGACTTTGACAGAACTGAAAATCGAGCAGGACATATAACAAGCAGTCAACCCACCACGATTGAACATTTTACACCCCCAGCTCAAGTTGAAAGTCAGCACACAGTACCTTTTGGACCACTTAGATCTCCACTAATTACACCATCAGAACCACTCCCTCTCCCCCACCACTGATCTGTGTTACAAGCCTTGTAAAACAATCCCAGAGCCTTTTAAAAAAAAAATCTGAATTTTAACCTGAATCTTATATAAAATATATGCACGCACGTACACATACAAATATACAAACTGGGTGGTTTTATTTTAATAAAAAAAAGTCATATAAATGCCCGAGGTCAAGTTTGCATATTCATATTGAACAGCACAAGACTGGTGATGTTTAAAGGGGGAAGAGAAAGCTTGGCAAGAGAACTTGTTGCCATCGAGGGGTCATTGATGCCAACCACTCAGTCTAGCAGCTGTGGATAAGAAAATCATTACCAAAATGAATTACCATTGGCAATTGGCAATATTCCTTACAGGCTTGCCTTTAAGAAGCCAGTTATCATTCCTCACACAGTGATTTTATAATTGCTATGAATTTGCAGGCAATTGTATTTCCTTTGTGAATTATTAAGATAACCTAACCTGCTCTGTGTGTTGGGTGGTTCCTTCCTGCACTATTGGATTGCTAACTTGCCAACAGGACTTTAATACAAAGGGACTCACAAGAACGTAATGAAGACCAGCTCTATGCATTAATTTTTTGTGCTTCAAATCTAAAATCTGATGGAATCTGGCAGAAATGTACTTCTATTTATAGCAGACAGTGAATAAAACATTTAATTGTGGCAATGTAGGTGAAGAGCTGAGGGCTATGATGTGCAAAGCAGTTTTTCCTTATACGTTAAGAGTTTTAAGTACTTAGGAGTTAAGCCATTATTTCAACTGCAGGAACATGCGGATTCAATGCAGGAAGAAGTGACAGGCACCTAATTAAAAAGAAAAGCAAAAGACAAAAGCCTAGATCTCTAATTAGCTGGAGCTCCCAGATCCCGGAACAGAATCCACAGTCTATGTGCCCTGACCACTGGCACACAGGTTGGCAGTACCTTTAAGATGCTGTGGGGCATTGCAGGATGTTCTTGGGAGCCTTCTGACTTCTGGTCAGATAGATCAATCAGCGTGGGCCACTTTAGTAAACTACCTGCGCACCTCGGCAGCTGTTTCGCTGTTTCAAAGAGATTTACTTTTTACTCTGCCCTAGGTCCCACCGACTAGGATGTGAGGCAGGATTCCCCCATTACATATCACCCTACTTACACAGATACCCACCCCCACATAGTGTGCTGGAACGATAGGATTACTAAAGAGGATGCCCCCCTACCAGCCAAAGAGATAGCAACCAACACGGCACAGCTGGAGAGAGATGGGGGTGTGGTGGTGGGAAGCAGCCTCTTGGGGTTCGGGCTCACTAGCTTCAGCCTCACTCGCCATCGCTTCAGTTAGTGGGTCATCCAGGCACAAACACTTCCCAAGTGGCACAGTTCTGCGGGATTCAGCCTCACAATGCTCTGCTGCTGTGCAGGAACATTTTCTAAAGTGATGTTAAAACGACGTGCTGCTGCTGCAGCCTCTTTAGTAGATTCATAGAATTATACAGCACAGAAGGTGGTCATTCAGCCCATCGTGCCTGTGCTGGCTCTTTGAAAGAACTAATCAATTCGATCCACTCCCCCAACTCATTCCTCATAGTCCTGCAAGTGTTTCCTTCTCAAGTATTTATCCAATTCCCTTTTGAAAGTTACTATTGAATCTGCATTTCAGATCACACAACTCTCTGCGTATGAAAAATGCCCCTTATCTTCCCTCTGGTTTTGCCAATTATCTTAAAACGGTGACCTCTGGTTATTGACCCTCCTGCCAGTGGAAACAGTTTGTCCTTATCAAAACCTCCTCCTGATTTTGAACACCTTTATTAAATATCCCCTGAACCTTCTCTGCTCCAAGGAGGACAACCCCAGTTCCTCCAGCTTCTCCACATTTGTTTAAACAGGAATCGCTTTCGAACAAAACGTGGCCACAAATCACGAAAACTGCCGGCGTTTGAGAAGTGCTGGAGAGGCTGGCACGTCCATCACTCCACATAAAAAGAGACGGTCACTTACCCTTTGAACAGTCACAGCTACAGACGCAAGAAGCCAGTAGTGCCTGCGATTGCTCCTGCTGGCCCTCCCCCGCTCTCTCTCACATGCACACATACATCGACCACCGTTCTCCGGCACTGGCTCGCCCTGGACCAGGGGCTTTGGCAAAGGACAGCTGTCTTTAAACTGGAGCAGCCATGGGCTGCAGAGGGGCCAGCAGCAGCTGAGAAGCTGGCTTCCCTTCCCAGCCGGGCCCTGCTCTCCCTGTGCTTTGTTTCCAGGGGATGAATCACAGTGGAAGAGTGAGGAAGAGGAGGAAGGGGGTGGGTGGGCGATGGTGAGTGGCAGGCAGGCAAGGAGGGAAGGAGACGAAGAGAGAGAAGCCTCTTTTGTAGTGGCAGTGTGCAGGGCCAGCACTACCGGGCTGAGGGGAGAATGGAGCACAGATCAGCTGAGGCGGTGTGCCTGAATCTGATACACTGGCAACAGCCAATCACAGCAGCAGCAGCTGAGACACTCCAAGGCTGGGCACGGCTGGAAAACCAGGAGCAGCTGGAGCCCCCGGATCAGGATCAGGATCGACAACCCTGGCTGCTCATCCCGAGCAAGTCCTTGCCTACTCTGCAAGCATTGACCTTGTGGATCTGTCACTATGGGAAACTGGATTAAAACTGCCCACTTTTAGTGTCCAGGGGCAGCTGCCAAAGAGGATTCTTTTTCTTTTTCATAAAAACCTTATTCTTCTTCAGCTGATGACAAAAGACTGACATGCCTGGTCTGAAAGACACAGGAATGTGCTGACACCTTTTGCTTCATTCATCTGAAACCCTGACTGAATGAGTCAGGATTACAGTTTACCACAAATTCCGCACCCCCCCCACCGCTCCCTGCTGCCCTACCCGAAATGTCATGTGCAGCAAGCCTGCAGTTCTTTATTGAAGTGGCCTAAACTATTCAGCCACCATGAGGTGGGGGTGGGGAGAGAGAGCCAGAGAATCACAGCTGTTCCTGTCTTTGAAGCTAAGTATATCTCCCTTGTGGTCCAGTGGCTGGAGCACAAAGCTGCTTTAACCTGATACTCACTAATGTGGGACAGGGGATCACGGTGGGGGTTGGGCTAGTGATCAGAGCAGGAAGCTATGCTCATCTCAACCACAACAATGATAGATGCAATCAGCCTCAGCACCCCTGGATGGGGGGCGGTGGGGAGTGGTGCAGAACTGACACATCAGCCAGAGTCCCTGTTCCTCCCAATCCCCATCTATTGACTACAGTTTGAGTGTGCAATTGGGCAGATGTCGTGCGAGAACAGGGTTGGTTCATTTACCCAAAAAGCCAGTGGAAGAGCCAAGCTCAACTTTCACTTTTATGTCAAAAAATAAAGCACGCACTTTGTTATATAATGACTGGTTGTGAGCTGGAGGCAGTAATCCTCTCTCGTTGATCCAGTCTCTGTTCACACTTTGTCCCTGTTGCTTATGAGGCCAGTGGAACCATCTAAACCCAGAGCTAATTTATTACTATGTACAAAAACAGGACTTCCCTTCTCTCATCTCCTGAGGGCACCAACTCTTACAGAGGTATAATTCCACAGGTATCAGCAGCCCTCTGATACCTCACTCAAGAAAAGCAGCCATGGTCTGATCGTGTCTGAAGTACTGCCTTCAGTTTTGGACACTGAACCGCAGGAAAGAGGTATTGGCAATGGATGGGTATGGTGTGGATTCACCAGAATGATACCAAGGATTAAAGTGTTAAATTACGATGGTGTAAATTCAGCTTGTTTTTCCTTGTGGTTGAGGGATGATCTAATTGAGGTGGTTAAAATGATAAAGAGATTCAATAGGGTAGAGCGAGAGAAACTATTTCCTCTGGTGGGGAATCCAGTACAAGGAGACATAATCCTAAAATTAGCAACATTCCATTTAAGAGGGAAATCAGGAAAGATTTTTGCACACAGACAGTAGTGGCAATCTGGAACCTTCAACCTGTGGATGCAAAGGGACAATTGACATTTTCAAGATGGAGGTCGATAGTTTTTTTTGTTAGTTGAGGGTATCAAGGGATATGGATCAAAAGAGGGTAAATAGAATTGAAATACAGTTCATCCTTTATCCATTTGAATGACAGAATGATGGGCTAAGTGGCCTCCTCCTGTTCCTATGTTCTTTGCCAAGACAGTGAGTCTTACATAAAACTATATTGAATTTATGGCCATTCAGCCCAATAGGTCTGTGCCATTGTTTATGCTCCACACAAACCTTCTCCCACCGTACTTCGTTTCACACTATCCACATATCCTTCTATTCCTTTCTCTCCTATTTACTTATCTTGCTTTCCCTTAAATGCTATTCATCTCAACCAGAAAGAAAAAGAGAGACTTGCATTTGAATAGCACCTTCCCAAAGTGCTTACAGCCAATGAAATGCTGTTGGAATCTTCTCAGTGTTGTAATGTAGAAGATGTATGTGTAAGGTAGGCAAATGAGGTAGTGAGTTCTACATTCTCGCCACTGTCTGGGCAAAGCAGTTTCTCCTGAATTCTCGACTGGATTTATTAGTGACGATCTTATATTTATTACCCCTAGTTTTTGACTCCCCACATCTTCTTTACATCTACATCTATCTCAAACCCCTTCATTATTTTGAAGACCTCTCCCAGGTCAGTCTTTTCTTTTCTATAGGGGGTATTTTGCAGAGGTTGGCAGTGCAGCAGCATCCATTCACTTTCTCACTCGCCTTCACACATGGGACTGTATTCACCAGGGATTAGTGTTAAAGTTAAAGTTGCTAGTTATCCTCTGCTTATACATGAGCACAGGAGGTTAACTGCAGCACCCCAGAGCAACTGCCCAGGTGAGAGTCTGGGAATCAGAGCTGGCAGATACTGGTCTCTAAGGAATGACAGTCGAGTGATGTAAAGAATGGCCATTTGGTTGAGGTACTGAGGGCTGTGAGTGCCCACAGAACAATACCCAGATAAATTACTGAGCTGGGTGGTATGTTTACAAGCTTGGTCACTTTAAAGCTTCTTTCAGCCTTTATTATAGTGCCAGAGGCAATTTTGCAGGAAAGCACAGCGACTATTGGTGTAGTATCTCGGGATAGGATAAGGAATCACCTATGCATTCTGATATTAGATGTCAATCTCCCAGCAAAGCTGGTACTGTAGTGGCAATGTCATTGAATTAGTCATCCAGAGGCCCAGGCTAATGCCCTGGGGATAAAAACAAGAAACGCTGGAAATACTCAGCAGGTCTGGTAACATCTGTGGAGAGAGAAGCCGTGTTATTAATAATGCCCTGGGGGCATGGGTTCAAATCCCACCATGCCAACTGGTGGAATTTAAACTCAAAGAATTCAATTATTTAATAAAAATCTGGAATTGAAAGCTAGTCTCAGTAATAGTGAAATTAGCATAATTAGCATAATGACCCATATGGTTCACTAATGTCCTTCAGGGAAGGAAATCTGCCATCCTTACGGTCTCCAGACCTATAACAATGTGGCTGACTCTTAACTGCCCTCTGAAATGGCCTAGCAAGCCACTCAGTTGTCAAGGGCGGCACAGTGGCGCAGTGGTTAGCACCGCAGCCTCACAGCTCCAGCGACCCGGGTTCAATTCTGGGTACTGCCTGTGTGGAGTTTGCAAGTTCTCCCTGTGTCTGCGTGGGTTTTCTCCGGGTGCTCCGGTTTCCTCCCACAGCAGGTTGGTAGGCAAATTGGCTGTTATAAATTGTCCCTAGTATAGGTAGGTGGTAGGGAAATATAGGGACAGGTGGGGATGTGGTAGGAATATGGGATTAGTGTAGGATTAGGATAAATGGGTGGTTGATGTTCGGCACAGACTCGGTGGGCCGAAGGGCCTGTTTCAGTGCTGTATCTCTAATCTCTAATCTAAATGCTGGCCTTGCCCATGATGCCCACATCCCATGAAAGAATAAAAAAAAAGCGACTGGAAGGTTCTTTGCAAACAGTGTGACCACTGATCACACATCACACATCACAACTCACCAGTCAGCTGTAGCTCAGTGGTAGCATTCTCACCTCTGAGTCACAAAGGTCATGGATTCAAACCTTACTCCAGATAGTTGAGCATGTGATCTTGGCTGACACTGTTTTTAAATGATCCCAATGTATGAGTTCAAAGAAGAGAAGGGAAGTTCTCCCCAGTGTCCTGTCCAGTATTTGCCCCAAAACCAGCATCACAAAAGCAAATGATCTGTGGTCATTATCATATTGCTGTTTGTGGGAGTTTGCTGTATGCAAATTGGCTGCCGTGTTTCCTATACTTTAACAGTGACTCACACTTCAAAAGACTTTGGGATGCCCTGTGGTCATGTAAGGTGCTAAATACATACAAGATTTTTCTTTCCATACACCACATCCTGCTTCCATGCCCAATTATCACACGCAATACCTCAAAGAAAGCCTTCCGGATGGCCCAACCATCTTCAGCTGCTTCATCAATGACTTTCCCTCCAACATAAGGTCAGAAGTGGGGATGTTCGCTGATGACTGCACAATGTTCAACACCATTCGCAACTCCTCAGATACTGAAGCAGTCTGTGTAGAAATGCAGCAAGTCCTGGACAATATCCAGGCTTTGACTGATAAGTGGCAAGTAGCATTCATGCCACACAAGTGCCAGGCAATGACTAACTCAAACAAGAGGGACTCTAACCATCTCCCCTTGACATTCAATAGCATTACCATCGCTGAATCCCCCACTAGCAACATCCTGGGGGGGGTCACCATTGGCCAGAAACTGAACTGGAATAGCCTTAAAATTCCGTGGCTACAAGAACAGGTCAGAGGCTAGGAATCCTGTGACGAGTAACTCACCTCCTGACTCCCCAAAGCCTGTCCACCATCTACAAGGTACAAGTCAGGAGTGTGATGGAATACTCTCCACTTGCCTAGATGGGTACAGCTCCAACAACACTCAAGAAGCTCGACACCATCCAGGATAAAGCAGCCCGCTTGATTGGCACCCCTTCCACAAACGTTCACTCCCTCCACCACCGACGCACAGTGGCAGCAGTGTGTACCATCTACAAGATGCACCGCAGCAACGCACCAAGCCTCCTTAGGCAGCACCTTCCAAATCCATGACCTCTATCACCTGGAAGGACAAGAGCAGCAGTTGCATGGGAACACCACCACCACCACCTGCAACACACCATCCTGACTTGGAACTATATCAACATTCCTTCACTGTCACTGGGTCAAAAACCTGGAACTCCATTCCTAACAGCACTGCGGGTGTACCTACACCCCAAGGACTGCAGCGGTTCAAGAAGGCAGCTCACCACCACCTTCTCAAGGGCAATTAGGGATGGGCAATAAATGCTGTCCTAGCGAGCGACGCCCACATCCCATGAATGAATAAAAAAAAGAATGGATCCCACTGGAATCAAAGATGTGAAAACAATACTGAAACGTATCTTTACTCCTTCTAAAAGCAAAAAAATCCTTAAGAAATCAGACTGTTGTTGATGCAACCTATGTCTTGGGAACAGAGTGAAAATCATTGTGCCGTTAAACCCTTAATGTAGGATATGTAGTTCATGGTATAAGAAATTATGAATGGACCCCATCCCAAATGAAAAAAAATGACAAATTTGCATACAAGATAGCTGAACATCTGAAGTGCGAGCAATGATTCGCACTGTTTAAGACACACTAGCAAATCACCCATGTCAGGATTGTTCTGTTGCAAGTCAGGGCAGTGAGGTGCATACCTCCCAGGAAAGAATTTGGAAAGAATTTTGAGAGTTTGCCTGAAGACAGTAAAGCAAGTGTTCTTTGATTGATGCTTGGAGAATGAAGCTTTAGCATTTCCCATCATGACTGCAGCTGGATAAATAAACATGTATGAACAATTCACAGTTCAAACAAAAGAGAAAAGGTGCTATTATTGCTTTCAGGGTTTCTTTTTCTGGCAGAGCCAGACAGTCTCTGCTTCCTTTCTGAAACAGGGTGGAATGCTGAGGTGTTAAAGTGGTGCCCCAACAGAGAAAGAATTTGGAAAAACATTTTAAGACTTCTGCCTAGAGATAGTGAAGCAAATGCTGTTCGATTCGCTCCAAGAAAATGACTAGTGTTTTAGAATTACTCATTGCAACTGAATAGATGAACATCTGCATAAGAAAACACCCATTGTTTCTGAACGCGAAGCACTAACACAGATGCTGTAATAATTCTCTGCCCCCACCCCCATGTCAGAAAACTCCATCATTCACTGACTGAATGAAGAATTTATAGAACTTCTTTTTTGTCCTCAGGATGTGTCAACTTCCAAGGTGAACTACTGGCCCATATTCAGGCTGTCACAAAAACTGCCAATTCCCACCTCGAGAACAGGAATCTGCCTCTTCCCATCTGAGGCTGAAGCCCTCTTACATGCCTTTGACATCTCCAGACACAACTATTCCAATGTTCTCCTGGCCGACTTCCCATTCTATTCTATCTATAGATTTCAGCGGATCCAAAACTCCACTGTCAGTATCCTAACTCGCACCAAGTCCTGTTCACATATAAGTATACTTTTATAAGTATATTAAGGGAAAGAGTAGGGCCCATTCGGGATCAAAGTGGCAATCTGTGTGTGGAGCCGGAGGACATAGGTAAGGTTTTAAATGATTACTTTTCATCTGTGTTCACTATGGAGAAGGACGATGTAGGTGTAAAGATCAGGGAGGGGGAGTGTGATATGCTAGAACAAATTAGCATTGAAAGGGAGGAGGTATTAGCAGTTGTAGTGGGCTTAAAGGTGGATAAATCCCCAGGCCCAGATGAGATGTATCCCAGGATGTTGTGTGAGGCAAGGGAGGAGATAGCAGGGCCTCTGACACAAATTTTCAAATCCTCTCTGGCCACAGGAGAGGTACCAGTAGACTGGAGGACAGCGAATGTGGTACCATTATTCAAGAAGGGTATCAGGGATAAATCAGGTAATTACAGGCCTGTGAGTCTAACATCAGTGTTAGGGAATCTATTGGAAACAATTCTGAGGGACAGGATTTAGCTCCACTTGGAGAGGCAGGGATTAATCAGAGATAGTTAGCATGGCTTTGTCAGGGGGAGATCGTTCCTAACAAACATGACTGAATTTTTCGACTAGGTGACTAGTTGTATAGAAGAGGGTAAGGCAGTTGATGTAGTTTACAGGGACTTTAGTAAGGCTTTTGATAAGGTCCCTCATGGGAGACTGGTTAAGAAGGTAAGAGCCCATGGGGTCCAGGGCAATTTGGTAAATAAGATCCAAAATTGGCTTAGTAACAGGAGGCAGAGGGTGATGGTCGAGGGTTGTTTCTGCGAGTGGAAGCCTGTGACCAGTGGTGTACCGCAGGGATCGGTGCTGGACTCTTGCTGTTTGTAGTGTACATTAATGATTTGGACGTGAATATAGGAGGTATGATCAGTAAATTTGCAGATGACATGAAAATTGGTGGTGTTGTAAGTAGTAAGGAGGAAAGCCTTAGATTACAGGACGATATAGATAGGCTGGTAAGATGGGCAGAGCAATGGCAAATGGAATTTAATCCTGAGAAGTGTGAGGTGATACATTTTGGGAGGACTAACAAGGCAAAGGAAGATACAATGGACAGTAGGAAGTGCAGAGGGTCAGAGGGACCTTGGTGTACTTGTCCATAGATCACTGAAGGCAGCAACACAGGTAGATAAGGCATAGAATATAAGAGCAGGGAGGTTATGATGGATCTGTATAAAATGCTAGTTAGGCCACAGCTGGAGTACTGTGTACAGTTTTGGGCACCACACTATAGGAAGGATGTGATTGCACTGGAGAGGGTGCAGAGGAGATTCACCAGGATGTTGCGTGGGCTGGAGCATTTCAGCTATGAAGAGAGACTGGAGAGGCTAGGGTTGTTTTCCTTAGAACAGAGAAGGCTGAGGGGGGGACATGATTGAGGTATACAAAATTATGAGGGGCATTGATAGAATCGATGTCCATAGATCACTGTGTCCTCAGTACCTTGCTCTACGGCAGCGAGGCCTGGACAACGTATGCCAGCCAAGAGCGACGTCTCAATTCATTCCATCTTCGCTGCCTTCGGAGAATACTTGGCATCAGGTGGCAGGACTATATCTCCAACACAGAAGCCCTTGAAGCGGCCAACATCCCCAGCTTATACACACTACTGAGTCAGCGGCGCTTGAGATGGCTTGGCCATGTGAGCCGCATGGAAGATGGCAGGATCCCCAAAGACACATT
This sequence comes from Heterodontus francisci, assembly GCF_036365525.1. Classification (NCBI taxonomy): domain Eukaryota; kingdom Metazoa; phylum Chordata; class Chondrichthyes; order Heterodontiformes; family Heterodontidae; genus Heterodontus; species Heterodontus francisci. The sequence goes on from NC_090388.1 coordinate 79,557,940, forward strand.
GTACAGCGAGCTCGCCACTGGTATCAGACCCACCGGCCGTCCATGTCTCCGTTATAAAGACGTCTGCAAACGCGACATGAAATCGTGTGACATTGATCACAAGTCGTGGGAGTCAGTTGCCAGCATTCGCCAGAGCTGGCGGGCAGCCATAAAGACAGGGCTAAATTGTGGCGAGTCGAAGAGACTTAGTAGTTGGCAGGAAAAAAGACAGAGGCGCAAGGGGAGAGCCAACTGTGCAACAGCCCCAACAAACAAATTTCTCTGCAGCACCTGTGGAAGAGCCTGTTACTCCAGAATTGGCCTTTATAGCCACTCTAGGCGCTGCTTCACAAACCACTGACCACCTCCAGGCGCGTATCCATTGTCTCTCGAGATAAGGAGGCCCAAAAGAATTGATAGAATCGATAGGAAGAAACTCTTTTCACTCAGCGGAGGGATCAATAACCAGAGGGCATAGATTTAAGGTAAGGGGCAGGAGGTTTAGAGGGGATTTGAGGACAAAAAATTTCACCCAGAGGTTGGTTGGAATCTGGAGCACACTGCCTGAAGAGGTGGTAGAGGCAGGAACCCTCACAACATTTAAGAAGTATTTAGATGAGCACTTGAAACACCATAGCATACAAGGCTACGGGCCAAGTGCTGGAAAATGAGATTAGAATAGGTAGGTACTTAATGGCCGGCACAGACACGATGGACCGAAGGGCCTGTTTGCTTGCTGACCTACATTGGCTCCCAGTTCAGAAACACCTCCAATTTAAAATTCCTATCCTCATTTTCAGATTCCTCCATAGCCTCTCTCCTCTACATCTGTAATCTTCTCAGCCCTTTAACTCTTTATAAACTCTGCGCTCCTCCTTAGCTGGCCTTCACTCCCTCTGTCTTTGGCTCGGTGTCAATTTTAGTCTGATTACACTCCTGTGAAGCACCTTGAGACATTTCTCTACGATAAAGGGGTTATAAAAGTGTTGTTGTTAAATATTTAAAGGCTTAACCATCCCTCCTGCTGACTGGCTTTCAGGCTCTCTGTGTCTCTCTGATGGCTTCAGATGGACTATTCAACCTGGACAAGGAGAAATGTTTGAACAAAAAACAGATAAACAAGATTTAAATATATTCGTGAAGGTAAAGTCTCACTTTGAGTTATAGGCTTCAAACTCAGAAAGAGCTGCCAAACATACGCCTAAATAAAACTCACAAGATGCTTATATTTCAGCACAGGCATGACAGGCTGAATACCCTCCTGCTGTGCTGCATCATTCTATGATTCTATCATTTGAATGTAACTGCTTGTCTCCTCCCTCAGACACTTCGCCAGACTCAATGCCCTTATTTTGGCAGGGCCCTGTGTTAAAACAAGCTGGGCCACTTTCCAGGCTCTTGATTTAAACACCTCGTACTCTGACAGTAAGAAAGAAGCCAATACCATCGATAAAAATGCTTCATTTTGTCACTCATTGCGCAATGTCCATTTTATGTCTTCATGTGGGTTCAAGTCCCACTCCAGAGACTTGAGCGTAATAATCCAGGCTGACACTCTCGTGCGCTGTTGCGTGAGTGCTTCACTGTCAGAGATGCTGTCTTTCAGAAGAGATGTTAAACTGAGGCCCCAGCTCGCAGGTGCGTGTAAAAGATCCCATTGCACTCTTTCAAAGAAGAGTGGCTTCCTGGCCTATATTTATCCCTTGATCAATATCACAAAAACAGATTATGTGGTCATTATCATATTGCTGTCCACAAATTGGCTGCCGTGTTTCCTACTTTACAACAGTGACTACACTTCATAACTACTTCATTGGCTGTAAAACGTTTTGGGATGTCTGGTGATCACGAAAGATGCTATATACATGCAAATCTTTTAGTAACTAGTTTTGACATTATGAATTGCAGTTTGAGTAAATAAAATCGCAACTAAATAGAGTTTAAAATGATTTTGAGCAATTTGATGTGCTCACACCTCAGTCTGAAGGGTATTTGAACTGATTTTGCAGACAGTAATTACATTGACAAGTCCTTGAAAGTTCAGCTGTCCACTTTGGTAATGGTCAGCGACTATTGGACCTCTTTGTTCAGTTGTGATTTGTCACTGTTTGATGAATACATAAGATGCAAGGAATGTGACAGAAACTATGTATCACGCATGATTTGAGGTGTAATGCAAGGTGCCTGAAATAAAATGGGTAGAAATTATAGACACAAACACCAGGTTTATGATAAAAATCCATTATATATTAAATAAACAGAGCTTGCATTTCTATAGAACGTTTGTGACCTCAGGATGTTGCGACAAAAGTACTTCCATTTTTTGTTCACTTTTGAGGACTTGTGTTTTATTTAGGAAAACTGAAAAGGATTCCATGGATGTTTTTCACTGGGGTCATTGAAAGGACTGCGAGGTCTTGTCTGCAAACAACATAGACTGGAGGTCACCTGTCTTCAGACAAATACCCAGCAGGGACTTTTTGTCTTGGGGAGATATTTACAGAGAAGTGACAGGTCAAGATTTATAAGGGTCGGGTGGCTTGACTCTTGAGATATTGTTTTGGTTTAGCTTTGGACAGTCAGTTGGAGTTTTACAAATCAACATGAAGGACAAACCCCTAGCTCAGCCTGTTCTATCTTTTTGAAATAGCCTGCCAGTTTGTCCATCTCTTTGAGAAGCTCTTAGAAGTGAGTGTAAGAAATAAAGAAATTGATGATGCATTCCTCCTGAAATGCTTGTCTGAAACCCCAGTTGCTGTATTTCTCCTGAGATGCTGGAGAAACCTGCCGGATAAATCCTCGACGCTGCCTGAATGAATTGCTCCAGAAAAGGATCCCAGTGACAGCTATCTATGCTCATTTGGGATGCCAAACCAAAAAAAGGACAACTTATATCTTTCCATATCTTCTCTTTTTTCTTTAAGAATTACCAAGTATTTGGCCAAAGTATTCTTTTTTGTCTTTTTTTTTTGTAGCAGCGCTCTAAAAAGAAAATCTTTATTTTTTTTCCAGTTAACTGGTATATGTGTGTGTGGAGGGGGGGAGGGGGGGGATAAGGTAAAAGGCAACTTTCATATTTCAATCTGTGTGTTAATGCTTTGCTTTGTTACTTGTCATGTCTTGTTTTATAATAAACTTATAATTTTGTTATTTATTAAAGAAACCTGGTTGGTATATTTTATTCTGGAATAAGGTGTAGAGTCCATGATTGACCATATTGGTAGCTGGGTAACCATTTAAATATATGTTGTGACCTGTGGAGAAATGGAACTAGAAAAGACAGTGCACTCCTCCCACCTCAGTTGCAACACTTCTGTAGTCATTGTTGTAATGTAGGGAAATGCAGCAGCCTATCTGTGCACAGCAAGGTTTCACAATGAGCAATGTGATAATGAGCAGATAATCTGTTTTAGTGATGTTGGTTGAGGGATAAGAATTAAATTTGGTACGTGTGGTGCTTATTTCAATGAATATGCTTTCTAAACAGCTGCAGTAGCTGTTACTCCTGTAGATGGCACTATGACAGGTGTTTTCAATATTCAAGGGGGGTGAAAGGTTATCAGGGGTAGGTGGAAATGTGGAGTAATCAGTTCAGCCATGAACTTATTGAATGGCAGAATAGGCTCGAAGGGCCGAGTGGTCTACTCCTGCTCCTAATTCGTATGTAACACTATGCTGTCACAGGCTGTGTCACACACAATATAGAAACTGTTATCAGATAGTAATATTGGTGCAATCTGGCCTATAAATCACTCAAAATACTCATCCTTTTTTCTAATCTGACATTTTTTTGCTCAGTAATGTGAGGATTTATAGAGTCATTATGGCCCAGAAGGAGGCTATTCGACCCATCGATTCATGCCGGAATAAAACTAAACTAAAAAAAAGACATATTGCACAAAGACACGGTCACATTTTCTTCATTGAATTGTCTTTTATGGGATTTGATCCCTTAGTTAGAGGTATGGGCCTTTCCTGAAGCCTGTGCTTAGACTGGATATCTTTTGCCCTGGGATGTGACTCTGAGCTGAGTCTAGATTGTGCCTTCAGAACATGTGCAGTGTACCCAATTTCCCAGGATACACTAGTCCAGTCCTCTGCATTGATGGATCATTTGTCTTTGCTTTAGCTTTCCTAGGTGAGGGAGGTGAAAAACATCCAGTCTTCCGATTGCTAACAAGTGACTCCTCTGGAAAAGTTGTCAAGCAAGGGTAGACTTAGCCTCTGTGGTGATTCTCTAATTGCTGCTGTCTAGGCTCACAGAGAATGACCTCTTGATTGAGCTACTGGAGGGTTGCCAGTGTGAGTGGAACTGTAGAATGAGTCAGTGGTTTCAGGAGGGGATGGAGGGAGAGGAAGGTGGTAAAAAAATTTTTAAAAATCTAAAGTTCTTCACTTCTTCTGTTTGTACATTTCCATCTAATCGTGAACTGGACGATGCAATGGCTTTAGACACAGTTCCTTAACCTTTGGCACTTATGGTTGAACAAACCTGGCTCTCTTTTCTTCCTGCTGGCTAGAAAGGAATCAAATTGGCTGAAACAGTCTCAGATTAAATACAAGCATAATATGCTGGGGAATCAGGTACGAGCAGCAATGGGTTGGGAGAGGGAGCAGGTAATTGTGGGAATGGGCTGGGGGACCTGTGTACTGCGGCATATATACATTAATATTGTCTATATTGTCTATTCATGATCTCAGGGCATCCCAAAACTTTATAACCAATGAAGTACTTTTGAAGTGTAATCACACTTGTAAGCAATTTGTCATGTTTGTCCAAACAGATATTGGCCTCAAACTGGATCCCTACGTTATCTAAACTTCAACTGGGCCTACAGCATCTCCACGACAACAGGAAAGATGCCATGTTTTCTATGAATGCGGCACAAATTGGAGATTATGGTGATCTTTTCATAGGGATTGAGTTTTTAAAAAAAAATTCAAAACACTCTTTAATTTTTAACATGCGCAGCTTTTAAAGTTACAATCCAGACTTGATTATGTAGCAGTCATTGACTTGGAGAGAAAAATACTTCAGTCCTTTGCGAGTAATTTTTGAATGCAATCATGTGGTAAATTGTTCATATCCACACTGCAGTCCAGGCGAATTATTATTTTTTTCCTGCAGCCTCTTATGAAGCAAAGAGGATTGGAGTTTGGCGCAGAATGTCAAACAAGATTCTTTACAAAATATGAGGTAAAAACAGAATTTTGTGGAAATGTACAAGAGGAGAATCAGTATCTTAAAGCAAAAGGCGGGTTAATATGTTACTCCTTTGTCAGAAGTGGCACTGTCTGACTGGATAGGCCATGCCCTGGACAAGAATGGAAGATGAACCAAAATGGGTCAAGGGGTCATATCTGCTCAAACACCCCACTTCCTTTGCACCTTCATTGCGCCTTCAACTATCTAAGGCTCTGAGCACTGGAATTCCCTGTGTAAACCTCTCTCTATCCACCTGTCAGCTGCTCCTTAAATCCTACCTCTTTGACCAAGCATTTATTCATTTGTCCTACCGTCTCCTTCCTTGCCTCAGCGTCAATTTTCAACTGATCTCTCCTGTGAAGCACATCATGACGTTTTACAATGTTAAAGACTCTGTATAAAAGCAAGTTGCCATTTTTAACCACCCTTCCTGCCAAATTATTTCAGCTATAGATTGCCTGGTGTGTAAAGACATAAGCCATAATTTTACGGCTCCCCAACGAGCGGGCTTATGGCGCAGCGGGGGGGGAGAGGGGGGTGCTGTAAAATTGAGTGGGGGCTGGTGGGGGGCCGTTCCCGACACCTTCCCGTCCCTGCTGCAAGTTTACATGGGGTGGCGGTAATGAGAAATGGCCCGCCTGCCCCAGGGCAATCAAGGCCAATAAGTGGCCAATTAACTGGCACTAAAGGACCTCCTCCCGCCGCTGGTATTTTACCTGCAGCGGCCAATGGCAAAGGCACCAAGTACACCGGCAGGTAAAACCTGACGGCCTTCTTGCGGGCTGAGGGAGCGGGGGCCCTCCTGATCGGGCACACTTTGCCCCATGGGGGCCTGCCCCCAAAGCCCCAGCCACTCCACCACACAACACTACCTCGCGCCAACCAATCCCCTTGCCTTGTTGGGGCCTGGCCAATTGTCCCCCATAAGGCCCCAAAAACTTACCATCTTTCAGGGGCCGTCATCTCTTCTTGCTTCCGATGGCTAGGTGCAGTTCCAACATTGGCCCGCTGATTGGCCGGCAGCTCCATTAGGCGGGACGTCCTGCCTCAAGGAGGTGGAAGTCCTGCCCAAGGCTAATTAAGGGCCTGGGGAGCAAAAATCCTAGCGTGGCTCCCCAGGCCCGGTGGAGCGGGCTTGCCCCTGTGAATTTTCAGCCGGTGGGCAGGGCCTCCCACCCAACGTAAAATTCCAGTCATTCTACCTGGTACCTGTCCTAAGCATGGCCTTCACAATCATGAATTTCAACCATTGTCCTGGTGTACCTGGAGTTCCTGCTTTACTATTATCTCTCCTATTAAGTATCTTACCAATAGGTTCCCTCTGAGATATCTCTTGTTAAGGATGAAGGCACCTAATGCATCCGTGCCAAATTCCTAAAAGGTTCTCCAAGGCAATGGTTTTCGATTTTTCTCTTGCAAATATTAACAATATCAGTTTGGCCCAGTTGGTAGCCTTGGAATGGAAGACCAATAGTTCAAGCCACACTCCAGGATTTAAGCATATAGTCCAGGCTGACACGTCAGTGTAATACTAAGCACACGCTAAGTTGTCAGAGGTACCACCTATTGAATGAAATGTTAAACCAAGACCGTGTCGGCCTGTTCAAGGGGCTTTATTTGAAGACTGGCAGGATGTCCGTTCCCTCAATTTCCTGCCCTGGTCATTTATCTCAATTACCATTTGTGGAATCTTGCCATGCAGGTTGGCTGATGTGTTTGCCTGCATAACAATAGTGACTACACTACAAAAATAACTGATTGGTTGAAAAGCACATTGGAACATCCTGGGTTGTGAATGGCTCTGCCTAGATGAAAGTTCATTCTTTTAATCCTAGCAGCCCCGTCCTAGTTTCCAAAAATTGTCAAATATCCAAAGGAAGACATGATTGAGAAAATTACGTGAATCTGATAACCTCTGATTCCCTGGTAGATGCCCCAGGGCTCAGGGAGGGACCTAGTTTGAGAATCTATGCTGTAGTCAGTGGTGGTGGAGGGGAGGAGGAGTTGTGGAAAGAACACTCAACATTTTAAATATCCATGCCAACATAGCCACAAGCTGCTCCTTTCTCTTAAGCACTGTATGTAACTTGTAACTAAATCACTTCATTGGAAGCAGATGAAATAGCAATCAATATTGGTGAGGTGAAAAGATGAACCAAAGATAGGAAATAAAAATGAGAGACTAATGAGAAGCACAAACAAATAATTTCTCAGTGTAAATAATCTTCCGATACTTGTGAATGCAATTGGCAAAATGAGAGTACTGATGGGCAAGAATGGGAAAATCTATGAAATGATTACTGATGTTGATGTGTCTCTGTCACAGACCATTACCTTTTCTAACTTAATAAATTTTATTGCCTCATATGTTGCTGATACTCTGGGTCACCACACTGGTGTTTTACCCTTTGAAGCTGTTCCTGCCTGCTGTTGGTGCCCAAATCACACCATCATTCTTTCTCAAACTCCTTCTACATGGACTTATTCATTGCTCAGTGGTAGCACTCTGACCAGAAGATTGTGAGTTCAAGTGCCACTCCAGAGACATCAGCAGATAATCTAGACTGACACTCCAGTGCAGTACTGACGGGGTGCTTCACTGTCAGAGGTGCCTTCTTTCAATGTGATGTTAAACAGAGGATCTGTCTGCTCTCTCAAGTATAAAAATCTCATGGCACCATTTGAAGACAGACGGGCAAGTTTGTTCCAGTGTCCTGGGTAACATTTATCCCTCAACCAACATCACTAAAATAGATTATCTGGCCATTGCTGTTTGTGGGATCTTGTTGTTCACATGTTGGCTGCTGTCTTTCCTACGTGGCAAAAGTGACTACACTTCAAAAGTCTATTGACTATAAATCACTTTGGGATGTCCTGGGGCCATGAAAAGGAGCTATATAAATGCATGACTTTCTTCCTTTCTCTTAACCACTCAAAACATCCTTCAAACTCTTCCTGGACGATCTTGACCTTCTCTCTCACAGGGACTGGGTAAGGCAACAGGGTTTTGCCTGGCTTCCTCAATGGGAGCCAGCAACTTGCATTGGTACTGAGCAATATGGGGAGTGTAAAAACATCTGGAGATGCAATTAAGATGGGAGGAGGAAAACAAAGACAGTGAAAGCAGAGTAGGCAACCTGACAGCATAAAGGTGGCTGAAGATCTCAGAAAAATGATCGCATCTAGAGGAAAATACTCAATGTTGGATCACAGCGGGTGATGTAAAAGCATAGAGAAAGGAAAGCACTTTCATTTCTACAGCACCTCATGACATCCCAAAGTCCTTTACAGCCAATGAAGTATATTTGAAGTGTAATCACTGTTGTAATGTAGGAAACACGACAGCCAATTTATGCACAGTGAGCTTTCACAAACAAATGTGATAATGACCAAAGAATCTGTTTTTAATGATGTTGGTTGCAGGATAAACATTGCCCCGTACACTGTGGATAACTTGTTTGCTTTGCATCAAATAGTGCCATGGGATCATTTCCATCCACTTGAGGTCACACTCTGTTTATCTCTCCACAGATGCTGCCGGACCGTAACATGACAGCAATGTTGCATCTGAAACTATTTAGCCACTGCAACATTTGAGGCTGTTTGTCCTTCACCACAACTAGCTGCCAATCTGAGACACTTTCCAATGAAGAACAGGTCATTAGGCCAACATTGCTCCATTAACAATAAACTAATCATCGATCTCTTTGCTTTTTGTGGGATCCTACTGTGTGTAAAATGCCTGCTGCATTTGCCTACATAACAACAGTTAACTACATTTCAAAGCATTTCATTTTGTGTGCTAAGAGATGTGATGGGTGTTGAAGTACTCCACTCCCCATCACCTGATATCTTTATGAGCACAGAAACATTGCCAAAACTTAAAACCAACAAAAAATGTCTTTGTATTTGGATCCTTCACTTCCAATATTTTTTGTTGACCTGTGGGATTAATGTTGAAGTTGATGTAGTAGAGAAGGGAAAACAGACTCCTCGAACTCAAAAGTTTGCTTTGTTAAAGGTTCAAAGAAATGAGATGTGGAAATTAGAAGCATTCCTTGACCATTGTGGTTGGACATGTTGACATTTATAAAGAGATATCTTGCTACATGATGGTTTGGCCCCTCCATGGCCTCACACCTACCTATCTCTGTAACTTCCTCCACAGAATCTTTGAATGGTTACAGCACAGAATGAGGCCATTCGACCCTTTCAGTCTGCACAAGCACCACTTCTCCACCCTTTCCCCATAACCCTGCACATATTTTACCACCCCCACATCTAAAGAAGATTGGAAAATGACGGTTAGTAGCTCCGCAATATCTGCCCTTACATCCCTCAGCATCCTCCGATGCATACCATCCGGTCCTGGTGACTTATCAATTTTAAGTATAGCTTGTCTTTCTAATACCTCCTCTTTATCAATTTTTAGCTCATCCAGTGTCACAACTATATCCTCTTTCACTATGACTTTGGCAGTATCTTCTTCCTTGGCAAAATACTCATTTAGTACCTCTGCCATGTCCTCTGCCTCCATGCATAGATCCCCCTTTTGGTCCTTAATCAGCCTCACCACTCCTCTGACCATCTTTTTACTATTTATATGCCTATGTAAGTCTTTTGGTTTCCCCTTTCTATTAGTTACCAGTTTCTTCTCATATTCTCTCTTCGTCTCTCTTATTTTCTTTTTCACTCCCCCCTCGGAACCTTTTATATTCAGGCTGGTTCTCACTTGTATTATCCACCTGACATCTGTCATACGCATTCTTTTTCTGCTTTATCTTACTCTCTAGCTCTTTTCTCATCCAGGGAGCTCTGGCTTTGGTTACCCAACCTTTACCCCTTGTAGGAATGTACCTCTACTCTACCCGAACCATCTCCTCTTTAAAGGCCCCCCCATTTATCTGTTACCATTTTGCCTGCCAAACGTTCATTCCAATTTACCCAGGACAGATCTGTTCTTAAACCATTGAAATTAGCCCTCTCCCAATTAATTATTTTTATTCTGGGTTGTTCCTTGTCCTTTTCCATAGCTAACCAAAACCTACTATGATCACTGCAAATGTTCCCCTCCTGCCACTTGATCCACTTGACCCACCTCATTCCCCAGAACTAGTAATGCCTCCTTCCTCACTGGACTGAAAATATACTGACTAGAAAATTCTCCTGCACACACTTCATAATCTCTTCTCTCTCTCTGCCCTGTACACTATTGCTATCCCAGTTTATATTAGAGTAATTGAAGTCCCCCATTATCATGACTCTATAGTTCTTGCACCTCTTTATAATTTCCCAGCAAATTTGCACCTCTATATCTTTCCCACTACTAGGGGCAGAATATTGTGCTGCCCTTGGAGGTGGACATAGAGGCAGTGGGGGAAACAAAATGGCAGGTGTGTCATTCCTGACGTTGCCCAGTACCATACTATTTTGGCTGGGCCAAGAAGGCTGAGGACAGCCTTCTCACATCAGGCCAATTGAGGCCATTAAGTGGCAGCCTAATAAGGACCTTTTCCTGCCTCCACCTCAATGGCAGCCTCCTAGCAGGGTCAGGGGTTCCCTCCTTGTGGGCAATCCAAAGCACCCAGAAGGCACCCCCCCCCCCCCCCCGGCAGCAATGGCCACCCCACCTGAGAACACATTCCCCCCCCCCCCCCCCACCCACCCTTTGCCAACCCTCCCCCCACCCCATCACCAGGGCCTGCCTGAATGGCCCCGGTGACCCCCAACTCCACTCACCGCTCCCAGTGGCGCTGCTGATACTGCAGAGCTGCCAGCCTCCTGATTGGCCAGCAGCTCTGGAGGTGGGAGCTCGTCCCTAAAATGGACGGCGTCCCCCACTGTGGCCAATTATTTGGCTGCCCGCCGTGGAAATGCTTCGGGGGTCTGATGGAGGGTCGAGGTGGGGACTCTTCCCACCTTCCGGCCTGCTGCCGGGATGCCCGTTACATGAATAAAATGCAGCCCTAGGTGGCTGACTCTCAGTCGTGTAATGGCACTTCTATTCTTTTTGAATTCTAACCAAATAGATTCTGTCCTTGACTGCTCCAGGACACCCTCTCTCTCCAACACTGTAATATTCTCCTTAATCAATATTGCCAATCCTCCACCTTTCTTTCCTTCCCAGTCTTTCCTGAACACCATCTATCCAGGAATATTCAGTATCCAGTCCTGCCTTGCTTTGAGCCAGTTCTCCGTTGTCACCACAACATTATATTCCCATGTGGCTATTTGTGCCTGCAGCTCACCAGCCTTATTTATCAAGCTCCATGCATTTATGTACATGTAATGCAGACCTGAATTAAATCTTTCTGTGTTTCCTCTAATATCTTTCTATTTCTTATTCTAATGCAATATCTCTCTCCCAATACTGTGTGCACCTTACTTATCCTTTCTAATGTTACATCCTGATTCCCATCGCTCTGCCAAGTTAGTTTAAACCCTCTCCAACAGCACCATCAAACTGCTCCATGAGGACATTTGTCCCAGCTCTTTTCAGGTGCAACCTGTCTGGTCTATACAAGTCCTATCTCCCCCAGAACTGGTCCCAATGTCCCAGGAATCTAAAGCCTTCCCTGCTGCACCATTTCTCTAGCCATACCTTCATCTGCTCTATCCTCCTAGTTTTTATCCTCACTAGCACATGACTCTAGGAGTAATCCATAGATTACTACCTTTGAGGTCCTACTTGCCAGTTTAGCCAGTCCTACAACCCTCTGAGATCACTGCACCTCTCCAATTCTCTTGTGCAAGCCTGATTTTCATTGCTCCACCATTGGTGACCATGCCTTCAGCTTTCCAGGCTCTAAGTTCTGGAATTTCCTCCTTAAACCTTTCCACCTCTCAACCTCTCTCTCATTTAAGATGCTCCTTAAAACCTCAAGAAAACGAACATCATGGGACAGGACGTCAGAAATGCTTCATCCATTAATATCGGCGACCACGCTCTGGAAGTGGTTCAAGAGTTCACCTACCTAGGCTCAACTATCATCAGTAACCTGTCTCTCGATGCAGAAATCAACAAGCACATGGGAAAGGTGTCCACTGCTATGTCCAGACTGGCCAAGAGGGTGTGGGAAAATGGCGCACTGACACGGAACGCAAAAGTCCTAGTGTATCAAGCCTGTGTCCTCAGTACTTTTGCTCTACGGCAGCGAAGTCTGGACAACGTATGTCAGCCAAGAGTGATGTCTCAATTCATTCCATCCTTGCTGCCTCCGGAGAATCCTTGGCATCAGGTGGCAGGACCGTATCTCCAACGCAGAAGTCCTCGAGGCGGCCAACATCCCCAGCATATACTGAGCCAGCGGTGCTTGAGATGGCTTGGCCATGTGAGCCGCATGGAAGATGGCAGGATCCCCAAGGACACATTGTACAGCGAGCTCGTCACTGATATCAGACCCACAGGCCGTCCACGTCTCCGCTTTAAAGACGTCTGCAAACGCGACATGAAGTCCTGTGACATTGATCACAAGTCGTGGGAGTCAGTTGCCAGTGATCGCCAGAGCTGGCGGACAGCCATAAAGGCGGGGCTAAAGAGTGGCGAGTCGAAGAGACTTAGCTGTTGGCAGGAAAAAAGACAGAAATGCAAGGAGAGAGCCAACTGTGTAACAGCCCTGACAACCAATTTTATCTGCAGCACCTGTGGAAGTCTGTCACTCTAGTATTGGCCTTTATAGCCACTCCAGGCGCTGCTTCACAAACCACTGACCACCTCCAGGCGCTTACCCATTGTCTCTCGAGACAAGGAGGCCAAAGAGAGAAAGAAGAAGAAAACCTGCCTCTTTGAGCAAACTTCTGTTCCCCTGTCCTAATAGCTCTTTATGTAGCTTGGTATCAAATTTTGTTTTGTTAACACTCTTGGGACGCCTCACTGTCAAATCATGGTCCTTGATTTATGCTGAGTTAGCTGACCTCAGCTGGAGTGATGGCAGGACTGTCACAATTGGCCTCAGTGCCCAGAGTTAGGGAGAGAAGAATCACTCGAGAGTCCGGTCTCCTGATTGCTATCCAGTGACAACCACTGGAAGGGCATGCCAGCAGATATTCTGTACAGACAGAATCAGATGTAGCCAAGAAGTGCTCTACACAGTGCTGACACTCACTGTCATGGCTCACAGCCACTTGTTAGAGATAGCAGAGGACATATAAGGCAGTACCCAAGGTACTGCACCTTAATGAAGAATCAACACCTTCGCTGGCGAGAGACAGAGAAAAAATATTCAATTTGCAATTTGCAAGATTATTCACATTACGTAACCCTTACACATAATTGAATTATAATAAATATATCTGCTCACAGTGTGCCATAAATTTGATTCTTACTTCCATCAACCCCATGATCTCCAAGTTCCAAATCCCCATGACCCAGACTCAATTTGAAATTCTTGTCCTTGTTTTGAAATCTCGCTATGGTTTCGCCCCACCCTTAGTGACCTCCTCCTGCCTTATGACCCTGGATACACCTTTGTTGACAGTGTTAGCTCAGTTAGTGGCACTCTCATTTCTGAGTCAGAGCCTGCCAGTTCATAGTCTCACTCCAGAGACTTCAGCACAAATCCTACTGAGGAAGTACTGCACTACCAGAAATGCCGTCTTTCAGATGAGACATTAAACTGCGGCCCCATCTAGCATTTCAAGTGGATGGAAAAGAACCCACGGCGATAATTTTGAAATAAAAAGCAGCTAATTCGCCCTGGTGTTTTGGCCAATATTTATCACAAATTCATAGAATCAATGGTTACTGCACAGAAATGGTCCATTCAGCCTGTTGTGTCTATTCCACTCCTGTAACACCAGACTTATGTCCCACACCCCATTCCCTCTACTCTACCAATGCTTTTGCTCATTCAGACACTTCACTTCTGCTGTCTGAGATCGTCCCTCAGCTCTCTCCATCTTTTCACCTCCTTCCCTGATTTTCCTCTCTTCAGCCATGCCTTCCATTCCCTTTCAAACCATCTCCATTCTCCTTTGCTTTCCCCATGTGGTATAAACCATTTTTCTCTTTTTTTTATTCATTCATGGGATGTGGGCAATGCTGGCCAGGCCAGCATTTACTGCCGATCCCTAATTGCCCTTGAGAAGGTGGTGGTGAGCTGCCTTCTTGAACCGCTGTAGTCCATGTGGGGTAGGTATACCCACAGTACTGTGAGGAAGGGAGTTCCAGGATTTTGACCTAGCGACAGTGAAGGAACGGCGATATAGTTCCAAGTCAGGATGGTGTGTGGCTTCGAGGGGAACTTGCAGGTGGTGGTGTTCCCATGTATTTGCTGCCCTTGTCCTTCTAGTTGGTAGAGGCGCGGGTTTGGAAGGTGCTGTCTAAGGAGCCTTGGTGCATTGCTGCATTGCATCTTGTTGATGGTACACACTGCTGCCACTGTGCATCGGTGGTGGAGGGAGTGAATGTTTGTAGATGGGGTGGCAATCAAGTGGGCTGCTTTGTCCTGGATGGTGTTGAGCTTCTTGAGTGTTGTTGGAGCTGCACCCATCCAGGCAAGTGGAGAGTATTTCATCATACTCCTGACTTGTGCCTTGTAGATGGTGGACAAGCTTTGGGGAGTCAGGAGGTGAGTTACTCGCATCAGGATTCCTAGCCTCTGACCTGCTCTTGTAGCCACGGTATTTATATGGCTACTCCAGTTCAGTTTATGGCCAATGGTAGCCCCTAGGATGTTGATAGTGGAGGATTCAGCGATGGTAATGCTGTTGATTGTCAAGGGGAGATGGTTAGATTCTCTCCTGTTGGAAATGGTCATTGCTTGGCACTTGTGTGGCGCGAATGTTACTTGCCACTTATCAGCCCAAGCCTGGATATTGTCCAGGTCTTGCTGCATTTCTACATGGACTGCTTCAGTATCTGAGGAGTCACAAATGGTGCTGAACATTGTGCAATCATCAGCGAACATCCCCACTTCTGACCTTATGATTGAAGGAAGGTCATTGATGAAGCAGCTGAAGATGGTTGGGCCCAGGACAATACCCCGAGGAACTCCTGCAGTGATGTCCTGGAGCTCAGACCTCCAACAACCACAACCATCTTCCTTTGCGATATGTATGACTCCAGCCAGTGGAGGGTTTCCCCCCTGATTCCCATTGACCTCAGTTTTGTTAGGGCTCCTTGATGCCATATTCGGTCAAATGCTGCCTTGATGTCAAGGGCAGTCACTCTCACCTCACCTCTTGAGTTCAGCTCTTTTGTCCATGTTTGAACCAAGGCTGTAATGAGGTCAGGAGCTGAGCGGCCCTGGCGGAGACCAAACTGAGCGTCACTGAGCAGGTTATTGCTAAGCAAGTGCCGCTTGATGGCACTGTTGATGACACCTTCCATCACTTTACTGATGATTGAGAGTAGGCTGATGGGGCGGTAATTGGCCGGGTTGGACTTGTCCTGCTTTTTGTGTACAGGACATGCCTGGGCAATTTTCCACATTGCAGGGTAGATGCCAGTGTTGTAGCTGTACTGGAACAGCTTGGCTAGGGGCGCGGCAAGTTCTGGAGCACAGGTCTTCAGTACTATTGCCGGGATATTGTCAGGGCCGATAGCTTTTGCAGTATCCAGTGCCTTCAGTCGTTTCTTGATATCACGCGGAGTGAATCGAATTGGCTGAAGTCTGGCATCTGTGATGCTGGGGACTTCAGGAGGAGGCCGAGATGGATCATCAACTCTGCACTTCTGGCTGAAGATTGTTGCAAGTGCTTCAGCCTTATCTTTCGCACTGATGTGCTGGGCTCCCCCATCATTGAGGATGGGGATATTTGTGGAGCCACCTCCTCCAGTTAGTTGTTTAATTGTCCACCACCATTCAATGCTGGCAGGACTGCAGAGCTTAGATCTGATACGTTGGCTATGGGATCGTTTAGCTCTGTCTATTGCATGCTGCTTATGTAGTTTGGCATGCAGATAGTCCTGCGTTGTAGCTTCACCAGGTTGACACCTCCTTTTGAGGTATGCCTGGTGCTTCTCCTGGCATGCCCTCCTGCACTCTTCATTGAACCAGGGTTGGTCTCCTGGCTTAATGGTAATGGTAGAGTGGGGGAAATGCCGGGCCATGAGGTTACAGATTGTGGTTGAGTCCAATTCTGCTGCTGCTGATGGCCCACAGTGCTTCATGGATGCCCAGTTTTGCATTGCTAGATCTGTTCGAAATCTATCCCATTCAGCACGGTGATAGTGCCACACAACACGACGGACGATATCCTCAATGTGAAGGCTGGTCTTCGTCTCCACAAGGACTGTGCGGTGGTCACTCCTACCAATACTGTCACGGACAGAAGCATCTGCAGCAGGCAGATTGGTGAGGACGAGGTCAAGTATGTTTTTCCCTCGTGTTGGTTCCCCCACCACCTGCCGCAGACATTTTGTGCCCTTGCCACCCCCAGTGCTTCCTCCAAGTGGTGTTCAACATGGTGGAGTACTGAGTCATCAGCTGAGGGAGGGCGGTAGGTGGTAATCAGTAGGAGGTTACCTTGCCCATGTTTGACCTGATACCATGAGACTTCATGGGGTCCGGAATCAATGTTGAGGACTCCCAGGGCAACTCCCTCCCTATTGTATACCACTGTCCCGCCACCTCTGGTGGGTCTCTCCGGCCAGTGGGACAGGACACACCCGGGGATGGTGATGGCTGTGTCTGGGTCATTGTCTGTCAGGTATGATTCCGTGAGTATGACTTTGTCAGGCTGTTGCTTGACTAGTCTGTGGGACAGCTCTCCCAACTTGGGCACAAGCCCCCAGATGTTAGGAAGGAGGACTTTGCAGGTTGACTGGGCTGAGTTTGCCGTTGTCGTTTCCGGTGCCTAGGTCGATGCCGGGTGGTCCGTCCGGTTTCATTCCTTTTTATTAACTTCAAGCGGTTAGGTACAACTGAGTGGCTAGCTAGGCCATTTCAGAGGGCATGTAAGAGTTAACCACATTGCTGTGGGTCTGGAGTCACATGTAGGCCAGACCAGGTAAGGACAGCAGATTTCTTTCCCTAAAGGAGGTTAGTGAACCAGATGGGTTTTTACAACAATTGACAATGGTTTCATGGCTATCATTCGACTAGCTTTTTAATTCCAGATTTATTAATTAAATTCAATTTCCACTTTCTGCTGTGGTGGGATTCGAACCCAGGTCTCCAGAGAGATACCCTGGGTCTCTGGGTTACTGGTCCAGTGATAATACCACAACGTCACCGCCTACCCCCTACCGCGCCTACAGAAAAGTGCTCCAAAAGGGCTATATAAACACTGCTGTTGTTGTTGAAACACAGAAACTACTTGGATGATGAGCCAGGAAAGGCAAGTTTCACCAAACCTTGCCAACAAAACGAAGGTCAAGATGTCAAATTCTGCATGATAGCTGAAAATGCAATGATTTCTATATTCAATATTAAGATGAAATGTTACCCCAAACTGGCTTCATTCAGGAGGGATGAAAAGATGGAACTGAGAATTCATCGAGTCCCAAATCAAATCAGCATATTATGACATCTGTAATAGATTTTGCCCTTATACAAAGTGTTAATGCTCCAACACTTCTGAGGTACTTTGTTCTATCTTAAAGGTGCTCCATGAAGGCCTCTAGGTCACCTGCGTTGTCCCTGACTCCCAAGATTGTAGGCAATCCTTTTGATTGCACTGTTAGGAACATAGGGATAGGAGGAGAGCTTGCTTCACCATTCAATTAGATCATGGATGATCTGTTCTCAACTCCATTCATCTTAGTTCCATATCCCTTAATACCTTTACCTAACAAAAATTTATTGATATCAGTCTTGTTCCATTGCCCTAAACTGGACTGGTGCAGTCCAACAACATCAAAAGCTGGGAGCGAGCAAAGAAAATCCAAAATCCTCCAAGATAAACCAAGAGATTTGCAAGATATACTGCTGTGTTTTGTGATACTTCCGGTGAACTGAGTAGGATGTTGAAAGTGTTGGCTGGATATGGGAGTTTGCTGCACAAGCAGGGAGGTCCCATTGCCTCCCAATACCTCAGACACGATGGAGCTCTCTGTAATGGTGAATAACTTCAGTGATACACTGCAACTGTTTATTCCACATGCCAAGCGTTCACATTTGATCCGGACATCAGCGCTTTGCGGACTCAATCTGCAACATTGTTAGAAAGAGGTCTTAAAATATAAAGAAACATAATGATGAAGGCTTTTGGTGGAGTAAATAAGAATAAACCTTTCCACTGGCAGGAGGGTTGACAATCAGAGGGCACCAATTTAAGATAATTATCAGAGGGAAGATGAGGAGAGTTATTTTACGCAATGAGTTGTTATGATTTGGAATGCACTGCCTGAAAGAATGGTGGAAGCTGATTTTTTTTTTTTTTTTTTAGAGATACAGCACTGAAACAGGCCCTTCGGCCCACCGAGTCTGTGCCGACCATTAACCACCCATTTTATACAAATCCTGCACTAATCCCATATTCCTGTCACATCCCCAACTGTCTCTATATATTTCCCTACCATCTACCTATACTAGTGACAATTTATAATGGCCAATTAACCTATCAACCTGCAAGTCTTTTGGCATGTGGGAGGAAACCGGAGCACCCGGAGGAAACCCACGCAGACACAGGGAGAACTTGCAAACTCCGCACAGGCAGTACCCAGAATCGAACCCGGGTCCCTGGAGCTGTGAGGCTGCGGTGCTAACCACTGCGCCACTGTGCCGCCCTAATAGTAAATTCCTAATTGGACTAATTGGCTGGCTTTCAAAGAGCCAGCACAGGCACAATGGGCTGAACGGCCTATCACTTTGCTGTAAGATTCTATGATAATTAATTCCCAACTGGCAAATATTGAGCAATTATCAATTTCCTTTTAGAAAAAAAACACGAAACCCATGTTTATCATATACTCCAAAATATTAGAAAATGTATTAAATAAAACATCAAAATTACAAGGACAGGAGGAGGAGATGTCTCCAAACCTTCCCCCCAAACAAAATCTTATTCCCTTAACGTATCTCATTCAGACTTCATTGTACTTAGTTTAACCCCCGCCCCAGACCCGCAACATGAATGAAAGAATGTTGGGTAATTTGCAAGCTTCTATCCCACTGTACTTTCAGTGTAATTACTTGTTTTTGAGTTGTCATCCTTTTTGATGTTGTTTATCAGTTTTGCTCGCTTTTTAAGGTTAGTACATACAGACAAGATAAATAACAACAATAACTTGCATTTATATAGTGCCTTTAATGTAGTAAAATATCCCAAGGCACTTCACAGGTGCATTACCAAACTAAAAGTGACACCAAGCCAAAGAAGGAGACTTTAAGACAGGTGATCAAAAACTTGGTCAAAGAAGTCGGTTTTAAGCAGTGTCTTAAAGGAGGAGGGAGAGGTAGAGAGGCAGAAAGATTTGGGGAGGGAAGGCCAGAGCATGGTGACTAGCCTGCTGAAGGGACAGCTGCCAATGGTTGGACAAAGAAAATGGACAAGAGGCCAGAGCTGAAGGAAGACGGAGTTCTCGGATAAGAACAAAATTTATTTCAATTTTTTCCTTAGAGTATTTTCTCCTCCGCCACCTTGGCTAACTGTGAGACCTGCTCCGTATGATGTCAAACAGATAAACTTTCCCCAAGATCCCTGATAAAGCTTCTCTGTAACTGGGAGGTGGTTTAGAGAAGAGATACTACTGACACTGATTGCCCTTCCCTCCACTGGACACTTGGCAGCCTCTGTGAAGCACCCCATTCCTCCAGTAGTGACATACTTAAGATTGGAAATGCTTCACGAAGCAGTTAAGGTCTATTTTGAAAGAGCTTTGAATTTACCCAGGGGAATATGGAGTCAGCAGCTCGTGGGGCCCACGCACCAGGGAGGATCTGTAATCTCATAGGCTGCCAATTGTTCTTGTGAAGTTACGGGGACAGCAGTACATGAGAAGTGATACCTTACTGCATGTGGTGAATTAATTAAAGACACAAATAAATGCTGGGATATATTGCTAAAGCAGAAAGCAAGCCAAGATATTGGCCGGGTTACATTAGGGGTATTTTTCTTTTGTCCCAGTTGGACTGCAGGGCTATTTTTAAAATTCATTCATTTTATTGCCCATCCCTAATTGCCCTTGAACTGAATGGCTTGCTGTACCATCTCTGACGGCATTTAAGAGTCAACCACATTGCTGTGGATCGGGAGTCACATGTAGGCCATTCATGAACCAGATGGGTTTTAAGAACAATTGATAATGGTTTCATGGCCACCATTAGTCTAGCTTTTTAACTCCAGATTTATTCATTGAATTCAAATTTCACCATCTGCCGTGGTGGGATTCAAACCCATGTCCCCAGAGCACTAGCTTGGGACTCTGGGCTACTAGTCCAGTGGCATTACCACTACACCACTGCCTCCCCATTATTTCAATGTCACTAGATCTTCTGGGGTTGACCTAGTTACCCCAGAATAACATGAGGGACATTTGGGGGGAGAGGTGGGGGAAGGTGGTGGGGGGTGGGGGGGGGGTGGGGGGAGGTGAAATGGAAGTGTGTTTCCTGCACTGTAACAGCTTTTAAAGGGTTGTGAATTCCATTTAAGGGGGAGATTATGTTTTTGCACAGACAGAAATCTGCAGTCTGGTAGGACCTCTTGTTGCAAGAATGGAGCAGTGTGTGAGAACACCACCATTCAGGCATTGTGTTGGTCCTCTCAAGAAGTGGGCAAAAAGTTGTTCCAGCAGAAAGGGCCAACACTATATTGAACATACAGAGGGACTGGGAGTGGGCAAGTAAAAGTTTGCTTCCAGCCTCCAGAACTCAGCCAGCGTAAAACTACCCAGCATTTCCCCAGACAAATTAACTGGGCAGAGTATGCTTTCCACAGAGGATTCCCTCTCACCTTGTTACTGCTTGAATGAAACCACCTGCAAAAAACTCATAACTTCGAGCTCTTTCCTAAACACGACTGCGACAACTGGCTTTTGTGAAGTGCCTGTAATATAATAAATGCACCACACTTCTTCACAGTGCAGAGAACAGTGGAGTGGTAATTGGAAAATTAGGAGAGATGACCAAAAGTTTTCAGAAGGCATTTAAAAGCAAGGAGGGAAATCATAAGGAGAGCTTCAGGGAGGCTATTCTGGGGAGTATGATCAAGGTGACTATACGCTCTGTCACTGATGGTTGAGCAGTGAGAAGGCCCTATTGATATTCCTGGCTGCAAGTGAGTTTGAGCAGTAATATCTTCTGACTGGCATGTGCTGCTCTGTCAGTAACTAGATGAATGTGCTTGGCCACCAGCTCCATGGTAAGGCCACTCTCTAAGCCTAAACTCTACAGGTTAAAAGAAAAGAAAGAATAGAAACTTAACTGGAGTAACCATATAAATACTGCGGCTACAAGAGCAGGTCAGAGGCTGAGAATTCTGCGGTGAGTTACTCACCTCCTGACTCCCCAAAGCCTGCCCACCATCTACAAGGCACAAGTCAGGAGTGTGATGGGATATTCTCCATTTGCCTGGATGAGTGCAGTTCCAACAACACTCAAGCCATTCATCACTTTCAACATTCACTCCCTCCACCACTAGTGCACAGTGGCAACGTGTGTACCATGTATAAGATGTACTGCAGCAACTCACCAAGGCTCCTTCAACAGCACCTTCCTAACCTGTGATCTTTACTACCTAGAAGGACAAGGGCAGAAGACGCATGGGTACACCACTACCTGCAAGATCCCCTCCAAGCCACACACCATGCTGACTTGGAATTATATCGTTGTTCCTTCACTGTTGCTGGGTCAAAATCCTGGAACTCCCTCCCTAACAGCACTGTGGGTGTACCTACACTACACAGACTGCAGTGGTTCAAGAAGGCAGCTCACCACCACCTTCTCAAAGAAAATTAGGGATGGGCAATAAATGCTGGCCAAAGCATTGCTCACATCCCATGAAAAGATTTTAAAAAGAACTTGTATGTCTGCAGTGACTTTCACAACCTTAGAATGTCCTAAATTACTTTACAGCTGATGAAGTACTTTTGAAGTACAGTCATTGTTGTAAAGTAGGAAAAGCGGCAGCCAATTTGTGCATTGCAAACTCCCACAAACAGCAATGTGACAATGACTAGAAGTCTTCTGCTCTTCCTTGAATAGTGCAATAAGATCTTTCATGTCCTTGACAGGGCAGATAGGGCCTCGGTTTAACATTTCATCTGAAAGATGGCACCTCTGACAGTGCAGCACTCCCTCAGTATTGCACTGGAGCGTAAGCCTGAATTTGTGCTGTTACTCTTATTGTTTCTATTACTGCCAGGTTACTGTTCTCTTTGACAGACCTAGACGACAATACATCCCCTGATCTCAGCAGCTTTCAGAAACATTGTTTCACTATATTGCATAATCAACAATTTTCCCAGTGGCTCGATATAACACCTTTGGGATTATGAGGCAGGACTCATGAGAGTATCCTTACCTAGCTGCCAAATGTCCACCCTGCCTTCACCTCCAAATAACAATGGCATGATGCACCACCCTCGAAATGTACACTGCTAGCAGGGTAGTTGCCCTTCACTTGCATGGTTTTGTGCTGATAGTCATGGACTACCTGCACACTCACTGAAAGAAGCTCCTTATGGCTAATGAAAACCATGGCTGTGCATGCAATCAAGAAGACCCTGTACTATACACTGCAATGTGTTCTTAGACTGCTGCAGGCTCTCCATGGGGAAAATTATGAAGGAATTAACCCTGGCATTTGTCATCTGCTGAACACATCAGTGCACTGCTGATTGACTGAAGTTGTAAACATCCCCCGAAAGGATCCAGAGGCAATGATGTTCAGTGCTGCAGTCACCTTCGCAGACACTGACACAGTCCCCTCGGTCCATCTTGTCTACATGTCAGGCTTGAGCAGATAGTGTGACTTTATCACTGACTCCTTGAGGAAGCGAAGCGTGCAAGGGCAACATTTGCTCAATCATTCTCAGGTTGCTGTCCCCAGATTGTAGATGCAGTTTCCTGTGTAAGGCCAGTCCATCTCTTCTACAAGCAATAAAAGCAAAATACTGCGGATGCTGGAAATCTGAAATAAAAACAAGAAATGCTGGAAATACTCAGCAGGTCTGGCAGCATCTGTGGAAGGAGAAGCAGAGTTAACATTTCGGGTCAGTGACCCTTCTTCGGAACTCTTCTACAAGCAAACCTGTTCCTTTTGTTTCTCTTCCATAACACTCAGGTGGAGTGGAACACACAATAGGAATTGCAGCAACTGAGATTAGAGTTCTGAAGAAACTCCATTCATTGGCCTAACCTTCAGGAGTTTAATGAAACTTTCATATATCTCCTATCAGAAACCTCTTTTAGCACTGAATAAAAGTTCCAATGGAAGATCACAGTCACCATGAATCGGGTGGGAATCACACGAAAGCAGCTTCCAGTCCTGTACTCAAATATTGGATACCCTTTGACATTCAATGGCATTACCAACACTGAATCTCCCACGATTAACATCCTGGGATTACCATTGACCAGAAACTGAACTGGACCAACCACATAAATATTGTGGCTACAAGAGCAGGTTCAGAGGCTGGGAATTCTGTGACGAGTAACTCACCTTCTATGTCCCCAAAGCCTGTCCACCATCTACAAAGCACAAGTCAGGAATGTGGTGGAATACTCTCCACTTGCCTGGATGGTGCTACTCCAACAACACTCAAGAAGCTCTATACTATCCAGGACAAAGCAGCCCGCTTGTTTGGCACCCCATCCACCACCTTAAACATTTACTCCCTCCACCACCGGTGCACAGTGGCAGCAGTGTGTACCATCAACAAGATGCACCACGTCTCCTTAGACAGCACCTTCCAAATTTGTGACCTCTAACATCTAGAAGGACAAGGGCAGCAGATGCATGTGAACACCACCACCTGCAAGTTCCCCTCCAAGTCACACACCATCCTGACTTGGAAATATATCGCCAATCCTTCCCTGTCGCTGGGTCAAAATCCTGGAACTCCCATCCTAATAGCACTATGGGTGTACCTACACCATATGGACTGCAGTGGTTCAAGAAGGCAGCTCACAACCACCTTCTCAAGGGCAATTAGAGATGGGAAATAAATGCTGGCCTTGCTAGCAATGCCCACATTTCATTAATGAATAAAAAAGTGGGATGCAACCACTTAAATGGAAAAATCAATCCTATTATGTTCAGTCTTGGTCACCAGATCACAGACACACCAGGAAGGAAACAGGCAAGAGAAAAAAAAACAATCACGAGTTCAAAGGGAATGAAAGAAAATAAGACTTGTAGTTACATTGGTGGGGATTTTCACCAAATACTTTAGCTGCTAAAGGGTCTCTGAGGTGGCCAAGATGGGGCGTTAAGCTGAAATGCCAGTTTATCCTGCATTAAACAGGTTACGACCAAGGCGGGAGTAATGTACTGTCAATTCAGTCCCACTACAGCTCAGGTCATAGCATATTATTAAAGTTTCCCACCTCCTGGAAATTAGCCAAATTAAACACTTTATTAACCCCCAAAATAAAATGCACCAAACCAGGTATCTTTAAACAACAACAAATTAATTATTTATCAATAAACTAAATCTTAAACAATACTGAGATAAATCTATGTCTGAATTCCTGCTAATCCTCATGCACACACGCATACATTCAAAAGCCAATGGTTAACCGGTTCTAAAATAATGTTTTAAATTAGAACTGTTTCTTCGGAATAATAAAACAACTGGGTTTTACATCTTGGTAGGTTACGTTTCCGGATCGGCGAGGTGTCTCAGAGTCGAATAGTCAAATGCCACTCAAACTCTTCGATGAACAGTCTGTAATGGATGGGCGTGCACAACACTTCAGCTGCAGTAGGCGTCACACAGATCCTTCAACAAGTATCACAACAGGTCTATTTAGATTTTGAATTAATAGTCGCTCAGTAGAAACTTTACTGAGAACTCCAGAACTCCCAGAAAGACGAATGACAACAGAAAGTCATTCCTGAGGCAGAGACTTCTTAGAGACGGGAGTAAAAAGGAATTTGCTACTTCCAATAATGCAAAGATTCTTTCCAGGGGTCTTTTCCTCGTTAGGCGAAACACAGCCTGTAGGGTAATGTAAATTTGCTGCTGAGAGAGAGACAAATTCTTCCTTCAAGGACAGCACGCTTTGCTGGTCTGCCAACAGAGACCAGCCATTCTGGAGAAAACTTGATTTTGTCAATTTCAAGCACTATTTAAAGGGGTACTCACCATTATGGTCATTGCCACTATAGCTGTGAAGAGGACCTCTGAAACACATTGAGAGATTTTGCCAAGCCTTCACCAACATTAGAGTAATATTTATTCTGAAAATTCTCTGAGGACTTCACCTAAAAATAGTACAAGTCGTGCTCCTCCTCTTTATAGGAGTCTCCAGGAGAAAGGGAATGCTTGGTCATGGGTATCTTGCTTGGGGCCCCCCTTAGTCTAGATGAGGAATGCAAGGAGGACATAAGGCCAGGCAGGGCAGCACCAGCTGCTGTCGGAGAGAGGGACAGAAGGGTGATGGGGGAGAGGTGGTGTGTTTTCCTCCTGCAGGTACTGGACATCCCTCATCCTCCAGACCTCCTCCATCAGGACCTCCAGTGCTGCATTCAAGAACCTGTGCACTCTTTCCCTCGGTCCTGCAATGCACTACTGTGTGTCAGCCAGAGTATTCCACACCTTTAGTGGAAGAGGGTGTGAGGAGCCCACGTCTTCAAGAAAATTGTGTCTAATTAGTATTTGAGGGCTAAAAGGGCATGTTTCGGATTTAGATCCTCAAGGCACATTCAAATTATAGTAATCAGCATTTAGGACCAAAATGATGTGCTAAATCTGGATTTTCAAACAGGATAGTTTATTTGCACTGCACCCATTTTAGTGCCTGTTTTCACCCTTTAGCTGAAATTTTCATTTTGCCTTTCATGATCTCAGGACATCGCAAAACACTTTCCAGTCAATGAACTACTTTTGAAGGGTAGTAACTGTTGTCATGTAGGAAATGTGGCAATTGCACACAGCAAAATCCCACAAACAGCAATAAAAGAAATGACCCAGTAATCAGTGCTACACTGAAATGCCCACCTAGATTTCATGCTCAAATCTTTGGAGTGGGGCTGGAAGCTACAAACTTTTGACTGAGAATTGTGAGTGCGACCAACTGAGCCATGGTTAACACCTATGAGCTGTGAAGAAAGATTAGAGAAGCCCAAGGTGCACTGAACAGAAACAAAGGTGCTGAAGGACAGAAACAACATTCAAATGTTTAAAGTACTAAATCGTTTTTTTTAATTTCCAAAATATACCTTATTCATAAAAATCTGTAAAAATTACATTCCCAAACAATTTAAAACAGCATCAAGTCAAAAAATACGAAGTGCAAAGATGATCAGTTTCCTTCAATACAATCATGAGTTGCCTCACAACCCTTCCATTTCATTGTCAAGCCATATACATTTTTACATTTACAGCACACAAAATTTTCCCGATACAGTTCGAGGGGTTTCCCATGGATTCAGCCCCTCAGTTCAGCTTGGTGGGGGGACCTTACACTGTGGTCTTTCCCCATTGAGCCTTTGCTGCGGCTGCCCCAAGCTTTAGTGCGTCCCTCAGCACTTTGTCCCGGACCTTGGAATGTGCCAGTCTGCAACATTCGGTGGTGGACAACTCTTTGCGCTGGAAGACCAGCAAGTTTCGGGCAGACCAAAGGGCGTCTATCACCGAATTGATAGTCCTCCAGCAGCAGTTGATGTTTGTCTCGGTGTGCGTCCCTGGGAACAGCCCGTAGAGCACAGACTCCTGTGTTACCGAGCTGCTTAGGATGAACCTCGACAAAAACCACTGCATCTCTTTCCACACCTGCTTTGCGAAGACACATTCCAGGAGGAGGTGGGCAACCGTCTCTTCCCCACCACAGCCACCGCGGGGGCATTGTGCGGAGGGGGCGAGACTTCGGGTGTGCATGAAGGATCTGACGGGGAGGGCCCTTCTCACCACCAGCCAAGCTACGTTTGAAAGTTCTGGTGATGAGGCATTCCGCCAAATGACTTTGACGGTCTGCTCGGGGAACCATCCGACAGGATCCACCGTCTCCTTTTTCTGTAAAGTACTAAGTGCAGTAAAGGTGAACCCAGATTATGAATGGAAATTCAAGAAAATCTCCTTTACTCAAGGGCTGAGTACTGTTCACACACACACAAGGTAAAAGCGTCCAAGATGGTGGACTTATTAAAAATGTAATCAGACTCCACAATGCAGGGTGAATTACTGGAGGGATGGGTTTTGATGGGATGAATGGTCTTTCATCATCCCTAACTTTTCTTATGGATTATGACATGCTGCAGCTGTGAACATACATAGAACAACACACTGTAGTCCATCCTGGGATTTTTAAGTGCTTTTTAACTTTTCTCAAATGAGTGGTCTTGATCCAAGATGGGGCAGTGATGGATGTGGCCCATTGGCATTATAAAGTATTGCAATATGTTATTTTGAAGGAAATAAAACAAGAGATAAATGAAACTTGTATCTGCTGAGGTTTCTCTCATGAATAGTTAATGGACAATGATCTAAGTAACAGATTTGGTGAGTCTCACTGAATTTTGAAGAGCTTCACAGATTTTAAGACTGTTTTTATATCCCAACAGGAAAGGTCTAACATCTGCTTTATTTTTTAATCGAAATAAGTAGGGCGGGGGCAGCTTTTGTGGGCAGCCATTCAGAACACAAACCAATAGAGAAAATTTTGTTATGGCCTGTTTTTGGGGATATGAATGACATTGCACACCCAGCAAGCCCGGACCGTAAAACCTGAACTTAGGCCTCATTTTAGTATGCAATGAGTTGTCAGTACTCTGCTCCGCCATGATTTAGTGGCAGCAGCTGTCAGTTTAGTCCTGGGAGAGGGGTGGGGATGTGAGGAGAATATGTTTGGTGGGGGTGAGGGAGGAAGGATCACGGCCAGCAGCGATCCTCAGTTGTGCTGTGGAGCTGAAACGATCACTCCTGCTCCTTTTGGCTCCACGTGAACTTTGTTGATGACTTGTTGCTCGGCCAGATCCATGGAAGGAAAACCGCCTGCCTCCCTCAGGACCACCCAATTTCTGGAAGGGTCCTAAAACAGGTGTTAGATTCCTTGTTAACATATGCAATGGGGCCAAACGCCTAGGCGTGACCATTAGGGACGCATAAAATAATCATCCAACCCAATATGGGGTCGGAAGTATTTCAGGCGTAGTTGGGACTTGGGACATAGCCTGATAAAACAGGTCTTTTTTTGTCTCTGGATAAAGGACACAGTGAGGTCCAATTTCTTCCTCAAATTATCGTGTGTTTTTCAAAAAATAAAAGAAATGATTGCTAAACTGTTCTTTTCCTATAAATGGTAGCCCTTTGAAACTCCCCAGGAGGTCGGGTTCGATCCCTGCTTATGACTAATGGAAAGTTAGCCTGTGCCTGATTGTTCATTAGTGGCACTGCTGGTAATGCATGTGTTATGTGCAGACTGGATTGAGCTTGGGAGTCAGGGTTTCCACCAGTACTGAGAAGGACTACTCTATAAGATGCCAATGGACGATCAGCAACTGTGGAACCGTACCCCAACAAGACTCTTAGGGCGTGAAATCCATCTTCAGTGGGGATGCAAAATGAGTGGAATCAGTTCAGGCATCCATCACACAAACTGAATGTCCTTTCTGAAGATAAGGCGGGTTGTGGAATGAATGACCGCGACAGTCCCACATGTTTTGCACTCTTACCCAAGTTGAATGTCATCCCAAAACATATTGCACATGTGTGAGATAGAGAGGGAAGGAAATTGGGAGCGGGTGGGGGGGTGAATATAGCTCCTATAAATATGTTAATTACTTACTAGCTTTGCTGATGCATCTTATAATGGAATAGCATTTATTTAAATCATGGGGAACAGAGAAGGCAGCACTGAATTTCTACTTAGTGAAAGATTAAGGCCAGGTCATTTTGCCTGTACTCCTCAGTACTGTACCCCAATGTTATACAGTGACAGACCTGTACCCATCAGTACTGTACCCTAGTGTTACACAGTGACAGACCTCTACCCATCAGTACTGTACCCCAGTGTTACACAGTGACAGACCTGTACCCATCAGTACTGTACCCCAGTGTTACACAGTGACAGACCTGTACCCATCAGTACTGTACCCTAGTGTTACACAGTGACAGACCTGTACCCATCAGTACTGTACCCCAGTGTTACACAGTGACAGACCTGTACCCATCAGTACTGTACCCCAGTGTTACACAGTGACAGACCTGTACCCATCAGTACTGTACCCCAGTGTTACACAGTGACAGACCTGTACCCATCAGTACTGTACCCCAGTGTTACACAGTGACAGACCTGTACCCATCAGTACTGTACCCCAGTATTACACAGTGACAGACCTGTACCCATCAGTACTGCAACCCAGTGTTACACAGTGACAGACCTGTACCCATCAGTACTGTACCCCAGTGTTACACAGTGACAGACCTGTACCCATCAGTACTGTACCCTAGTGTTACACAGTGACAGACCTGTACCCATCAGTACTGGACCCTAGTGTTACACAGTGACAGACCTGTACCCATCAGTACTGTACCCCAGTGTTACACAGTGACAGACCTGTACCCATCAGTACTGTACCCCAGTGTTATACAGTGACAGACCTGTACCCATCAGTATTGTACCCCAGTGTTATACAGTGACAGACCTGTACCCATCAGTACTGTACCCCAGTGTTATACAGTGACAGACCTGTACCCATCAGTACTGCACCCTAGTGTTACACAGTGACAGACCTGTACCCATCAGTACTGTACTCAAGTGTTACACAGTGACAGACCTGTACCCATCAGTACTGTACCCCAGTGTTATACAGTGACAGACCTGTACCCATCAGTACTGTACCCCAGTGTTACACAGTGACAGACCTGTACCCATCAGTACTGTACCCCAGTGTTACACAGTGACAGACCTGTACCCATCAGTACTGTACCCTAGTGTTACACAGTGACAGACCTGTACCCATCAGTATTGTACCCCAGTGTTACACAGTGACAGACCTGTACCCATCAGTACTGTACCCCAGTGTTACACAGTGACAGACCTGTACCCATCAGTACTGTACCCCAGTGTTACACAGTGACAGACCTGTACCCATCAGTACTGTATCCCAGTGTTATACAGTGACAGACCTGTACCCATCAGTACTGTACCCTAGTGTTACACAGTGACAGACCTGTACTCCTCAGTACTGTACGCCAATGTTATACAGTGACAGACCTGTACCCATCAGTACTGTACCCCAGTGTTACACAGTGACAGACCTGTACCCATCAGTACTGTACCCCAATGTTACACAGTGACAGACCTGTACCCATCAGTACTGTACCCTAGTGTTACACAGTGACAGACCTGTACCCATCAGTACTGTACCCCAGTGTTACACAGTGACAGACCTGTACCCATCAGTACTGTACCCTAGTGTTACACAGTGACAGACCTGTACCCATCAGTACTGTACCCTAGTGTTACACAGTGACAGACCTGTACTCCTCAGTACTGTACCCCAATGTAATACAGTGACAGACCTGTACCCATCAGTACTGTACCCCAGTGTTATACAGTGACAGACCTGTACCCATCAGTTCTGTACCCTAGTGTTACACAGTGACAGACCTGTACTCCTCAGTACTGTACCCCAATGTTATACAGTGACAGACATGTACCCATCAGTACTGTACCCCAGTGTTACACAGTGACAGACCTGTACCCATCAGTACTGTACCCTAGTGTTACACAGTGACAGACCTGTACCCATCAGTACTGTACCCCAGTGTTACACAGTGACAGACCTGTACCCATCAGTACTGTACCCTAGTGTTACACAGTGACAGACCTGTACCCATCAGTACTGTACCCTCGTGTTACACAGTGACAGACCTGTACCCATCAGTACTGTACCCTCGTGTTACACAGTGACAGACCTGTACCCATCAACTGTACCCCAGTGTTATACAGTGACAGACCTGTACCCAACAGTACTGTGCCCTAGTGTTACACAGTGACAGACCTGTACTCCTCAGTACTGTACCCCAATGTTATACAGTGACAGACCTGTACCCATCAGTACTGTACCCCAGTGTTACACAGTGACAGACCTGTACCCATCAGTACTGTACCCCAGTGTTACACAGTGACAGACCTGTACCCATCAGTACTGTACCCTAGTGTTACACAGTGACAGACCTGTACCCATCAGTACTGTACCCCAGTGTTACACAGTGACAGACCTGTACCCATCAGTACTGTACCCTAGTGTTACACAGTGACAGACCTGTACCCATCAGTACTGTACCCTAGTGTTACACAGTGACAGACCTGTACCCATCAGTACTGTACCCTAGTGTTATACAGTGACAGACCTGTACCCATCAGTACTGTACCCCAGTGTTACACAGTGACAGACCTGTACCCATCAGTACTGTACCCTAGTGTTACACAGTGACAGACCTGTACCCATCAGTACTGTACCCCAGTGTTACACAGTGACAGACCTGGACCCATCAGTACTGTACCCCAGTGTTATACAGTGACAGACCTGTACCCATCAGTACTGTAACCTGGTGTTACACAGTGACAGATCTGTACTCCTCAGTACTGTACCCCAATGTTATACAGTGACAGACCTGTACCCATCAGTACTGTATCCCCAGTGTTACACAGTGACAGACCTGTACCCATCAGTACTGTACCCTAGTGTTACACAGTGACAGACCTGTACCCATCAGTACTGTACCCCAGTGTTACACAGTGACAGACCTGTACCCATCAGTACTGTACCCTAGTGTTACACAGTGACAGACCTGTACCCATCAGTACTGTACCCTAGTGTTACACAGTGACAGACCTGTACCCATCAGTACTGTACCCCAGTGTTACACAGTGACAGACCTGTACCCATCAGTACTGTACCCTAGTGTTACACAGTGACAGACCTGTACCCATCAGTACTGTACCCCAGTGTTACACAGTGACAGACCTGTACTCCTCAGTACTGTACTCAAGTGTTATACAGTGACAGACCTGTACCCATCAGTACTGCACCCTAGTGTTACACAGTGACAGACCTGTACCCATCAGTACTGTACTCAAGTGTTACACAGTGACAGACCTGTACCCATCAGTACTGTACCCCAGTGTTATACAGTGACAGACCTGTACCCATCAGTACTGTACCCCAGTGTTACACAGTGACAGACCTGTACCCATCAGTACTGTACCCCAGTGTTACACAGTGACAGACCTGTACCCATCAGTACTGTACCCTAGTGTTACACAGTGACAGACCTCTACCCATCAGTATTGTACCCCAGTGTTACACAGTGACAGACCTGTACCCATCAGTACTGTACCCCAGTGTTACACAGTGACAGACCTGTACCCATCAGTACTGTACCCCAGTGTTACACAGTGACAGACCTGTACCCATCAGTACTGTATCCCAGTGTTATACAGTGACAGACCTGTACCCATCAGTACTGTACCCTAGTGTTACACAGTGACAGACCTGTACTCCTCAGTACTGTACGCCAATGTTATACAGTGACAGACCTGTACCCATCAGTACTGTACCCCAGTGTTACACAGTGACAGACCTGTACCCATCAGTACTGTACCCCAATGTTACACAGTGACAGACCTGTACCCATCAGTACTGTACCCTAGTGTTACACAGTGACAGACCTGTACCCATCAGTACTGTACCCCAGTGTTACACAGTGACAGACCTGTACCCATCAGTACTGTACCCCAGTGTTACACAGTGACAGACCTGTACCCATCAGTACTGTACCCTAGTGTTACACAGTGACAGACCTGTACTCCTCAGTACTGTACCCCAATGTAATACAGTGACAGACCTGTACCCATCAGTACTGTACCCCAGTGTTATACAGTGACAGACCTGTACCCATCAGTTCTGTACCCTAGTGTTACACAGTGACAGACCTGTACTCCTCAGTACTGTACCCCAATGTTATACAGTGACAGACCTGTACCCATCAGTACTGTACCCCAGTGTTACACAGTGACAGACCTGTACCCATCAGTACTGTACCCTAGTGTTACACAGTGACAGTTCTGTACCCATCAGTACTGTACCCCAGTGTTACACAGTGACAGACCTGTACCCATCAGTACTGTACCCTAGTGTTACACAGTGACAGACCTGTACCCATCAGTACTGTACCCTCGTGTTACACAGTGACAGACCTGTACCCATCAGTACTGTACCCTCGTGTTACACAGTGACAGACCTGTACCCATCAGTACTGTACCCCAGTGTTATACAGTGACAGACCTGTACCCAACAGTACTGTACCCTAGTGTTACACAGTGACAGACCTGTACTCCTCAGTACTGTACCCCAATGTTATACAGTGACAGACCTGTACCCATCAGTACTGTACCCCAGTGTTACACAGTGACAGACCTGTACCCATCAGTACTGTACCCCAGTGTTACACAGTGACAGACCTGTACCCATCAGTACTGTACCCTAGTGTTACACAGTGACAGACCTGTACCCATCAGTACTGTACCCCAGTGTTACACAGTGACAGACCTGTACCCATCAGTACTGTACCCTAGTGTTACACAGTGACAGACCTGTACCCATCAGTACTGTACCCCAGTGTTACACAGTGACAGACCTGTACCCATCAGTACTGTACCCTAGTGTTACACAGTGACAGACCTGTACCCATCAGTACTGTACCCTAGTGTTACACAGTGACAGACCTGTACCCATCAGTACTGTACCCTAGTGTTATACAGTGACAGACCTGTACCCATCAGTACTGTACCCCAGTGTTACACAGTGACAGACCTGTACCCATCAGTACTGTACCCTAGTGTTACACAGTGACAGACCTGTACCCATCAGTACTGTACCCCAGTGTTACACAGTGACAGACCTGGACCCATCAGTACTGTACCCCAGTGTTATACAGTGACAGACCTGTACTCCTCAGTACTGTACGCCAATGTTATACAGTGACAGACCTGTACCCATCAGTACTGTACCCCAGTGTTACACAGTGACAGACCTGTACCCATCAGTACTGTACCCCAATGTTACACAGTGACAGACCTGTACCCATCAGTACTGTACCCTAGTGTTACACAGTGACAGACCTGTACCCATCAGTACTGTACCCCAGTGTTACACAGTGACAGACCTGTACCCATCAGTACTGTACCCTAGTGTTACACAGTGACAGACCTGTACCCATCAGTACTGTACCCTAGTGTTACACAGTGACAGACCTGTACTCCTCAGTACTGTACCCCAATGTAATACAGTGACAGACCTGTACCCATCAGTACTGTACCCCAGTGTTATACAGTGACAGACCTGTACCCATCAGTTCTGTACCCTAGTGTTACACAGTGACAGACCTGTACTCCTCAGTACTGTACCCCAATGTTATACAGTGACAGACATGTACCCATCAGTACTGTACCCCAGTGTTACACAGTGACAGACCTGTACCCATCAGTACTGTACCCTAGTGTTACACAGTGACAGACCTGTACCCATCAGTACTGTACCCCAGTGTTACACAGTGACAGACCTGTACCCATCAGTACTGTACCCTAGTGTTACACAGTGACAGACCTGTACCCATCAGTACTGTACCCTCGTGTTACACAGTGACAGACCTGTACCCATCAGTACTGTACCCTCGTGTTACACAGTGACAGACCTGTACCCATCAACTGTACCCCAGTGTTATACAGTGACAGACCTGTACCCAACAGTACTGTGCCCTAGTGTTACACAGTGACAGACCTGTACTCCTCAGTACTGTACCCCAATGTTATACAGTGACAGACCTGTACCCATCAGTACTGTACCCCAGTGTTACACAGTGACAGACCTGTACCCATCAGTACTGTACCCCAGTGTTACACAGTGACAGACCTGTACCCATCAGTACTGTACCCTAGTGTTACACAGTGACAGACCTGTACCCATCAGTACTGTACCCCAGTGTTACACAGTGACAGACCTGTACCCATCAGTACTGTACCCTAGTGTTACACAGTGACAGACCTGTACCCATCAGTACTGTACCCCAGTGTTACACAGTGACAGACCTGTACCCATCAGTACTGTACCCTAGTGTTATACAGTGACAGACCTGTACCCATCAGTACTGTACCCCAGTGTTACACAGTGACAGACCTGTACCCATCAGTACTGTACCCTAGTGTTACACAGTGACAGACCTGTACCCATCAGTACTGTACCCCAGTGTTACACAGTGACAGACCTGGACCCATCAGTACTGTACCCCAGTGTTATACAGTGACAGACCTGTACCCATCAGTACTGTAACCTGGTGTTACACAGTGACAGATCTGTACTCCTCAGTACTGTACCCCAATGTTATACAGTGACAGACCTGTACCCATCAGTACTGTATCCCCAGTGTTACACAGTGACAGACCTGTACCCATCAGTACTGTACCCTAGTGTTACACAGTGACAGACCTGTACCCATCAGTACTGTACCCCAGTGTTACACAGTGACAGACCTGTACCCATCAGTACTGTACCCTAGTGTTACACAGTGACAGACCTGTACCCATCAGTACTGTACCCTAGTGTTACACAGTGACAGACCTGTACCCATCAGTACTGTACCCCAGTGTTACACAGTGACAGACCTGTACCCATCAGTACTGTACCCTAGTGTTACACAGTGACAGACCTGTACCCATCAGTACTGTACCCCAGTGTTACACAGTGACAGACCTGTACCCATCAGTACTGTACCCCAGTGTTACACAGTGACAGACCTGTACTCCTCAGTACTGTACTCAAGTGTTATACAGTGACAGACCTGTACCCATCAGTACTGCACCCTAGTGTTACACAGTGACAGACCTGTACCCATCAGTACTGTACTCAAGTGTTACACAGTGACAGACCTGTACCCATCAGTACTGTACCCCAGTGTTATACAGTGACAGACCTGTACCCATCAGTACTGTACCCCAGTGTTACACAGTGACAGACCTGTACCCATCAGTACTGTACCCCAGTGTTACACAGTGACAGACCTGTACCCATCAGTACTGTACCCTAGTGTTACACAGTGACAGACCTGTACCCATCAGTATTGTACCCCAGTGTTACACAGTGACAGACCTGTACCCATCAGTACTGTACCCCAGTGTTACACAGTGACAGACCTGTACCCATCAGTACTGTACCCCAGTGTTACACAGTGACAGACCTGTACCCATCAGTACTGTATCCCAGTGTTATACAGTGACAGACCTGTACCCATCAGTACTGTACCCTAGTGTTACACAGTGACAGACCTGTACTCCTCAGTACTGTACGCCAATGTTATACAGTGACAGACCTGTACCCATCAGTACTGTACCCCAGTGTTACACAGTGACAGACCTGTACCCATCAGTACTGTACCCCAATGTTACACAGTGACAGACCTGTACCCATCAGTACTGTACCCTAGTGTTACACAGTGACAGACCTGTACCCATCAGTACTGTACCCCAGTGTTACACAGTGACAGACCTGTACCCATCAGTACTGTACCCCAGTGTTACACAGTGACAGACCTGTACCCATCAGTACTGTACCCTAGTGTTACACAGTGACAGACCTGTACTCCTCAGTACTGTACCCCAATGTAATACAGTGACAGACCTGTACCCATCAGTACTGTACCCCAGTGTTATACAGTGACAGACCTGTACCCATCAGTTCTGTACCCTAGTGTTACACAGTGACAGACCTGTACTCCTCAGTACTGTACCCCAATGTTATACAGTGACAGACATGTACCCATCAGTACTGTACCCCAGTGTTACACAGTGACAGACCTGTACCCATCAGTACTGTACCCTAGTGTTACACAGTGACAGACCTGTACCCATCAGTACTGTACCCCAGTGTTGCACAGTGACAGACCTGTACCCATCAGTACTGTACCCTAGTTTTACACAGTGACAGACCTGTACCCATCAGTACTGTACCCTCGTGTTACACAGTGACAGACCTGTACCCATCAGTACTGTACCCTCGTGTTACACAGTGACAGACCTGTACCCATCAGTACTGTACCCCAGTGTTATACAGTGACAGACCTGTACCCAACAGTACTGTACCCTAGTGTTACACAGTGACAGACCTGTACTCCTCAGTACTGTACCCCAATGTTATACAGTGACAGACCTGTACCCATCAGTACTGTACCCCAGTGTTACACAGTGACAGACCTGTACCCATCAGTACTGTACCCCAGTGTTACACAGTGACAGACCTGTACCCATCAGTACTGTACCCTAGTGTTACACAGTGACAGACCTGTACCCATCAGTACTGTACCCCAGTGTTACACAGTGACAGACCTGTACCCATCAGTACTGTACCCTAGTGTTACACAGTGACAGACCTGTACCCATCAGTACTGTACCCCAGTGTTACACAGTGACAGACCTGTACCCATCAGTACTGTACCCTAGTGTTACACAGTGACAGACCTGTACCCATCAGTACTGTACCCTAGTGTTACACAGTGACAGACCTGTACCCATCAGTACTGTACCCTAGTGTTATACAGTGACAGACCTGTACCCATCAGTACTGTACCCCAGTGTTACACAGTGACAGACCTGTACCCATCAGTACTGTACCCTAGTGTTACACAGTGACAGACCTGTACCCATCAGTACTGTACCCCAGTGTTACACAGTGACAGACCTGGACCCATCAGTACTGTACCCCAGTGTTATACAGTGACAGACCTGTACCCATCAGTACTGTACCCTGGTGTTACACAGTGACAGATCTGTACTCCTCAGTACTGTACCCCAATGTTATACAGTGACAGACCTGTACCCATCAGTACTGTATCCCCAGTGTTACACAGTGACAGACCTGTACCCATCAGTACTGTACCCTAGTGTTACACAGTGACAGACCTGTACCCATCAGTACTGTACCCCAGTGTTACACAGTGACAGACCTGTACCCATCAGTACTGTACCCTAGTGTTACACAGTGACAGACCTGTACCCATCAGTACTGTACCCTAGTGTTACACAGTGACAGACCTGTACCCATCAGTACTGTACCCCAGTGTTACACAGTGACAGACCTGTACCCATCAGTACTGTACCCTAGTGTTACACAGTGACAGACCTGTACCCATCAGTACTGTACCCCAGTGTTACACAGTGACAGACCTGTACCCATCAGTACTGTACCCCAGTGTTACACAGTGACAGACCTGTACTCCTCAGTACTGTACTCAAGTGTTACACAGTGACAGACCTGTACCCATCAGTACTGTACCCCAGTGTTATACAGTGACAGACCTGTACCCATCAGTACTGTACCCTAGTGTTACACAGTGACAGACCTGTACTCCTCAGTACTGTACCCCAATGTTATACAGTGACAGACCTGTACCCATCAGTACTGTACCCCAGTGTTACACAGTGACAGACCTGTACCCATCAGTACTGTACCATAATGTTACACAGTGACAGACCTGTACCCATCAGTACTGTACCCCAGTGTTACACAGTGACAGACCTGTACCCATCAGTACTGGACCCTAGTGTTACACAGTGACAGACCTGTACCCATCAGTACTGTACCCCAGTGTTACACAGTGACAGACCTGTACCCATCAGTACTGTACCCCAGTGTTATACAGTGACAGACCTGTACCCATCAGTACTGTACCCTAGTGTTACACAGTGACAGACCTGTACTCCTCAGTACTGTACCCCAATGTTATACAGTGACAGACCTGTACCCATCAGTACTGTAGCCCAGTGTTACACAGTGACAGACCTGTACCCATCAGTACTGTACCCTAGTGTTACACAGTGACAGACCTGTACCCATCAGTACTGTACCCCAGTGTTACACAGTGACAGACCTGTACCCATCAGTACTGTACCCTAGTGTTACACAGTGACAGACCTGTACCCATCAGTACTGTACCCCAGTGTTACACAGTGACAGACCTGTGCTCCTCAGTACTGTACCCCAATGTTATACAGTGACAGACCTGTACCCATCAGTACTGTACCCCAGTGTTACACAGTGACAGACCTGTACCCATCAGTACTGTACCCTAGTGTTACACAGTGACAGACCTGTACCCATCAGTACTGTACCCCAGTGTTACACAGTGACAGACCAGTACCCATCAGTACTGTACCCTAGTGTTACACAGTGACAGACCTGTACCCATCAGTACTGTACCCCAGTGTTACACAGTGACAGACCTGTACCCATCAGTACTGTACCCCAGTGTTACACAGTGACAGACCTGTACCCATCAGTACTGTACCCTAGTGTTACACAGTGACAGACCTGTACCCATCAGTACTGTACCCTAGTGTTACACAGTGACAGACCTGTACCCATCAGTACTGTACCCCAGTGTTACACAGTGACAGACTTGTACCCACCAGTACTGTACCCTAGTGTTACACAGTGACAGACCTGTACCCATCAGTACTGTACCCTAGTGTTACACAGTGACAGACCTGTACCCATCAGTACTGTACCCTAGTGTCACATAGTGACTGACCTGTACCCATCAGTACTGTACCCCAGTGTTATACAGTGACAGACCTGCACCCATCAGTACTGTACCCCAGTGTTATACAGTGACAGACCTGTACCCATCAGTACTGTTCCCCAATGTTACACAGTGACATACCTGTACCCATCAGTACTGCACCCTAGTGTTACACAGTGACAGACCTGTACCCATCAGTACTGTACCCTCGTGTTACACAGTGACAGACCTGTACCCACCAGT
This sequence comes from Heterodontus francisci, assembly GCF_036365525.1. NCBI lineage: Eukaryota > Metazoa > Chordata > Chondrichthyes > Heterodontiformes > Heterodontidae > Heterodontus > Heterodontus francisci. The sequence continues at coordinate 79,597,995 of NC_090388.1, forward strand.
ACTGTACCCCAGTATTACACAGTGACAGACCTGTACCCATCAGTACTGTACCCCAGTGTTATACAGTGACAGACCTGTACCCATCAGTACTGTACCCCAGTGTTACACAGTGACAGACCTGTACCCATCAGTACTGTACCCCAGTGTTACACAGTGACAGACCTGTACCCATCAGTAATGTACCCCAGTGTTATACAGTGACAGACCTGTACCCATCAGTACTGTACCCCAGTGTTACACAGTGACAGACCTGTACCCACCAGTACTGTACCCTAGTGTTATACAGTGACAGACCTGTACCCATCAGTACTGTACCCCAGTGTTACACAGTGACAGACCTGTACCCATCAGTACTGTACCCTAGTGTTACACAGTGACAGACCTGTACCCATCAGTACTGTACCCCAGTGTTACACAGTGACAGACCTGTACCCATCAGTACTGTACCCTAGTGTTACACAGTGACAGACCTGTACCCATCAGTACTGCACCCTAGTGTTACACAGTGACAGACCTGCACCCATCAGTACTGTACCCCAGTGTTATACAGTGACAGACCTGTACCCATCAGTACTGTACCCCAATGTTACACAGTGACATACCTGTACCCATCAGTACTGCACCCTAGTGTTCCACAGTGACAGACCTGTACCCATCAGTACTGTACCCTAGTGTTACACAGTGACAGACCTGTACCCACCAGTACTGTACCCCAGTATTACACAGTGACAGACCTGTACCCATCAGTACTGTACCCCAGTGTTATACAGTGACAGACCTGAACCCATCAGTACTGTACCACAGTGTTATACAGTGACAGACCTGTACCCATCAGTACTGTACCCCAGTGTTACACAGTGACAGACCTGTACCCATCAGTACTGTACCCCAGTGTTATACAGTGACAGACCTGTACCCATCAGTACTGTCCCCCAGTGTTATACAGTGACAGACCTGTACCCATCAGTACTGTACCCCAGTGTTACACAGTGACAGACCTGTACCCACAAGTACTGTACCCTAGTGTTATACAGTGACAGACCTGTACCCATCAGTACTGTACCCCAGTGTTATACAGTGACAGACCTGTACCCATCAGTACTGTACCCCAGTGTTACACAGTGACAGACCTGTACCCATCAGTACTGTACCCCAGTGTTATACAGTGACAGACCTGTACCCATCAGTATTGTACCCCAGCGTTATACAGTGACAGACCTGTACCCATCAGTACTGTACCCCAGTGTTATACAGTGACAGACCTGTACCCATCAGTACTGCACCCTAGTGTTACACAGTGACAGACCTGTACCCATCAGTACTGTACTCAAGTGTTACACAGTGACAGACCTGTACCCATCAGTACTGTACCCCAGTGTTATACAGTGACAGACCTGTACCCATCAGTACTGTACCCCAGTGTTACACAGTGACAGACCTGTACCCATCAGTACTGTACCCTAGTGTTACACAGTGACAGACCTGTACCCATCAGTATTGTACCCCAGTGTTACACAGTGACAGACCTGTACCCATCAGTACTGTACCCCAGTGTTACACAGTGACAGACCTGTACCCATCAGTACTGTACCCCAGTGTTACACAGTGACAGACCTGTACCCATCAGTACTGTATCCCAGTGTTATACTGTGACAGACCTGTACCCATCAGTACTGTACCCTAGTGTTACACAGTGACAGACCTGTACTCCTCAGTACTGTACGCCAATGTTATACAGTGACAGACCTGTACCCATCAGTACTGTACCCCAGTGTTACACAGTGACAGACCTGTACCCATCAGTACTGTACCCCAATGTTACACAGTGACAGACCTGTACCCATCAGTACTGTACCCTAGTGTTACACAGTGACAGACCTGTACCCATCAGTACTGTACCCCAGTGTTACACAGTGACAGACCTGTACCCATCAGTACTGTACCCTAGTGTTACACAGTGACAGACCTGTACTCCTCAGTACTGTACCCCAATGTAATACAGTGACAGACCTGTATGCATCAGTACTGTACCCTAGTGTTATACAGTGACAGACCTGTACCCATCAGTACTGTACCCTAGTGTTACACAGTGACAGACCTGTACTCCTCAGTACTGTACCCCAATGTAATACAGTGACAGACCTGTATGCATCAGTACTGTACCCTAGTGTTATACAGTGACAGACCTGTACCCATCAGTACTGTACCCTAGTGTTACACAGTGACAGACCTGTACTCCTCAGTACTGTACCCCAATGTAATACAGTGACAGACCTGTATGCATCAGTACTGTACCCTAGTGTTATACAGTGACAGACCTGTACCCATCAGTACTGTACCCTAGTGTTACACAGTGACAGACCTGTACCCATCAGTACTGTACCCTAGTGTTACACAGTGACAGACCTGTACCCATCAGTACTGTACCCTAGTGTTACACAGTGACAGACCTGTACTCCTCAGTACTGTACCCCAATGTAATACAGTGACAGACCTGTATGCATCAGTACTGTACCCTAGTGTTATACAGTGACAGACCTGTACCCATCAGTTCTGTACCCTAGTGTTACACAGTGACAGACCTGTACTCCTCAGTACTGTACCCCAATGTTATACAGTGACAGACATGTACCCATCAGTACTGTACCCCAGTGTTACACAGTGACAGACCTGTACCCATCAGTACTGTACCCTAGTGTTACACAGTGACAGACCTGTACCCATCAGTACTGTACCCCAGTGTTACACAGTGACAGACCTGTACCCATCAGTACTGTACCCTAGTGTTACACAGTGACAGACCTGTACCCATCAGTACTGTACCCTCGTGTTACACAGTGACAGACCTGTACCCATCAGTACTGTACCCTCGTGTTACACAGTGACAGACCTGTACCCATCAGTACTGTACCCCAGTGTTATACAGTGACAGACCTGTACCCAACAGTACTGTACCCTAGTGTTACACAGTGACAGACCTGTACTCCTCAGTACTGTACCCCAATGTTATACAGTGACAGACCTGTACCCATCAGTACTGTACCCCAGTGTTACACAGTGACAGACCTGTACCCATCAGTACTGTACCCTAGTGTTACACAGTGACAGACCTGTACCCATCAGTACTGTACCCTAGTGTTACACAGTGACAGACCTGTACCCATCAGTACTGTACTCTAGTGTTACACAGTGACAGACCTGTACCCATCAGTACTGTACCCTAGTGTTACACAGTGACAGACCTGTACCCATCAGTACTGTACCCTAGTGTTATACAGTGACAGACCTGTACCCATCAGTACTGTACCCCAGTGTTACACAGTGACAGACCTGTACCCATCAGTACTGAACCCTAGTGTTACACAGTGACAGACCTGTACCCATCAGTACTGTACCCCAGTGTTACACAGTGACAGACCTGGACCCATCAGTACTGTACCCCAGTGTTATACAGTGACAGACCTGTACCCATCAGTACTGTACCCTAGTGTTACACAGTGACAGATCTGTACTCCTCAGTACTGTACCCCAATGTTATACAGTGACAGACCTGTACCCATCAGTACTGTATCCCCAGTGTTACACAGTGACAGACCTGTACCCATCAGTACTGTACCCTAGTGTTACACAGTGACAGACCTGTACCCATCAGTACTGTACCCCAGTGTTACACAGTGACAGACCTGTACCCATCAGTACTGTACCCTAGTGTTACACAGTGACAGACCTGTCCCCATCAGTACTGTACCCTAGTGTTACACAGTGACAGACCTGTACCCATCAGTACTGTACCCCAGTGTTACACAGTGACAGACCTGTACCCATCAGTACTGTACCCTAGTGTTACACAGTGACAGACCTGTACCCATCAGTACTGTACCCCAGTGTTACACAGTGACAGACCTGTACCCATCAGTACTGTACCCCAGTGTTACACAGTGACAGACCTGTACTCCTCAGTACTGTACTCAAGTGTTACACAGTGACAGACCTGTACCCATCAGTACTGTACCCCAGTGTTATACAGTGACAGACCTGTACCCATCAGTACTGTACCCTAGTGTTACACAGTGACAGACCTGTACTCCTCAGTACTGTACCCCAATGTTATACAGTGACAGACCTGTACCCATCAGTACTGTACCCCAGTGTTACACAGTGACAGACCTGTACCCATCAGTACTGTACCCTAATGTTACACAGTGACAGACCTGTACCCATCAGTACTGTACCCCAGTGTTACACAGTGACAGACCTGTACCCATCAGTACTGTACCCTAGTGTTACACAGTGACAGACCTGTACCCATCAGTACTGTACCCCAGTGTTACACAGTGACAGACCTGTACCCATCAGTACTGTACCCCAGTGTTACACAGTGACAGACCTGTACTCCTCAGTACTGTACTCAAGTGTTACACAGTGACAGACCTGTACCCATCAGTACTGTACCCTAGTGTTACACAGTGACAGACCTGTACCCATCAGTACTGTACCCCAGTGTTATACAGTGACAGACCTGTACCCATCAGTACTGTACCCTAGTGTTACACAGTGACAGATCTGTACTCCTCAGTACTGTACCCCAATGTTATACAGTGACAGACCTGTACCCATCAGTACTGTATCCCCAGTGTTACACAGTGACAGACCTGTACCCATCAGTACTGTACCCTAGTGTTACACAGTGACAGACCTGTACCCATCAGTACTGTACCCCAGTGTTACACAGTGACAGACCTGTACCCATCAGTACTGTACCCTAGTGTTACACAGTGACAGACCTGTCCCCATCAGTACTGTACCCTAGTGTTACACAGTGACAGACCTGTACCCATCAGTACTGTACCCCAGTGTTACACAGTGACAGACCTGTACCCATCAGTACTGTACCCTAGTGTTACACAGTGACAGACCTGTACCCATCAGTACTGTACCCCAGTGTTACACAGTGACAGACCTGTACCCATCAGTACTGTACCCCAGTGTTACACAGTGACAGACCTGTACTCCTCAGTACTGTACTCAAGTGTTACACAGTGACAGACCTGTACCCATCAGTACTGTACCCCAGTGTTATACAGTGACAGACCTGTACCCATCAGTACTGTACCCTAGTGTTACACAGTGACAGACCTGTACTCCTCAGTACTGTACCCCAATGTTATACAGTGAGAGACCTGTACCCATCAGTACTGTACCCCAGTGTTACACAGTGACAGACCTGTACCCATCAGTACTGTACCCTAATGTTACACAGTGACAGACCTGTACCCATCAGTACTGTACCCCAGTGTTACACAGTGACAGACCTGTACCCATCAGTACTGGACCCTAGTGTTACACAGTGACAGACCTGTACCCATCAGTACTGTATCCTAGTGTTACACAGTGACAGACCTGTACCCATCAGTTCTGTACCCCAGTGTTACACAGTGACAGACCTGTACCCATCAGTACTGTACCCCAGTGTTATACAGTGACAGACCTGTACCCATCAGTACTGTACCCTAGTGTTACACAGTGACAGACCTGTACTCCTCAGTACTGTACCCCAATGTTATACAGTGACAGACCTGTACCCATCAGTACTGTAGCCCAGTGTTACACAGTGACAGACCTGTACCCATCAGTACTGTACCCTAGTGTTACACAGTGACAGACCTGTACCCATCAGTACTGTACCCCAGTGTTACACAGTGACAGACCTGTACCCATCAGTACTGGACCCTAGTGTTACACAGTGACAGACCTGTACCCATCAGTACTGTACCCCAGTGTTACACAATGACAGACCTGTGCTCCTCAGTACTGTACCCCAATGTTATACAGTGACAGACCTGTACCCATCAGTACTGTACCCCAGTGTTACACAGTGACAGACCTGTACCCATCAGTACTGTACCCTAGTGTTACACAGTGACAGACCTGTACCCATCAGTACTGTACCCCAGTGTTACACAGTGACAGACCTGTACCCATCAGTACTGTACCCTAGTGTTACACAGTGACAGACCTGTACCCATCAGTACTGTACCCCAGTGTTACACAGTGACAGACCTGTACCCATCAGTACTGTACCCCAGTGTTACACAGTGACAGACCTGTACCCATCAGTACTGTACCCTAGTGTTACACAGTGACAGACCTGTACCCATCAGTACTGTACCCTAGTGTTACACAGTGACAGACCTGTACCCATCAGTACTGTACCCCAGTGTTACACAGTGACAGACTTGTACCCACCAGTACTGTACCCTAGTGTTACACAGTGACAGACCTGTACCCATCAGTACTGTACCCTAGTGTTACACAGTGATAGACCTGTACCCATCAGTACTGTACCCTTGTGTCACATAGTGACTGACCTGTACCCATCAGTACTGTACCCCAGTGTTATACAGTGACAGACCTGCACCCATCAGTACTGTACCCCAATGTTACACAGTGACATACCTGTACCCATCAGTACTGCACCCTAGTGTTACACAGTGACAGACCTGTACCCATCAGTACTGTACCCTAGTGTTACACAGTGACAGACCTGTACCCACCAGTACTGTACCCCAGTATTACACAGTGACAGACCTGTACCCATCAGTACTGTACCCCAGTGTTATACAGTGACAGACCTGTACCCATCATTACTGTACCCCAGTGTTATACAGTGACAGACCTGTACCCATCAGTACTGTACCCCAGTGTCATACAGTGACAGACCTGTACCCATCAGTACTGTACCCCAGTGTTACACAGTGACAGACCTGTACCCACCAGTACTGTACCCTAGTGTTATACAGTGACAGACCTGTACCCATCAGTACTGTACCCCAGTGTTATACAGTGACAGACCTGTACCCATCAGTACTGTACCCCAGTGTTACACAGTGACAGGCCTGTACCCATCAGTACTGTACCCCAATGTTACACAGTGACATACCTGTACCCATCAGTACTGCACCCTAGTGTTACACAGTGACAGACCTGTACCGATCAGTGCTGCACCCTAGTGTTACACAGTGACAGACCTGCACCCATCAGTACTGTACCCCAGTGTTATACAGTGACAGACCTGTACCCATCAGTACTGTACCCCAATGTTACACAGTGACATACCTGTACCCATCAGTACTGCACCCTAGTGTTACACAGTGACAGACCTGTACCCATCAGTACTGTACCCTAGTGTTACACAGTGACAGACCTGTACCCACCAATACTGTACCCCAGTATTACACAGTGACAGACCTGTACCCATCAGTACTGTACCCCAGTGTTATACAGTGACAGACCTGTACCCATCAGTACTGTACCCCAGTGTTATACAGTGACAGACCTGTACCCATCAGTACTGTACCCCAGTGTCATACAGTGACAGACCTGTACCCATCAGTACTGTACCCCAGTGTTACACAGTGACAGACCTGTACCCACCAGTACTGTACCCTAGTGTTATACAGTGACAGACCTGTACCCATCAGTACTGTACCCCAGTGTTATACAGTGACAGACCTGTACCCATCAGTACTGTACCCCAGTGTTACACAGTGACAGGCCTGTACCCATCAGTACTGTACCCCAATGTTACACAGTGACATACCTGTACCCATCAGTACTGCACCCTAGTGTTACACAGTGACAGACCTGTACCGATCAGTGCTGCACCCTAGTGTTACACAGTGACAGACCTGCACCCATCAGTACTGTACCCCAGTGTTATACAGTGACAGACCTGTACCCATCAGTACTGTACCCCAATGTTACACAGTGACATACCTGTACCCATCAGTACTGCACCCTAGTGTTACACAGTGACAGACCTGTACCCATCAGTACTGTACCCTAGTGTTACACAGTGACAGACCTGTACCCACCAGTACTGTACCCCAGTATTACACAGTGACAGACCTGTACCCATCAGTACTGTACCCCAGTGTTATACAGTGACAGACCTGTACCCATCAGTACTGTACCCCAGTGTTATACAGTGACAGACCTGTACCCATCAGTACTGTACCCCAGTGTTACACAGTGACAGACCTGTACCCATCAGTACTGTACCCCAGTGTTATACAGTGACAGACCTGTACCCATCAGTACTGTACCCCAGTGTTATACAGTGACAGACCTGTACCCATCAGTACTGTACCCCAGTGTTACACAGTGACAGACCTGTACCCACAAGTACTGTACCCTAGTGTTATACAGTGACAGACCTGTACCCATCAGTACTGTACCCCAGTGTTATACAGTGACAGACCTGTACCCATCAGTACTGTACCCCAGTGTTACACAGTGACAGACCTGTACCCATCAGTACTGTACCCCAATGTTACACAGTGACATACCTGTACCCATCAGTACTGTACCCTAGTGTTACACAGTGACAGACCTGTACCCATCAGTACTGCACCCTAGTGTTAGACAGTGACAGACCTGTACCCATCAGTACTGTACCCTAGTGTTACACAGTGACAGACCTGTACCCACCAGTACTGTACCCTAGTGTTACACAGTGACAGATCTGTACTCCTCAGTACTGTACCCCAATGTTATACAGTGACAGACCTGTACCCATCAGTACTGTATCCCCAGTGTTACACAGTGACAGACCTGTACCCATCAGTACTGTACCCTAGTGTTACACAGTGACAGACCTGTACCCATCAGTACTGTACCCCAGTGTTACACAGTGACAGACCTGTACCCATCAGTACTGTACCCTAGTGTTACACAGTGACAGACCTGTACCCATCAGTACTGTACCCCAGTGTTACACAGTGACAGACCTGTACCCATCAGTACTGTACCCTAGTGTTACACAGTGACAGACCTGTACCCATCAGTACTGTACCCCAGTGTGACACAGTGAGAGACCTGTACCCATCAGTACTGTACCCCAGTGTTACACAGTGACAGACCTGTACTCCTCAGTAATGTACTCAAGTGTTACACAGTGACAGACCTGTACCCATCAGTACTGTACCTCAGTGTTATACAGTGACAGACCTGTACCCATCAGTACTGTACCCTAAATTTACACAGTGACAGATGTGTACTCCTCAGTACTGTACCCCAATGTTATACAGTGACAGACCTGTACCCATCAGTACTGTACCCCAGTGTTACACAGTGACAGACCTGTACCCATCAGTACTGTACCCTAATGTTACACAGTGACAGACCTGTACCCATCAGTACTGTACCCCAGTGTTACACAGTGACAGACCTGTACCCATCTGTACTGGACCCTAGTGTTACACAGTGACAGACCTGTACCCATCAGTACTGTACCCTAGTGTTACACAGTGACAGACCTGTACCCATCAGTACTGTACCCCAGTGTTACACAGTGACAGACCTGTACCCATCAGTACTGTACCCCAGTGTTAATCAGTGACAGACCTGTACCCATCAGTACTGTACCCTAGTGTTACACAGTGACAGACCTGTACTCCTCAGTACTGTACCCCAATGTTATACAGTGACAGACCTCTACCCATCAGTACTGTACCCCAGTGTTACACAGTGACAGACCTGTACCCATCAGTACTGTACCATAGTGTTACACAGTGACAGACCTGTACCCATCAGTACTGTACCCCAGTGTTACACAGTGACAGACCTGTACCCATCAGTACTGTACCCCAGTGTTACACAGTGACAGACCGGTGCTCCTCAGTACTGTACCCCAATGTTATATAGTGACAGACCTGTACCCATCAGTACTGTACCCCAGTGTTACACAGTGACATACCTGTACCCATCAGTACTGTACCCAAGTGTTACACAGTGACAGACCTGTACCCATCAGTACTGTACCCCAGTGTTACACAGTGACAGACCTGTACCCATCAGTACTGTACCCTAGTGTTACACAGTGACAGACCTGTACCCATCAGTACTGTACCCCAGTGTTACACAGTGACAGACCTGTACCCATCAGTACTGTACACCAGTGTTACACAGTGACAGACCTGTACCCATCAGTACTGTACCCTAGTGTTACACAGTGACAGACCTGTACCCATCAGTACTGTACCCTAGTGTTACACAGTGACAGACCTGTACCCATCAGTACTGTACCCCAGTGTTACACAGTGACAGACTTGTACCCACCAGTACTGTACCCTAGTGTTACACAGTGACAGACCTGTACCCATCAGTACTGTACCCCAGTGTTACACAGTGACAGACCTGTACCCATCAGTACTGTACCCTAGTGTCACATAGTGACTGACCTGTACCCATCAGTACTGTACCCCAGTGTTATACAGTGACAGACCTGCACCCATCAGTACTGTACCCCAGTGTTATACAGTGACAGACCTGTACCCATCAGTACTTTACCCCAATGTTACACAGTGACATACCTGTACCCATCAGTACTGCACCCTAGTGTTACACAGTGACAGACCTGCACCCATCAGTACTGTACCCTAGTGTTACACAGTGACAGACCTGTACCCACCAGTACTGTCCCCCAGTATTACACAGTGACAGACCTGTACCCATCAGTACTGTACCCCAGTGTTATACAGTGACAGACCTGTACCCATCAGTACTGTACCCCAGTGTTATACAGTGACAGACCTGTACCCATCAGTACTGTACCCCAGTGTTACACAGTGACAGACCTGTACCCATCAGTACTGTACCCCAGTGTTATACAGTGACAGACCTGTACCCATCAGTACTGTACCCCAGTGTTACACAGTGACAGACCTGTACCCACCAGTACTGTACCCTAGTGTTATACAGTGACAGACCTGTACCCATCAGTACTGTACCCCAGTGTTATACAGTGACAGACCTCAACCCATCAGTACTGTACCCCAGTGTTACACAGTGACAGACCTGTACCCATCAGTACTGTACCCCAATGTTACACAGTGACATACCAGTACCCATCGGTACTGTACCCTAGTGTTACACAGTGACAGACCTGTACCCATCAGTACTGCACCCTAGTGTTACACAGTGACAGACCTGCACCCATCAGTACTGTACCCCAGTGTTATACAGTGACAGACCTGTACCCATCAGTACTGTACCCCAATGTTACACAGTGACATACCTGTACCCATCAGTACTGTACCCTAGTGTTACACAGTGACAGACCTATACCCACCAGTACTGTACCCCAGTATTACACAGTGACAGACCTGTACCCATCAGTACTGTACCCCAGTGTTATACAGTGACAGACCTGTACCCATCAGTACTGTACCCCAGTGTTGCACAGTGACAGACCTGTACCCATCAGTACTGTACCCCAGTGTTATACAGTGACAGACCTGTACCCATCAGTACTGTACCCCAGTGTTATACAGTGACAGACCTGTACCCATCAGTACTGTACCCCAGTGTTACACAGTGACAGACCTGTACCCACCAGTGCTGTACCCTAGTGTTATACAGTGACAGACCTGTACCCATCAGTACTGTACCCCAGTGTTACACAGTGACAGACCTGTACCCATCAGTACTGTACCCCAATGTTACACAGTGACATACCTGTACCCATCAGTACTGTACCCTAGTGTTACACAGTGACAGACCTGTACCCATCGGTACTGCACCCTAGTGTTACACAGTGACAGACCTGTACCCATCAGTACTGTACCCTAGTGTTACACAGTGACAGACCTGTACCCACCAGTACTGTACCCCAGTATTACACAGTGAGAGACCTGTACCCATCAGTACTGTACCCCAGTGTTACACAGTGACAGACCTGTACCCACCAGTACTGTACCCCAGTGTTACACAGTGACAGACCTGTACCCATCAGTACTATACCCCAGTGTTACACAGTGACAGACCTGTACCCATCAGTACTGTACCCCAGTGTTACACAGTGACAGACCTGTACCCATCAGCACTATACCCCAGTGTTACACAGTGACAGACCTGTACCCATCAGTACTGTACCCCAGTGTTACACAGTGACAGACCTGTACCCATCAGTACTGTACCCCAGTGTTACACAGTGACAGACCTGTAGCCATCAGTACTGTACCCCAGTGTTACACAGTGACAGACCTGTACTCCTCAGTACTGTACTCAAGTGTTACACAGTGACAGACCTGTACCCATCAGTACTGTACCTCAGTGTTATACAGTGACAGACCTGTACCCATCAGTACTGTACCCTAGTGTTCCACAGTGACAGATGTGTACTCCTCAGTACTGTACCCCAATGTTATACAGTGACAGACCTGTACCCATCAGTACTGTACCCCAGTGTTACACAGTGACAGAGCTGTACCCATCAGTACTGTACCCTAATGTTACACAGTGACAGACCTGTACCCATCAGTACTGTACCCCAGTGTTACACAGTGACAGACCTGTACCCATCAGTACTGGACCCTAGTGTTACACAGTGACAGACCTGTACCCATCAGTACTGTACCCCAGTGTTACACAGTGACAGACCTGTACCCATCAGTACTGTACCCCAGTGTTACACAGTGACAGACCTGTACCCATCAGTACTGTACCCCAGTGTTATACAGTGACAGACCTGTACCCATCAGTACTGTACCCTAGTGTTACACAGTGACAGACCTGTACTCCTCAGTACTGTACCCCAATGTTATACAGTGACAGACCTGTACCCATCAGTACTGTACCCCAGTGTTACACAGTGACAGACCTGTACCCATCAGTACTGTACCCTAGTGTTACACAGTGACAGACCTGTACCCATCAGTACTGTGCCCCAGTGTTACACAGTGACAGACCTGTACCCATCAGTACTGTACCCTAGTGTTACACAGTGACAGACCTGTACCCATCACTACTGTACCCCAGTGTTACACAGTGACAGACCGGTGCTCCTCAGTACTGTACCCCAATGTTATACAGTGACAGACCTGTACCCATCAGTACTGTACCCCAGTGTTACGCAGTGACAGACCTGTACCCATCAGTACTGTACCCTAGTGTTACACAGTGACAGACCTGTACCCATCAGTACTGTACCCCAGTGTTACACAGTGACAGACCTGTACCCATCAGTACTGTACCCTAGTGTTACACAGTGACAGACCTGTACCCATCAGTACTGTACCCCAGTGTTACACAGTGACAGACCTGTACCCATCAGTACTGTACACCAGTGTTACACAGTGACAGACCTGTACCCATCAGTACTGTACCCTAGTGTTACACAGTGACAGACCTGTACCCATCAGTACTGTACCCTAGTGTTACACAGTGACAGACCTGTACCCATCAGTACTGTACCCCAGTGTTACACAGTGACAGACTTGTACCCACCAGTACTGTACCCTAGTGTTACACAGTGACAGACCTGTACCCATCAGTACTGTACCCTAGTGTTACACAGTGACAGACCTGTACCCATCAGTACTGTACCCTAGTGTCACATAGTGACTGACCTGTACCCATCAGTACTGTACCCCAGTGTTATACAGTGACAGACCTGCACCCATCAGTACTGTACCCCAGTGTTATACAGTGACAGACCTGTACCCATCAGTACTTTACCCCAATGTTACACAGTGACATACCTGTACCCATCAGTACTGCACCCTAGTGTTACACAGTGACAGACCTGTACCCATCAGTACTGTACCCTAGTGTTACACAGTGACAGACCTGTACCCACCAGTACTGTACCCCAGTATTACACAGTGACAGACCTGTACCCATCAGTACTGTACCCCAGTGTTATACAGTGACAGACCTGTACCCATCAGTACTGTACCCCAGTGTTATACAGTGACAGACCTGTACCCATCAGTACTGTACCCCAGTGTTACACAGTGACAGACCTGTACCCATCAGTACTGTACCCCAGTGTTATACAGTGACAGACCTGTACCCATCAGTACTGTACCCCAGTGTTACACAGTGACAGACCTGTACCCACCAGTACTGTACCCTAGTGTTATAAAGTGACAGACCTTTACCCATCAGTACTGTACCCTAGTGTTACACAGTGACAGACCTGTACCCACCAGTACTGTACCCCAGTATTACACAGTGACAGACCTGTACCCATCAGTACTGTACCCCAGTGTTACACAGTGACAGACCTGTACCCATCAGTACTGTACCCCAGTGTTACACAGTGACAGACCTGTACCCATCAGTACTGTATCCCCAGTGTTACACAGTGACAGACCTGTACCCATCAGTACTGTACCCCAGTGTTATACAGTGACAGACCTGTACCCAGCAGTACTGTACCCCAGTGTTACACAGTGACAGACCTGTACCCATCAGTACTGTACCCCAATGTTACACAGTGACATACCTGTACCCATCAGTACTGTACCCTAGTGTTACACAGTGACAGACCTGTACCCATCAGTACTGCACCCTAGTGTTACACAGTGACAGACCTGTACCCATCAGTACTGTACCCTAGTGTTACACAGTGACAGACCTGTACCCATCAGTACTGTACCCCAGTGTTACACAGTGACAGACCTGTACCCACCAGTACTGTACCCCAGTGTTACACAGTGACAGACCTGTACCCATCAGTACTATACCCCAGTGTTACACAGTGACAGACCTGTACCCATCAGTACTGTACCCCAGTGTTACACAGTGACAGACCTGTACCCATCAGTACTGTATCCCCAGTGTTACACAGTGACAGACATGTACCCATCAGTACTGTACCCCAGTGTTATACAGTGACAGACCTGTACCCATCAGTACTGTACCCTAGTGTTACACAGTGACAGACCTGTACCCATCAGTACTGTACCCCAGTGTTATACAGTGACAGACCTGTTATCATCAGTACTGTACCCCAGTGTTATACAGTGACAGACCTGCACCTATCAGTACTGTACCCTAGTGTTACACAGTGACAGACCTGTACCCATCAGTACTGTACCCCAGTGTTACACAGTGACAGACCTGTACCCATCAGTACTGTACCCCAGTGTTATACAGTGACAGACCTGTACCCATCAGTATTGTACCCCAGTGTTATACAGTGACAGACCTGTACCCATCAGTACTTTACCCTAGTGTCACACAGTGACAGACCTGTACCCATCAGTACTGTACCCTAGTGTTACACAGTGACAGACCTGTTATCATCAGTACTGTACCCCAATGTTATACAGTGACAGACCTGTACCCATCAGTACGGTACCACAGTGTTATACAGTGACAGACCTGTACCCACCAGTACTGTACCCCAGTGTTATACAGTGACAGACCTGTACCCACCGGTACTGTACCCCAGTGTTATACAGTGACAGACCTGTACCGACCAGTACTGTACCCGTGTTATACAGTGCCAGAGCTGTACCCATCAGTACTGTACCCCAGTGTTATACAGTGACAGACCTGTACCCATCAGTACTGTACCCCAGCGTTATACAGTGACAAACCTGTACCCACCAGTACTGTACTCCAGTGTTATGCAGTGACAGACATGTACCCATCAGTACTGTACCCCAGTGTTATACAATGACAGACCTGTACCCACCAGTACTGTACCCGTGTTATGCAGTGACAGATCTGTACCCATCAGTACTGTACCCCAGTGTTATACAGTTACAGACCTTTACCCACCAGTACTGTACCCCAGTGTTATACAGTGACAGACCTGTACCTATGTGTACTGTACCCCAGTGTTATACAATTACAGACCTGTACCTATGAGTACTGTACCCCAGTGTTATACAGTTACAGACCTGTACCCACCAGTACTGTACCCCAGTGTTATACAGTGACAGACCTGTACCCATCAGTACTGTACCCTAGTGTTACACAGTGACAGACTTGTACTCCTCAGCACTGTACCCCAGTGTTATACAGTGACAGACCTGTTATCATCAGTACTGTACCCCAGTGTTATACAGTGACAGACCTGCACCTATCAGTACTGTACCCTAGTGTTACACAGTGACAGACCTGTACCCATCAGTACTGTACCCCAGTGTTACACAGTGACAGACCTGTACCCATCAGTACTGTACCCCAGTGTTATACAGTGACAGACCTGTACCCATCAGTATTGTACCCCAGTGTTATACAGTGACAGACCTGTACCCATCAGTACTGTACCCTAGTGTTACACAGTGACAGACCTGTACCCATCAGTACTGTACCCTAGTGTTACACAGTGACAGACCTGTTATCATCAGTACTGTACCCCAGTGTTATACAGTGACAGACCTGTACCCATCAGTACTGTACCCCAGTGTTATACAGTGACAGACCTGTACCCACCAGTACTGTACCCCAGTGTTATACAGTGACAGACCTGTACCCATCAGTACTGTACCCTAGTGTTATACAGTGACAGACCTGTACCCACCAGTACTGTACCCCAGTGTTATACAGTGACAGACCTGTACCCATCAGTACTGTACCCCAGTGTTACACAGTGACAGACTTGTACCCACCAGTACTGTACCCTAGTGTTACACAGTGACAGACCTGTACCCATCAGTACTGTACCCTAGTGTTACACAGTGACAGACCTGTACCCATCAGTACTGTACCCTAGTGTCACATAGTGACTGACATGTACCCATCAGTACTGTACCCCAGTGTTATACAGTGACAGACCTGCACCCATCAGTACTGTACCCCAGTGTTATACAGTGACAGACCTGTACCCATCATTACTGTACCCCAATGTTACACAGTGACATACCTGTACCCATCAGTACTGTACCCTAGTGTTACACAGTGACAGACCTGTACCCATCAGTACTGCACCCTAGTGTTACACAGTGACAGACCTGTACCCATCAGTACTGTACCCTAGTGTTACACAGTGACAGACCTGTACCCACCAGTACTGTCCCCCAGTATTACACAGTGACTGACCTGTACCCATCAGTACTGTACCCCAGTGTTACACAGTGACAGACCTGTACCCATCAGTACTGTACCCCAGTGTTACACAGTGACAGACCTGTACCCATCAGTACTGTATCGCCAGTGTTACACAGTGTCAGACCTGTACACATCAGTACTGTACCCCAGTGTTATACAGTGACAGACCTGTACCCATCAGTACTGTACCCCAGTGTTCCACAGTGACAGACCTGTACCCATCAGTACTGTACCCCAATGTTACACAGTGACATACCTGTACCCATCAGTACTGTACCCTAGTGTTACACAGTGACAGACCTGTACCCATCAGTACTGCACCCCAGTGTTACACAGTGACAGACCTGTACCCATCAGTACTGTACCCTAGTGTTACACAGTGACAGACCTGTACCCACCAGTACTGTACCCCAGTATTACACAGTGACAGACCTGTACCCATCAGTACTGTACCCCAGTGTTACACAGTGACAGACCTGTACCCACCAGTACTGTACCCCAGTGTTACACAGTGACAGACCTGTACCCATCAGTACTATACCCCAGTGTTACACAGTGACAGACCTGTACCCATCAGTACTGTACCCCAGTGTTATACAGTGACAGACCTGTACCCATCAGTACTGTACCCTAGTGTTACACAGTGACAGACCTGTACCCATCAGTACTGTACCCCAGTGTTATACAGTGACAGACCTGTTATCATCAGTACTGTACCCCAGTGTTATACAGTGACAGACCTGCACCTATCAGTACTGTACCCTAGTGTTACACAGTGACAGACCTGTACCCATCAGTACTGTACCCCAGTGTTACACAGTGACAGACCTGTACCCATCAGTACTGTACCCCAGTGTTATACAGTGACAGACCTGTACCCATCAGTATTGTACCCCAGTGTTATACAGTGACAGACCTGTACCCATCAGTACTGTACCCTAGTGTTACACAGTGACAGACCTGTACCCATCAGTACTGTACCCTAGTGTTACACAGTGACAGACTTGTTATCATCAGTACTGTACCCCAGTGTTATACAGTGACAGACCTGTACCCATCAGTACTGTACCCCAGTGTTATACAGTGACAGACCTGTACCCACCAGTACTGTACCCCAGTGTTATACAGTGACAGACCTGTACCCATCAGTACTGTACCCCAGTGTTATACAGTGACAGACCTGTACCCACCAGTACTGTACCCCAGTGTTATACAGTGACAGACCTGTACCCACCAGTACTGTACCCCAGTGTTATACAGTGACAGACCTGTACCCACCAGTACTGTACCCGTGTTATACAGTGCCAGAGCTGTACCCATCAGTACTGTACCCCAGTGTTATACAGTGACAAACCTGTACCCATCAGTACTGTACCCCAGTGTTATACAGTGACAGACCTGTACCCATCAGTACTGTACCCCAGTGTTATACAGTGACAAACCTGTACCCACCAGTACTGTACTCCAGTGTTATGCAGTGACAGACCTGTACCCATCAGTACTGTACCCCAGTGTTATACAATGACAGACCTGTACCCACCAGTACTGTACCCGTGTTATGCAGTGACAGACCTGTACCTATCAGTACTGTACCCCAGTGTTATACAGTTACAGACCTGTACCCACCAGTACTGTACCCCAGTGTTATACAGTGACAGACCTGTACCTGTGTGTACTGTACCCCAGTGTTATACAATTACAGACCTGTACCTATGAGTACTGTACCCCAGTGTTATACAGTGACAGACCTGTACCCACCAGTACTGTACCCCAGTGTTATACAGTGACAGACCTGTACCTATGAGTACTGTACCCCAGTGTTATACAGTTACAGACCTGTACCCACCAGTACTGTACCCCAGTGTTATACAGTGACAGACCTGTACCCATCAGTGTTGTACCCAGTGTTATGCAGTGACTGGCCTGTACCCATCAGTGCTGTACCCCAGTGCTCTTCAGTGTCAGACCTGTACCCACCAGTACTGTACCCCAGTGTTATACAGTGGCATACCTGTATCCTTCAGTACTGTACCCCAGTGCTCTTCAGTGACAGACCTGTACCCATCAGTACTGTACCCCAGTGTTATACAGTGGCATACCTGTATCCTTCAGTACTGTACCCCAGTGCTCTTCAGTGACAGACCTGTACCCACCAGTACTGTACCTGTGTTATACAGTGACAGCCTGTAGCCACCAATACTCTAATCCAATGTTATACAGTGACAGAGCTGTACCCACCAGTACTGTACCCCAGTATTATATTGCGACAGACTTGTACCACCAGTACTGTATACTGGTGTTATACAGTGAATGACCCATTCCTGCCTGTACTGTACCCCACTGTTATTTGGCGAGTGGCCTATAATTACCAGTACTGTTAGCAAATGATAGACGGTGACTAATCTGTACCCACCAGTACTGTACCCCAGTGTAATATAATGACAGACCTGTACCTACCAGTACTGTACCCCAGTGTAATATAATGACAGACCTGTACCTACCAGTACTGTATCCCAGTGTAATATAATGACAGACCTGTACCCACCCGTACTGTATCCCAGTGTAATATAATGACAGACCTGTACCCACCAATACTGTATCCCAGTGTTTATACAATGACTGGCCTGTGTCCCAGTCCCAGTGACCTATAGTGATGTGCCACTAAGCCCCAGGATGGTACCTCCCAAACTGTAGAAACATACCTACACCTAGGGCACTGTTTGAAAAACAGGGGTGTTCTCCCTGGTGTTCAGCCAATATCTAGCCCTGAAGCAACATCATTAAAAAACAGATAATCTGGTTATTTATCTCATTACTGATGTTGGTGTTTGCTGCGTGCAGCTTGGCTGCTGTGTTTCTCTTCATCTCAAAGGGACATCATTGGCTGTGAAGCATTTTGGGACGTCCTGAGCTGATGAAAGGTGCTATAGAAATGCAAGTTTGTTCAAATTGAAACAGTAAATATCTGTTTCCCTTTTAGCTCTTGCTGTGAGTTTTTGCCTCTCTGTTTTTTCAGCAGTCTTTAAACTGCTATTTTCTTCACAATTTCGAATTGAAGCCATTAATGGCTGTCCCAAAGGCTTGTCTTGCTCAGGCATGTTCCTGCTTCAGTGCCTCACCTCAGCTATGCAGCAGTTAGTGAACCTCCGCATCTCTGGGTTAACAAAGGGGGAAAATATATTAGCCAGGGTTCTCACTCATTATTACTGGACCCTTCTGCTTGTGGGTGACAGACAAGGGCAGGGGAGAGCTCTGGTGTGACGCCCCTGCTGTCAAACTGCCTGCCATCGCCCTCTGGCAAGGCTCACACATCAAGAATGACTGTCTGGGCAGGTTATCGGATGATGCCTGACTCTTATAAAAGCAAAGTTCAGCAAGGGGTCAGAGCCTTCAGGAAAGAAAGGTCAGTTGGCAAAATAAACGACAAATGACAAAAAGGACTGAAGCTAATTATCAGCATTGATTTCTCCGTCAATCCTGGACTTTATGCTGAACAAACTTTTGTATCCTGCACAGTGCAATGCAAAACACACGATGCACCTCGACACTGCTTTGGGCACAATTGGAAATGCCATTGAAATTGCACTGTTCAGGTTAGTCTTCAAGTGTTCCCTTAAATTCATTTGCAAAAATTTACAAACACACAGTCTTCCATGAACCAACGCTGTCGGGCAGCGTAATAGAATGTAATTGTTTTGTATTTTTCCCATTAAAAAGGATTCCTTGATGTATTTAAGAGTGGTAAAATGGTGCAGTTTTAGTAATACTGCTGAAAATGGGTTTATTATAAAAAAATAAGAATTATTCATGAGGATGTCCAGACCTCCACCTCTAAATAATCTAATATAAATTCACCGAAAATGACTATAAAAAGTACCAACCATTTCATAGTTTCGTTGGTCTGCATTAGTCATTGCCCTAGACAAACCTGTGTAATCGGCAGAATCTCAAATTTCGAACTGGGGCTAGTTTTGTGGACTGGACTTGATTTGGCCGAACAGAATCTTAAACTAATGGAAAAGATCACGAAGAGCACAGACATAAGTGCTTTTGGGTATAACTCATCCTGGGTTCCCCGTATATTGTGCAGGTTGGACTGATTTCGCCCAGACCATGCTGATATAACTAACAGAAACACAACCCTCTGACCAGCAGGAGGTCCTCATTTTATTGTAATAAAAACTGTATGTTATAAAATATAACCACAAGCTGCATATCCAGATAGAATACTTCGGAATTCCAGAAAGTATGGGATGGAGAAATGTCCATTCAGTTGGATATAATTTGCCATTATTAACTTTATTCAGCCCCTGAGAAAGATATTGCAACATCTGCTGCTTTTCCCAGCAACACCCCAGAAAATCAATGCAGCCTATGTTATTCAGCCCTGTCGCCTGTGATGACAGAAGATGTCCCATGGTCCCAGTTCAATCACTGCATTTGACCATTTCTACCCATTTTTGAGCACAAAATCTAGGCTGCCACTCCAGTGTAGTCCTGGGGTGTGCTGCACTGTCAGAGGCACTGTCTCTTGGATGAGACATTCAAGCGAGATCCCGACTGCCCTCTCAGGTGGATGCAAAAGATCCCATGGCACTATTTTGAAGAAGAGCAGGGGCATTCATCTGTGGTCCTAGCTAATGTTTAACCCTCAAACAACATGTGTCTAACAGAATATCTGGTCATTTATCACGCTGCTGTTTGTGGGAGATTGCTGCGTGCAAATTGGCTGCCATGTTTCCTACTTTACAGCTAAACTTCAAAAAGGGTTTCATTGGTTGTGTCCAGTCCTCCACCTGTGAGTAAATTAAGGTTCTGTATATTTTTACCTTTAATCCTTTATCCTCCAGCTGTTTATCTCGAAGGAGGGATTGTCACACCATTTACTCAATGCAGATTTCTCAGTCGCTCGCCCTTACCAAGTTTTCACCTTTTAACTGAGAGGGGTTGTCTCTCATTCCTTCTCAAGTACCTCAACACAATCTTTGTATGTCCATGGCTTTTAGTTTCTGCATGCTCTCCCTCCTGCTCATTTTCACTTAGCTGTCACTGTACTTCACTATTTCTTCATTTTCAAACATTTTGCTTCATCTGCAGTGTGGACAGCCTCTGTTAAGTGTTGGCGCTTTTATGTCCCTGCTTGCAAGTCAGAGCCAGGACCAGCAACTTGTCTTTAGTGCTCTAAGGCTCAGTTATGCTTTCTGTCATCAAGAAGATTTTAAAATTCCTATCCTTGTGTTCAAATCCCTCTATGGCCACCCGGGAACCTCTCTCAGTGAGCTCTGCGCTCCTCCAATTCTGGCCTCTTGTACATCGTAGGTTTCATTCGCTCCACCATTGGCAGCCAGGCCCTAGGTTCTGGAATTCCTCCCTTAACCACTTTGCCTCTCTACCTCTCTCTCATCCTTTAAGTTGCTCCTTAAAGACTACCTCTTTGATCAAGCATTTGGTCATCTGTTCTAATACTTTTTTATGTGGCTCAGTATCAAACTTTTTTTGCCTGATTACACTCCTGAGAACTGCCTTAGGATGTCTTACGGTGTTAAAGGCACTATATGAATGCAAATTGTTGTTATTGCAGGGAGATCTGATGAAGAACCAAAACAGCCAATGAATCTCGCTGGTAAATTCCTGCTGAGATCAGAGGCTATTAAGGCATTTGTTCCAGCCATTGCAGCGTTATTTTGGATGCCTTAGAGTAAACAGAAAAGGAAGAGCTGTGAGGAATATGTGGAGCACGTTGTAGTTTTATACAAGATCATAAAGATTCAGGGGAAAGCCAATGCTTTCATTGATCTTCACAAGGTTAATGATCTTTGTGTCTCTTGTGGTCCTGATGAAGAAGTTGGAAGCTACAGGAGCATGTGGCCAAATCCTGGAATTTATCCAGACCTGCATGCCAGCTCCAAGATCGATATTAAGAGAGACAGGAGACCTATTCCTCTCAAAAGAGGAATGTGGCGATTGTCTACTGCCATGCATCCTATTCAATATCTTCATCAATTTTGGGTTTGATGACATTGTGAGGGACAATCACAGATTATCTGCCCAAAGCATTTCTTGAGCAATGAGCTAAACAATGGGATACAGTACTTGATTTGCCCAATGCACTGTTTTGGTTTTGCCTGCAACAGTACTAGATTTTTGCCAAAAATGTACAGGATTGTTGAAAATGAGGGCTCCAAGCTACACAATCTGTTGCTCATCACCCTGCAGCTGGAGTCAGTAGGTGGGCAAATTGATTGGCCAAAAACCCTAAAAAATGAGCAGCAGTCTGTGGTTCATGAGAAATAAGTTTGGGAACATCTAGAACATCAGTACCGTTACATGTCACAATCTTTCCTCTAAAGATGTCAGCGTTAACTCAGTTGGTACCACTCTTGCCTTTGAGTCAGAAGGTAATGGTCCAAAATCCCAATCTAGAGGCCTAAACCCATAATCCAAATTAATACTTGTCTTTTGAATGACGTTACACCAAAACTCCATCTGCTTTCTAAGGTGGATGCAAGATATGTCAATGGAACTATTTTCCTTCTTTCTTATAGAGCCATCCATAGTGGTAGATATCTCTGATTTTTGGCAGGGCAGCTCCTGGAATGCATCAGATGGACGTTGGGTACTGTGTTTCCATAACCAGGGTTTAGTACCCACTGACATTGGGTTTCAGAGAGGCGAACAGTTGTTGCATCTTCAGCTCGTAGAACCATTGTTGCACATAGTATGGTGCGTGCCCATACTCTTCATTAACTTAAGGCTGAAACACATGCTTGTCAGTGGTCTATGCCCAACATTATTACAGTAACTGCACTTCAATCGCAATTCCTTGCCTGTGAAGCAATTTGGGTCATAGAATCATAAAGCAAAGAAGACAATTCGGCCCATTGTGCATCTTTGAAAGAGCCACTCCCCTGCTTTTTCCCCATAGCCCTGCAAATTTTCCCCTTCAAGTATTTATCCAATTTTCTTTTAAAAATTACCATTGAATTTGCTTCCACCATCCTTTCAGGCAGTGCATTCCAGATCATAACATCTCGCTGTGTCAAAAAATCTCCTCATCTCTCACTGGTTCTTTTGACGATTACTTTAAATCTGTCTCCTCTGGTTAACAATCCTCCTGCCACTGGAAACAGTTTCTCCTTAATTACTCCAGCAAAACCCCTCACGATTTTGAACATCTCCATTAAATCTTCCCTTAATCTTTTCTGTTCCAAGGAGAATGATAACAGCTTCTCTAGTCTCTCTACATAACTGAAGTCCTTCATCCCTGCTACCATTGTGGTAAATCTCTTTTGCACCCTTTCTATCCTTTCAAAAGTGTGGTACCCAGAATTGGACACAATACTCCAGCTGAGGCCTAACCACTGATTTATCAAGTTTCAGCATAACTTCCTTGATTTGGGTTCGGACACTTCTCAAGTTCTTAGAATAGGATCGACACCCAAATTGTTAACCTCATTCTTTCTCTTCACCAATGTATTTCCAGTAGCTTCTGCTATTTTTTAATTTGGATAACACAAGTGTTTAAAGTGAGGCAGGTGTGCTGCACTCTAAATCATTGTTGCTGATTGACCAGCTAATGTGTTTGATTAAAGGCACTTGAATGATAGAGTTATTGAAATTCTTACCACGTGGCTCCAGGCAATGCAGTCACAGCCAATACTGTAACACACCAGCTGTCCTATCTGGATTGGCAGTAGAATGTTTACCAGTGCTCTGTGCTGGTAAGCTGCAGGGTTTAGTTGGTTGAACTACAGCACTATCCCTGCACACGCATGGGTGTCTCTATGTCTTGGCTCTTCCAACCTGTGCCTGAGCTCTCTGGAATTAGGTGGGGTGTGTTCCCGTAGGGAGAAAGTACGTAATCCATATCAGGCAAACAGGGGCTCCACATAAAACAGAAAATGCTGGAAATACTCAGCAGCATAAGCAGCGTCTGTCGAGAGAGAACCAGAATTAACGTTTCAGGTAGAATCATAGAACGGTTACAGCACAGAAGGAAGCCATTCGGCCTGTCATGTGTGGGTCTGCTACCCCCCCCCCACAACCTCCCTGGCGCCGGGAAACAGCCCCCACGGTTTCTCTTGCCACGCTTCCTGGGTGGCGGCAGGGCTGCCCGCCGCATGGTTAATTGCGGCGGTGAAGGCATGATGCCCTTAATTGGGTATTAATTGCCTAGTTAAGGGCCTCATTGGTGGCAGGAGAGGAAGGCCATTCACAGGTCCTCCCACCCTGGGCTTCATTTTGGTGGAGGTGGCAAGGTGGCAGGGTCCCTCCCTCCCCCATTCCACCCGATTTAATGCTCTCCCCACCTCAAAAACCTACTGTGGGGGAGAGCATAAAATTCCCCCCATGCCTCTATTTATAAAGCCCAGGATCCCGTATGTCATGTTAACTGCTTTCTCAGCCTGCCCTGCCAACTTCAATGATTTGTTCACATATGCCCCCAGGTTCCTCTGCTCCTGCACCCACTTTAGAATTGTATCCTTTATTTGATATTGCCTTTCATAGTTCTTCCCACCAAAATACATTACTTCACACTTCTCTGCATTAAATTTCATCTGCTATGTTTCTACCCATTCCACCAGCCTGTCTATATCCTCTTGAAGTCTATCACTATCCTCCTCAGTTCACAATACTTCCAATTTTTGTACCATCTGCAAATTTTGAAATTGTGCCCTGCATACCCAAGTACAGGTCATTAATATAGATCAAGAAAAGCCAGGGTCCTAACACCAACCCCTGGGGAGCCCCACTGTATACCTTCCTCCAATCCAAAAAACAACCGTTCATCACTACTCTGTTTCCTGTCACTCAGTCAATTTCAAATCCATTCTGCCACTGTAACTTTCATTTTATGGGCTTCTACTTTGCTGACAAGCCTGTTGTGTGGCACTTTATCAAACGCCTTTTGGAACTCTATGTACACCACATCAACCGCATTACCCTCATCAACCTTCTCTGTTACCTCATTGAAAAACTGAATTAAATTAGTTAAACGTGATTTGCCCTTAACAAATCTGTGCTGGCTTTCCTTAATAAATCCACATTTGTCCAAGTGACTGTTAATTTTGTCCAGATTATCATTTCTAAAAGCTTTCCTACCACCTCGGTTAAATTGACTGGCCTGTAGTTGCTGAGTTTTTCCTTACACCCTGTTTTGAACAAGGGTATAACATTTGTTATTCTTCAGTCCTCTGGCACCTCCCCTGTATTAGAATCAGAACGCAGTACAGGCCCTTCGGCCCTCGATGTTGCGCCGACCTGTGAAACCATCTGACCTACACTATTCCATTTTCATCCATATGTCTATCCAATGACCACTTAAATGCCCTTGAAGTTGGCGAGTCTACTACTGTTGCAGGCAGGGCGTTCCACGCCCCTACTACTCTCTGAGTAAAGAAACTACCTCTGACATCTGTCCTATATCTATCACCCCTCAACTTAAAGCTATGTCCCCTCGTGTTTGCCATCACCATCCGAGGAAAAAGACTCTCACTATCCACCCTATCTAACCCTCTGATTATCTTATATGTCTCTATTAAGTCACCTCTCCTCCTCCTTCTCTCCAACGAAAACAACCTCAAGTCCCTCAGCCTTTCCTCGTAAGACCTTCCCTCCATACCAGGCAACATCCTAGTAAATCTCCTCTGCACCCTTTCCAAAGCTTCCACATCCTTCCTATGATGCGGTGACCAGAACTGCACGCAATACTCCAGGTGCGGTCTCACCAGAGTTTTGTACAGCTGCAGCATGACCTCGTGGCTCCGAAACTCGATCCCCCTATTAATAAAAGCTAACACACCATATGCCTTCTTAACAGCCCTATAAACCTGGGTAGCAACTTTCAGGGATTTATGTACCTGGACACCAAGATCTCTCTGTTCATCTACACTACCAAGAATCTTCCCATTAGCCCAGTACTCTGCATTCCTGTTACTCCTTCCAAAGTGAATCACCTCACACTTTTCCGCATTAAACTCCATTTGCCATCTCTCAGCCCAGCTCTGCAGCCTATCTATGTCCCTCTGTACCCTACAACATCCTTCGGCACTATCCACAACTCCACCGACCTTCGTGTCATCCGCAAATTTACTAACCCACCCTTGTACACCCTCTTCCAGGTCATTTATAAAAATGACAAACAGCAGTGGCCCCAAAACAGATCCTTGCGGTACACCACTAGTAACTAAACTCCAGGATGAACATTTGCCATCAACCACCACCTTTCAGCTAGCCAATTTCTGATCCAAAGCTCTAAATCACCTTCAACCCCATACTTCCGTATTTTCTGCAATAGCCTACCATGGGGAACCTTATCAAACGCCTTACTGAAATCCACATACACCACATCCACTGCTTACCCTCATACACCTGTTTGGTCACCTTCTCGAAAAACTCAATAAGGTTTGTGAGGCACGACCTACCCTTCACAAAACCGTGCTGACTATCGCTAATGAACTTATTCTTTTCAAGATGATTATAAATCCTGTCTCTTATAACCTTTTCCAACATTTTACCCACAACCGAAGTAAGGCTCATAGGTCTATAATTACCAGGGCTGTCTCTACTCCCCTTCTTGAACAAGGGGACAACATTTGCTATCCTCCAGTCTTCCGGCACTATTCCTGTCGACAATGATGACATAAAGATCAAGGACAAAGGCTCTGCAATCTCCTCCCTGGCTTCCCAGAGAATCCTAGGATAAATCCCATCTGGCCCAGGGGACTTATCTATTTTCACACTTTCCAAAATTGCTAACACCTCCTCCTTGTGAACCTCAATCCCATCTAGCCTAGTAGTCTGAATCTCAGTATTCTCCTCGACAACATTTTCTTTCTCTACTGTAAATACTGACGAAAAATATTCATTTAACGCTTCCCCATCTCCTCTGATTTCATACACAACTTCCCACAACTATCCTTGATTGGCCCTAATCTAACTCTAGTCATTCTTTTATTCCTGATATACCTATAGAAAGCTTTAGGGTTTTCCTTGATCCTATCCGCCAATGACTTCTCGTGTCCTCTCCTTGCTCTTCTTAGCTCTCCCTTTAGATCCTTCCTGGCTAGCTTGTAACTCTCAAGCGCCCTAACTGAGCCTTCACGTCTCATCCTAACATAAGCCTTCTTCTTCCTTTTGACAAGCGCTTCAACTTCTTTAGTAAACCACGCTCCCTCACTCGACAACTTCCTCCCTGCCTGACAGGTACATACTTATCAAGGACACGCAGTAGCTGCTCCTTGAATGAGCTCCACATTTCGATTGTGCCCTTCCCCATCCTACGCATCCTAAATCTTGCCTAATCGCATCATAATTTCCTTTCCCCCAACTATAACTCTTGCCCTGCGGTATATACCTGTCCCTGCCCATCGCTAAGGTAAACCTAACCGAATTGTGATCACTATCACCAAAGTGCTCACCAACTTCTAAATCTAACACCTGGCCGGGTTCATTACCCAGTACCAAATCCAATGTGGCATCGCCCCTGGTTGGCCTGTCTACATACTGTGTCAGAAAACCCTCCTGCACACACTGGACAAAAACTGACCCATCTAAAGTACTCGAACTATAGTATTTCCAGTCAATATTTGGAAAGTTAAAGTCCCCCATAACAACTACCCTGTTACTCTCGCCCCTGTCGAGAATCATCTTCCCTATCCTTTCCTCTACATCTCTGGAACTATTTGGAGGTCTATAGAAGACTCCCAACAGGGTGACCTCTCCTCTCCTGTTTCTAACCTCGGCCCATACTACCTCAGTAGACGAGTCCTCAAACGTCCTTTCTGCCGCCGTAATACTCTCCTTGATTAACAATGCCACACCCCCTCCTCTTTTACCATCTTCTCTGTTCTTACTGAAATATCTAAATCCCGGAACCTGCAACATCCATTCCTGTCCCTGCTCTACCCATGTCTCCGAAATGGCCACTACATCGAGATCCCAGGTACCAACCCATGCTGCAAGCTCACCCACCTTATTCCGGATGCTCCTGGCGTTGAAGTAGACACACTTTAAACCAAGTTCTTGCTTGCCAGTGCCCTCTTGCGTTCTTGTAACCTTATCCCTGACCTCACTACTCTCAACATCCTGTACACTGGAACTACAATTTAGGCTCCCATTCCCCTGCTGAATTAGTTTAAACCCCCCCGAAGAGCACTAGCAAATCTCCCCCCCAGGATATTGGTACCCCTCTGGTTCAGGTGAAGACCATCCTGTTTGTAGAGGTCCCACCTACCCCAGAAAGAGCCCCAATTATCCAGGAAACCAAAACCCTCCCTCCTACACCATCCCTGCAGCCACGTGTTCAACTCCTCTCTCTCCCTATTCCTCGCTTCGCTATCACGTGGCACGGGCAACAACCCAGAGATAACAACTCTGTTTGTTCTCGCTCTAAGCTTCCACCCTAGCTCCCTGAATTTCTGCCTGAAATCCCCATCTCTCTTTCTACCTATGTCGTTGGTGCCTATGTGGACCACGACTTGGGGCTGCTCCCCCTCCCCCTTAAGGATCCCAAAAACACGATCCGAGACATCACGAACCCTGGCACCTGGGAGGCAACACACCAACTGTGAGTCTCTCTCATTCCCACAGAACCTCCTATCTGTTCCCCTAACTATGGAGTCCCCAATGACTAATGCTCTGCTCCTCTTCCCCCTTCCCTTCTGAGCAACAATCCTCTAAGGAGGATTGGAAGATTATGGCCAGTACCTCCGTAATTTACATCCTTACTTCCCTCAGTATCCTAAGACACATCCCATCTGGTCATGGTGAGTTGTCACCTTTAAGTACAGTTAGCCTTTCTAATATCTCATCTTTATAAATTTTCAGCCTATCTAGTGTCTCAACAAGGTCCTCTTTCACTATAACTTTGACAGCATCTCCTTAGTAAAGACAGATGAAAGTCAGAACATTCACAGCAGCTGCAATATTTTGCTGTTGTAAGAGCTCTTCTTCTTCTTTCTTTCTTTCTTTTGGGCCTCCTTATCTCGAGAGACAATGGATACGCGCCTGGAGGTGGTCAGTGGTTTGTGAAGCAGCGCCTGGAGTGGCTATAAAGGCCAATTCTGGAGTGACAGCTACTCATGTGGTTTAGTCAGTTGTTTGGTTTGGAGATTTTTAAATATGGGGATGAGTGATCTCCAAACTCCTGCTGATCAAACTCACCACTGTCTTTACTCTATTTTTGATGCTATTCAAATTTGCTCATTTCACTGTGTTGGAGATCTGAGGTCCTTCTTATCTCTTTGGTTCTTTCTGAAATTAGATCACATTGTGCTGGTTGCTTCCAGAACTTCTATACTTGAGTTTTCCAGTGGTATTTTCTTCTCAACTCTGGCACTTCCCTCTCTTCCGACTTGATGCTCCTTAACTGCTATCTCCTCTTTCCTCCGGGGCTTCTTCATGCTCCTCTAATTTTCTCTCTGCGTGCTCTTTTACCGTCCTTTCCTATTCTTTGTCCTATGCTGGGTCTTTCACTCCTCCATCACTGCTGCCACTGCACTTTGGATAGATCCGAATATTATTTCAATGGTGAAAAACTAGAACAGTGGAAGTCCAAAGAGATTTAGGGTTCCATGTACACAGATCACTAACATGTAGTGGTCAGATACAACAATAATCAAAAGGTCGAATGGAATGTTAGCCTTTATAACTAGAGGGCTGGAGTATAAAGGGGAGGAAATTTTTCTGCAGTTGTACAAAGCCCTGGTTAGATTACATCTGGAGTATTCTGTAGTTCTGGACACTGTATGTTAGACAGGATATATTGGTCTTGAAAAGAATGGAATAGCACAGCACAGAAGGAGGCCAGTTTGACCCATCAAGGCTGCATCGGCCCGTTCAAAGAGCAGTCCAGTTAGTCCAACTCCCCTGTTCTTTCCCCATATCCTTGCAATTTTTTTCCTTTGAGTATTTATCCAATTCCCTTTTAAATGCTACAGTTGAGTCTGTTTCCACCGCTGTGCCAGGCAGTACCTTCCAAATCCGAACCATTCAGTCTGTAAAAAAGTTTTTCCTCCTATTGCTTCTGCTCTTTCGCCAATCACCTTAAATCTGCGCCCTCTGATTATCAGCTCTTAAGCCATTGGAAACTGTTTCTCTTTATTTACTCTATTTAAATCTTCCATGATTTTAAACACCTCTATCAAATCTCCTTTTGGCCAACTCTGTTCTAAGGAGAACAATCCCAGCTTCTCCAGTCTATCCACATAACTGTAATCCCTCATCCCTGAAACCATTCCAGTAAATCTTTTCAAAACCCTCAACAAAGCCTTCATGTCCTTCCTAAAGTGTGGTGCCCAGAAATGGACATAACACTCCAGCTGGGGCTGAACAAGTGTTTTATATAAGTTTAGAATAACTTCAAGACCGTTGAACGCTATTCCTCTGTATTTAAAGCCCAGGATTCCATATGCAATTGTGGGTGAATGGGTTGTGTTCACTGGTATTGCAGCTCTTCATGGACAGCCTGGGCAGGAAGTGGCTGTCTAGGTTACTTCTTCCCTTCCTTTTCCTCTTCTTCCTATTCTTCCACCTCTTTTCCTCCTCATCCTCCTGCTCCTCAGCTGCTCACTGTATGGCTGATGGCAAGGCTGTGCCTTCATGATGGCGAGGTTGTGCAGCATGCAGCAGACTACAATGATTCTTGATACACACTCTGCCGAGAGGGCTCCTCCAGAGCAGTCCATTCAGTGAATGCATTGTTCCCGCACACCAATGGTCTGCTCTATCACATTTTGTGTAGCAGCATGGCTTTCATTTTATGTATGCTGTGCTCATGTGCACAGGAGTCACCAGCCTGGGTCTCATTGTTCTTGCATCCCTTTTAAAATTGTACCATTGAGCTTGTATTGTCTCTCCTCATTCTCCTACCAAAATGTATTACCGACCATTTGTGTAAAAAATCTTAATTTTAAGATTCTGCCCCTTGTTCTGAATTCCCTCACCAGAGGAAATAGTTTCTCTTCATTCTACCCGATCTATTCCTTTTATCATTTCAAACACGTCAATTCAATCACCCCTTAATCTTCTATACTCAAGGAATAGAAGCCTAGTCTATGTAACCTGTCCCTATAATTTAACCTTTTTAATTCTGGTATCATTCTGGTGAACCACATAGTGAAAGCTAGTGGATGGGCACAAAAAATAATCAAAAGCCCTGGTTAGAGCATATCTGGAGGATTGTGTACAGTTCTGGGCAGAACTTTAAAAAGGATGTATTGACCTTGGAAGGAATGCAGGGCAGATTCACCAGAATGTTACCAGCGCTCCGTGGATTAGATTATGAGCAGAGGTTACATAAATTAGGTTTGTATTTCCTGGAATACAAAGAGTTAACAGGCGATTTAATTGAGGTTTTTAGGATTTTGGCAGGAATTAACAGGTAGACAGAGAGAAAGTTTTTTCTGCTGGTTGGGGCCTTGAGGACAAGGGGACATAAAATCAGAGGCAGGTCATTCAGGAGAGAAGTTAAGAAACACTTCTTCATGCAAAGGGTAGAATTCTCGTCCACAAAAAGCAGCAGATGTTAGCTCAATGAATAATTTTAAACCTGAGAGTGATAGAGTTTTGCT
Source organism: Heterodontus francisci (assembly GCF_036365525.1). Classification (NCBI taxonomy): domain Eukaryota; kingdom Metazoa; phylum Chordata; class Chondrichthyes; order Heterodontiformes; family Heterodontidae; genus Heterodontus; species Heterodontus francisci. The sequence goes on from NC_090388.1 coordinate 79,630,415, forward strand.
AGCCAAGGGATGTTGCGTCAAGGTAGGTGTATGTAGTTAGGATACAAATCAGCCATGATCTCATTGAATGGCACAATTGGCTCGAGGGGGGTGAATGGCCTACTCCTGTTTCTATGTTCCTAGGTCCTTGCCCTGTATCCTGGCATGCACTGGCGGCTGGCTGCCTGGTGACTATGTCTGAGATGAAAGGGCTGTCCTATTAGGAGAGATTGAGTAGAATGGGCCTACACTCCCTCGAGTTTAGAAGTATGAGAAGTGACCTTATTTAAATGTATAACATTCTTAGTAGGCTTGACAAGGTAGTTGCTGAGATGTTGTTTCCCCTGGCTGGAACATCTAGAACTAGGGGTCACAGTCTCAGGATAAGAGGTCAGCCATTTAGGACCGAGATGAGGAGAAATTTCTTCACTTAGAGGGTTCTGAATTTTTGGAATTCTCTACCCCAGAGGGTTGTGGATGCTCAGTCGTTGAGTATACTCAAGACAGAGATTGATAGAATTTGGGGAATTGAGGGATATGGGGATTGGGTGTGGAAGTCTAGTTGATGTAGAAGTTCAGCGATGATCTCATTGAAAAGCTGAACAGGCTTAAGGGCTGTAGGCCTACTCCTGTTTCTGTTTCTTATGTGCCTTGCCAACAACTATCTCACCCCATTTGTATTCATGCCCAATTTTGCAGGGTTGCTTTGTTGGTGCCCTCCTGCTGTGTACTGCTCAAACATGCCAATAATACGCTGCAGGGGTTCGTGTACTGCTGTCATTGATTCAACAGCCTCCGCATAGGCCTCAACCAATAACTATCTATTCCTTCTGGATCAGCAGCTTTGAGTTATAGATTAGGATGTTCAGTCATTGTTACCAGGAGAGAATGTAAAGGCCTCCTGATGGTTCAGTTGGAAAAGGCACCTTTTGGCTTGATACTGAAACACACTGATAGCAAGTACCACTACACTGAATTCTTAGCCTGTGTTCAGTTAGCTGATCTTGCTAGGGCACTGGCAGAAGGTTCTACAATTGGCTCAGCACTCTTGAACTGTAGAAACCCAGCCATGGTTCCTGCTCCGAATTGCTATCCAGTGATATCTGTTAGAAAGTGTGCATGTGTGCAGTAGGTGAGGGTAGGATTGAACCAAATTATGATAGCCCTGCAGCTGAATAGCTATTTGACACTCAGCATGTCCCTGCTCGTGTATATATGAAGATTGGGTGCCAGGTTGAGCTCTTGGATGACTGCTGCTCCATGTGATCCTTATCCCAGCAATAATCAACATTGTCAGGATCAATGCAGGTGCAGAAGTGGAGCAGTTATGTATGGGCCTAGCAACCTTGTGAGTTCAAATCTTACCCAAGGCCATTTGTGAACCTGAATTCAATAAGCCTGGTAATCTGTGGGCTGGCACTCATGGAAACGGCCAGATTGTTCTAGAAACACAATGGGTTCATTGGTGTCCTAAAGGTGAGGGAGCCCACCACCCTTACCTCACTTGTCAAAACAAAAATAAATTAAGCAATATTGTAGTTGGAAAGCAGGCATTTTATCAATGTGCATCTCAGAATAAACTTGTAGGATAAGCATGAGATCAGATTTGCTTCACTCCACTGTTACTGAGAAACGTTTCTGAAACTTGAAGATATTGATTCTTGCCGGGATTCAGCTCCATAAGTAGCTATAGCCCTTCTCACTCCCCACTCCAAGATGCCAGTCACAGCCTGGACACTGAGTATCTGCCAGCTAATTCATTAGAGAGGGCATCACAAACCTGTTCTTGTCCAATGGTCACATAAAAATCTGCACTTTTCAGCAGGGGTAGGGATCAGAAACCCTAGTATCAACAGCACTGCGACAACGGCAAATCAGCATAGAGCAGGGGTTGGACCCCGGGCAGGATCTTGCAGTCTGTATGGGTCACTGCTGCAGCAACCTGTTCCTTTACCTGCCAGGTGAGTGAGTGAGTGAGCATCAGATATTACTTCCAGCTGATATTCGAAAAAAAATCTTATTTTAATCTGTGCCATTAGATTAATAATGTGGAAATGAAAAAAGAGAATTCAGTCTCCTGCCAGATCTGAATGTGTCCTCACAGAGCCACTTATCCCTGTGGAAATTTACAGCTAGTTATTCCCTACGATGCAGAAGAATTTTTACATTTGGATGAACACCAAAGAAGTACAGTTACATAACTTGTCTGAAATGAATGTTTCATTAACGGCTTTGAACTCCAAGTTTCCAAGAATTATTCGAGATTAAATATCACGCGCAGAGCCAGGACAGGGCTAAAAAGGCAGTGACCTTGGAATACTTCATTATAAGCTGCTGATTGACAGTCAGCCAGCCAAGGCTAGTGACCTGGGAACAGCACTGTAGATATGGAAGTAATCAGCTCCAGTGCTCACTGTAAGTTCTCACCAGCGGTAACACACTTGCCGGCTGTGTTGCTTTCGCTTGGAACTGTCTCCTCTAGTCCTCCGGTTTTTAAAATCCTTTTCACATCAATTCTACCCACCTCTCCCTCCCACTTGAGTTGGCAACCCTGCAGCATTGTCTTGGAGAGTCCAGGAATTAATGATTAATCTCACTGCAGTGAGCCACCTGGGAGAAAAACCTTCGGGGTATTTACAAACAAAATAATGTGCTTTCTAAAATTTTCTTTGACCATTTTGCTTTATTAGTGCTACAAGTGTCAGAGATGGGGTGGGGGGTGGGTGGTAAAGAAAGACTGACAGTTCAGAATAATCCAATTGGGTAATGGAGAGCTTGTTTGTTTTCCAATTGGCCGCAGGAAGGCAGGGCTCCACGTGATGGATGTGTCATGTGACCAATGGTGGGAATGGGGGGGGGGCAGGAGAATTGGAGACTGGAGGTCACGTGATGAATCCTTTAGCATTGGCAACACTACCTCCTGGCATCCTGGCAATCATCTGAAGGCAGTTTACCCTGGCTGGGGTTTCAGCCCTCAACACTCACACCCTCCAGCACGCCAGATCCCCATGGGGTATGAAGAGATGTGGGGTCACCATGGGGTGTGAGGGGATAGAAGGTTACCATGGAGTGTGAAGAGATGTGGGGTTCACCGAGGAGTGTGAGGAGACAGAGGGGTTCACCATGAGGTGTGAGGAGACAGAGGGGTTCACCATGAGGTGTGAGGAAATGGAGGGGGGGGGGTCACCATAGGGTGTGAGGTGCTGGTGGTGTTTACCATGGGGTGTGAGGAGACAGGTTGGACACCACCTGTGGTGAGGGGACTGGAGGTAGCTGGGCTTTATGCACAGGAAGAAGAAAGTTGGCACTGACAAGCATCTGTTTCCTTTTAAACCGATGCATCCACTTAGAAAATAACTCACTCCTTGGTGAACTGGCATGTGGATTGTGACAGCCTGCTTTTATCTTTGGGCAACAATTGGTTAATTTTCAACATTTTGTTCTGAATTGTCTGCCTCCCAATCAATAGTGTGTGCACTGAAATAGCTGAGCTGTCCTTTGATAGACAATGAAGCTAGTGTCAGTAATTATATAACGTATAGATCTTTCTTTATTTCCTAGAGGAGAAAGTTGTTTTATAGAATTTCCCATGTCAGGGTATAGATTTTATTCTTTGTTTATTCCTTACTTACAGTGTCTTACATATTTTGATCCTCATTACAAATCACTCACTTATCGCTTTACTTTCCCTGGAATGTGACATGGGACATTTATTTATTTATTTATTCATTCATGGGATGTGGGTGTCGTGAGCCAGGCCGGCATTTATTGCCCATCCCTAATTGCCCTTGAGAAGGTGGTGGTGAGCTGCCTTCTTGAACCGCTGCAGTCCATGTGAGGGAGGTACACCCACAGTGCTGTTAGGAAGGGAGTTCCAGGATTTTGACCCAGTGACAGTGAAGGAACGGTGATATAGTTCCAAGTCAGGATGGTGTGTGACTTGGAGGGGAACTTGCAGGTGGTGGTGTTCCCATGTATTTGCTGCCCTTGTCCTTCTAGTTGGTAGAGGTCGCGAGTTTGGAAGGTGCTGTCTAAGGAGCCTTGGTGCATTGCAAGTGCTCTGTACAAATTTTCGGTGAACAGCCTGATGGTTAACGTCCTTTCATTATTCTGTTTTGTTCCCATTTTTGGGCTCATGAAAGATGTGAGCTTTTGTGACTGGAGAATAGAACAGTGTCCTTTTAGTGCACTGAGTGCTCCCAGGACAGGTATTGAATGCACAGTTAGAGGCAGAATAAAGCTCCCTGTACTCTGCCCCAAACAGTCTGCCTCAGTCCCAACCTCTAAGCAGTGCCTTCTGTTGCAAAATGTGACACTCTTCCACTTTGCACACCATGCTGTGGCGTCTCTGAGTGAGGCTGCTGCCTTATTTCACTGTTTTATTCAAACACAGGAGTGTGTTAGTTAATGTCTGTGGCACCTTCCGCAGCCAGTAAAATGATCAAGATGGAGCTAGTGCAGGACCACTTCTAACTGCTGAAAGTTCAAGACAGTTGCACCTCCAGGCCATTATTGCACCAAAATGTAATCATTAATTTCATGATTCTCAACCAAATCAAAAATGGAATTAAAAAATGGTACATCTGGGGGTTTTATACACTCCCTTCCTGACTCTGGCCGGGATACCACTGCCCTCTGTTAGCTTCCCCATGTGGCCATTCTTCATGTAGGAGTCTGAAGGGTGATATCAATTGGTTATTCAACTGTAAGGGGCATCTCAGTCAATACTGTTCTCAGCCAATGTGTACTGTTAAGCACTTTCCAGCAGTGGTTATTCAGTACTAGTGTGGAGGGAGGACGCTGTTTTTTTTCCCTTCCATATTCCAGGGTGCTGTATCTAATTTTACCTGTCCCTCTCACCCACCAAAGCCACCCCCCTCCCGCCCCCGCCACCCCCCCCCCCCCCCACCCGTCCAGGCTGCTATCTGGCTGCCGTGAAGGATTACAACTTCGACCATCTCAGGAAGGAACAAACCACATGAATGATAAGAACAGATGGCGGAGGAGTTGAACTATTAAGGTTGCTAGTTTTGGCCTTTTTTAAAACTGTATTTTGTTCCAAGGCCACTTCCCAAAGCACATCAGGTCCAAATAATTTTATTTTTTTTCAAGTGTTATCAATGTTGTCCTGTAGGTAACAAAAGCCAGATCCCAAAAGTAGCAATAACTGTCCAATGACTCTGTGTTTTGGGTGGGTGTTGGTATCCATGGTGTTTTATAATAATGTGTGTTTATATTTGGTGCTCCATTATGCCATAGGCTTTATTCATGATTGATGAATCACTTCTCTTACCTACTGAAGACACTGACTCTCAATGGAAAATAGTTCCACAGGTGTCAATATTCCTTACTCAAGCATAAACATCAAAAAAGCCCTCCAGATTCATTGGACATTCATTTGCTGCTTTTGGGATCTGGCAAACAGGTTTCCTTGCCCATGTTTGACTCGATACCATGAGACTCCACGGGGTCCAGAGTCAATGTTGAGGACTCCCAGCTCCACTTCCAAGTGACTGTATAGCACTGTGCCACCAACTCTGATGGGACGGGACATACACAGGGCGGATGGTGATGGAGGAGTTTGGGATGTTGAATGATAAATATCTTAGGCTGTTGCTTGACTAGTTGTAGAATCATAGAATGGTTAGAGCACAGAATGAGGCTGTTTGGCCCATCATGTCCATGCCAGCTCTCTGTAACAGCTACTCAGCTGGTCCCACTTCCCTGCCTATTCCCCGTAGCCCTGCAGATTTTTCTGTTCAGATAATTATCCAATTCCCTTTTGAAAGCCGCCACCATCTGTGGGACAGCTCTCCCAACTTTGATGCATCCTATCAATTCTGGTTCCATTTTACCCTGGCTAGATCCCCTCTCATCCCATTGAAGTTAGTCCTCTTCCAATTTAGAAGTTCTACTTTAATTTGTTCCTTACTCTTCTCCATTGCTAAAGAAAGACTTGCATTTATATAGCAGTTTTCACAATTACCAGACATCTCAAAGGGCCAATGAAGCAGTTTTTGTTTGAAGTGTAGTGACTGTTGTAATGCAGGAAATGAAGCAGTCAGTAAACACACAGCAAAGTCCCACAAACAGCAATGTGAAAATGACCAGATAATCTGTTATTGTGATGTTGATTGAGGGATAAATATTGGCCAGGTCACCGGGGAGAACTCCCCTGCTCTTCTTGAAATAATGCCGTGATCTTCTACATCCACCCAAGCAGATGGGGCCTCAGTTTAATTTCTCCTTCAAAAGATGGCACCGCCAACAGTACAGTGCTCCCCCAGTACTGTACTGGAGTGTCAGCCTTAGATGTTTATGTTCATGCCCGAGAGTGGGACTTGAACTCAGAGGAAATATGCTATCAATTGAGCCACCACTGACACGAAATGATACTGTGATCACGTTTACCCAAGTGCTCCCCCACAGACACTTATTTCCCAGCACCAGATCCAGCAATGCCTCCTTTCTACAGGTCTGGCAGCATCTGTGGAAAGAGAAGCAGAGTTAACGTTTCGGGTCAGTGACCCTTCTTCGGAACTGACAAATATTAGAAAAGTCACAGGTTATAAGCAAGTGAGGTGGGGGTGGGGCAAGAGATAACAAAGGAGGTCTAGATTGGACCAGGCCACATAGCTGACCAAAAGGTCACGGAGCAAAGGCAAACAATATGTTAATGGTGTGTTGAAAGACAAAGCATTAGTACAGATTAGGTGTAAATACACTGAATATTGAACAGCAGCAAGTGCAAACCACCTCCTCTTCACTATGGCTCTACACCTCCATCCCCCACCAGTATGGTTTGAGGGCTCTCCGCTTCTTCCTGGAACAGAGGCCCAACCAGTTCCCATCCACCACCACCCTCCTCCGCCTGGCTGAACTTGTTCTCACATTGAACAACTTCTCCTTCAACTCCACGCACTTCCTTCAAGTAAAAGGTGTCGCTATGGATACCCGCATGGGTCCTAGTTATGCCTGTCTTTTTGTGGGATATGTCGAGCATTCTTTGTTCCAGTCCTACTCAGGCCCCCTCCCCCAACTCTTTTTCCGGTGCATTGATGACTGTATCGGTGCTGTTTCCTGCTCCCGCCCCGAACTAGAAAACTTTATCAACTTTGCTTCCAATTTCCACCCTTCTCTCACCTTTACATGGTCCATCTCTGACACTTCCCTTCCCTTCCTCAACTTCTCTGTCTCCATCTCTGGGGACAGGTTGTCTAACAATATCCATTATAAGCCCACCGACTCCCACAGCTACCTCGACTACACTTCTTCACACCCTACCTCCTGTAAGGACTCCATTCCATTCTCCCAGTTTCTCCGTCTCCGACGCATCTGCTCTGATGATGCTACCTTCCATGACGGTGCTTCTGATATGACCTCCTTTTTCCTCAACCGAGGATTTCCCCCCACTGTGGTTGACAGGGCCCTCAACCGTGTCCGACCCATTTCCTGCACCTCTACCCTCACCCCTTCCCCTCCCTCCCAGAACCGTGACAGGGTTCCCCTTGTCCTCACTTTTCACCCCACCAGCCTCCATATCCAAAGGATCATCCTCCGCCATTGCCGCCACCTCCAGCGTGATGCCACTACCAGTCGCATCTTCCCCTCCCTTCCCCTGTCAGCATTCCGAAGGGATCATTCCCTCCGCGACACCCTGGTCCACTCCTCCATTACCCCCACCACCTCGTCCCCGTCCCAGGGCACCTTCCCCTGCAATCGCAGGAGGTGTAATACCTGCCCATTTACCTCCTCTCTCCTCACTATCCCAGGCCCCAAACACTCCTTTCAGGTGAAGCAGCCATTTACTTGTACTTCTTTCAATGTAGTATACTGTATTCGCTGCTCACAGTGTGGTCTCCTCTACACTGGGGAGACCAAGCGCAGACTGGGTGACCACTTTGCGGAACATCTCCACTCAGTCCGCAAGCAGGACCCTGAGCTTCCGGTTGCTTGCCATTTCAACACTCCCCCCTGCTCTCATGCTCACATCTCTGTCCTGGGATTGCTGCAGTGTTCCAGTGAACATCAACGCAAGCTCGAGGAACAGCATCTCATTTACTGATTAGGCACACTACAGCCTGCCGGACTGAACATTGAGTTCAATAATTTCAGAGCATGACGGCCCCCCCATTTTACTTTCATTTTTAGTTATTTTTTCTTCCTTTTTTTTACATTCTTTTTTACATATTTTACAATCTTTTTTTTGCATTTATTTCATTTCATCTTAGTTTGTTCAGTTTGCTTCCCTACTGTTTTTTTACAGGTTTGCACTTGCTGCTGTTCAATATTCAGTGTATTTACACCTAATCTGTACTAATGCTTTGTCTTTCAACACACCATTAACATATTGTTTGCCTTTGCTCCGTGACCTTTTGGTCAGCTATGTGGCCTGGTCCAATCTAGACCTCCTTTGTTATCTCTTGCCCCACCCCCACCTCACTTGCTTATAACCTGTGACTTTTCTAATATTTGTCAGTTCCGAAGAAGGGTCACTGACCCGAAACGTTAACTCTGCTTCTCTTTCCACAGATGCTGCCAGACCTGCTGAGTGGTTCCAGCATTTCTTGTTCTTATTTCAGGTTTCCAGCATCCGCAGTATTTTGCTTTTATATTCTGCCTCCTTTCTAGTTGGGCTGAACACATGTCAGAAATTCCTCCCCCCTCCTTACTCTTTACTCTGACATTACCCCAATCTTCTGCTTCAGAGGTGAGTGTCTTACCCAGGTCAAGGCAAGGTTCTCAATGGTGGCTCAGTGGTAGCACTCATGCTTCTGAGTCAGAAGTTTGTATATTCAAGCTCCCCTCCAGAGATTTAAGCATAAGGTCTAAATGGACACACCAGTGCAATATTGAAGGAGTGCTGCACTGTCAAAGGTGTCATCTTTTAGATGAGACATTAAACTGAGGTGCTGTCTGCCCTCTCAGATGGACGTAAACAACCCCAATCCACTTGAAGAAGAGCAGGGTAATTCTCCCTTGTGTTGTTGCAAGAATTAATCCCGAAACCAGGATCACCAAAATACACCAATATCTGGTCATTGTCACATTGCTGCTTGGGGGAGCTTGCTGTGTACATATTGGCTGTTATCAGTGACCAACTCAAGAAGTACTAAAGCTCTTGGGTCATCCTGAGACAATATAAATACAAGTTCTTCCTTTCTGTCTCTTCTTTACTAACTAATGGCAAGTTGACCCTTGCAGTTGAACTGGCAGTTGAGAATCTCGAGCCAGCACAGATTTTTTCAGTTAAAAGGCACTAGAAATGAGTTGATAGAATCATCTATAATGTATGGTTGCCCAGTGATACAGTAATGGGTTTTGCATGTACTGCCATGCCAAATTACAGATAGACAAAGAAACTGACAAGCTCACCATCAAGTCTCATTCTTCCATCATTTCGCCTGCCCACACATACAGGGACACAACACATGGATTGTCATTACTGATTAACTCCTTCAGATTTTAGACATTCCACACTGTGTGCCATTTAGATGCATTCATTAAGTATTTAACTCAACAAATTCAAAATTGAAGAAAGTGCCATCTTCCTGATCATTCTGTTGACCTGCTCTACCCTCACTACAACCCTAAAGGGAGGCACAGCCTTTGTTGAAAACTCAGGAAGCAACTTTTGAGTGCCTTTTGCTTGAAAGAATAAGGAAGAGACAATATTTGAAGAAAAAAGAGGCCTGCTTGGTAAATGAGGGCTGAATTTTATTTGTAAGCCACAGGTCCTGATGTTGGGACTGGAAGTGAGTGCATCTGTTGGGGCAATGAGCCGGCTGAACAGGAATAAGCGGTGGCTGACCAATTAAGAGTCTGGATGCGCTGGGACCGTTCAGTGAGAGGACACATGTGGCTGCGGAGGTGACGAAGGCGTCGTTAGGTGATGCCATGGAAGGTCAAGGCGCGATATTTATAGGGCTGACAGCCCTGCACTCAGTGATGCCTGGTGTGACACAGTCCCTGTCTGTCTACTGCCTGGTGTTCCAGAGCCCCTACAGACATGTTGTCTCCATCTCACAGGAATTGCAATGTGGGATACAGAGTTGCAATTAGATGGCCATCTTAAGCTGCTATCAGAGTGATCTTTTATCTGTACCTTTTGAAATATCTTAAAAAAAAATAAGTTCCGATCTCCAGTCAGCAGATTAAAGAAAATTGGCGTTCAACAAAGCACGTTTGTGTGACAGTGCACACACCTGTATGATCCATTTGCGGTGGTTGCAGGCAACTTGTACATTGAGGGACTGGAAACCCTTCTGATTAATGAATCCAGCCGGCTGGTCAGTGGGAGGCTTGATGGCCAAGTGCGTGCAGTCGATGACCCCCCTGCACCTGACGGAATTCAGCGATGGCCCCAAATCCTATAGCCCTCTCAGCTTGACTGTTTGGATCGGTGCAGAAGTGTACTTAGTCGCTGGCCCACCTGAACATGGCATTGGTGACATTCTTGATGCAGCAATGTGCCGCAGCCTGGGAAATTCCACACATGTCTCCAATTGATCCCTGGAATGATCAGGTGATGTAGAAGTTCAGTGCAACGGTGGCCTTCAGCGCCATTGGCTTTGGGGGCCTGCCAAGTTCCATGGGCCACAGCTCACCCTGCATCATGGCACATAGATCATTGATGGCCTCCCTGGAGAGGCGCAGTCTTCGGAGACACAGCCGCTCGGACATCTGCAGGTAGTTGAGCCTCAGCCGGTAGACCCTCTCTGGAAGGTAGCTTCATTCTGCACGCAGGAGGCAGTTGACGTGCCCCTCCGCATCCTTCTACAGCCTCACGTTCCCGAGGCTGGCCCTTCTGTGGGCCCCCAGAAGGCAGTGGTGACCCTGCTGGTTCATGCTCCTCCCTCCCTGTCTGATGTTCCTCCTCCTCCACTGGGGCCTTGAAGCCAGGGTGAATGAAGCCTATGAGAGTTTATCTCTCCCCAAGCGCAAGGTCTTCAGGTCGAACAGACCTTCCACTCCCCTCACTTGTGACCTCCGATGAGGTGGCACTACCCTGATGGCACCTTGGTATTGGCTTCCACACAGTGCTGGCATCTTGGCCCCCACTCCTGATAGTTTCCCGGTGCTCCCCCCCAACCTTCCTGCCAAGTGATGCAGCCTCACCCGATGGCTTCCCAGTGAAGCCAACACTGGGCTCCCGCCTCCTTTCGCCAGGCGAGGACCTGAAAGTCCCTGTGGTTCCCATGTGCTATCAGGAAAATTTGAAACTCTGAATAAAGTTGCCGTGTACTGGGATGTTACCTTAGTTGGCTTCCCACCTCGTGAATGTGTGAAGTTCACCTCCATGTTGGCTGCTGAAGGGGATGTCTTCTGTTCCTATTTTATGCCACCCTGCCATTTTGGTTCCTGTCTCAAACGGGCCCTCAAAATTCAGCCCTAAATATCGAAATGGGAGAGTCAAGCAAAGAGAGCTGGGACTACAGATACCAAATCACTAAAAGTCATGATGCAGTTTAATAAGGTCATAAAAAAGCAAAAGCATGCATTGGAGTTCATTTCTAAAGGGATGTTAAACTTGTATCAAACCTTGGTTAGACCACATTTGGAGTAATTTGCACATTTCTGGTCTCCATATTATAAAAATAATATAGAGGCACTGGTAAAGGTATAAAAAAGATTTGCAAGGATGGTAGCAGAACTGAGAGATTATAACTAACTGAGAAGATTGAACAGATTGGGGCTCTTTTCCCTGGAAAAGAGAAGGCTGAGAGATTACCTGGTGGAGGTCTTTAAGGTAATGAAAGGATTTGATAGTGCAGATGTATGAAAGATGTCAGGAAATCCAATCTTTGCCATAAATATAAGATAGTCATGTATAAATCCATTTGGAAATGTAGGAGAAACTTTTTATCCAAAAGTGGTTAGAATGTGGAACTTGCTACCACATTGAGTAATTGAGACAAATAGCATAAATGGATTTAAAGGGAAGTTAGATAAGCACTTGAGGGAGAAAGGAATAGAAGGATCTGTTGATAGGTTTAGATGAAAGAGGATGGGAGGAGGCTCGTGTGAGGTATAAATGCCACCATAGAGCAGATAGATCAAATGGCATGTTTCTGTGCTGTGGACATGATGTAACTCGATGTATCTACAGCCAGGGGCTGGTTCTCGGAGACAGTGGACCTCCATTGCCTTGTCCAGTAACAATCTCTCAAAACTTCTTTAGCCCTATTCAACCACATACTACCCACTTCTGAGTCTCTTGTTATTTGTGCATTCCCCCCAACTCCCTTTGCCCCACCATTAGTGGCAAAGCTTGGAACAGTTTGGGTCGTACTCCTAAACCTCTCCACTTCTCTCTCCTCCCTTACAACAATCTCCTCAAAAGGCCTACCTCTTTGACCAAATTTTCAGTCTTCCAGTCTAATCCTTCCTTTCCTGCTTTAGTATACATTTTCTGTGCACCTTTTAGTAAATTGTTTGCGAATTTTTGTAGTTTGTGTCAAGGCGATATATATGTGCAAGTTGTTGTTATGTACAAAGCCATCCGCTATATTATGGTGAACTTATTGCAGTCTCTGTGTCAGATGGGCTTTGAAAACAAACACCCTCTGTTCTGATTTGCCTGCAGTCAGGTTTACACGGTAATGTGCAATGGACATTGCTCTGATGCCCAATGTTGAGCCAAAACATAGGTCAGTGGGCTAGCATCATGGGTAAAGACATCCTGGTGCATGAACGAGGTCAGTGAGTGAGGATAGACTTCTGGTGGCACCTTGAAAGTGACATTTGTTGCTCTTGGTTGCACTGAGGCTTGTACGTGTATCTTTGTTAGTCCAATTGCTTGCATATGGAGTAAAATCAATGTACTTTCAGATGCTAGAAATTACAGGCAGCAAATTAACCCAAAATTAAGTAGCACCGCAGTCAAAATTGCCACATGTTTTGCCAATGTTCTCTCCTTCTCTCTTGACAGCCCTACTGTGCTGGGGAACAAATTCCTGCGCTTGTATCACCCTCCGCTACCTTTTCTGAATGAGGATTCTTCTTGGTGTGAGCTACAGTCAGTGTCAGAGGTCTGTTCCACCGTGAGGGTCATCACGACAATATCCACAACGGATGCACTTTCCAGCCAGCATCACTATTGTCAAAGAGCGACAGCAACCCTGGCTAATGCGTCCCTCCCCAGCCCATGACACTGAGACCAATCACAGCCCCAATACTGCCTCAGCTTACCCAACACAGACAAGGGGCATTCTGCTCTGTGTGGTGGAGTTGTTAAGCTATGACCAATTTCAACTCGAGCCGAAGAAGGCATCACACAACAAGTCAGAAAATGATAAATGCCTGGAATTAAATTTCCCAATTAGTAATTGAGAAAACGTAAGGAGTTCCATAAATGAGGTAAATGTCAAATTGGCACAATTTGAAGATATTGGACCATGTCTTAAGCATCATCAACAGCTGCATTTACAGTGTTAATTGGATCACTCGTACTGTGCCACCTGATTAATTGGAACCATCTGCTAAGTGAAACCTTCAGTTGCTTGAAAAGATTTTCAGTTGTTTAAAATAAATTACTACCTCCTACTTGGAGCAAAATGGCTTCATCAATCGTGGTTAGTAACCCCAATAAAGCTTTCATTGTAAAACAGAAACTCTCTCTGTCTTGTAATTTCGACCTCTTGATCTTCATTTTTCTGGTTCGCTTTTTACTCCCCATTTTTCTCCCCTTCTCTGCTGAAGGTGCTGACATCTGCTGGGCTGCAGTCTCATTTCAGTATCTCACCCCTAACTCCAACTAAGGAAGAAGCCACCTGCTACTCACACAAGTGTCTTGTTCACCATGTGCAATCCCAGTGTGTTTCGGTCAGCTGTTCTAACCTGGGAGGGAGATGTCATAGCCTAGTCCGAACCTGTCCTCATCTGACACCTTCCAGCAGGTGGTCAGGAACAGGAAGTCAGGCTGATTTCCACCCCACCCCCACTCCACCCCACCACCCCCCCACTCCTCTGTAGCCCATAAGTGCCCAGCCTCAAATCAGCTGGTTGAATAAAGACCAGACACTGAACCTGTAACCTTCTTTTGTGTATGGCTTTGGGTTATAATGGGCAGTGCCTTTATATAGTGGGACATTGGGGAAGCTGTCTTTCTCTCTCTATTTTATCAATAATAGTGCTCATCAGAGATTTAAAAAAAGAAAAAAACTTGCTTTTATATAGCATTTTCCACGACCACTGGACATCCCAAAGTGCTTTACAGACAACAAAGTACTTTTGAAATGCAGTCACTGTTGTAATGTAGGAAACACAGCAGCCACATTGCGCACAGCAAGTCCCACAAAAAGCAATGTGATAATGACCAGATAATTTGTTTTTGTGATGTTGATTGAGGGATAAATATTGGCCAAGACACCAGGGAGAACTGCCCCACCTCTGTTCAAAAGAGTGCCATGGGATCTTTCACATCCACCCGAGCAAGCAGATGGGCCCTCAGTTTAACGACTCTTCCAAAAGGCAGCACAGCTGATCGTGTAGCACTCCTCATAACGACACTGGAGTGCCAAGCCTTGATTTTTGTGCGTAAGCCCTAGAGTAGAGCTTGAACCTAGAACTTTACAAGCCAGACACAAAAGTGTTACCAACTGAGCCATGACTAACATTGCCTCAGTCCTTTTAAGCTACATTTATGTCTCTCTTTCGCTTCCCTGGCTCCTCAATGAGTTAAAACCAAGACTATCTTACTGCCTCCTGCTCCAACTCACTCTTTGCATTAGTTGAACAACTTGCTCCTACATTTCCCTTTTGATCCTATAGCCGTCAGGCTTTTAAATTCCAGCCTCAGGATCACCTGGACAGTGCTTCTTGATTTACCTTGTCTTCTCTCTAATCTTTTGGAGTTCGGTGATGTCCTGTCTTGGGCCTTGGGTTTTTCCACTCGACTCCATCTCACATTTTCACATAGTGACTGCAGTCGGATGAGTGGTTTTTGATGTTTTATTAATGTGGCTTTAAGCATCACACCAACTAAAATTAAATGTTATCAGAGCTTATATCATGATTAATTGTACGTGATAATTGCTAGCCTGTCTGATTAACACATCTTACCTCATTCTGATGCATTTTAGGAAGTATATATCAAAGATGACAACCTCCATTTGGCACCCAAACAAATTAATCCTGAAAAGATCAGGTTCTTGTTTAATTTAAATTAAAAAACTAGAATTCAGGTGCTAATTTTTCCAACAAAGTTTTTTTCACTTAAGGTGAAAATTGCATTTTTAATAACGCAAACAATATTTCACTTTCATTTTTGTTGTTACTGTCCCTTGCCTGTTCTGCAAATGTATTATTGACAATTTAACCATCAATGTCACAGAAATACCTGATGGTGATTGACAGCTCATATACTGGTTGCCCTGCCGCTGATGTTCCTGTGATACTTCGATGAGTTGAGGTCACTCTACCTTATCCAATCTATTGGTAGTTGCTACTTATGATCCTCAGGGTAAGTTAAGCCTCTCTATGTTCCTTCTGAACATAAGGCAAGGATTATACAAACCTTCTCAACAGTGAAGGACTGATCTTGGCTATCTCAGACTAATCCTATTTCAGAAATCAGCTAAAGAAACCTACAAGAGCAAAGCATGTAAGAGAAGGTTTCACATCTCCAGCCTGGTGATCCATTATAACACCTTGTAATGATGAAGCAGATCTTTTGACTATAGATGTCTGGGGATGCTCATTAGCCTCACTTTCCTTAGATGAGGAGACCAAAACTGCACACAATACTCCAGGTGCTGTCTCACCAAGGCTCTATACAATTGCAGCATTACTCCTGTACTCAAATCCCCTTGTGATGAAGGCCAACACAACATTTTCCTTCCTAATTGCTTGCTACACCAGCATGCTAGCTTTTAGTGACTCATGAACAAGGACACCCAAGTCCCTTTGGACAGCAACACTTCCCAAACTCTCACTATTTCAGAAATACTCTGTCTTTCTGTTTTTTCAACCAAAATAGATAACTTCACACTTATCCACATTATATTTCATCTGCCATATTCTTGCCCATTCACTTAGCCTGGTCAAGTCCCATTGGAGCCTCCTTGCATCCTCCTCATAATGTACATTCCCACCTAGTTTTGTGTCATGAGCAAATTTGGAAAAATTACATTTGGTCCCCACACTCAAATCATTTATGTAGATTATGAACAGCTGTGGCCCAAGCACTGATCCTAGCTGTACCCCACGAGTAACAGCCTGCCATCCTGAGAATGAGGTGAGATATCCACACAGGGACCTGAACCCTGATAGCCAATGGTTGACAGAGTGCTAGATCTACACCAATAACTTTGGTTGATAGGTAAATTGGCCATTGTAAATTGCACCTAGTGTAGGTAGGTGGTAGGAGAATTGAGGGAAGGTGGGGATGTGGTAGGGAATATGGGATTAATGTAGGATTAGTATAAATGGGTGGTTGATGGTCGGCACAGACTCGGTGGGCCGAAGGGCCTGTTTCAGTGCTGTATCTCTCTATGTGGTGACCTGTGGAGAAGTGGAAGTAGAATAAACAGTGCACTCCTCCTGCCTTGGTCATGACAGCAGCCATTGAGATGATAGACAATATTCCCTCTAATTTCTGTTTGCTGTGCACGGCTGACTTGTTGCACTGTGCAGTCCCTTTAAGATTGATGTGCAGCACATATAAGCACATCTTAAAGGGAACATTGCTTATGCAATGGTTTGTGTTGTTTGTTCCCTGCACGGCACATCCCTGATTGTCGCACGGCCACTCAGCTTAGAGGGAGTATTGATGACAGTTGACTGAGACTTGCTGCGAGTTTGGACTCAGGCAGCAGAGTTTAACGAGGTTAGAACAGGGGAGGTCGGCCAGGAGTGCATTAGAATAATCAAGTCTAGAGATAACAAGGCCACAGTATGTCCAGAGAATACAGTTGGGAAATGTCTCATTGGTGCAGAATGTTTTCCAAACGTTTGGGCTGGCGTATGTTGTTGGGACAGAACATAGGGAGGTTTAGTCTGCATCTGGTAGTGCTTGATGCTGACACTGAATGACAAGGGCTGTTCCCTCATAATGGCGAGGTTCTGCAGCATTCCTTGACAAAATCTTGATATCCACTTAGCTGTAGGGCTCCTCTGGAATGGTTCATGCAGTGGAAATATTGTTTGAGGATGCCAATGGCGTTCTTTATAGTGTTTCTTGTAGCAGTATGGCTCTCATTATAGCCTGCAGTGCACGTGTGTGTGGGTTCCTGACTGGAGTCATGAGCCATGTGATGAGTGGATAACCCTGGTCGGCAAGTAGTCAGCCTTTGACTTGCCATTAAATGTCAAGTACAGGTGGGGCAGAGGACTGTCACAAAATGAAGGAATCACGACTATGATCTCCTCACTTCCTCCCAAGTCTATCCACATCCCCAAATGAACCTTTCATTACCACCAGGATCTCCCTGCTCTCCCTCAAGATCTCTCCCCTCCCCCTGCAATCCTTCCCCTCCCCCACAATCTCTCCCCTCCCCCACGATCTCTTGATTGGCACCCCATCTACAAACTTTCACTCCCTCCAGCGCCGACGCACAGTGGCAGCAGTGTGTACCATCTACAAGATGCACTTCAGCAATGCACCAAGGCTCCTTAGATAGCACCTTCCAAACCCGTGACCTCTACCAACTAGAAGGACAAGGGCAGCAAATACATGGGAACACTACCACCTGCAAGTTCCCCTCCAAGCCACACACCATCCTGACTTGGAGCTGCATCACCGTTCCTTCACTGTCGCTGGGTCAAAATCCTGGAACTCCCTTCCTGGTAGCACTGTGGGTATACCTACCTCACATGGACTACAGCGGTTCAAGAAGGCAACTCAGCACCACCTTCTCAAGGGCAATTAGGGATGGGCAATAAATGCTGGCCTGGCCAATGATGCCCACAACCCATGAATGAATTAAAAAAAATTGTTCAGTATAGTTCTTTTACGTAATTCTTAGTGATTTTAAGTCACATTATTCACAGTGGCAGACTGAACACGCTGTTTAGAAATGTTTATTATTGGTGATAAACCCATAT
Source organism: Heterodontus francisci (assembly GCF_036365525.1). Lineage (NCBI taxonomy): Eukaryota > Metazoa > Chordata > Chondrichthyes > Heterodontiformes > Heterodontidae > Heterodontus > Heterodontus francisci. Next base: position 79,648,439 of record NC_090388.1, read on the forward strand.
TCAGCTGTATTAATGAAGCTGGTTACCACTCTTAAACATGCCAAGGAATACATTTTACTGGAATGACAAAAAGAGAAATGATTGTGTCCCATTACACTGCCCAACTGTGCTGGTTCATGGAAAATTGTACAAATGAATTTTAACAGAAACTTGAAGCATAAACTAACCAGGGCATTTCAAGCATATTTTGACTACAATTTTCCAAATTCCCAACAATGGGAACCTCTATTCCTATGTGCCATTGGAAATTTAGTTTATCTACTTTAGAGCATTAATGATGGAGTGATGCACTGCTATCAGAAGCCAGTGCATAGTGATCAACAGCAGTAATCCTAGCCTAGCACAGTAGTACCCAAACTGCTTCCTGTCTCTATCTCATTACCTAAACTGTTTCCTATCCCCATCTGCTCTACCCAATCTACTTCCTGTCCCCATTCCATTACTTAAACTGTTTTCTGTCCCCATTTGCCGTACCCAAACTCCTTCCTGTCACCATCTGTTGCACCCAATCCACTTCCTGTCCCCATCTCTTTACCCAGGCTGCTTCCTTACCTAAGATCAGCAAAGATGCAGAATATAACCTGTAAACGTATGGTCTGTATAGTTTAGTAATGCACCAGGCAGTGCATTTACCCACTAGACCATCGGGGAAGTCTCTGAGTTATTTGTTGTGTTAAACAACTATTCCATTTAATCACCTGCAATAGTTTCGACAATTAATTCAACTTCTCAAATTTGCTGTGATCGCCATGTTTTAAAAGAGGCATTCATTTACAGGATGTGGACAACCATTTGTTGCCCATCCTTAATTGCCCCTGAGAAGGTAGTGGTGAGCTGCCTTTTGAACCGCTGCAGTCCATGTGGCGTGAGTACACCCACAGTGCTGTTAGGAAGGGAGTTCCCAGGATTTTGACCCAACAACAATTAAGGAATGGTAATACATTTTCAGATCAGGATGGTGCGTGTCTTTGAGGGGAATTTGCAGGTTGTGGTGTTCCCATGTGCCTGTTGCTCTTGTTCTTCTAGGTGGTAAAGTTTGCCAGTTTGGGAGACGTCATCGAAGAAATCTTGGCAAGTTGCTGCAGTGCATCTTGAGCCAGTGGTGGAGGGAGTGAATGTTTAAGGTGGGTGATGGGTGAATGTCAAAATTAAATGGTTAGACTCTCTCTTGTTGGAGATGGTCATTGCCTGGCACTTGTGTGGCACAAATGTAACTTGCCATTTATCAGCCAAAATCTGAATGTTGCCCAGGTCATGCTGCATGTGGGCACAGACTACTTAATTATCTGAGGAATTGAAAATGGCACTGAACATAGTGCAATCATCAGCGAACATCCCCAGTTCTTACTTTATGATTGAAGGATGGTCATTGATGAAGCAGCTGAAGATGGTTGGGCCTAGGAGACTACCCCGAGGAACTCCTGCAGTGATGTCCTGGGGTTGAAAGGATTGGCCCCCAACAGCCACAACCATCTTCCTTTGTGCTGGCTTTGACTGCAACCAGTGGAGAGTTTTCTGCCTGATTCCCATTGACTTCAATTTTGCTAGGGCTCCTTGATGCCACACTCAGCCAAATGCTGTCTTGATGTCAAGGGCAGTCACTCCCATCTCCTCTCTAGAATTCAGCTCTTTTTCCCATGTTTGGACCAAGGCTGTAATGAGGTCTGGCCCTGTTGGAACCTAAACTGAGCATCTTTTAGCAGGTTATTGGTAAGTGCCATTTGATAGCACTGTCGACATCTTCCAATACTTTGATGATGATTGAGAGTAGACTAATGGGGTGGTATTGGCTGGATTGGATTTGACCTGCTTTTTGTGGACAATTGATTGGTTGGACCTGTCAAATAGATTATCAGAATTTGAGATCTGACATCCAGGGATAAATTTCAAATCTGAAGTGACCTGAAGTGAATTGGCCAAAATCCTGAATGGCAAATTCCACTGGCTAAGAATCAATGGCATTATGGGAAAAATATGAAGGGATAGATTATAGATAGAAAGAACACAAAATGGAAGATAGGAGTAGGAGGAGAGTACATTTTTCTGAAGCAAATTCTCCGTGCAAGACCTTGATTCTAACAGATAATGACAGTCATGCTTCTGGCTCATTTCCAAAGGCAACATAGTCATTTGAAGGTTAGAAATGCCTTTTCCTTTAACAGTTAAGGCTTATGTGCCACAGGATACAATGCTTTTTCTTGTGCACCTGGTGTGATTTTACATCTCTTGCTCATAGTTTTCCTGTCTTGTTTTCTGACCAGGAAGACAAATGCAACATGACTTACCTTTTACTTTCGATGATGCATTAAGCTGAGAGCTAAATGGCTTTGCAGTAACTCTGTGTGATCCCTGGTTGATTTATAGGGTATGGAGTAGATGAAGTTGTAGTCTCATTTTGTACATGTCCCCATTGGGCAGACGTTGTAACAAAGCACCTCACAGGAGCGGAATCAGGCAAAACTTTAGGCTGAGCCAAAGAAGGATATATTAGGACAGGTGACCAAATGTTTGGTTAAAGAGGTATGTTTTAATGATGATCTTACAAGAGGAGGCAGAGATAGGGATGGAGGGAATTCCAGAGGCTTAGACCTAGATAGCTGAAGGCATGGCTGCAAATGGTAGGATGAAAGAAACCTGGGTTGCAAAAGAGGCCAGAATTGGAGGAATTCAGGTATCTTGGAGGGTTGTGGGGCTGGAGGTGGTTGCAGAGGTAGGGAGGGGAGAGGCCATGGACCTATTTGAACACATGGACGAACATTGTAAATTTGAGGCATTTCTGGACTGGGAGCCAGTGTAGGTCAACAAGCAAGAGGGTGTTAGGGGGGACTGTATGAGTTAGGATATGGGATGCTCTGCCCAATCATAGTACCTAAACCTTTGCTTCTAGCTGAGATCAGCTGACTCAGCACGACCAGGGATTAAACCTGCACACTTCTGGTCTTTAGAGCTAAGTGATACAGCAAGCAGTGCACTTACACAATAGGCCACTGGGCACTTTTTCATTCTTTGTCATATCACATTCAATCAACAGAAACAGAGGCTGGCCTGTTCACCTGCAGGAATTCAACTTTCTACAGAAAATATGGAAGGTTACAGTGCGTTATTCTGAACATTGAGAGGCCACAATTATGATTAATTAAGTTTTATAATGTGATCCCTTCTCAGAAACAGGAATGAGCAGCTTGCTCCATCTTGGCCGAGCCCATGGTTTAAAAGCAGAATCACTGCATCGGTAGATTTTCTCACCTATACCTATTCTAACTTCTACTGAATGACTGAAGTACCAGCCTCAATATCACAGGCATTGATTTGTGCTCGTATGGAGCTGCTTCAGTCTGACATACTGGTGAGGCTCAATGCTGCTCTCGAAGTAGATAGCCCTACTTAGGAAGTTCTCTTCTACTTGGACGTTTTCAAATCCTTTGATTGCCTGCTCAGAATGATCCCAACACCGAACCTCACCTATTCCCGAATGAAACCTAGAATTTCCATTGCAGGAATGGACATCTGGCAAACTCATTGTATCAGAGATATTTCTGCTGCCAAATTGAATTGTCGGACCATGGATCGTCACACCAGTCTTGTTCATTGGTTAGGCTTCAGAACCTTTCAGCGGTTTAGTGACTACACATTAAAAATACTTCACTGGCTGTAAAGCTTGTAAAGATTGTGATAGTGGCTATATACGTAAAAGCCTTTTCCTTTTTTGGTGGGAGCCCTTCAACCATTGAATAACTATTGTTTGAGACTGTCATTCACCATTACAAGCTATGCATATTTTATTGCTTGTACAGTATTTCATTCCGAAAATATTTGTCTTCACCATGCAATTAATGTAATTAGCCTCCAATTGCTTTTAAATATCAAGCAATATCACAGGACCATCTTTAGCACCATGCTGAGCCAGCTGGGAGATGTTTAGTATCTTTAGTATTTAACATTGCTCGAGTCTAACTCTGCCCTCATCCTATTGATCAAACCTTTCTTCCACAATTACTTGAACACCATAAAAGTCTGGATCTGTCACTCCTGGCCATTTTAAAGACAGTTTTATTGGATTCTGTCCAGGTTACTGCATCAGCATTTAACTTGGCATTCTGATTCCACGTAGTTCTGAAGGTTCTTGAATAAATCTGCTAGATAATTTCATCCTTTGTCTTTGTGGTGACTTAATGGGCTCAGCAACACTTTTCCATGCCTGACACTCGCCTGCAATTTTTAAAAGCCAAGTTTCGCATCACCAGATCGCGACTTCCTGAAATACCTCATCTTCCCTCAATCACTTTTCAGATCTTAGTGGTGTCCTGAACACTGGAGCTTAGCTCTTCAGTTTGCTTCCTGTGGGGAATAAAGATTGTCGGAAAAACTGGGCTAAGAAAATGTAAATGAAGGGAAATACATCCCGCATTGCAAACCGTTTCTTTCTCCACCTTCTGTCTTTGTGCTTCTTTTGAAATGAAAAAGTAGTGACATGCCGTTGATTACTGCTGCATGTTTGTTTTTGGAGCATTCACATTGGTCGATGATGCTGTGTAAATATAACAATTTCCAATCTGTTCTGCAAAAATAAAACAGCAAGCTTTTGAACGTGCTTTTATCCTACACAGTTAACTGTTAATGGATCATTTTCTGACTGGAGGGAAGCTTTGTCTGCTGATAAAAAAGGGAATTTGCATTTATATAGTGCTTTTCATGACCACAAGACATCCCAAAATGCTTCACAGCCAATGAAATACTTTCGAAATGCAGTCACTGCTATAATATAGGGAATGAGGCAGCCAATTTGCACACAGCAAGCTCCTACAAATAACAATGAGATTAATGATCAGATAATCTGTTTTTCAGTGATGCTGGTTAAAGGATAAGTATTGGCCAGGACACTAGGGAGATCTCCCCTATGGGTTTTATTTTTACATCTATCTAAGAGGGAAGATGATTCTTGGGATTAACATCACATCCAACAGTGTAGTACTCAGGCATCAACATGGATTATATACTCAAGTCTCTAGACTGGGCCTTGAACTCACAACCTTCTAAGTCAGAGAGGAAAGTGATACCACTAAGCCATGGCTGACACATATGTACTGTTCATGATATCTCCAACCAAAGTCAGAAAGTGACTCCTCTAGGCCCTTCTTAAGTTTGCTTATACAATACAAACATGCAAAAATGGTGGGCAGGAAAAGACCATTTGGATCATCAAGACTGCCTTACGTGTTTGCGAGTATAATAAGAATGCATCATGCACTTAATCTGTATTTGTTAATGTTAAAATACACATAGCACAAACTGAATGAGACCTTTGTGATTGATTCACCAATAAATATCACTCTGAGTAAGCAGGCTTTCCTCTCTTATGCAATTAATTTCACATTCTGCACTATACCTTCAAGTATCCTTCACAGACTTGGGATAATGGAGTTAAAACCCAGACAAAATGAATGAGAAGAGTATTAACCAGTCAGTTCAACTGGCATAAGTACCTGGCAATGGATACTTCTTGTGTTGACTCAACAATCAGAACTCTCTAAGCCCTTCAGCATTGACCATTACTGTGGTCAGGAAGAAAAAGAAACATGTCTTGCACTTATCTAGTGCCTTTCTTGACCTCACGATGCCACAAAGTGCTTTACAGCCAATGAAGTACTTTTGAAGTGTCGTCACTGTGGTAATGTGGGAGATGTGGCAGCCAATTTCCCATAAACAGCAATGAGATAAATGGCAAGATCATCTGTTTTTAGGTGATGGTTGAGCGGTGAAGTTATCACTGTCCCATCTGAATAAAACATCACTTATTACAGCTGCTGTCTCAGTTCCCTCTGGTAAATGTTTAGCAGACAGTGCTTGTGCTTTTTTCCAACTTGGAGGATTTCAAATGGACAAGTTAGGGATGGAAGGCACCATGACTGTTTTTGACAGGACATCAGAAGAGGAAGTCCATCACTATCCACAGCAGTGATGATGTACTGTTGGTGGGATCAGGACATGCACAGGAGGGAGGTTTGCAGATGGAGGACGACAGAAGGGCCAAGCATTCATCTTCAGGTGATTACATTGAAAAGGAGGAGCAGGAGGATGAAGATCTTCACCAGACCAGCCACTTGCATTGTTGCTCGGGATGCCCTAATATCACAAAGGTTCACCTAGTGTAAAACATAACAAATGCAATCCTGTGGCCTGCTCCTACCTCCAGCAGCAACACTCCTCACCCTTTGCACTGAACAGTCTTTCAGCAACTCATCCATCCATTCTATATCTGCCCAATGGAACCCAGCATCTATTGACATTGATTATCAAACAAGTGAAAGGGTGAGTTGCCCTCGGCATGCAATAATGGGAAAGATGTGGCAGTGGTACAATAGTTCACTTTACAACTCTTTATACTGCTAGATAACTGAACCAACAAACTAAATATGTAAAAGGCCAATGAAATGTTTATACTTAAAATGCTGAATGGTCTTAGTGATTAAGCAAGGAGCTTCAAAGTGAACTATAAAAGAGAAAAAGACATTTCAGAGTTATGGGGAGGAGGCGGGGGAGTGGGACTGGCTGAGTTCTTCTTGCAGAGAGCTGGTGCAGACACAATGGACCAAATGGCTTCCTTCAGTGCGGTAACCATTCTATGACTCTGGAGAGCCTGGTTGGCGAGTACTGAAGGACACCTCCAAACCTATCTGAAGCACATCTTTAACATTCCAATGGTTTGCTCGATGACGCACCTAGTAGTTACGTGGCTCTCATTGTAGTGCTCCTGTGCCTCATTGATCCGGTTTCTCACTGGTGTCTGGAGCCAAGTTTGAAGGGAGCTTCCCTTGTTTCCCTACAAGTCAACTCTTAAGTCTGCTTCCTGAAACAAAATGTCAGGGATCTTGGACTGTCACAGTATGAAAGTCTCATGACAGCCATGAGGGAATCTTACACACAACTCCATGGATCTCTTCTTGAGGTTGCATCTAGCTGTACATTGATGGAAGAATATCCCTTGCAGGTCATAAATGTTCTGGTTGCTGTGGAGGTGCTTGGATTGTCACGTGTGTGCAAATGATGGCACCCTGCACCTACGGGAAGCCAGCCAAAAAGGCAAATACAAGTGCATGCTTATCCTGGTTACTGTCATCACGGGGGAAGTTTCTTCTTCTTAGGCAGTCCCTCGGGAACGAGGATGACTTTCTTCCACTCCGGGGTTGTGGGTCCTTATATCACTGAATAGTCCAATCCTGGATCCGAACACTGTGCCACAGGTGGGCTAGATGGTGTTTGGTGAAGAGAGTGAATAGGATGCTCGAATTTCTGAACGTTCCTTCTGCTGTTTGCAAGTGGTCACTACCTGGGCATGTCAATGGTTTTCAAACTGGCTGGCACCTTCTCCTGCCTGCTGTGTCTCACTCAGGGCAGTGATATCAATTTGTAATGGCAGAGTTCTTGGACTATGATAGCGGTGCGACGTTCAGGTCTGTCACCGCTGGGGTTGTCCTGATATTCCAGATCCTGAAGTTTATTTTGAGGGGGTGGAAGATGCCTGTGCGTGGGTTCTTTTAACGTGGAGTGGCCATTGCACACTGACAACAAGATGGGTGGAGAGAAGTAATGTCTTTGTCCAATAGCAGGGATGGCCGAGATGATTGGAGAGCTGGCTTCGCTACACGGACGGGGACTAATACACAGACATGGTCAGCATGTCCAGCTGGTGAGGCCGGATGCAGGTCCTGTGGATCTGTGTCAGGGTCTTCTTGAAGGGGTAGCAGAAAGCCTGCTCCAAGGGCTCCTGTGACAAGGGCTCCACGGGACCCCTCATGGAGCTGGCAGGAATAGCCTAATCGGGGAAGTTTACAGGACTCTTGGCAAGCAATCCATCCATTACCTGCCTTATGCATTTAAGTACACTGGACGGTGATACCCTTGCTGTGCTTCTGGTAGTGCCCTGGAAGGAACCAGAGTCAAAAGAATGGAGGATGGTGGTGACTTTTACAAACACTGGTATTTAGCTGCTGCGGATCCAGAGGGAGAAGGTCTTTTTGTAGGAAGATGCAGACATCTGTGACTTCCTTACATGACAACCTCAGCCTGTGGAAACATTGCTCTTCCGAGAGGCCAAGAAAGCTGAAACGCTGTCTTAAAACCTGAGACGCAGGTAATGCCTCCTGTGCTCCTCTCTCCCTGTGCCCCCCTCTCCCTGTGCCCCTTTCCCTCTGTGCCCCTCTCTGCCTGTGCCCCTCTCTCCTGTGTCCCTCCCCCCGTGTGCCCCACTCTCCCTGTGCCCCTCTCTCCTGTGCTTCTCTCTCCCTTTGCCCCACTCTCCATGTGCCCCACTCTCCCTGTTCTCCTCACTTCCGAGCTCCCTGTGCCCTTCGCTCCTATGTTTCTCTCTCCCTGTGCCCCTCTCTCTGTTTGCCCCAATCTCTCTGTGCCCCTCTCCCCTATGCCCCTCTGTCCGTGTGCCCCACTCTCCCTGTGCTCCTTTCTCCTGTGCCCCTCTCTCCCTTTGCCCCACTCTCCCCTGTGCCCCTCTCTCCCTGTGCCCCTCTCTCCTGTGTCCCTCTCTCCATGTGCCCCTCTCTCCCTGTGCTCCTTTCTCCTGTGCCCCTCTCTCCCTTTGCCCCACTCTCCCCTGTGCCCCTCTCTCCTGTGTCCCTCTCTCCATGTGCCCCTCTCTCCCTGTGCTCCTCTCTCCCTGTGCCCCTATCTCTGTTTGCCCCACTCTCTCTGTGCCCCTCTCCCCTGTACCCCTCTGTCCGTGTGCCCCCCTCTCTCTGTGTCCCTCTCTCCTGTGCTCCTCTCTCCTGTGACCCCCTCTCCCTGTGACCATCTCTCCTGTGCCCCACTCGCCCTGTGACCCCCTCTCTCTGTGCCCCTCTCTCCTGTGCTCCTCTCTCCTGTGACCCCCTCTCCCTGTGCCTCTCTCTCCTGTGCTCCTCTCTCCTGTGCTCCTCTCTCCTGTGACCCCCTCTCCCTGTGCCCCTCTCTCCTGTGTCCCCCTCTCCCTGTGTCCCTCCCTCCTGTGCCCCACTCTCCCTGTGCCTCTCTCTCCTGTGTCCCCCTCTCCCTGTGTCCCTCTCTCCTGTGTCCCACTCTCCCTGTGCCTCTCTCTCCTGTGCTCCTCTCTCCTGTGCTCCTCTCTCCTGTGTCCCTCTCTCCTGTGCCCTACTCTCCCTGTGCCTCTCTCTCCTGTTCCCCACTCTCCCTGTGCCTCTCTCTCCTGTGCCCCTCTCTCCCCGTGCCTCTCTCTCCTATGCCCCACTCTCCCTGTGCCTCTCTCTCTTGTGTCCCTCTCTCCTGTGCCCCACTCTCCCTGAGCCTCTCTCTCCTGTGCCCCACTCTCCCTGTGCCTCTCTCTCCTGTGCCCCTCTCTCCATGTGCCTCTCTCTCCTGTGCCCCACTCTCCCTGTGCCTCTCTCTCCTGTGCCCCACTCTTCCTGTGCCCCTCTCCCTGTGCCCCTCTCCCTGTCTCCCTCTCTCCTGTGCCCCACTCTCCCTGTGCCTCTCTCTACTGTGCCCCACTCTCCCTGTGCCTCTCTCTCCTGTGCCCCTCTCTCCCTGTGCCTCTCTCTCCTATGCCCCACTCTCCCTGTGCCTCTCTCTCCTGTGCCCCACTCTCCCTGTGCCTCTCTCTCCTGTGCCCCTCTCTCGCTGTGCCTCTCTCTCCTGTGCCCCACTCTCACTGTGCCTCTCTCTCCTGTGCCCCACTCTCCATGTGCTCCTCTCTCCTGTGACCCCCTCTCCCTGTGCCCCTCTCTCCTGTGTCCCTCACTCCCTGTGCCCTAGTCTCCCTGTGCTCCTCTCTCCTGTGACCCCCTCTCCCTGTGCCCCTCTCTCCTGTGTCCCTCACTCCCTGTGCCCTAGTCTCCCTGTGCCCCTCTCTCCTGTGCCCCACTCTCCCTGTGCCTCTCTCTCCTGTGACCCCCTCTCCCTGTGTCCCTCTCTCCTGTGTCCCTCACTCCCTGTGCCCTAGTCTCCCTGTGCTCCTCTCTCCTGTGACCCACTCTCCCTGTGCCTCTCTCTCCTATGCCCCACTCTCCCTGTGCCTCTCTCTCCTGTGTCCCTCTCTCCTGTGCCCTAGTCTCCCTGTGCCCCTCTCTCCTGTGCCCCACTCTCCCTGTGCCCCTCTCTGCCTGTGCTCCTCCGCGTGTCCCTCTCTCCTGTGTACCTCACTCCGTGTGCCCTACTCTCCCTGTACCCCTCTCTCCTGTGTCCCTCACTCCCTGTGCCCTAGTCTCCCTGTGCCCCTCTCTCCTGTGTCCCTCACTCCCTGTGCCCTAGTCTCCCTGTGCCCCTCTCTCCTGTGCCCCACTCTCCCTGTGCCTCTCTCTCCTGTGGCCCACTCTCCCTGTATCCCTCTCTCCTGTGTACCTCACTCCGTGTGCCCCTCTCTCCCGTGTCCCTCCCTCCGTGTCCCCCACTCTCCCTGTGCACCTCTCTCCTGTGCTTCTCTCCCCCTCTGCCCCTCTCTCCGTGTGCCCCACTCTCCCTGTGCTCCTCTCTTCCGAGATCCTCTCTCCCTGTGCCCCTCACTCCTGTGTGCCCTTCCCCCATGCACCTCTCTCCTCTGCTTCTCTCCCCCAGCGTCCCTCTCTCCCTGCACCCCATCTCCCTGTGCCCCACTCTCCCTGTGCCCCATCTCCCTGTGCCCCTCTTTCCCTCTGCCTCACTCTCCCTGTGCCCCTTTCTGCCTGTGCTCCCCCGCGTGGCCCTCTCTCCTGTGCCCCATCTCCCTGTGCCCTACTCTCCCTGTGCCCCACTCTCCCTGTGCCTCACTCTCCCTTTGCCCCTCTCTCATGTGCCCCTCTCTGCCTGTGCTCCCCTCCTGTGCCTTTCTCTCCTGTGCCCCATCTCCTTGTGCCCTTCTCTCCCCATGCTCCTCCCTCCTATGTCCCTCCCCCTCCTGTGCTCCTCTGTCCATGTGCCCCTCTCTCCCAGTGGCCCTTCCTCCTGTGCCCCTCTCTCCCAGTGGCCCTTCCTCCTGTGCTCCACTCTCCCTGTGCCCCTCTCTCCCTCTGCCTCACTCTCCCTGTGCCCCTCTCTGCCTGTGCTCCCCCGCGTGGCCCTCTCTCCTGTGCCCCATCTCCCTGTGCTCCACTCTCCCTGTGCCCCACTCTCCTGTGCTCCTCCCTCCTGTGCCCCTCTCTCCGTTTGCCCCACTCTCCCTGTGCCCCTCTCTCCTGTGCCCCTCTCTCCTGTGCTCCTCCCTCCTGTGTTCCTCCCTCCTGTACTCCTCTGTCCATGTGCCCTTCTCTCCCATGTGCTGCTCTTTCCTCTCTGTGCATGTGCTGATCCCACCACAGTAGTTAGAGATGGTCTTCTTCCTCTGATGTGCTGTCAAAAACAGCCAATGTGCCTCCCATCCTGATCTTGTTAATGTAAAAGTCTCCCAAGTTTTGAAAACAACTGCATCTACACAAGAACTCTCGACTGACCAGAGGGTCTGTGGCACCAGCTGCAATCATTCATGTTTTATTCAGATGGGGGCACTGACAAGTTTAAATATTTACCTGAACTGTGGCTCGATCTCACCTCCTTTTTACTGGTCAGTTTCCTGAGCCCTGGGAAACCCATGCTGGAGAGCTTAAATTTAAATGGTCTGTGAAATTCAATGTAAGACAAAATTACATCTCCTAAGGACATTAATTGCTGCAATATCTACGCCTGCTGTACATAATATCAGCTGTGGATCAGTTGGTAGCATTCTTTCCTCTGAATCACAACATTGTGGGTTCAAGATCCACTCAAGGATTTAGAACATACAAGTCCAGGTTAATGCTCCACTGCAGTCCTGTGGGTGTTCTACACTGCTAGATATGCTGTCTTTCAGATGAGAAATTAAATAGAGGCCTCCATCTGCCCTCTCAGGTGGATGTAAAAGATTCCATGGCAGTATTTTTGAAGAAAAGCATGGGAGTTATCCTCAGTGCCCTGGCCAATATTTATTCCTTGATCAGTATCACAAAAAGAGATTATCTGGTCATTGTCACATTGCTGTTTGTGGGAGCTTGCTGTGCACAAATTGGCTGCTGCGTTTCCTACATTGGGACACCTGCAAAGTACTTCATTGGCTGTGAAGTGCTTTGAGGTGTCCTGTTGTTGTGAAAGGAGCCATATAAATGCAGATTTTTCTTTTTCACTAATTAGGGTCCCAACTGTGATGAGTAGGTTACTCACAGGCATCAAACATGCCTCCGTTAAACCAAGAAATGGGCGTGTGGGAGCTGGATTGCAGTCGTATCTAAAGTTAACTTATTGTCGTTATCCACCAGAGCCCAACCCACCAGTTCTTGGGGTTTAAAATGCAGATTCCACCCTAGCTGCCATTTTCAAATCCCTTCACAACATATCTCCACTTGCCTTTGCCAACTTTTACAGTCTGACTCTTCAGCCTGCACCCAGTGATCAACCATGCATTCCTGCCTTCCTGCTAACACCCCACCCCTTCCACAATGTTAGGGGTCAGCCCTTTCTCAGCACTAGCAATCTTGCTTCTATGCCAGAAGGTTGTGGGTTCAAATCCCACTCCAGGAACAAGCTATGCACTGACCCTCCAGTGCAGTAGTGGGGGAGTGCTGTACTATCAGAGGTGCGAAATTTTGGATGAGACATGAAACCAAGACTCTGTCTGCCCTTTCACCTTGATGTAAAAGATCCCATCGCACTATTCAAAGAAGAGCAGGGGAGTTCTCCTTGATATCCTGGCCAATAATCATCCCTCAATCAATCACAAAAAGAGATTATCTGGTCAAGATTATATCGCTGTCTGTGGGATCTTGCTGTACGCAAATTGGCTGCCTTGCTCCCTACATTACAACAGTGACTACACTTCAAAGGTTTTTCGCTGAATGTAAAACCCTTTAGGACATCCTGAAGAAATGATAAACATTATAGAAATGCAAGTCCTTTGTGCTTATCTTTCATATTGTCTCACAATCATGGCAGATAATTCAGCCCCACTAGAAGAATTTAAGAATAAGAGCATAAGAAATAGGGGCAGGATTGGGCCATACAGCCCCACAAGCCTGCTCCACCATTCAATATCATTGATCATGGCTGATCCCTCAACTGAACTTTACATTCCTACTCAATCTCCATATCCCTTGATTCCATTAAGAGTCCAAAAATTTCTCTCAAGCTCGAATATACTCAATGATTAAGCACCCACAGCCCTCTGGGGTAAAGAATTCCAAAGATTCACAACCCTCTGAATTAAGAATTTAAAAAAAAATCATTCATGGGATTTGGGCATCGCTGGCCAGGCCGGCATTTATTGCCCATCCCTAATTGCCCTTGAGAAGGTGGTGGTGAGCTGCCTTCTTGAACTGCTGCAGTCCATGTGGGGTAGGTACACCCACAGTGCTGATAAGAAGGGAGTTCCAGGATTTTGACCCAGTGACAGTGAAGGAACGGTGATATAGTTCCAAGTCAGGATGGTGTGTGACTTGGAGGGGAACTTGCAGATGGTGGTGTTCCCATGCATTTGCTGCCCTTGTCCTTCTAGTTGGTAGAGGTCGCGGGTTTGGAAGGTGCTGTCTAAGGACCCTTGGTGCATTGCTGCAGTGCATCTTGCAGATGGTACACACTGCTGCCACTGTGCGTCGGTGGTGAAGGGAGTGAATATTTGTAGATTGGGTGCCAATCAAGCGGGCTGCTTTGTCCTGGATGGTGTCGAGATTCTTGAGTGTTGTTGGAGCTGCACCCATCCAGGCAAGTGGAGAGTATTCCATCACACTCCTGACTTGTGCCTTGTGGATGCTGGACAGGCCTTGGGGAGTCAGGAGGTGAGTTACTCGCCTCTGACCTGCTCGTGTAACTACGGTATTTATATGGCTACTCCAGTTCAATTTATGGTCAATGGTAGCCCCTAGGATGTTGATAGTGGGGGATTCAGCGATGGTAATGCCATTCTCCACATCCCAGTCTTAAATGATCCACTCCTTATCCTGAGACTAGATTCTGTTCTTGTGTTCCAAAGACATGAGGCAAGTAATGAGCTCTTGTTGAACACATTTAATGCTCTGTTTTGTCAATGGATGAGGTGGCATTTGTGGGAAATATAACTACAGGTCAAATCGTTCAGTATACACTAAGCAACTCTGCTGGAGGCTGGAGTCTGGAGGCCTACATTACTGTGCTTCACCATTGGTGGCCGTGCCTTCAGCTGCTGAGGCCCTAAGCTCTGGCATTCCCTCCCTAAACCTCTCTGCCTCTCTGCATTTCTTTCGTCCTTTAAGCTACTCCTCAAAACGTACCTCTTTGACCAAGCTTTTGGTCACCAGCTCTAATATCACCATATGTGACTTGCTGTCAAAGTTTATCTGACAACACTCTTGTGAAGCACTTTGGGATGTTTTACTACATTCATGGCGCTATGTAAATCCCAGTGCTATATAAATACCAATTGTTAAGAGCTGCTTTGAAACAATGTTCAATGCTTTGAATGGCAGAAAGTGGTCCACAGTCTGAAACTGAGTAATTACTAGCACTGGGAAGGGACCTTTAATGTATGTGGGGAATGCCATCACAATAGCTACATGTCAAAGGCACTCTGGTGCAATTGCCTGTATCAGTGCCCTCCGTAATGGAGATACCAAACTGAGTTCAGAAGCTGAAATGTCAAGTCACCATCATGACAATGTTAAGGGAATAAGCTAAGTTGTAATTGGTTGGGTTCAATTGCTGTGATGTTGAACAGTCTTATTTTCACCCTTGGGTAATATTCACAGAGAGCTTTTAAAGCCACCTAGTTAAGTATACTCAGACCTGTTTGAGAATCTCCTTGAATTTGCCCTACCAGTGTCGTTAGGCAAAAACAATACCCAGTGTTTACAAAGAACGCTGGCGGGATGTGCAATGGACACCAGAGCCACTCGATGACAGAGCCGCACCAACACTCTTCCCAAGGAGATTAAGAAGATTGAGTGTGCTTGCGTGCAAAGCTGGTGTGTGTCAACCTTTTTAGCTCATCGAGAAAGTAAACCAGCGAGATGGATCGAGCAGCATGAAGGGTCAAATCCCAAACAGCAGAGCAGCAAGCTGCACAAGAAGACAGGAATAGGAGGAGGTCATTCATCCCTCGAAACTGCTCCACTATTCAAATAGATCATGTCTGATTTGTACCTCAGCTCCCTTTACCTACCTTTCTGTGATATGCCTTGATATTCCTTGGCTAACAAAAATCTATTGATCTCAGTCTTGGATACTTTAATTGACCTCCAGCGTCCACAACCTTTTGGAGAGAGTGTTCTAGATTTCCACTAACTTTTGTGTGAAAAGGTTTTTCCTGATTTCACTGCTGAATGGCTTGGCTCTAATTTTATGATTATGTCCCCTTGTTCTGGATTCTCCCAGCAGAGGCAGTAGCTTCTTGAATCACTTTCTAATTTCAAACACCTCAATTCGAACACCCTTCAAGCTTTGAAACTCAAAGAAATACAAGTCACATTTATTGCAATCTGGCCTCATTACTTCACTCTTTTAGTCCCTGCATTGTTCTGTTGAATCTGCACTGCATCCCTCCAAGACCAGTATGTCCTGCCTGAGGGGCAGTGCCCAGAACTGTATGCAGTACTCCAGATGGGGTGTGACGGGAGCAGGAATGCACCTCCTGGCCCTATCAAAATCTTTGTTACTGCCCATCCCTTAGTGGCTGTCCCAAGGATTGCCTCCCTCTCTTCCCCTTTAAAGACTCACCTCTGTCTCACCTTTTGTGGAGAAGCTGCTGGATGATTCATACCCTCTCTCAATCTGTGAACTGCCCATCAGCGCTTGTTAACGCTGGCAGTTTGCCAATCAAATTAAAATGAGGCCTGCCTATGATAGTGGCTTGGGCCTCTCACTGGTGCCATTGGATGGGCAGTGCGATCACCCTGCCCTCCGCTTGCCCAATATGTGCCCAAGACGAAACCCGGCCCCATGGAATCTCCTGTAGCTGCTGCCCTCTGGGACTGGAATAATGCCGGAAATCAGAAAATGAGCCAATCCTAGGACTGCACGGTTGTCAGCAGAGCTCTTCCCCTCCCCATTGCCTTGCTGCACCATACATTTAGAGGCAAAGTGTATTTTACTGGCTACCAATATCCCCATAAAATGAGAAGACAGTGTGGTTGGTTGCAAAGCAAGGTAGTCATAACACTTTAAGAGTGGGCCGCACTTAGAATAAAGCCATCAAAGGGGATCATCTTTACCTATTGTATCAGTTGTGCACATCCTCTTTCACTGCAGTGATCCAGTTCAGGAAAGGTGACACAGATATTCCTCTTTTGGTTTGGCGCTGTCACTGCAGCCACTTCTTCAAAGTGCTGCCGCTCTCCCAATGCACCAGCAAAGTCCCTTCTACTTTCCATCAGTTTGCTCTATATTTTTTAACAATATTAATAACTGATATAATTAGTTAACCTTTGATATCATATTGACTTGGCAGCTGTTAGTGCCTCAGTTAGTGCTTTCTGGATGTGTCATTTCTTCCACTCTATCAGCCACCGATTGTGAAACAGCTTCTTTCACCCAGGATGGTGGGCAAATTCAAGACTGGCTTTGGTCCCTGTCTCTGATCAACTGGCAGCAAATGCCATTTTCAGTTTATCTTTCCTTCCATCTCCCATCTGAACATGGACCACTTTATTGACCTCTAACCTTCGATTTAGCCAGTCTGGGCCAAAAAGGCAGGCCCCATCAGTTTGAATGACTGCACAGAATCATGACTTTGTGTGTAGGAGTAAAGTGCAATCTCCTCCAGCCTCTGGGCTATCTTTTGATTCTAGTTGGTGTGTGAAAACCAAGGATGCATAAGCAAAATTACAGCAACAAATT
Organism: Heterodontus francisci; assembly: GCF_036365525.1. NCBI lineage: Eukaryota > Metazoa > Chordata > Chondrichthyes > Heterodontiformes > Heterodontidae > Heterodontus > Heterodontus francisci. The sequence continues at coordinate 79,665,230 of NC_090388.1, forward strand.
AAGCCCAAAGTAGGTCTATTTTTATCCTATTCACACAGTAATATGACTGTTTGCCTATCATCACAAGATCTAAAGAGACGTGCAATTCTACAAGGTCTTTCATGACCTCAGGACATCTCAATGGGGTCTACAGCAAATGAATTATTTTTGATGTGTAATCGCTGTTGCAAAGTTGGAGATGGGGTTGTCAAATTGTGCACAGCAAGATCCAACGACAGTAGTGACCAGACAATCTGTTTTTTTGGGTAATTTTTTTTGGGTAATGTTTATTGAGGGATACATATTGGCCAGGACACTGGGGAGAGTTCTCCTGTTCTTTTTCAAGTAGTGCTATTGGATCTTTCACGTCCACCTGAGAGGGCAGATGGGGCTTCAGTTTAACATCTTGCCAAGAAAACATGCTATGGCAAATGAGGATTTTTAATTCATTGGTTGGAAAACCTACATTAAACTTTTAAAAGGGATCTGGGATCCCACAGTTAACTTTTAAGAAAGCTGGCAGCCAAGGTGGCTACCACAATTTGCATTGAAATACCTCACATTTCAGGACATTGAATTGGAGACACATGTTTAACAAGAATCCCACCCAGGACAATGCTTTCAGTAGATTATCCTATATCACCCTCATTCGGGGGACATTCAAAGCCACCCTGAAACATTCTTGAGTGGAGAGTCCCTTCCAAGGGGTAAACACTGACAATACCACCTGAGAGAAGTTTTGGGTTTCAGACTTTGGACCTCATTAAAAACAAAGGGGATTGAGAGAACCATGTGACCATCTCCCCAGGCTGTGTAAAACTGGGCGTTTTGTTGCACACAGCTGACAGGCTGTGAGTGCGAACCAGGCAAAACCCCAGTGGGGCTGTGTGTGTGTCTCACTCTCTCTTTCTCCAGAGATACTGCAAATTCTTTGAAACCTGCAGAACATCCAAGTCTACCAGTGCTACAGATAGAGACCCTGGGGAAGAAAGCCACCTATATCACTGTCCCCAAGAAAACCTTAAACCAGGTGGGCTAGCTGCAAAATACGTCTACCAGTCAGAGACTTCGGAACCACAACTACAGCTGGAAGACAACTGACTTACCAGACACCACAAACCATAGATTATTTTTATTTGTTCTGGACTCTAATCCAACCCAAATCTATTCCTCATCACTTGGTAATCTATTTGTGTGTGTGAGATTCTCATGTGTGTGTGTGTGAGTGAAAGTGTAGTGTAGTTTTATTATTTTATTTAAATTGGGTTTAGATTTTTAAGTACAATAAACTCACCTCTTGTTTAAACTCAAGAAAACCTATCCGATTGGTTCTTTTATGATCACAACAAAGGTAAAAGGTAAAACACTGACTGAAGTGGTAAGCGCATCCACTGTTTAAAAAGGGATAAACACTGTTGCGGTCAAATAAAGAGGAAGGACAAGAGGACTTGTGACCTCTCCCCACCTGATCGTAACAATCTCATCCAAAAGACAGCACCTCCAACTGTGCAGTAGTCCCATAGTATTACACTGGAGTGACAGCCTAGATTATGTGATCAATTTCCTGAAGTTGTACTTGAATTTACCACCTTACGAGAGAATCACTCTGCCCCCATCACCACCATACCTCCCCCCACCATACTTCTTACAGATGGTACTTGACTGCAGCTCATCATCTTCTGAGACAGGGTAGTATGTATGGACAAGCAGAATGTGTATAAACGCTGTCCTCACTGTCGTGAATGGCCCATTTCGTGTTTCTGGCACATCATACTTCTGCATTCAGATCATCAGCAGTGGAGAATTGTTTATTTGCCACTCCGTTAACCCAAAGGACCCATCATATTACATGGACGACCACAAAAGAACATTTCAATAAGCGGGGTTATTTATCAGGACTGCAGGCAGCTGTGACTGTCTTATACACTTTTTTAATAAGTATATGGACATCCCTGCTTGAAGTAAGTGTGGGCTAAACTGCTTTTTAAACCGCTTTTCAGTGGCAGGCCTGTGCAATACATTTCATACTAAAACGTTATGTAAGAAATAAAAACATGACCATCAGCTGTAATGAACATTGAAAACAAGGAAGTCAGACCATTAAAACGGAACAGCAGAGGTTAAAGTGTGCAGTGATCTGTAATATTGCCTGGTAATGTCTCGCACTAACGTCTCACACTAACAACTCACAAAAGTGTCTCCCATTAAGACCTCCCAGTAACATCTCCCCATAATGTCTCCCAGTAATATCTGGTAGTAACGTCTTGCACTAACATCTCCCTGTAACGTCTCCTGGCAATGTCTCCCAGTAACATCTCACACTAATGCCTTTCAGCAATGTCTCTCATTAATGTCTCCTAGTAATGTCTCACAATATTGTCTCCCAGTACAGTCTCTGTTGTGTGATTGCCTTTAAGAGTGATGTCCCTTTAAGATCTTTGCATGCCAATGAGTCAAGTACCAGGATGTAGTCATGTGACTCAAGGCCAGATTCACTCTGTAACTGTAACAGCTAGAGGAAGGTTCTGTAAATAGTTAGCTCTGTGCTTTATATAATAGTGTAGCAGGCGCTGCGCAAACGACTACTGGCAACACCTATGCAGTCATATTCAGCTGGCCTCAGACACCGGAAACATCAGAGGAATGTATGATGGCATGAAGAGAGCTCTTGGGCCAACCATCAAGAAGATCGCCCCCTCAAATCTAAATCAGGGGACATAATCACTGACCAACACAAACAAATGGACCGCTGGGTTGAGCACTACCTAGAACTGTACTCCAGGGAGAATGCTGTCACTGAGACTGCCCTCAATGCAGCCCAGCCTCTACCAGTCATGGATGAGCTGGACATACAGCCAACCAAATCAGAACTCAGTGATGCCATTGATTCTCTAGCCAGTGGAAAAGCCCCTGGGAAGGACAGCATTACCCCTGAAATAATCAAGAGTGCCAAGCCTGCTATACTCTCAGCACTACATGAACTGCTATGCCTGTGCTGGGACGAGGGAGCAGTACCCCAGGACATGCGCGATGCCAATATCATCACCCTCTATAAAAACAAAGGTGACCGCAGTGACTGCAACAACTACCGTGGAATCTCCCTGCTCAGCATAGTGGGGAAAGTCTTTGCTCGAGTCGCTCTGAACAGTCTCCAGAAGCTGGCCGAGCACGTCTACCCTGAGGCACAGTGTGGCTTTCGTGCAGAGAGATCGACCGTTGACATGCTGTTCTCCCTTCGTCAGATACAGGAGAAATGCCGTGAACAACAGATGCCCCTCTACATTGCTTTTATTGATCTCACCAAAGCCTTTGACCTCATCAGCAGACGTGGTCTCTTCAGACTACTAGAAAAGATTGGATGCCCACCAAAGCTACTAAGTATCATCACCTCATTCCATGACAATATGAAAGGCACAATTCAACATGGTGGCTCCTCCTCAGAGCCCTTTCCTATCCTGAGTGGCGTGAAACAGGGCTGTGTTCTTGCACCCACACTTTTTGGGATTATCTTCTCCCTGCTGCTTTCACATGCGTTCAAATCCTCTGAAGAAGGAATTTTCCTCCACACAAGATCAGGGGGCAGGTTGTTCAACCTTGCCCGTCTAAGAACGAAGTCCAAAGTACGGAAAGTCCTCATCAGGCAACTCCTCTTTGCTGACGATGCTGCTTTAACATCTCACACTGAAGAGTGCCTGCAGAGTCTCATCGACAGGTTTGCGGCTGCCTGCAATGAATTTGGCCTAACCATCAGCCTCAAGAAAACAAACATCATGGGGCAGGATGTCAGAAATGCTCCATCCATCAATATTGGCTACCACGCTCTGGAAGTGGTTCAAGAGTTCACCTACCTAGGCTCAACTATCACCAGTAACCTGTCTCTAGATGCAGAAATCAACAAGCGCATGGGAAAGGCTTCCACTGCTATGTCCAGACTGGCCAAGAGGGTGTGGGAAAATGGCGCACTGACACGGAACACAAAAGTCCGAGTGTATCAGGCCTGTGTCCTCAGTACTTTTGCTCTACGGCAGCGAAGTCTGGTCAACGTATGTCAGCCAAGAGCGACGTCTCAATTCATTTCATCTTCGCTGCCTCCGGAGAATACTTGGCATCAGGTGGCTGGACCGTATCTCCAACACAGAAGTCCTCGAGGTGGCCAACATCCCCAGCTTGTACACACTACTGAGTCAGCGGCGCTTGAGATGGCTTGGCCATGTGAGCCGCATGGAAGATGGCAGGATCCCCAAAGACACATTGTACAGCGAACTCGCCACTGGTATCAGACCCACCGGCCGTCCATGTTTCCGCTTTAAAGACGTCTGCAAACGCGACATGAAATCCTGTGACATTGATCACAAGTCGTGGGAGTCAGTTGCCAGCATTCGCCAGAGCTGGCGGGCAGCCATAAAGACGGGGCTAAAATGTGGCGAGTCGAAGAGACTTAGTCGTTGGCAGGTAAAAAGACAGAGGCGCAAGGGGAGAGCCAACTGTGCAACAGCCCCGACAAACAAATTTCTCTGCAGCACCTGTGGAAGAGCCTGTCACTCTAGAATTGGCCTTTATAGCCACTCCAGGCGCTGCTTCACAAACCACTGACCACCTCCAGGCGCGTATCCATTGTCTCTCGAGATAAGGAGGCCCAAAAGAAGAAGAAGTTGGAAATAAACCTGTTTGAGATCTTCAACCAACTGGACTCCACGCATCTCATTTATGTTTCATCAGACAACATAAAAAGAACTCATTATATGGTGGCAGCTGTGGTGAGAAGACAGAATCCAAGCTTGAAGACCACAGAGAAAACAGCTTTACAAACTACCCTCCCTATGGCTAAAGGAGAGAAAGCTAAAATAAAATACTGGCCCAAACAGGGAAAGAAGAAAACACTTACCTCAAGCTGTAGACGACAGAGCGCTGAACAACAAGTTGCAAAGCAATCACTGCAATCGGGTGAGTCATTGCCCCAACGGTCCAGGAATCCCCATTGGAAAAAGCTTCGAGGTGCTTGCAAAGTTGATTTTTTTAAAAGGCTCAGTAAAAGAAAAAAACAGGGAAAACCCAATACCTAATTCAGGCTGACCAATTGTTTTCAAAGGCTCCCTCAGGCTGATCGAGAAGACGCCCAACAACAAAAAAGGCGAGAATCCTCCATCCACGCAGCTTGCAGTTAAAGCTTAAAAAAAAATCAAACCACTCGAGTGTGAAGACCTTTCATTCACTCAGCCAGAGTTTAAAAAAAAAATATTAAAGCCATTCAAGTATGAATAATTGCCTATTAAATGGCTATATAAACAAACTCTAGCAGAGAGAAAAAAGCACTTGAAATGCCTATTACACAGCTGTGTACACAGACAGACTAGAGTGCTAGAAGCTAGATAAACAGACAAGTACTGCTAAACACCTGTTCCAATCTGTTCCAAACGCCAATCAAAGCAGCCAAGAAGGTTTTTTTGTAAAGGAAAACCAGCCTAGATGCAATGGTGTAGTGGTAATGTCAATGAACTAATAATCCAGAGGCCCAGGCTAGTGCTCATGGGTTCAAATCTCACAATGGCACATGGTGGAATTTGAATTCAATTAACATATGGGGAATTGCAAAGCTAGTCTAATGATAGCCATTGTCGATTGTTATTTAAAAACCCATCTGGTTCACTAATGTCCTTCAGAGAAAGAAATCTGCTGGCCTACAAGTGACTCCAGACCCACAGCACTGTGGTTAACTCTGAACAACCCTCTGAAATGGTCAAGCGAGCCATTCAGTTCAAGGGCAATTTGGTATGGGCAATAAACGCTGGCCTAGCCAGAGATGCCCACATCTCACAAATGAATTTTAAAAAGTTTTAAGAAAAAGAACAGCAGGCAGATAGATACCAAATTTCCCAGTATGAACTGGAAGGCCATGGATATCCTATCCAAGTTCCAACTTTTCAAATAAAGAATGCAGTTGTGCTGCATAGACCAACAGGCTGTGAAAATACTAATAGCAATTGGAAATGAGGGAAGATACAGAATCAATACCTCAAGCACATCTGAAGAGGACCAGAAATATCTGGCAAAAATATGGAAAGTGATAGAAGTTCAGTTCAGATTAAGATTGAATTTTAGAATTCACCGACTGGAATTGATGTCCTACAAGCAACAGCCATAGGAATCAATAGACCAATTCGTCACTATTTAAAAAGGGAGGTCGAGAGAAAGCAAGGAATTATAGACCGGTCAGCCTGACATCGATAGTGGGGAAAATTCTAGAATCCATTATCAAAGATTTTATAGCAGAGCACTTACAGAACAGTGGTAGAATCAGGCAGAGTCAGCATGGATTTATGAAAGGAAAATCATGCTTGACAAATCTACTAGAATTCTTCGAGGATGTAACTAGTAGAGTTGATGAGGGGGATCCAGTGGATGTGGTTTATTTGGACTTTCAGAAGGCTTTCGACAAAGTCCCACATAAGAGATTAGCGTGTAAAATTAAAGCACATGGGATTGGGGGTAGTGTATTGCGATAGATAGAAAATTGGTTGGCGGACAGGAAACAAAGAGTAGGGATAAATGGGTCTTTTTCCGAATGGCAGGCAGTGACTAGTGGGGTACTGCAGGGATCGGTGCTAGGACCCCAGCTATTCACAATATATATTAATGATTTAGATGAGGGAACTAAATGTAATATCTCCAAATTTGCAGAAGACAGAAAACTGGGTGGGAGGGTGAGGTGAGTTGTGAGGAGGATGCAAAGAGGCTTCAGGGTGATTTGGACAAGTTGAGTGAGTGGGCATGGCAGATGAAGTATAATGTGGATAAATGTGAAGTTATCCACTTTGGTAGCAAAAACAGGAAGGCAGATTATTATCTGAAAGGCTATAAACTGAGAGAAGGGAATATGCAGCGAGACCTGGGTGTTCTCGTACACCAGTCGCTGAAGGTAAGCATGCAGGTGCAACAGGCGGTAAAAAAGGCAAATGGTATGTTGGCCTTCATAGCGAGAGGATTCGAGTACAGGAGCAGGGACATCTTGCTGCAATTATACAGGGCCTTGGTGAGGCCACACCTAGAATATTGTGTGCAGTTTTGGTCTCCTTATCTGAGGAAGGATGTTCTTTCTATAGAAGGAGTGCAGCGAAGGTTTACCAGACTGTTTCCTGGGATGGTGGGACTGACGTATGAGGAGAGATTGAGTCGGTTCGGATTATATTCGCTGGAGTTCAGAAGAGTGAGGGGGGATCTCATAGAAACCTATAAAATTCTAACAGGACTTAACAGGGTAGATGCAGGAAGGATGCTCCCGATGGTGGGGGAGTCCAGAGCCAGGGGTCGTAGTCTAAGGATATGGGGTAAACCTTTCAGGACTGAGATGAGGAGAAATTTCTTCACCCAGAGAGTGGTGAGCCTGTGGAATTCGCTACCACAGAAAGTAGTTGAAGCCAAAACATTGTATGTTTTCAAGAAGGAGTTAGATATAGCTCTTGGGTCTAAAGGGATCAAAGGATATAGGGCGAAAGCGGGAACAGGCTATGGAGTTGGATGATTAGCCATAATGAATGGTGGAGCAGGCTCGAAGGGCCGAATGGCCTACTCCTGCTCCAATTTTCTATGTTTCTATGTCGGTAGATGCCATTGTAAGGGCAACTGTTATGACCCGGTGAGGAAGGTGTCTCGGGGTTTCTCTCAGCCTTGACCTGGTCTTACCATAACAGGGTTTAATTTTAAACACACCATGTTTTTAGCTCTCCCTTAGTGAATCCTTGATCACCACTTTTCAATTATAAGGCAAATAAACCAGCACAAACAGGCTTTCTTAGGTTTAAAGAAGAAAAGTTGAAATTTATTAAACTTGAACTTAAATTCCAATTCAGTTGACACCTACAGATAGACGATGTGCCAACGTTAGCATGCATACACGATACACACATACAAATAGAAACAGAAAAGAGCATAAGGAAAATAAAGTGGAAGAATTTGGGGCAATATCTGAAGAATTTTTGTTACGGTTCTTCGAGCTCACTGTAGAGTGCTTGATTGTAGGTAAATCTTGCTTTTCGTTGGGGCCCAGTATTCTTCTTAAACATTGTTCGCTGTAGGAGACCTTTCTCTCTTGGGGTTCATGTGTCTTCAGTAGATTCAGAGGCTTGTGAGAAAGAGATAGGAGCAGACAGGAGAGATCTCAATCCAGGAGCAAACAGTCTTTCTGAGTTCAAACTCTCTGTGGCTAGTTCAAAAGAAAACCCTGGAACACCCAGGTAATCATATGACCAGTTGGTCTAACCAGTCCTGGCCCTTGTGGATTGTATCCTCCTTAGCAGGCCCTGGAATGCACTTCCTCACCTTCAATGTCTGTTAGTATGTAAATTTTTTTTCCAGCCACGGTTGATCTCTTTAACAAGTCATTTCCTCGCTCGAGCAACAGTTTAAAATCAATGTTCATATGACAAAACCAAGGTGCCTCAGTCTTTTTTAAAAATTCATTCCTGGGATGTGGGCGTCGCTGGCTAGGCCAGCATTCATTGCCCCTCCCTAATTGCCCTTGAGAAGGTGGTGGTGAGCTGCCTTCTTGAACTGCTGCTGTCCATGTGAGGTAGGCACACCCACAGTGGGGCCTGCATGACACCTCCACACCCAACGGAATGAAATGCGATTTGAGAAAAGCGCATTTCATTAAAAGGGTCGAGAGAAAATATAAGATACAGAAAAAAACCCATGCATTTTTCTCATTCATTCCCATTCATTCATAAATCCTAAAACTTATTACAGCCTGTCTTCTCTTGGTGCCAGTGCTGCTTTAATTGCCCCTTTTTTGGCATCCCAGTAAATATGTGGTTCTTTGGGGAGGTTTTTCTTCAGTTTGCCCATTTCCATGGCTGCCTCAGGTCTTTGAGATGGTTAGATTTAATTAGCCCTGAGTTAGAATTTTTTTCTCAGGGGTCAGCAGCGGGTGGGTCTATCCTGAACTCTCTTTCAGTGTTTTGCCGAGTCATGCAAAGGTTTTTGACTTCAGCGGATAGGTAGTTTGCTTTTTTTCTGACTGTGGGAGAGGATTCTTTGCTAATCTCCCCTTTGTGCTCTGAGGCACTCCTGCCTTCAGGTATTTGTGCAGACTCTATTGCACTCCCCTGTGGCACTTCGACTAGTTGAGGCATCACCCTCACAGTTTCTCTGCCCCCTTGAGGTCTTTCTTTGAATCTGCAGGTTCCTGTAAATGCTGTTAGCAACTTTGGTGGGGTGCTTCTAGTGTCTGTATTTACGTAGGAGGATGTGGGGTCTAACTTTTCACATTTTTCAGGGTTGGCTGACTGGATCGTAGGGGTTTTCATCTGGGATTCCTCCCAGACTTCCTTTAACCTGCCCACTTGGTCATTTTCTCCCCCTTCCCTGTCTAACCTTTTGTCAGCCATGTGCCCGCCTGTCCCTTTTTGTTCTCGGCGGGGGTCCCTTACAGTTCACCAGCCCTCTGCTAGAGGGTCCTCCTAACACCAGTACAGGACTTAGGTATACAGGTTTCACTGTAGCTTGGGGTTTCCCCTCAACCTAGCACATGTGGCAACTCCTGCAGAACTCCACCACATCTTTGTGGAGTTTTGGCCAGTCAAACTGCTGTCTTATGCGGGTTTTGGTCTTTTGTATACTGGCATGTACAGCCACTGTAGTCTTGTGGGCCCTTCTTAATATTTCTCTCAGGTACCACTGCGGCATCACTAACTGGTGAACTACTGTCCAATCCTTGCTCTCAGGTCTGTGAGGAGAACTCCATTTCCTCATCAGTGCCTCATTCTTTAAATAGCAGCCATCAGGTGCTCCCTCTGCTTTACTTTCAGACTGGGCAGCCTGTGCTAACTCTCACAATACTGGGTCGGCTTGTTGAGCCTCAGCTGGGGAAAATCCACTTAATTCATTCCCTGGGTCTCTTACCTTTCTAAAGAAAGTCTCAGACAGACAGACCTGGTCATCTGCCTGCAGTGCTAATTCAGTCTCCTCTGGGGGAGCTGGTTTGATCATGGCCTGATCCACTACACATTCAGGGAAACTGCAGGGGTCCCTCTCCTGCCACGGTCCTATATCTCTGACCTCCTGCGGTCTTTCTTTCACCACTGTGGGGGATACTACCTTCAGCCCCACCAGATCATTACCTAGGACCAGGTCAACACCGTCCACAGGCAAACTAGGGGCAATCCCTACGGTCACCGGTCCTGAAACCAGGTCGCACTCCAGGTGCACTCAGTGTACAGGTGTCTAAGGGTCCCTCTCAGCTTTCACCTGTTCTTATCAGAACAGTGTTTAATTTTAAACACACCGTGTTTTTAGTTCCCCGTTGGTGAAGCCTTGTTCACCACTTTTCAATTATAAGGCAAAGAAAAGGGAATAAACAGGTTTTCTTACATTTAAAGAAGAAAAGTTGAAATTTATTAAACTTGAACTTAAACTCTAATTTGGTTAACACCTACTTATACATGACACACCCACGCTAGCGTGCAAATGTGATATACACATGCAAATAGAGACAGAAAAGAGCAGAAGAAAAATAAAGTGGAAAGATTTGAGGCAATATCTGAAGAGCTTTTGTTATGGTTCTTCGAGCTCATGGTAGAGTCCCTGATAGTAGGTAGATCTTGCTTTTCGTTGGGGGCCCAGTATTCCTCTTAAACCTTGTTCGCTGTAGGAGACTTTTCTCTCTTGGGGTTCATGTGGCTTCAGTGGATTCAGAGGCTTGTTAAAGAGATGGGAGCAGACAGGAGAGAGATCTTCTCAGTCCAGGAGCAAACAGTCTTTCTGAGTTCAAACACTCTGTGTCCAGTGCAAAAGAAAATTATGGAATACCCAATTAGTCATATGACCAGCTGGTCTAACCAGTCCTGGCCCTTGTGGAATGTATCCTCCTTAGTAGGTCCTGGAGTGCGCTTCCTCACCTTCGATGTCAGTTAGTATGTAAATGTTTTTTTCCAGCCAAGCTGATCTGTTTAACAAGTCATTTCCTTGCTCCAGAAACAGCGAAAAATCAATATTCATATGACAAAACCAATGCCTCATTCTTGGCAGGTGGGGGCCTGCATGACAGCAATGAATTTGTTTTTTCAGAAACTGAGATGTCAGAGCGGCTAATGAGGCTGGTGATTGTATCAACACCCATCGACGCATTTCAGAAAGACCTCTTGGGGAAAAAGGTCACAGCTTTGATGCACTGCTGGAAGATAGCAGGAAATATGAAGCCATTGTAGCTGGACAACAACACCTGAAAGCATTAGCTGCAGTCAACAGCATCGGCACAATAACCAGGTCAAAAAGAGCCAGCAAGCAGTGTGGTAAGTGTGGTTGGTCCCACTCACGGTGACGTTGTTCTGCATTTCAAGACCTGTGCAAGGTATGCAGTGCAAAAGGACACTGGTCCCACCTATCCAAGAAATCTGGCTCTGAAAATGCAGCCAGAAGTCCCAATAGGGTGCAGACAAACAGATGACAGGTGCAGAAACAGGGCAATAGCAGCAAGGAGAGCTCCAGGGACCGGTGTAAATGCAAGCCAAGACACGAATTCCATGGTGAAGCTTACCTGAGACGAGGCTCAGAGAGAAGCAATTCTCAGCCAAAAGTCAAACAGGCATTCCACATTGTGAATCTGACACATCACATTGGTGAAGTCAAACAACTGGAAGCTTTCATCACGATTAATATTATGTGGTCAAAGAAAGCTGGGAAACATATATTCAGGCTTAAGATTGACACTGGCGCTAGTGCAAATATCCTATCAGTCCGAATCCTGAAAGATATGGACTGGAGTCGTTGGAAATCAATGATACAACCAACAGCTGCCAAGTTATCTGCATACAATGGGTCACCCATCCCTTGCAGTGGCACACTAACAATGCAATGCAGATATGGCAAGTCGGTATGGAAACCACAAACATTCTACCCAGTAGACACAAGCGGACCAGCAGTGGCAGAACTACCAGTCAGTATGGGCCTCAACATCATAACCATCCAGGAGAACATTGCCAAGGGGAAATCTCCGAGAACTGGAACCTGCTCACAGATGCTGGCCAGCAACAAATGGTGCAGTCTGGAAACCCAGCAACAGCATAACTACGCTGCGCCTTAACTTCTGCTCTCTGGAGAACCGCCAGCACCACAACGGGCCAGAATGAACAGGTATCTCGATGAGATCAAGTACTCTTCCCCCAACAAGTCCTCGACCTTGAGCCCCAGGCTTGAAGACACGAAGGATGAGGAGAGGCAAAGGACACACAATGACCTAAGGGAGGCAGAGGAGGAATGAGTTGCAGCGTTGTCTATTGGTTCTTCAAGATGAGGTGCCGGAACTTTTCAAGAATGACAAGGCCTCAAAAGTGGTCATCTTGAGAAAAGCAACAGAGTATGTTTGCAGGCTGAAGGCAGAGCAACAGAAACTGAATGCAAAGAGGGAGAAAGTTCAGAAAGAACTGCAACAGATGAGACATAAACTTCCTGAGCTAAAGTTGTCAAATCATCAAGCTGACCTATGGACTTTTGATCCTCTATACTTGTAAAGTTCATAATTTCTACCCATGTGTAAATAATTTTGGTGTTATCTAATTTTGTGTATTTTTACTTTTAGCATACAAGACTTAACTTTGGAAAGAAAGGGGATGTTGTGTGTTGGAGAAAATCCAGATTGTGCCCAATTGCTGAACAAATTCTCCGGACTCAGACGTTGAGAATCAAACACTTTATTGCATGATATCATGGGGGATAACACCTTACCTAAATGCGGTTCAGTGCTACTCCCAAAGAGCTACAGATCGCCGTGGACTTATATAGTATAAAAAAGGCAGAGCTAACAGTTTCACAATTAGATAAGCACCCACAAGACTGCCTACGTAACGGTGCACTATGCAGGGTCCGAGGTCAGCGAAACATCAGTTTCAACAATAACAAGCTAGTTCCTTAATTCAATGTCCACTCCAGACACCATATCTGGCCGTAATGTCTGATTGTGGTTAGCTGCTCTGTCTACAATTTATGACCGTTGGTTGTGGTTAGATTAGCTACAAGCTGTGTCCTGTTTTTCTGCTTCTACAAAGTTAAGTAATAATTAGCAAAGCTAAGAAAATTTCTCCAACAATCCCTCCTTTTATCATACCATGATAACACAGCATCATCATGAGTAGAGGGAGAGGCAGGGGCTTAAAGTAATCATTGAAGCATAATATCTTTTTCTGCCATCGCGCTGTAGCAGCCGCAAGGCCAAGTTAGCAATACATAATTGATTAATCTCAGCTTAAATGTCCCCATAATATTCTGTTCTTAAAATTCTAAAATTCCGTTCTCACAGTCCCCTCTTGACTCTTCTACAATCCTTTTAAGAATCCTTCCCTTGATCCCACCTAGGTGCCTTTAATGGTCTCTATTTGTCTAGAAACAGCCTTCAACACCCGGAGGGGTCGCGCTCAATAGTTGCCTGCTTATATCACAAGGGGGCAGCGGGAACTCTGTAAAGGCATAAGTTTTGCGGGGGCTTCAAATACTTGTTTACAACGTAAAAGGTGGTACATTTGTACAATTACCATCTCAATTAAGCATCACTGTTACATAACCGATTGTACAAACATAATACAATTTCATAAAGTATAAAGATCATTCATTTGCTCACTTTAAGTATATATGAAAAGGTTATACAATTACCCCTTTTATGGCATAACTAATTGTCCCTCCTTTTACAGAGCAAGTTCGAACACTAATTGCTTTTCGGGTAGCTGTCCAACCTGTGTTCATACATCCTCTTGCATTGCCTAATTAATTTCTTAAGTTGCCAAATTAAGTAAGTCACATCTAACACCATGATGCCCAAAACCACTGTCAGGACATGGGAGATAATTCTAAACCAGGGGTGTATCTGCACGTCTGACCCCAGTTCCAGAAGTCCTCCTGCCAGGTAGAATCATTTATCTTGTCAATCTCATCTTGTAGCATCTTCGACTGTTGTTCCAGCTTGCAATGGCTTCTAGCTGCTGTCTATCTTTACCCAAGCGTGTGGGCAATGGTTGAATAGTATATTCATATTCCCGGAGGTAATTTGTCAAATCATCCTTAATACTTTCTGTCACAGTTATCGTTTCTATCTTTTGCTCATGTATCTGTACCAACTCCATCTTCCCTACTCGGGTTGGTATTTGTGGGTTGAACCAAAATGTACTGTTGCTCACCGGACAAGTCCGTTTATGTCCATACTGGTACTCCTTCGCTGTGGTGGTTAAGCAATATCTCCCCTTTCCCATATAGGCCATATGGGTTAGTCCTGACAATGCTTTCCTAGTTTCCATGGTGCAATTTACAGTGGCATTAAATCCACATTTTGATTCTGCCGTTTTATATTTAGGATAAGGACATATGATCACCTGGTTTTCCAGACTACACTCAGACAATGGACAATGTTGTTCCAATTACCTCTTTTCCAATTTCCATAACATAGGGTAACACATCATTGTATTTTATGTAATCTTTTTATCATTTTCTCATTACCAAATTCCTGTCTCAACAATTGTTACAGTAATACATTGTACAACTCTCGGGTCTTCTCAGGGCACCAGTCAGGTAGCTGGATATCTGAGAAAATCAATATTACCGGTACCAACTCAAGCTTTATATTATCATATACAATTTTATTAGTTTTTTATTATCGCAAGTCCATTTTCTGGTCCTGTAGTCAAGACCGGGCAAGGGAGACCAGTCACTTGTGGCTGTTGGGTCGTAACCTTACTCGTCGGTAATTCGGATGTGGAGTTAACCGTGGGGGTTGGTGCTTCTTGTCTGTTTAATCTCATAACCAGAAATAGGAACTGTCCTTTTTATCTTAGAGCTTTAATATCTTGCGCTAGGGGAGTTCGAGGATTGTCTGCACTCACTTTTGCTCTGTCTCATGCTTTCCCTGTGTTATTACTATTCCCAAATAAGAAACCTTTTCCTTCATTATCGGTGCCATTTTCAGCTTAACTTTCACTCTGACCTTCTTGAAGGAAGGTGGAATATCGATGGATTATTATAAAATCCCTGGGAGAGACACGTCCAGATGTACTGTTGTCCCTTGAACGTAAATGCAAATTTATATTGACACTTGTGCCAACTGTATGGACCAGAACCCATTGCTAATGTCCAACACAGTAAACCACTGATTTGTTATTTTCTAAAACTTTGATTGTCCTCTTAAATATCAGATAAATTTCCCTTTTAGTGCTTTAAATAACCACTCATATCAATGAAATGTTGTTTATTGATTCCAATTTCTTATGCCCAGACTTGGTTGTACTTTTTGTACGTTAAGGACAGAAATGCTTGCAACTATCTTTCCTTCTCAAGCATTTTGTCTCATTGATAAAGATGCTATGATATTTGATGTCTGCAATTAAGTTTTAAATTCTCAAAGCTGCTGGATCTCTTGTTGTGGCATCAGTTCTCATGTGGCCTTGGAACCTGCCGTCACCTGCTTAAAAAGAATCCACTGTGGCTCTGCCCCTGAGCCCAATGGGTTAGTTTGTCCAATTCTATCTGTCTATTAGAAATGTAAAATTTAACAATGTCCAATATGTATAAATTTGACTCTCAGCAATGCAAAAAGCTGCAGCGGGTTAAGTTCTTTGTTTGTCTCCAAGGGGGCGGAGCAAAACATTCTCAGCTTCGTCACTTTACAAAACCTTTCTTTTCTGATCGAAAAGAACTATCCATTTTAAATTTTTTCAATCCTTTTGGTATCCTTAGAGTTTAAAAACAACAAAATCATGTGTAACATTTTCAACTTCAAAGGAAAGCATCTCCATCAGGAAAGACATCATTTTAGATTAAACTCCAATTGTTTCCAAATTTTTTAGTATCTTTTGTAAGAGGTTCCTAATCCAAGGATTTTTACAACAAAGATGATTCCAATTCCAATTTACTGCAATAATATTTAAATCAAAATTGCCGATGTTATATGAACGAGTCTTGTGTCCGGAACTTAAGACTCCTCCAAAACTCGACATAATAAACTTAAAAGTTCATTGTGGTTGCAAATGACATTTCCAGTTCTTCAACTTAAACAGGTCAATTAACCTTAACAGTATTAATTCAATTCAGACTTATTAACTTATAATACTTATTAACTACACACAGAACAGAATAGCGCGTGCTTATTTTAAAAGATAGGTAAATTACATCATTTTCTTGCTCTTTCTTCAGGTGCCTTTTCAAATGACTGTAATAAAACCAAAAACTAAAGAAAAAGTTATTTAACATTCTTACAACAAAAGACTTAACACTAGGTCCTTACACAAACTTTAATCTTTTTAAACAGACAGAATCTTTCCTATATCTCCTTTTCTATCCTTTCTTTCCCTTAAAACAATAGCAGAGTTTCCAATTAAAACAATGTTCCAAACCTCAAATTGGATTTCTGCCAGACATCTTCAGACCTTCAAGGCTGAAGCTTATCCCTCAGAAAATTGTTCATTGCCTTTTCACAGTTGCAAAACCAACTAAAAATAAAACTTTAACTTAAAATATAATTCAATTTTATATCCCATTCCTGGGCGCACAATCTTAAATCGAAATGAACACACTCAACAATCACTTTTCACACTCATTCAATTCCAAACAACTTAATGGACTCATGCTTTTAACATTAAGGCCAGACAACAAAGAGTTAACAACAGTCAGTTCTACAGAATACAAGCTGTTCTTCCCAGATATTCAATTCATTCGCGGAAGCTTCCGACATTCTCACAGTCGAATCAAAGACACAGTTACTTGTTTTACTCTAAAACATACCTATCTTTAAAACACATATTTACCGTGGCGCTTCTGCGTTTCCTTCGAGGGGGCAAACGGACATGGGCTGCCTTTCTCCAGAGGACATGGCTTACTTGTTCCCGGGGGCAACCCTTCCTTCTTGGAAGCCGTTGAGTCCACTCTTACTTCTACTTTCTCAAAACCTTCTAAATTTACAAGTTCTTTTCTATGAATCAAGTAGTATTAAAACAAAGGAAAACAAACAACACACAACAAAACGAATAGACACAAGGATATGAACAGGCGCAGTTAATGTTAAATTCTCAAGGTCAGCTAACCGGCACACCCCTGTCTCTCAGGCCAACGCTCTTTCGTTCTCCCTCCGTCCCACAGCCTCTCTCTCTAGGGCCAGATTCCGGCTCGTGTACTCAGGAGCAACGATCACGTGCCTGTCGGGTCAATTTGGTAGTTTAGTTACAGCCCCAGTCGTTCACCGTCCCAGATGGTTGTCCTAATTCCTTTTGTCCCACAGCCTCTTTACTCCACCCAGTGGAGGAACAGCTCATGCAAACTCAAATTAGGATCACCAAATTCCTGGAATTTGGTACTACTACTACACCGAATTCACCAAATTTTACTGGATTTTCTACTTATCTCCTTTTCAAACTTCCCTTCGCGGAATTTTTAGACCTTTTCTGATCAGGTTTCAGCCAATTCTTCCTTGACCCCTTTGTTCCCTTCGCCCACTTAATTCCTGGCCTTCACGTGGGACGCAGTTGTCCTCTTAATTCCGGCTCAGGCTGGGTGATTGGGATATCAGGGTCGCAGAAAAGTTGACTTACCCCTGATCCTGTCAATTATTTCTTCACTAGGTTCTTTTGGATCCCGTGAACTCAGGGATCCTGCCGACTACGCCAAACTGTTGGAGAAAATCCAGATTGTGCCCAATTGTTGAACAAATTCTCCGGACTCAGACGTTGAGAATCAAACACTTTTTTGCATGATATCATGGGGGATAACACCTTACCTAAATGCGGTCCAGTGCTGCTCCCAAAGAGCTACAGATCGCCATGGACTTATATAGTATAAAAAAGGCAGAGCTAACAGTTTCACAATTAGATAAGCACCCACAAGACTGCCTACGTAACGGTGCACCATGCAGGGTCCGAGGTCAGCGAAACATCAGTTTCAACAATAACAAGCTAGTTCCTTAATTCAATGCCCACTCCAGACACCATATCTGGCCGTAATGCCTGATTGTGGTTCGCTGCTCTGTCTACAATTTATGACCAATGGTTGTGGTTAGATTAGCTACAAGCTGTGTCCTGTTTTTCTGCTTCTACAAAGTTAAGTAATAATTAGCAAAGCTAAGGAGATTTCTCCAACATTGTGTGATTGCTTTTAAGAGTGATGTACCTTTAAAATCTTAGTTTGCTAATGAGCCAAGTACCAGGATGCAGTCATGTAACTTGAGGCCAGACTCACTCTGTAACTGTAACATCTAGAAGAAGGATCTGTTGAAGTGATTTATGACTTTAACCCCTTATAGGGACGAAACCAAATTCGGAATACATCCCAATGAATCTCTTTTAATTAAGTTAAAACCAGACAAATTCTTATGGACACTTATAGACACTAATTTGGGTCCAAATAATTGAACTAGTTTTCCCTCAAAGTAAGAAAACTAACAGAGAATATTACCATCTTTTGGATAGCCTGTTTAAAAAAATAATTATGGCGAAGTCATAAATATCCCAGATATTATATGGGTCTGTGAAACTCTCTTCAATACGTTTCTCTCCACTTAAACAGACACAGAGAGGGGGTACAGAATACTACATGAGACAATTTATTACCTTTTATCTATTTATTAAAGAATTTAACATGCAATACACTTTTAAGTGGATAAGTATATCGTAATATCAAATATTACTAAGTGTTGTAACACATAATCTTATTTTCTAACAGAGAATCCAATAGTTTAACCTTGCTAATGTTATAGCAAAATATCTTAGAATATCCATCAAAATTTAAAGTAAACTTTCACCTTAAATTCCCTGAGTAAGCCATATGGTGAGAAGTATTGTTGATGATTCAACACTTCTAATTTTTGCTTCTGAACCCCTCATGTTTATAATGTTTCTAAGGTATCATCTGACCTTTTAGCATATAGGTGTTACCTTTCTGTGTGTGTTTTTCCTGCTTTTAAGATCCATATTTGATAGTATTATTAACTAATTTCTACACTTAATGTTTTGCTGGAATTCCCCTGCTCTTGAAGTTGTGAGCATTTATCTGGTCAAAATATTTATCATTGTGTTTACTTGACCTCTTATTCCTGTAAATATGATTCCATTTATTGTTTTATTATCTATAATTGTGTTTTTATGGTAACTTGTAACAACCCTTTGTGTCGATCTGTCTACATCACCAACCAACACTGTTAATTAAGTTTATTGCCAACTTTTACTGATGTCACACAGGATATTGCAATGTGTGTTCATCCTCCAAGTCCCTGGCAACAGAAACACTGTAGTGGATTTCCAAACTTAAAAGGTGTTTCTGATTCACATTCTATTGTAACAGGGACCTTGAAGGATCTTGAAATTTCTAATTCTACCTTCTTAAAGGGGAATTTCAGTGAGTCTTGAAAACTGACCATTTACTCAATCTCTAATTCTAAAAGGTATAATATATTAACTATATCTAAATTCTACCTTATTAAGCCTATTACACCTATATTCCATCACACTGTAAATAGTTAGCTCTGTGCTGTATATAATAGTTTAACCGTTTAATAAACCTATTTGAGACCTTCAACCAACTGGACTCCACGCATCTCATTTATGTTGCATCAGACGACATAAAAAGAACTGATTACAGTCTCCCGGTAACATCTTGTACCAACATCTACCAGTAATGTGTCCCTGTAACATCTCCTGGTAACAGCTCCCCATAATGTCTCCCAGTTACGTCTCCCAGTAATGTTTCACACTAACGTCACCTGGTAATGTCTTCTTACCTCAGTGAGGTTATTACTGTTAAAACACAAGATATGAACTCCCCAGACCAACTTAAAGAATTACACGACAGGATTTCACATTTTAAGACTTTTATTAAAACAGCTAAGCTAAAAATCCCTAGTAACTAAATAGTACTTTGTAAGTAGCTGATACCCCAAATTACAGAGAAAGGTATTTTCTTCACTAATTAAAACACATGAAAACCTCACACCACATTTATACATTATATAGCGTTCTTTGATGGCGAACTCTTTGCAGCTAAAAGTCCCAAATCCCTCCCAGTTGCAATGGGTTGGATCTCCCAGACCTTTCTCAAGGTCAATGTCCTCTTTGTTCACTTCGTACGAGCACTTTTGACCTGGACTGCCATAAATAAAGCGATCTCTGCTGATCCTGTTTGTCTTTTACTTCTCTGCAAGTCTCAACTTTCAAAACAGGTTCAAGTCTTCGCAACCTTTTGCTGTATTAGTCTTCTGAGGCAGGTGTTCCCTCTCTCTCTCCTCTCTGAGATTGCCACCACTGGTCTTCTTCTATCTTTCTTACAGCCTGCCTGACATCAGGAATGTGTTAAATTTATCTGGTACACAAGAACCCCAGTACTAGGAGCAGGAGTAGACCATATGGCCCATCGAGCCTGCTCCACCATTCAATACGATCATGGCTGATCTTAGGCTTCAACTCCAGTTTTCTGCCCACTCACCATATCCCTCAATTCCCTGAGAGACTAAAAATCTGTCTATCCCAGCCTTAAATGTATTTAACTATTGAGTATCCACAATCCTCTGGGGTAGAGAATTCCAAAGATTCCCAATCCTTGGAGTGAAGTAATTTCTCCTCATCTCAGTCCTACATGATCGGCCCCTTATCCTGAGACTGTGACCCTACGTTTTTGCTTTCCCGACCAGTGGAAACAATCTCTCATTCTTCTAAACTCCAGAGAATATAGGCCCAATTTACTCAGCCTCTCATCATAAGACAACCCCCTCATCCCGGGGACCAATTTAGTGAACCTTCACTGTACCGCCTCCAATGCAAGTATATCTTTGTTAAATATGGTGACCAAAACGGCACACAGTATTCCAGATGTGGTTTCACCAAAACGCTGTACAATTGTAGCAATACTTCCTTATTGCTGTACTCATGTTCCCCTTGCAATAAAGGCCAACATGCCATTTGCCTTCCTAATTGCTCACTGTACCTTCATGTTAACTTTCTGTGTTCCTTGTACAAGCACCCCCAAGTCTCTTTGAACATCAACACTTTCAAGTTTCACACCTTTTAAAAAATATTCTGCTTTCTGCCAACTAGTTGCCCACTCACTTGACATGTCTATATCTTTTTGCAGCCTCTCTGTGCCCTCCCCATAGCTTACCTTTCCACCTACCTTAATATCATTAGCAAACTTAGATACATTACTCTCTGTCTCTTTATCTAAGTCATTACTAAAGATTGCAGTACTCCACTATTCACTACCCACCAATGTCAAAATGCTCCATTTATGCCCACTCTCTGCTTCCTGTCTGCTAACCGATCCTCTATCCATGCTAATATATTACCCCCAACACCATGAGAACTTATCTTGGCTATTAACCTTTTGTGTGGCATCTTATCGAATATCTCTTGGAAATCCAGTATTACTACATCTACCCATTCCCCTTTATCTACCTACTAGGTACATCCTCAAAAAACTCTAATAAATTTGTCAAACAGGATTTCCCTTTAGTAAAACCATGTCGACTTGTTCTAATCATACTGTGCTTTTCTAAGTGCATTGTTAGGATTTCCTTAATAATAGATTCTAGCATTTTTCCAACTACTGATGTTAGGCTAACTGGCCTGTAGTTTCCTGTTTTCTCTCTCCCTCCTTTCTTGAAAAGCTGAATCAAAGGTCAATCGTCAAATGTCTTTTCCAATATGCAAAGTCCACAAGTCTGGCTACAGCAGAGCCGCCCATACTTTCCGTTGTTTCCAGGTGTTAGCAACTGCAATTCGTATTTACATTCTCGGAGTCACTGACTCCTTGTTTATGAGCTGAAAGTGTGGGAGGGTGAAACCCATTGTTCTTCAAGTGTTATATTACTGCAGTCTCTGCTTTTCAAAAAGATCTTTGATGTGGGATCTTTGTTGTCCTGGACCCAAGATCCCTGACTTGTCTTTAAGCAGAGTTTTTGAGAGGTCACCAGACTTCTCTGATTCCATCTTAATGTCACCTTAGAATGTTTCACACTATGGTCTGCCACTACTACTTTGCACAGAAATGGACACAGTATTGCAGCTGACATCCAATCAGTGTTGTACTGTACCAAACTATCCAACCCTATCTCTATCAGTGCACTGCAGCTGCAGTGTCTATCATCTATAAGATAGACAAATGTGAGTTAATTAAGGAAAGCCAGCATGGATTTCTTAAGGAAAAATCATGTTTAACTAACTTGATTGAATTTTTTGAGGTGACAGAGAGGGTTGATGAGGGCAATGCTGTTGATGTGGTGTACATGGACTTTCAAAAGGCATTTGATACAGTGCCACACAACAGACTTGTGAGAAAACTTGAAGCTCATGGAATAAAAGGGACAGTAGCAACACGGATACAAAGTTGTCTGAGTAACAGGAAACAAAGCGTAGTGATTAATGAATGTTTTTCGGGCTGCAGGAAAGCTTGTAGTGAAGTTCCCAGGGGTCAGTGTTGGGACCCTTGCTTTTCCTGATATATATTAATGACCTAGACCTTGGTGTACCGGGCACAATTTCAAAGTTTGCACATGAAACAAAATTTGGAAGCATTGTGAACTGTGAGGAGGATAGTGTAGAACTTCAAAAGGACATAGCCAAGCTGGTGGAATGGGCAAACAGGTCGCAGATGAAGTTCAATATAAAGAAATGTGAAGTGATTCATTTAGGTAGGAAGAACATGGGGAGACAATATAGAATAAAGGGTACAATTCTATAGGGGGTGCAGGAGCAGAGGGACCTAGGTGTATATGTGCATAAGTCATTGAAGGTGGCAGGACAGGTTGAGAGAGCAGTTAATAAAGTATACAGTATTTACTAATAGGGGCACAGTACAGTATTTATTAATAGGGGTATAATAGGCTTTATTAATAGGGGCATAGAGTACAAGAGCAGGGAAGTTATGTTGAACTTGTATAAGACACTAGTTCAACCCTAGCTGGAGTATTGCGTCCAATTCTGGGCGCCACACTTGAGGAAAGACGTGAGGGATTTGGAGAGAGTACAGAGAAGATTCATGAGAATGGTTCCAGGGGTGAAGACTTTCAGTTATGAAGATAGATTGGAGAAGTTAGGACCATTTTCCTTGGAGAAGAGAAGGCTGAGAGGTGATTTGATAGAGATATTCAAAATCATGAGGGGTCTGGGCAGTGTAGATAGAGAGAAACTGTTCCCACTCATGAAAGGATCGAGAACGAGAAGGCACAGATTTAAAGTAAGTGAAGCAAAAGTGACATGAGGAAAAACTGATGGAGGCAGGTTCAACTGAAGTATTCTAAAGGAAATTAGACAGTTATATGAAAAGGAAGAATGTGTAGGGTTACAGGGAGAAGGCAGGGGAATAGAACTGAGGGAATTGTTCTTTCAGAGAGCCAGTGTGGACACGATGGGCTGAATGGCCTCCTTCTGCACTGTAACAATTCTGTGATTCTGTGATAAGATGTACTGCAGCCACTCGCTAAGGCCCCTTCAAAAGCACCTCCCAACCCTGTGGCCTCTAGCACCAAGAACAGCAGATGCATGGAAACACCATTACCTCCAAGTCACACACCATCCTGACTTGGAAATATATCACCATTCCTTCATCGTCACTGAAACCCCCTCACTAACTGTACTGTGGGTGAGCCTACACAATAGGAAATGAAGCAGTTCAAGATGGCAGCTTACCACCACTTTCTCAAGGGCAATTAGGCATAGGCAATAAATGTTGGCCTTACCAGTGATGCCTACATGCTGAAAAAGAAAATATGAGCTGTGCCTTGTGCTCTTTTTTCTTCACTTACCTGCCAATGTGCAATGCTCAGCACAAAGTAAAACGCCACTGGCAATCGTCACAGCAATGTTTGTACCTCAAAGCTTTTTGTGCTCAGCATAAAAATATCTATGTTTTTCTCTTTCTCGTTCAAACAGATTGTCTGAAAACATTCAAACCTTTCTGAGTCTTCTGGTTTCCTGCTTGATAAATACACAGAATTAGGACACCCAGGCAGCCAGTAACGCCAAATAGAAACATAGAAACTTTGAAAATTTGTAGCACGGAAGGAGACAATTCGACCCATCGTGTTTGTGCTAGTTAAAAAAATGCTAGCCAGCCGAATCCCATTTTCCAGCTCTTGGTCCTGTAGGTAACGGCACTTCAATTGCCTATCTAAGTACTATTTAAATGCGATGAGGGTTTCTGCATCCACCACCTGTATACTGCAGGAATATATCAATACAGGCAGTGAGTTACAAATCCTCACCAATCTCTGGGTGAAAACATTTCTCCTCAGCTCCCCTCTAATCAATCTGTCAATTACTTTAAGTCTATGCTTCCTGGTTATTGACCTCTCTGCTAAGGGAAATAGGTTCTTCCTCTCCACTCTATCTAGGCCCCTCATAATTTTATACACCTCAATTAAATCTCCCCTCAGCCTTTTCTGTTCCAAAATAAAATAACCCCAACCTATCCAATCTTTCCTCATAGCTAAAATTCTCCAGTCCTGGCAACATCCTCATAAAATTTTCTCTGCACCTTCTCTAGTGTGATCACATCCTTCATGTTATCATGTTATGCGATGACCAGAACTGTATGCAGTACTCTAGTTACAGTCTAACTTGTTTTCTATACAATACCAGCTCTTATATTTTATGCTTCGGCCAATAACAGAAAGTATGCCGAATGCCTTCTTGACCATCTTATCTACCTAGTTCTGTGACATTCAGGGATCTGTGGACATGCACTCCAAGGTCTTTGCATTCCTCTATACTTCTCGGAATCTTACCATTTGTTGAGTATTCCCTTGCCTTGTTTGACCTCTCCAAATGCATTACTGCAAACATCTCTGGATTGATTTCCATTTGCTACTTTATTGCCCACCTGATCAGTTCATTGATATCTTCCTGCAGTCTACAGCTTTCCTCCTCACTATCAACCACACAACCAACTTCTGTATCTCTTATGTATTTGCCAGTTTGCTGGATATTTTATATATCTGATTTATCTCAGAGCAATGCAAAGAAGACACTAGTTCTAAGTCAATAACAGGTTTATTCATAGTGCTTTAAAATATCTCACCACTTACAAGATTTCTACACATTATCTCAAACAAAACGCAGGTCTGTTTATGCAGAACCTTCTTGTAGGTTTCAGTTCATCAACTCTCAAGCTCCACCCACAGGCTTAAGCAATTAAGCACAGTGAACATCGATCAGTGAACAGACTAACACAATCAAACACAGATCAATTAAACCATTGAACACAACAGTATCATCTGCAAAATTCTTAATCATGCTCTACACTTAAGTCTAAATCATTAATACATACCACAAAAAGCAAGGGACCCAGTACAGAGCCCTGTGGAACCCCACTTGAAACAGCCTTCAAGCCACAAAAACATCACTCAACGAAAACACTTTACTTCCTGCCACTGAGCCAATTTTGGATCCAATTTGCCACTTTCCCTTGGATTTCATGAGCTCTTAAGTTTCTGACCAGTTTGCCTTGTGGGACCTTATCAAAAGCCTTGCTAAACTCCATGTAGTCGACATGAAACATGCAACCCTCATCGACCCTCCTTGTTACCGCCTCAAAAAATATAATCAAGTTAGACATAACCTTCCGTTAACAAATTTATGCTGTCTGTCCTTGATTAATCCGTACCTCTCGATTGACAATTTATACCGCCCCTAAGAAATAATTTTCCGACCATCGAGGTCAGGCTCACTGGCCTCTAATTACTCAGTCTACACCTTCCACCTTTCTTAAACAACAATACAACATTAACAGTCCTCCAGTCCAGTAGCCAGAGATGATTGGAAAATTATAGTCAGAGCCTCCGCTATTTCCTCGCTTGCTTCTCTTAGGAGCCTTGGATATATTTAAGGCAGGCCTGATGATTTATCCACTTTCAAATGTGCTAAACCCTTTAAAATGTCCTCTCTCATTATGATACCATCCAATATTTCACACTCTTCCTCCTGAACTACAATTTCTGCTTCATCCCCTCCTTTGTTCATGAAGAACCACGCCCATGTCTTCCACTTCCACACACATGTTATCTTTTGGATCTCTAACTGGCCCTATTCTTTTCCCTAGTCATTCTCTTGGTCTTTATTTTCCTTGATTTTACTTGCCAATATTTTTTCATGCCCTCTCTTTGCTGTCTTAATTTTCTTTTTAATTTGAGCCCTGCACATTCCATACTTCTCTAGGATTTTTGCAGTATTGAGCTCTCAATATCTGACATAAGCTTTCTTTTCTTGTCCTATCCTATTCTGTATGCTCTTTGACATTTGGTGGGAGTCGAAGTATAGGTTTGTGAAACCCACCCTTTTTCTTTGTGGGAACATATTCTGAATCCTGTCTATCTCCTCCTTGAATGCCTCCCACTGCTCTGACACTGATTTACCTTCAAGTAGATGTTTCCAGTCTACTTCTGCCAAATCACATCTCAGCTTAGTAAAACTGACCTTTCCTTGATTTAAAATATTTACTCATGGTCTATCTTTATCAAGACCAGGTCAGAGGCTAGGAATCCTGCGGCGAGTAACTCACCTCCTGACTCCGCAAAGCCTGTCCACCATCTACAAGGCACAAGTCAGGAGTGTGATGGAACACTTGGCTGGATGAGTGCAGCTCCAACAACACTCAAGAAGCTCGACAGCATCCAGGACAAAGCAGCCTGCTTGATTGGCACACCATCCACAAACATTCACTCCCTCCACCACCGACGCACAGTGGCAGCAGTGTGTACCATCTACAAGATGCACTACAGCAACGCACCAAAGCTCCTTAGACAGCACCTTCCAAACCTGTGACCTTTACCAACTAGAAGGACAAGGGCAGCAAATGCATGGGAACACCATCACCTGCAAGTTCCCCTCCAAGCCACACACCATCCTGACTTGGAACGATATCGCCGTTCCTTCACTGTCGCTGGGTCAAAATCTTGGAACTCCCTTCCTAGCATCCTAGCAGCACTGTGGGTGCTCACATGGACTGCAGCGGTTCAAGAAGGCAGCTCACCACCACTTTCTCAAGGACAATTAGGGATGGACAATAAATGCTGGCCTGGCCAACGAAGCCCACATCCCATGAATGAATAAAAAAATTATTATGATCACTACTAATAAAATGCTCTCCCCCTTCTACCTGCCCGGCTTAATTTCCTAAAACTAAGTCCAGAACTACCCTTTCTCTTGTCGGGCTTGCTTCATACTGGCAAAACAGTTTTCTTTAAAAATTCTTCATCCTCTATACCTTTTATGATAAATTTATCCCAGTTAATGTTAGGGTCATTGAAATCCCCCACTATTACTGTCCTATTGTTTCTACACTTCTCAGAGATTTGCCTACATATTTGCTCTTCTAGCTCCCTCTGACTGTTTGGGGGGGGGGGGGGGGTGGGGGAGGAGGGGGGGGAGGTTGTCTATAGTACACTCCCAGCAGTGTGATTGCTCCTATTTTGTTCCTCAGTTCAACCCGTCTGGCCTTATTTAATGCTCCTTCAAGCAGAATATCCCTCCTCACAGGTGTTGCTGTTTTCTGGAACCAATAATGTGACCCTCCCCCTCCTTTTTTATTTCCCTCTCTATGCTGACTGGAAACCCTGCAACCAGGAATTCTGAGTTGCCATTTCTGTCCTTTAAGCCATCTTTCAGTAATAGCTATGATATCATACTTCCAACGTCTATCTGTGCCCTCAGATCATCTGCCTTATTCACTAAACTCCTTGCATTGAAGTATAGACCAAACTCCTTTGCTGTCTACATTCCAGCCTTTATTTCCTCGGCCTTCCATACTCGCTTGCTATTTTCCTGCCCACAATTTCCAGCATTGCTTCTCTCCCTTCGACTCTCAGGTTGCCATTCCCATGCCAAAATAAATTAAACTCTCCACAACAGCACGAGCAAACCTACTGCCAAGATATTGGTCCTGGCTCTGTTCAGGTGCAACCTGTTTGGCTTGTACAGGTTCCACCTCCCCTAGAACTGGTACCAATTGCACAGGAATCTTAAATGCTCCCCCTGCACCATCTCTCCAGCCATGCATTCATCTGCACTATCCTCATATTTCTATACTCACTAGATCTTGGCATCAGAAGTAATTTAGAGATCCCTATCTTTGAGGTCCTATTTTTTTATTTCTTTCCTAGCTCCCTAAACTCTGCCTGCAGGACCTGATTTCTCCTTTTACCTATGTTGTTGGTAGTGATATGGACCATGACCTCTGGCTGTTCACCCTCTCTCCTCAGAGTGCTCTGCTGCTGCCCAGTGACATCCTTGACTCTGGCACCAGGAAGGCAACATACCATCCTGTATTCATAACTGCAGCCATCTCTGTTCCCCTAACTATAGAATCCCCAATCATTGTTGCTTTCCCAACTTCCTCCTGCCTCCCTGTACAGCTGAGGCAGCCATGGTACCGTGACTTGGCTCTGGCTGCACTTCCCAGAGGAACCATCACTCTCACCATTATTCAGTGCTGAATACCTTCTGAAGAGTGAGATGCACTCAGGGGACTCCTGCACTATCTGACTGGTCTTCCTTGACTGCCTGGTGGCCACCCATTCCCTCTCTGTCTGCACACCCCTAAGCTGCGGGGTTACCAGCTCCTGAAACTTTCTATTCACGTAGTTATTAGCCTCGTGGATGCACCACAGTGACTCCATCTGCTGCTCAAGCTCCGAAACCCGGAGCTCGAGCTCCTCCAGCTGATGACATTTCCTGTACATGTGGGGCTGGATTTAATGGGCCCCCCAGAGACAGGCTAGGAGGTGGGGTGCTCATAGAATTGCGACAGGAGGTGGCAGGCAGAGGGCCCATCACCTTCCCATCGCAACACAATTTAATAAGGGGCAGGATAGGCCGATGACAGCCTTCCTGCCCAGAGGTCAATTTAGGCCCTTCAAAGGCCTATTATCAGTCACTTGCCTCTTCCCCCTGCTGCTGACATTAAGGGGAGGGGCCTGTGCCACACAGGGAGGTCACCCAGTAAAATGAGGTCACCTTGCTGCAGGCTTTGGGGGTCCTCCTCCGTGTGTAATCTGTGGCCCATGGAGAGCCTCCTGAGGAAAACAACCTACCTCCCTGAACCTCCCCTCCCTCCTGCAATCAATGCCCACCCTCGCGCCTCCCATCACTGGGGCCTGCCAGACTGATCCTGGCAGCCCTTACATAGGGTCCTGTCCTCCGGTGTTGGGCCTAGTTCCCAAGCCTCCTGCAGTTTTTCTTTTCTTTCATTAATTCAGGGGATGTGGGCGTCGCTGGCTAGGCCAGCATTTATTGCCATCCATAATTGCCCTTGAGAAAGTGGTGGTGAGCTGCCTTCTTGAACCGCTGCAGTCCTTGGGGTGTAGGTACACCCACAGTGTTATTACCAGCAGTGGCCACCACTCTAGGTGGTACTGCTGATACTGCTGAGCTGCCGGCCCTCTGATTGGCTGGCAGCTCTTGGAACTGGGATCTCCACTGTTAAAGGGGCGGGGATCCCGGTGCCAGGCTGTTAATTGCCCAGCGCTGTTAAATAGAGCTGGTGAGGCACAAATGGTTGAGGCATACGAACATGTGAATTAAGAGGAGTAGGCAACTCGGCCGCTCAAGCCTGTTCTGCCATTTAATAAGATCATGGCTGATCTGATTTTAACCTCAACTCCACATTCCTGTCTACCCCAATAACCTTTCACCCCCTTGCTTATCAAGAATCTATTTACCTCTGTTTTAAAAATATTTAAAGACTTTACTTCTGCTGCCTTTTGAGGCAGAGAGTTCCAAAGACTCATGACCCTCTGAGAGAAAAAGAATTCTCCTCATCTCTGTCTTAAATAAGCAGCCCCTTATTTTTAAGTAGTGACCCCTAGTTCGAGATTCTCTCACAAGAGGAAACATCCTTTCCACATCCACCCTGTCAAGACCAATCAGAATCTTATATGTTTCAATCAAGTCGCCTCTTACTCTTCTAAACTCCAGTGGATACAAGCCTCGCCTGACCAACATTTCCTCATAAGATAACCTACCCATTCCAGGTATTAGTCTAGTAAACCTTCGCTGAATTGCTTCCAACACATTTACAGCCTTCCGTAAGTAAAGAGACAAAGTTCCTACTGCCTTTTCAGCCTGGTGCTGGAAGCCCTTCCGGCTCCATTAAATTCTTCCTGTGGTTACCCAGGACATAAGTAGTGTCTTGGAGTTCCCACATGCAACAGGAGGTGTGCTCCAGGGGACTGAGATGTCCTGCCATGCCTCTAACCGAAATAAAGTTAAGACTTAATTACTTGATCTGGTTTATGTTATAGGAAGGTTAAATTAAATATTTAGCTGTAACTTAACCCTGCCATCACTCTTTGCGATATGACGTCTTGCTCCTCCACCGTTACTATGACGTCACTCTCTCAAATTCACTCAGTGTTTGTTTTCTGCTCTCTGCCAGTTCTGCTGCCGCTGCTGTGCTCAAGACTCAGACCTCTCAATGACCCAAATTGCTTCCAGCAATGAAACGGGGACGGCACAAGTTGCTATCATCCTATCCTTTCAGACATTTAACTATAATGTTTGTGTTTGAATGTACCAAATGCTGCATCTTACATTCCCCTTTTCACTAATTTTCTCTCCTCCTCTCCTGTAGCTGCTGATTCTTAGTGGGGTCCGATTCCACAGCCACCCAATTATTTGTCATCCACAACATCCAGACGCAGCACTCAATCCAACATCAAGGCATAGAAGCCAACCCTGCTTCCAAACTCAGTGCCGAATCCAACATCTGATTCAGCACCCAAACCCAGCACCCAACCCAACATCCAAACCCAGCACCCAAACCAGCATCCAAACCCAGCACTCAAACCAACATCCAAACCCAGCACCCAAACCAACATCCACACCCAGTACCCAACCCAACATCCAAACACAGCACCCAAACCAACATCCACACCCAGTACCCAACCCAACATCCAAACACAGCACCCAACCCAACATCCAAACCCAGCATTCAGACCAACAACCAACCCAACACTCAAACTAACATCCAAACCCAGTACCCAACCCAACATCGAAAACCAGCATCCAGCCTGACAAGCAAACCCAGCATCCAACCCAACATCCAGACCCAGCACTCAAACCAACATCCAAACACAATACCCAACCCAATATCCAAATTGAGCACCCAACCCAACATCCAAATCCAGCTCCCAAACCACCATCAAAACCAGCACTCAAACCAACATCCAAACCCATTCCCCAACCCACCATCCAAACCCAGCCCACAACCCAACATCCAAACCCAATACCCAACCCAATATCCAAATAGAGTACACAAACCAAAATCCAAACCCAGCACCACACCAACATCCAAACCCAGCACCCAACTCAAAATCCAAACCCAGTACCCAACCCAACATCCAAACCCAATACCCAACCCAACATCCAAACCCAGCACTCAAAAAAACATGCAAACCCAGCACCCAACCCTACATCCAAACCGGGCACCCAACACAACATCCAAACCCAGCACCCAACCCAAAATTGGAACCCATCACCCAACCAAACATCCAAACCCAGCATTCTACCCAACATCCAAACCCAGCACCCAACCCAACATCCAAACCTCGTACCCAACCCAACATTCAAACCCAGCACTCAAACCAACATCCAACCCAGCACTCAAACCAA
Source organism: Heterodontus francisci (assembly GCF_036365525.1). Taxonomy (NCBI): domain Eukaryota; kingdom Metazoa; phylum Chordata; class Chondrichthyes; order Heterodontiformes; family Heterodontidae; genus Heterodontus; species Heterodontus francisci. Next base: position 79,696,819 of record NC_090388.1, read on the forward strand.
CATTCAAACTGAGTACCTAACCCAACATCCAAACCCAGCAGCCAACCCAACATCCAAACCCAGCACTCAACCCAATATCTAAACCCTGCACTCAAACCAGCATCCAAACCAAATACACAACCCAATATCCAAATCGAGTACCCAACCCAACATCCAAACCAAGTAACAAACCCAATATCCAAACGCAGCACTCAACCCACCATCCAAACCCAGTACCCAACCCAACGTCCAAATACAATACTCAAACCAACATCCAAAGCCAAAATCCAAACCAACAACCAAAGCCAGCACCCACCCCAACATCCAAACCATTTCCTTAATCCAACTTCTGATTCAGCACCCAAACACTGCAATGACCCCAACATTCAAACCCAGCACCCAACCCAACATCCAAAGCCAGCACCAATCCCAACATCAAAACACTCTCCCTAATCTAACATTTGATTCAGCACCCAAAACCAGCACCCAACCCAACATCGAAACCTGGCACTCAACCTAATATCCAAACCCAGAACCCCAACATCCACACCCAGTACCCAACCCAACATCCAAATACAGCACCCAACCCAACATCCAAACCCAGTATTCAGACCAACATCCGACCCAACACTCAAACTAACATCCAAACCCAGTACCCAACCCAACATCGAAAACCAGCATCCAGCCTGACAAGCAAACCCAGCATCCAACCCAACATCCAGACCCAGCAATCAAACCAACATCCAAACACAATATCCAACCCAATATCCAAATTGAGCACCCAACCCAACATCCAAATCCAGCTCCCAAACCACCATCAAAACCAGTACTCAAACCAACATCCAAACCCAGGACTCAACCCAACATTCAAACACAGTCCATAATCCAACATCTAATTCAACACCCAAGCACAGCACCCAACTCATCATCCAAACCCTACAACCAAGCCAACATCCAAACTCAGTACCCAGCACTGCATCCAAACCCAGCCCCTAACACACCATCCAAAACCAGTACCCAACTCAAAATCTAAACCGAGTACGCAACACAACATCCAAACCATTACTCAAAACAACATCCAAACAGAGCACACAACCCAACATTCAAATGCAGTACCCAAACCAACATCCAAACACAGCACTCAACCGAACATTCAAACACAACACTCAACCCAACATTCAAACCCAGCATCCAACTCAACAGTCACACCTAGTATCCAACCCAACATCCAAACCCAGCATTCAAAGTAACATCCAACCCAGCACTCATACCAACATCCAACCCAGTACATAACCCAACATACAATCCCAGCACTCAACCCAACATCTAAACCCAGCACTCATACCAACATCCAAACCCAGAACCCAATCCAACATCCAATCCCAGCACTCAACCCAACATCTAAACCCAGCACTCATACCAACATCCAAACCCAGAACCCAATCCAACATCCAATCCCAGCACTCAACCCAACATATAAACCCTGCACTCAAACCAACATCCAAACACAATAGTGAGCCCAAAATCCAAAACGAGTACCCAACACAACGTCCAACCCAGCACTCAAACTAACATCGAAACCAAGTAACCAACCCAACATCCAAACCCAGTACTCAACCCAACATCCAAACACAGATCCCAGACCAACACCCAAACCCAGCACCCATCCCAACATCCAAATCCTTTCCCTAATCCAACTTCTGTTTCAGCACCCAAACCCTGCAATCAGCCCAACATCCAAATCCAGTACTCAACCCAACATACAAAGCCAGCACCCATCCCAACATCAAAACACTGTCCCAAATACAACATCTGATTCAGCACCCAAACCCAGCACCCAAACCAGCATACAAACCCAGGACACAACTCAACATTCATATACACAGTCCCGAATCCAACATCTAATTCAGCACCTAAGCACAGCACCCAAGCCATCATCCAAAGTCAGCTCCCAACCTAACATCCAAACACATCACCCAACCTATTATCCAAACCCAGCACCCAACACAATATCCAAACTCAGTACCCAACACAACATCCAATACTTGTACCCAACCCAACATCTAAACCGAGTACCCAACCCAGCACCCAAACCAACATCCAAACCCAGCACCCAAACCAACATCCAAACCCAGCACCCAACCCAACATCCAAACAGAGTACCCAAACCAACATCCAAACTCAACATCCAAACTCAGCATCCAAACCGAGTACCCAAAACAACATCCAAACACAGCACCCAACACAAAATGCAAACCCAGTACCCAACCCAACATCCAAACACAGCAATCAAAAACCATTTAAACCCAGCACTCAAACCTACATCCAAATTGCGTACCCAACCAAACATCGAAACCCAGGACTCAAACGAACATACAAACCCAGCACCCAACCCAAAATCGGAACCCATCATCCCACCAAAAATCCAAACCTAGCATTCAAACCAACATCCAACTCAGCACTCAAACCAACATCCAACTCAGCACTCAAACCAACATCCAAACTGAGTACCCAACCCAACATCCAAACCCAGCACCCAACCCAACATCCAAACTCAGCACTCAACCAAACATCTAAACCCTGCACTCAGACCAACATCCAAACCAAATAAACAACCCAATATCCAAATTGAGAACCAACCCAACATCCAAACAAAGTAATCAACCCAACATCCAAACACATTACCCAACCCAACATCCAAACACAGTACTCAACACAACATCCAAAGCCAGCACCCATCCCAAGATCCAAACCCTTTCCCTAATCCAACTTCTGATTCAGCACCCAAACCCTACAATCAACCCAACATTGAAACCCAGCACTCAACCCAACATTCACACCCAGACCCCAAACCAACATCCAAACCCAGCACTCAACCCAACATCTAAACCCTGCACTCAAACCATTATCCAAACACAATACCCAACCCAATATCCAAAGCGAGTACCCAACCCAACACCCAAACCCAGAACACAAATCAACATCCAAACCCAGCACTTAACCCAACATCCAAAGCCAGCACCCATTCCAACATCAAAACACTCTTCCTAATCCAACGTCTGAATCAACACCCAAACCCAGCATCCAACCCAACATCCATTCCCAGCACAGAACCCATCATTGAAACATAGTACCCCATGCTGCAGCCATACACAGTGCCTAATCCAACATCTGATGCTGCACCCAAACCCAGCATCCAACCCAACATCCAGTCCCAGCACTCCACCCATCATCGAAACATAGTACCCAAACCTGCAACCATGGAGTGCCTAATGCAACATCAGATGCTGCACCCAAACCAGAACCCAACCTACATCCAAACATAGGACCCAACACAACAGTCAAGCCCAGTCTGTAATCCAACATCTAATTCAGCACCCAAGCACAGCACCCAACTCAACATCCAAACCCAACACCCAACACACCATCCAAACTCAGTACCCAACACTGCATCCAAATCAGCCCCCAACACAACATCCAAAACTAGCACCCAACCCAATATCTAAACCGAGTCCGCAACCCAACATCGAAACCCAGTACCCAAACCAACATTCAAACAGAGCACACATCCCAACATCCAAACAAAGTACCCAAACCAATATCCAAACCCAACATCCAAACACAGCACCCAACCCAACATCCAAACCCAGTACCCAACCCAACATCCAAACACAGTACCCAAACCAACATCCAAACCCAGCACCCAAACCAAAAACCAAACCCAGCACTCAAACCAACGTCCAAACCCAGGGCCCAACCTAACACACAAATGGAATACCCAACCCAAAATTGGAACCCATCACCACACCCAACATCCAAACCCAGCACCCAACACAACATCCAAACCCAGCAGCCAACACAACATACAAAACCTCTACCCAAGCAAACATCTAAAGCCAGTACCCAACCCTACATCCAACACATTGCCCAAACCCAACATCCAAACCCAGCACCAAATGCAAAATCCAAACCCAACACCCAACCAAACATCCAAATGCTGCACCCAACCCAACATTCAAAACCAGCACCCAACTCAACATCCAAACCCAGTACTCAAACCAACATCCAAACCCAAAACCCAAACCAACATCCAAAAACTGTACCCAACAGAACATCTAAACCCAATACCCAACCCAATATCCAAACTTAGCAACAAATCCAACATCATAACCAAGCACTCAAACCACTATCCAAACCCAGAACACACCCAACATCCAAACAGAGCATTCAACCAAACATTCAAAGACAGCACCCATCACAACATCCCGACCCTGTCTCTAAACCAACAACTGATTCCGCACCCATCCCCAGCACTCAACCCAACATTCAACTCCAGCACCCAACCCAACATCCAGACCCAGCATTCACCCCAACATCGAAACAGAGTACCCAACACTGCATCCAAACCCAGTACCTAATCCAACATTTGATTCAGCACCCAAACCCAGTACTAAGAACAACATCCAAAACCAGTACCCAACACAACATCTAAACCCAGTACCCAACCCAACATCCAGACCCAGCACTCAACCCAACATCGAAACAGAGTACCCAACACTGCATCCAAACCCAGTGCCTGATCCAACATCTGATTCAGTACCCAAACCCAGATCCCAAACCAACAACCAAACCCAGATCCCAACCTAACATCCAAATCTGTACACAACACAACATCCAAACCCAGCACTCAAAGCAACACCCAACCCAGCACTCAAACCAACATCCAACCCAGCACTCAAACCAACATCCAAACCCAGTGCCCAACCTAACACCCAAACAGAACACCCAACCCGACATCCAAACCCAATACCCAACCCAACATCCAAACACAGCACCCAACCCAACATTCAAGCCCAGCACCCAACCCAACATCCAAACCCAGCACCCAACTCTACATCCAAACCCAATACCCAACCGAACATCCAAACCCAGTACCCAACTCAACATACAAACCCAGCACGAACCCAACATCCAAACCCAGCACCCAACCCAACATCCAAACCCAGCACCCAACCCAACATCCAAACCCAGCACCCAACCCTACATCCAAACCCAGCAGCCAACACAACATCCAAAACCTGTACCCAACAGAACATCTAAACCCAGTACCCAACCCAATATCCAAACTTAGCAACAAATCCAACATCGAAACCAAGCACTCAAACCAATATCCAAACCCAGAACCCAACCCAACAACCAAACCCAGATCCCAACCTAACATCCAAATCTGTACACAGCACAACATTCAAACACAGGATCCAATACAACATCCAAACCCAGCACTCAAAGCAACATCCAACCCAGCACTCAAACCAACGTCCAACCCAGCACTCAAACCAACATCCAAACCGAGTACCCAACCGAACATCCAAACCCAACAGCCAACCCAACATCCAATCTAGATCCCAATCCAACATCCAAACCCAGTACACAAACCAACATCCAAATCCAGCACCCATCCCAACATCTAAACACAGTACCCAACGCAGCATCCAAACCCAGCACCCAAACCAACATCCAAACCCAGCACTCAACCCAACATCCAATCCCAGAACCAACCCAACATCTAAACCCGCACCCAACACTGCATCCAAAACAGCCCCCAACACAACATCCAATACTAGCACCCAACCCAATATCTAAACCGAGTCTGCAACCCAACATCGAAACCCAGTACCCAAACCAACATTCAAACAGAGCACACATCCCAACATCCAAACACAGTAACCAAACCAATATCCAAACCCAACATCCAAACTCAGCACCCAACCCAACATCCAAACCCAGAACTCAGAACAACATTCGACAACAGCACCCAAACCAACATCTAAACCCAGTACCCAACCCAACATCCAAACTGAGCACCAAATCAACATCGCAACCAAACATTGAAAAATATATCCAAACCCAGAACCCAACCTAACATCCAAACTGAGCATTCCACCCAACATTCAAACCCAGCACCCAACCCAACATCCAAACCCAGCACCCAACTCAATATTCAAACAGGGCACCCAACCCAACATCCAAACCCAGCACCCAACTCAATATCCAAACCCGGCACCCAACCCAACATCCAAACCCAGCAGCCAACACAACATCCAAAACCTGTACCCAAACCAACATCCAAACCCAAACCCCAAACCAACATCCAAATACTGTACCCAACAGAACATCTAAACCCAGTACCCAACCCAATATCCAAACTTAGCAACAAATCCAACATCGAAATCAAGCACTCAAACCAATATCCAAACCCAGAACCCAACCCAACATCCAAACACAGCACTCAACCAAACATCCAAAGACAGCACCCATCACAACATCCCGACCCTGTCTCTAATCCAACAACTGATTCAGCACCCGTACCCAGCACTCAACCCAACATTCAAACCCAACACCCAACCCAACATCCAGACCCAGCACTCAACCCAACATCGAAACAGAGTACTCAACCCTGCATCCAAACCCAGTGCCTAATCCAACATCAGATTCAGTACCCAAACCCAGCACTAAGAACAACATTCAAAACCAGCACCCAACCCATCATCCAAACCCAGATCCCAAACCAACAACCAAACCCAGATCCCAACCTAACATCCAAATCTGTACACAACACAACATCTAAACCCAGGATCCAACACAACATCCAAACCCAGCACTCAAAGCAACATCCAACCCAGCACTCAAACCAACATCCAACCCAGCACTCAAACCAACATCCAAACACAGTACCCAACACAGCATCCAAACCCAGATCCCAAAACAACATCCAAACCCAGCACCCAGACCAACATACAAACCCATCACTCAAACCAACATCCAATGCCAGAACCAACCCAATATTCAAACCCAGCATCCAACCCAATATCCAAACCCAGCGACCAACCCAACATCCAAACCCAGCAGCCAACACAACATCCAAAACCTGTACCCAACCCAACATCCAAAACCTACACCCAACCCAACATCCAAATCCAGCACCAACCCAACATCCAAACCCAGCACTGAACCCAACATCCAAACCAAGCACAAATCCAATATCCAAACCCAGTACGCAACCCTACAAGCAAACCCATTACCCAAACGAACATCCAAACCTTGCACCCAACCAAACATCCAAACCCAGTACCCAACCCAACATTCAAACCGAGCACCCAACCCAACATCCAAACCTAATACCAAAAACAACATCCAAACGCAGCACCAAACCAACATCCAAACCCAGTACCCAACACAACATCCAAACCCAGAACCCAAACCAACATCCAAACCCAGTACCCAACCCTACATCCAAACCCAATACCCAACCCAACATCCAAACCCAGTACCCAACCCAACATCCAAACCCAGCACCCAACCCAACATCCAAACCCAGTACCCAACCGAACATCCAAACGCAGCACCCAACCCAACATCCAAACCCAATGCCCAACCTAACACCCAAACAGAACACCCAACCCAACATCCAAACCCAATACCCAACCCAACATCCAAACCCAGCACCCAACCCAACATTCAAACCCAGCACCCAACCCAACATCCAAACCCAGCACCCAACCCTACATCCAAACCCAATACCCAACCGAACATCCAAACCCAGTACCCAACTCAACATCCAAACCCAGAACCCAAACCAACATCCAAACCCAGCACCCAGACCAACATCCAAAACCAGCACTCAACCGAATATCCAAACCCAGCATGAACCCAACATCCAAACCCAGCACCCAACCCTACATCCAAACCCAGCAATCAACCGAACATCCAAACCCAGCATGAACCCAACATCCAAACCCAGCACCCAACCCTACATCCAAACCCAATACCCAACCCAACATTCAAACCCAGCACCCAACCCAACATCCAAACCCAGCACCCAAACCAACATCCAAACCCAGCACCCAAACCAACATCCAACCCAGCACTCAAACCAACATCCAAACCCAATCCCTGATCCAACATCTGATTCAGCACCCAAACCCAGCTCTCAACCCAGCACTTGCAGTCATCCAACTCAGCATCCACACCCTGCACGCTAACTCTGCACCCTAACCCAGCCTCCCAATCCAGCAATCAAACAGCCAGCATTGGCTGAGTTTCGCTTATTCTTCATTACGTCTAAGCTCCTCTGTAAATCACGCACCACACTGACTTGCACATCTATCACTGTTGCTCCATCTTCATTGGGTCATAATCATGGATCTCCTGAGAGTGGCTGCACAATGTGGTCTGTAGCAACTCATAAAGAAGGTCCACCATCACCTTCTGTGGGCAACTAGGCAGAAGCAATAAGCCCCATCTTTGCCTGCGATGCCCACATCCGGAGAATTAATTGAGAAAATAATTAGAGCATAGACTGCAATTTGAAACTTGGGAATGTCTGATCTGTCTGAATCAGTTGCTGGGCTGCCTTCTACAGCTTGGCCACAGGGGGAGGTGCGGCAGCTGTTGGGGCCTGCCGTACCCAGCGTTATACTGAAAATGTCTTTCGGTAATAAGTTATCTCATGCAGTGTCCTTGGGTTAGCGCTTCCTTCTTAATGAGGACGGACAGTGAAGAAAAGCTTGGCCCAAAAACACAACTGAAACTTTGAAAGATAAGCTCACACTTAACACCGGTACGCTCATTCACAGTCAGCCTGGCGGCTGGGTTATAATTAAGGTTCGAAGAAAGATTGTTTCTATTTCTACTTTGACACACACAGCTCGTCAGCATCAGCAGAGGGCTTTATGCAAACGTTACACGCTGTACTCAGAAAATCATTTACATGGAATAAAAATCAGCATTATCCAGCTCTGGGTAACAGAGGAATCGGAATAGGCCATTCAGCTTTTCTTTTTTAGTGATACAGCACTGAAACAGGCCCTTCGGCCCACCGAGTCTGTGCCGACCATCAACCACCCATTTATACTAATACTAGCTCTTTGAGCCTAGACCGCCAGGCAATTAGATTGTTTCTGATCTGTATCTTAATACCATCTATATGCCTTGTTTCTGCAACCCTGAATACCCATGCCTAACAAAAATCTATTAAAGTTTTGAAATTTACAATTAAGCCCCCGTCTCAACGGCTTTTTGGGAGAGAGAGTTCCAGATTTCCACTACCCTTTCTGTGAAGAAATACTTCCTGGACGGCCTAACTCTAACTTTAAGGTGTTGTCCCTTTTCTCTGGACTTCCCAACCAGAGGAAATAGTTTCTCTCTATCGACCCTCTCAAGCCCATTAATCAACTTAAACACCTGAGTTAGATCACTCCTTAATCTTCTGTATTCAAGACAATACAACTCTAGGCCAAGCAGCCTGCTCTCACTATTTCATTCTTATCGCCCCGGTATCATCCTGATGAACCTGAGCTGGACCCCCACCAAAGCCAATATCCTTGTCGAGGTGAGGTGCCCAGAATTGTATGCAATACTCCAGATGGGATCTTGTATTGCAGCTCCACCACCAACGCCGCCCCCAAAACAGCTCCCTCCCCACCATCCCGCCGTCTCCCTGCACCTCCTCGATCCAGAATTGTAAGTATGAGCACACAGGCTTCTTCTGAAGGACATAGACCTGAGACAGTGCAGCTTAATATCTCTCGGATTCAGTTTGTTTCAAGCCTGCTAAATAAGATGTCGTGATTAATACTATTAGAAGCCTTTCTAAAGCCCCAAACCACATCAGTGAGTCATCCTTAATCCACAATGTTTGCTTGGTCATGCATAACAAGTCAGAGCATTTAAAATGACAAACAATTCTAACTCAAAGTCATTATTATTTTTTGTGAGATGGAAGTTCATTGAATACAATTTTCTGCCAACAAAGTTGGAGGAAATTGGAATAATTCATCACTTACTTTGCGGTTGTCTATCAAGGACACAGTGTCTGTGATCGTGCAGCAGTTACATTACCATTATAAAAAGGAGGGTTTATTTTGACCACATTCCTTCCTGCCTTTCCCACCCTTTTGTTCCAGAAGACACTGACAGCTTTGTCCTGTGTGAGCCCAGAATGTATCAATAAGCTATTTGACTGCAGAGGGCATCACAGCCAAGCCCGACCCTATCCTTTCCTGATATCCACACACATTCAGCGGACAGAAAGCAGCTTTGGAGCGCTGGCTGAATTTCCCCTTCCTACTTCAAGGTCACTACCCAGCTGTAATCAGGCAACAACAGCTTGCATTTATGTAGCACCTTTAATATAGTAAAGCATCTCAAAGCATTATCAAACAAACTTCCACAGAGAGGCAAATAGGGAGATATTCGGACTGATGATCAAAAGATTAAAGTAGGTTTTAAGGAGTGACTAAGAGGAGCAAGAGGTAGAGAGACAGAGAGGTTTAGGGAGGGAATTTTAGAGCTTAGGGCTGAGGCAGCTGGAGGCACGGCTGCCAATGGTGGAGAAATTAAAAACGAGCATTCTCGACAATTAGAGAACTGCAGATATCTCAGAAGATTGTTGGGCTGGAGGAAGCTACAGAGATGGGGAGGGTGAAGCCACGGAGGAATTTGAAAACAAAAATGAGAATTTAGAAATCGAGGCATTGCTGCACCAGGGGCCAATGCAGATCAGCGAGCACAGTGATGATGTCTGAATGGGACGGTGCGAGTTAGGATACAGGCAGCAGAACTTCAGCACAAGTTGGGGAGGAAGCAGGGATATTTTGGTCTGTGTGGTGTAGTAGTTATTCCATCAGTGCAACTTCCTGCAGTCTTAACTAAAATATTAGACTGCCCTCTTCATTTTAACTGCTGAGAATGATTGAGAACCACAAAAGATCAATACCAAAATGTAGTTCCTCATTACCCGCACTGCAATTTTCAAGCAGGTTTCCTTATTTGATAAGTAATTTGAAACAGGCACACAGCAGGTCATTTTACAAGAAGCTTTCATGTTTACTTGTCTTAATGAGGCACAAATACACTGATATCAAATCCACAAACTATCAGCTGGGAAAAACAAAGTAAAAATTGATTAAAGAGTAGCAGATGGGTTGGATCCAGAGATGAATACACGAGGAGCAGAGACTGAGGAGCTGTGGGTTACTGAGGTGGAGATTGAACTTTTTCTGTATTTTTGTGTACAATGTTCTTGAACTTTCTTGTTGTAATTCTTATGTATGCAGGTAAGCAATCAAGTCATCTATTTTTGTTGGTACTGATTAAGGGAGGGGAGGCTTGTTTACTGGAGGGCTTACAATGTAGCCCACCCTCCATGCCACACGGAGTGCCATCCTGGTTTATGTGGGGCTTGAACTCACAATGCTCTGACCGAGAAGTGAGACGTATACCTTCAGTCCAGTGGCCATGACATTGTGATCAATCCATACCCTTCTAATTGCAAGGTCAACTGATAACTTGATAACTTCCATCTTTGATGATACCACACTGACTCCGAAGACTGCTCAGCACTGTTCACTTCATTGTCTCCTCTGTCCTCAGATTGATCTCCCGAACAGCTCACTTTGTGCTAAATACTTGTTCACTTAAACGTCTTCTATAACCTCAAAGCCCTTTAAAACCAACAAAGTATTTTTCAACTGTAGCCTGTTGTCATGAAGGAAGCACAGCAGCTAGTGTTGACACAGTAAGCTCTCACAAGCAGCAATGTGATAATTTTTTTTTTCATTCATTCATGAGATGTGGGCGTCGCTGGCCAGGCCAGCATTTATTGCCCAGCCCTAATTGCCCTTGAGAAGGTGGTGGTGAGTTGCCTTCTTGAACCGCTGCAGTCCATGTGAGGTAGGTACACCCACAGTGCTGTTAGGAAGGGAGTTCCAGGATTTTGACCCAGCGACAGTGAAGGAACAGCGATATAGTTCCAAGTCCGGATGGTGTGTGACTTGGAGGGGAACTTGCAGGTGGTGGTGTGCCCATGCATTTGCTGCCCTTGTCCTTCTAGTTGGTAGAGGTCGCGGGTTTGGAAGGTGCTGTCTAAGGAGCCTTGATACGTTGCTGCAGTGCATCTTGTAGATGGTACACACTGCTGCCACTGTGCATCGGTGGTGGAGGGAGTGAATGTTTGTAGATGGGGTGCCAATCAAGCAGGCTGCTTTGTCCTGGATGGTGTCGAGCTTCTTGAGTGTTGTTGGAGCTGCACCCATCCAGGCAAGTGGAGAGTATTCCATCACACTCCTGACTTGTGCCTTGCAGATGGTGGACAGACTTTGGGGAGTCAGGAGGTGAGTTACTTGCCGCAGAATTCCTTGCCTTCGACCTGCTCTTGTAGCCAAGGTATTTATATGGCTACTCCAGTTCGGTTTCTGGTCAATGGTAACCCCTAGGATGTTGATAGTGGGGGAATCAGCGATGGAAATGCCATTGAATGTCAAGGGGAGATGGCTAGATTCTCTGTTGTTGGAGATGGTCATTGCCTGGCACTTGTGTGGCGCGAATGTTACTTGCCACTTCTCAGCCCAAGCCTGGATACTGTCCAAGTCTTGTTGCATTTCTACACGGACTGCTTCAGTATCTGAGGAGTCACGAATGGTGCTGAACATTGTGCAATCATCAGCGAACATCCCCACTTCTGACCTTATGATTGAAGGAAGGTCATTGATGAAGCAGCTGAAGATGGTTGGGCCTTGGACACTACCCTGAGGAACCCCTGCAGTGATGTCCTTGAGCTCAGATGATTGACTTCCAACAACCACAACCATCTTCCTTTGCGCGAGGTATGACTCCAGCCAGCGGAGGGTTTTCCCCCTGATTCCCATTGACCTCAGTTTTGCTCGGGCTCCTTGATGTCATACTCGTTCAAATGCTGCCCTGATGTCAAGGGCAGTCACTCTCACCTCACCTCTTGAGTTCAGCTCTTTTGTCCATGTTTGAACCAAGGCTGTAATGAGGTCAGGAGCTGAGTGGCCCTGGTGGAACCCAAACCGAGCATTCTTGAGCAGGTTATTGCTGAGCAAGTGCTGCTTGATGGCACTGTTGATGACACCTTCCATCACTTTACTGATGATTGAGAGTGGGCTGATGGGGCGGTAATTGGCCGGGTTGGTCTTGTCCTGCTTTTTGTGTACAGGACATACCTGGGCAATTTTCCACATTGCAGGGTAGATGCCAGTGTTGTTGCTGTACTGGAACAGCTTGGCTAGGGGCGCGGCAAGTTTTGGAGCACAGGTCTTCAGTACTATTGCCGGAATATTGTCAAGGCCCATAGCCTTAGCAGTATCCAGTGCCTTCAGTCGTTTCTTGATGTCACACGGAGTGAATTGAATTGGCTGAAGTCTGGCATCTGAGATGCTGGGGACTTCAGGAGGAGGCTGAGATGGATCATCAACTCGGCACTTCTGGCTGAAGATTGTTGTAGTCTGTTTTAGTGATGTTGGGTAAGGGATTAATGTTGACCAGAACTCCCCCACTCTTCTTCAAATAGTGACATGTGATCTTTTATGTGCACCAGAGAGAACAGATGGGCCTCAGTTTAACATCTCACCCAAAACACAGCACAGCACAGCACTCCCTCAAGGCTGCATCTGGCTTTTATGCTCAAGGTATTGGACTTGAGCCCATAACCTTCTGATTCAGAAGTGAGAGTGCTACCATCTACGCTACTGCTGACAAATGCAAATAATAGTACTAAACTGAGTACTGTTTCTATAATCATGAAGTGTCTTCCATTCAGTCTTCATTCCTAGTATCTCAAAATTCTGGAACTCTTTACCTTAGTTTTTCTTCCTGTTTACAAACTTCAGGCTTTGAAATCCTCAACTTGACATTAACCAATGATTACTTCCTACTTCACTCCTTCCCTACTCTTTGCAAATGGGTGACATCCTGGACTTTGAACACTGGCCCTTATAGAATCATAGAACATTTATGCCACCATAAACTTGATGGCCCATCGTGTCTGCGTGATCGATAAATGAGCCACAGAGTTTAATCCCACCTTCCAGCATTTGGTCTGTGGTCCTGTAGGTTACGACACTTGAGGTGCCTATCCAGGCTCCTTTTAAATGAGTTGAGGGTTTCTGCCTCAACTACCCTTTCAAGCAGTGAGTTTCAGAGCCTGGGTGAAAACATTTTTCCTCATTTCCCCTCTAAGCTTTCTCCAAATCACTTTAAATATATGCTCACTAGACATTGACCTCTCTGCTAAGGTAAATAAGACCTTCACCTCCACTGTATCCAGGCCCCCCACAATTTTGTACATTTCAATCAAATCTCCCCTCAGCCTCTTCTGGTCCAAGGACAATAACTCCAGCCTATCCAGTCTTTCCTCAATGCTGCATCTTCACTCTGGTGATGTCCTGGACTCTGGACACTGGTCCTTCACTCTGGTGATGTCCTGGACTCTGGACACTGGTCCTTCACTCTGCTAGTTCCCTGGACTCTGGACACTGATCCTCCACTCTGGTGATGTCCTGGACTCTGGACACTGATCCTCCACTCTGGTGATGTCCTGGACTCTGGACACTGGTCCTTCACTCTGCTAGTTCCCTGGACTCTGGACACTGATCCTCCACTCTGGTGATGTCCTGGACTCTGGACACTGATCCTCCACTCTGGTGATGTCCTGGACTCTGGACACTGGTCCTTCACTCTGCTAGTTCCCTGGACTCTGGACTCTGTTCCTTCACTTTGGTGATGTCCTGGACTCTGGACACTGATCCTCCACTCTGGTGATGTCCTGGACTCTGGACACTGATCCTCTACTTTGGTGATTCCCTGGACTCTGGACACTGGTCCTTCACTCTGGTGATGACCTGGACTCTGGACACTGATCCTCCACTCTGGTGATTCCCTGGACTCTGGACACTGTCCCTTCACTCTGGTGATGTCCTGGACTCTGGACACTGGTCCTTCACTCTGCTAGTGCCCTGGACTCTGGACACTGTCCCTTCACTGTGCTAGTGCCCTGGACTCTGGACACGGTCCCTTCACTCTGGTGATGTCCTGGATTCCGCCCCTTCACTCTGGTGATGTCCTGGACTCTGGACACTGGTCCTTCACTCTGCTAGTGCCCTGGACTCTGGACACTGTCCCTTCACGCTGGTGATGTCCTGGATTCCGTCCCTTTACTCTGGTGATGTCCTGGACTCTGGACACTGTCCCTTCACTCTGGTGATGTCCTGGACTCTGGACACTGGTCCTTCACTCTGGTGATGTCCTGGACTCTGGACACTGGTCCTTCACTCTGGTGATGTCCTGGACTCTGAACACTGGTCCTTCACTCTGGTGATGTCCTGGATTCTGTCCCTTCACTCTGGTGATGTCCTGGACTCTGGACACTGGTCCTTCACTCTGCTAGTGCCCTGGACTCTGGACACTGTCCCTTCACTCTGGTGATGTCCTGGATTCTGTCCCTTCACTCTTGTGATGTCCTGGACTCTGGACACTGGTCCTTCACTCTTGTGATGTCCTGGACTCTGGACACTGGTCCTTCACTCTGCTAGTGCCCTGGACTCTGGACACTGTCCCTTCACTCTGGTGATGTCCTGGATTCTGTCCCTTCACTCTTGTGATGTCCTGGACTCTGGACACTGGTCCTTCACTCTTGTGATGTCCTGGACTCTGGACACTGGTCCTTCACTCTGGTGATGTCCTGGATTCTGTCCCTTCACTCTTGTGATGTCCTGGACTCTGGACACTGGTCCTTCACTCTGGTGATGTCCTGGATTCTGTCCCTTCACTCTTGTGATGTCCTGGACTCTGGACACTGGTCCTTCACTCTTGTGATGTCCTGGACTCTGGACACTGGTCCTTCACTCTGGTGATGTCCTGGATTCTGTCCCTTCACTCTTGTGATGTCCTGGACTCTGGACACTGGTCCTTCACTCTGGTGATGTCCTGGATTCTGTCCCTTCACTCTTGTGATGTCCTGGACTCTGGACACTGGTCCTTCACTCTGGTGATGTCCTGGATTCTGGACACTGGTCCTTCACTCTGGTGATGTCCTGGATTCTGTCCCTTCACTCTTGTGATGTCCTGGACTCTGGACACTGGTCCTTCACTCTGGTGATGTCCTGGATTCTGTCCCTTCACTCTTGTGATGTCCTGGACTCTGGACACTGGTCCTTCACTCTGGTGATGTCCTGGATTCTGGACACTGGTCCTTCACTCTGGTGATGTCCTGGATTCTGTCCCTTCACTCTTGTGATGTCCTGGACTCTGGACACTGGTCCTTCACTCTGGTGATGTCCTGGATTCTGTCCCTTCACTCTTGTGATGTCCTGGACTCTGGACACTGGTCCTTCACTCTGGTGATGTCCTGGACTCTGGACACTGGTCCTTCACTCTTGTGATGTCCTGGACTCTGGACACTGGTCCTTCACTCTGCTTTTTCAAAACAGATGAATGAAAGCTTATCTGCAAATCACACAATGGGTCTCTCAGGAAGTCTCTGCATACAAATTGTCGACGTGTTTCTTATCTTTATAATGCTGATTGACCTGCTGCGTATTGCCAGCACTTCCTGTTTCTTTCACTTTTCAATTATTTCAAATTTTCTTTTTATTTCTTCATCATTGACTGTCTTGATGAGTTTATCCAATGGGCTTCTGAGTTACTCAAGCCAGGAAGGTGCAAGAGTCGATCCCCAGCTTGTGCTGAGTTTAGCCGATCTCAGCTAGGGTGACTGTCATGATTGCTACAGCTGGAGTCTCTGCTTTAATGTAGGGAGTGGGTAAATTGTCCCTGATTCTCAGTCATGTTGTTTTTCAATGCTGACCCTCCTGCCCATGACCACCAGCAACTTGCTATGCCAACGTGGCTTCGAATAACCAGCCAACACTCACCGTTGATGTGCACACTTCAAGTGTAGCCCAGGTCGTGGAGGGGATACCTTGAACCCCATAAAACTGAATCTGATTCAAATCTGGAATTCTAACCCCTTATTGAGGCTGGGATTCAAATGAAAATGTTACAACTAAGATCGATAGATGTTTTTGTTAGGATAGGGTATTAAGATTTACAGAACACAGGCGGAGTTAAGATGCAGAGTAATGAAGATTTAACTGAATGGAGGAAAAGGCTCGAGGGGGCTGAATTGCCCTCTCCTGTTCCTATGAACTGCAGCAGGAACTAATATCTTCAGAACGGGCGATTGTTGGTGATGAGAAAAGTAATGAACTAAAACCTGGAAAAGATCACTGGCTAAAAACTTCCTCTACATCAGAGCTGGAAAAATGACCCATGTACAGTAACACCTGGACAGACAGTGGCAAAACTGTCTACAGATACAGAGAGGAAAGAAAATAATCCTTTTCTCTCAAGCCAGAAATCATTCTTGTTCGCCAGTGTTCTGTCTGTTTGCATTGGCTTGACCTTCTCCCTCTCCCTCTCCCAGGATAACCAGCTCACACCATATTCAAAGCCAGGCAGCAGGTGGGGTCATGAGTTTTGCAGATGCTGGAAAAAGGATGACCCTTTTCTAACCAGTCCGTCCACATGATGAGACACATGGGAGAACAGCTGATTTTCGGTTGGTCATGCAGACCCCACCTGCCAGGAATATTGATTTCATCATATGAACATTGATGTTAAACTGTGGTTGGAGTGAAGAAATGACTGGTTTGAAGATCACCAGACCCTTGGCTGGAAGAATATTTGCATCCTAAGAGACAGTGCTTGGAGAGACAAAGGAATTGATCACTGATTCAATTAACAGAGATTGTTCTGACATGGGTTCCACAGCTTGTCAGTAAGAGATAGCACTACACCCCACCACCGAGAGCTTTGAGATCCACAAACCTCGCAGGAGAGACTGTTCCCAAATAAAGATCTAGTCACATGACTAACCTGCTGGGCAACCTGGTGTTTTTTGAATTGTAGCACAGAGAAAGGAATAGAAGGCAGTGTGCAACTGAAGCTGAAACAAGCAAGTCTCTTGCCTGGCTGTCTCTCTCTTTCGCTTTCTCCCAAGCCACCGGACCCATGGAAGACATGCAAACCTCAAGAGAGAAAAGAGTCCTACAGCGGAACAATTTGAAGCGTGAACTGGGCCCCAAGGAATTGCAAGACTTACCGGCAACCAAAGACTCCACATTGAACTTAAAGGACAGCAACTACCAGATATTGCCTCTATTAGATTACAGTTTAAGATGAAAAAACTTCTACCTTTCTTGTTTAAACCTAAGGAATCCTGTATGATTTCTTTGCCTTGCAATTGGAGCAGCGAAAAAGGATTCACTAAGGGGGAGCTAAAAACACAGTGTTTAAAAATTAAACCCTGTTACGGTTAAACCAGGCAAAGGCTGAGAGGGAACCTTTAGACCCTTTCTCACCTGGTCGTAACACCTTTGAAAAGTCAGACATTTGGCATCAGGTTTACATCTTAAAAATATCAGTCTGGGCTAAAATTGAACAGATGGTGACTGCATCCTCAGTCCACCCACTCCTCTCCCTGCAATGATCTTTCAGCCTGCTGTTGTGGGATAATAGGATCTTTATTCAAGAGAGAATCAGACCATTTAATCTTCTCTTTCAAAACTGGAGTCTCACCATCAGGACATTTTTGTGCACAGAAGGTTCAGAAATACTTCCCATTGATTTTCTGACATTCTGCTAAACTTAGTAACTTCTTCTTTGGACCAAACGTACCTTCCCTTAAACTGTGCTGTAAAGACTCCCACTTGAGAAACAGTGCACAGCTGATCGAGGGCTTTAGTAGCATGGAAATGGGTAATTTTGAGGTTGTCTTTGCCTCTTTGGCGCATCACTCAACATGTCTGGCCTCCAGCATTAGGTCTTCACTATTCATTACTGCTTGCCCCTCTCCCTCCTCTGCATTCTCCTCGTCAGTGGATGAGTGTTGCTCAGGCATCTCATCGTCATGTAAGGCCTCACCCCTCTGCAGAGCGAGATTGTGTAGAGCACAGCAGATCACCACACTACATGAAACCCTTGCTGGGGCATACTCCAAGGCTCCACTGGATTGGTCGAGGCAGCGGAATGTCATCTTCAGTAGCCCAATGACCTGCTCGATGGTTGCTCGAGTGGAACCATGGCAAGGGTTGTACCTCTCCTCCACTGCACTGTGAGGGTTCCTCACAGGCGTTATAAGAAATGTCTTTATTGGTTATCCCTTGTCCCTGACAATCCATCCTCGGGGGGCCTGAAAAGCTGTGGCACCTGGGACTGTCAAAGTATGTAAGCATCACGGATGCTTCCCGGGAAGCAGGCACACACCTGCAGGAAATGTTTTCGGTGGTCACACACCAGGCAAACATTGATGGAATGGAAGGCCTTCCTGTTAATGAAGGCAGCTGACTGGCCCGTGGGAGCCTTGATGGCCAGATGCGTGCAATTTATCAGACCTTGCACCTGGGGGAATCCAGCAATGGCCCAGAATCCGATGGCCCTCTCTGCTTGACTGTCAGGGTAGTACACATAGTTGCCAGCCCTCTTGAATAGGACATTGGTCACCTCCTTGATGCAGCGGTGGGCTACTGCCTGGGTGACCCCACACATGTCCCCAGTTGGATCCCTGGAAAGATCCAGATGCGTAGCCTCCCTGGAAGGGTATAGTCTTGGTTGACATTTGGAAGTAGCTGATCTGAGTCCAGTACACTCTCTGGTGTTGGTGGGCCTTTCTTGGCATGGCCAGCTGCTGCTGCTCTCATCATGGAGCTTCACAGACAGGCCCAGCTGGCTTCTGGTCCTCCCTCCATCGGAGGCGCCGCATCGCCCCCATGGGTGTCCAAAAATACAAAGTGTATGAAACACATGCCATGTGACCTGTGGGCCTGCAGATTGCTGTCAATGCAGAGATGACCCTGCCTTGGCAACTGAGCTTGTGACAATTCTCTCGGCAGAGTCACTGATGGACCTCAGAGCCCAACCTTGCCAGCAGTGTGAGCAAACAAACATATCACAGAGCAGTTTGGTAACCCAATACAGCACCCACTCCCCCCGCCCTCCCACCCCAAAACCACATTAAAACCATGCAGCCCCGCCCAGATCCCAAACCCCCTTGCAGAGCCCCCTGAGGCTCTGAGTCCCCTTGCAGAGCCTCCGAGACCCTGAACCCCCTTGCAGAACCTCTGAGACCCTGAGCCCCCTTGCAGAGCCCCCGAGACCCCTTACAGAGTCCCCGAGACACCAAATCCCCTTGCGGAGCCCCCAAGACCCCGAACCCCCTTGCAGAGCCTCCGAGACCCCAACTCCCCTTGCAGAGCCCCCGAGACCCCGAACCCCCTTGTACAGCACACAGTAACATAGTCCCACAATGACCTCCAAACCCCCCTCCTCCCATATGCAGCAATGCTCAGAGTTGCCAACCCATCACACCAATGTGTCCTCTCACCTCCAGTTTTTAGCAGTTGTGACCCCTAAGACACATGAATGCTGTCCACCTTTCACAAAATCGAGGGTCAATTATTACATCGGAAATAATTAGATTTAAATGAATTTTAAAAAGCTGTTTTGCAATTTAAAATAGCTTCCCGTTGTGTCGCGGCGTCAATTTCGCCATGGTACTTTCCCGCCACTGACAAAATCTGGAACTAACATCACTACGCCAGATTTGCAGGCGGACGGTTCTGATGTGAGTCTCTTTTCCCCCCCCACCCATGCCACGATTCCCGCTTTAAATGGCCACATTAAATTCTGCCCGTCTCACAGCAGCCATAGGATAGAATACTCATACTGCTCAATGCAACACATCCCCATCGCTCACCAAGCAGCACAAACTGACACTCAGAACACACCACTAAAATCCTCACACCACACCTCACCCACACATACCTTCCAATCACGCCAGTCCATACACACACCTCTCCATGCCTCTGCAAACTACGGCTATTCAGCTATGGCAGGCACATCACCCAATCACACTGGCACATAGTCTCTGACAATCTGCCCTCTCTCACAGGAGAAGGTGGCCCACAGCATAAGGAGACCCAAAGGACTGGCGGAGAACCAGCATGCATGCATCCCCTTAGCGCCCTGGACGACATGATGGATAAGATCATAGACACCAATGCCACAGAGCCAGTGGCACCCAATGCTGCCAAGGCCATCCAGGATGTTGTTAAGTTGCTGCCTTATGCGTCTTCTACTCTCACTCCTCACTCTCATCCCGAAAGGTGCCATAAAATGAAGTGACACTGGGCCTCTTGCTTTCCTTCTCGCCCCACTTCAGCATTCATCTTAAGGAGGCTGTCAGTGATTGACGCCTGGACACTATAGGCTTATGACTCCATGTAGAGATCACTTGCATCAGTTCCAGCCATGCTAATGTGGAGGCAAATAGCTGGATCTTGGACATCATTGAAATGATTTCTTTGGAAGTTGTGTTGTTCCACAGTGTGAGATCAGGTGCCTGCTCAGCTCCTGGGCCATCATTGCAGTTAATGATTACTCACCCCTTGTGTTTAAGCAGCAGTGATATCACTCATGAAAAACTTTTAAGGGGCCCATTTATCATGTAAAATACACAAAGCAAATAGGGCTCTTCAGAATGAGAAATTCAACCCTGGTCCTGTTTGCCCTCACAGGTGCATATAAAAGATCCCACAGCATTTCTTCAAAGTGTCCTGACCAATATTTATTCCCTGATTAACAACTAAATGACAGATTAGAGTCATAGAGAAATACAGCACTGAAACAGGCCCTTCAGCCCACCGAGTCTGTGCCAACCATCAACCACCCATTTATACTAATCCGACATTAATCCCATATTCCCCACCACATCCCCACTATTCTCCTACCTATGCTAGGGGCAATTTACAATGGTCAATTTACCTATAAACCTGCAAGTCTTTGGCTGTGGGAGGAAACTGGAGCACCCGGCAGAAACCCACGCAGTCACAGGGAGAACTTGCAAACTCCGCACAAACAATACCCAGAACCAATACCCAGAAGGTCGCTGGAGCTGTGAGGCTGCAGTGCTAACCACTGCGCCACTGTGCTGCCCGGTCATTACCTGCTCATTATCCCATTGCTGTTGTGGGAGCTTGCTGTGCACAAATTGTCTGCTGCATTTCCTACATTGCAACAGTGATTACACTTCAAAAGTATTTAATTGGCTAAAAAGTACTTTGGTATGTGAAAGTTGCTATATAAATGCAAGGCTTTCTTTCTTTTGTGATTCTTTGGATTGTAAGTGATCCTTTCGACAAACTGCATATATGTTTGGCTATATTGGGTGATAAAAATAAGAGTCCTTTAGCCCCGCCTGAAGCAGTTTAAGGCCCTCTGCATATACAAATAAGAGGCCTAAAGTTTGAGGCCCCCTCTCTGATTGGTTTGCTCTGGGACATCAGCACCAGCTGCACACAAGAAAATTGTGTAGGGATCATCTGCCCAGCCCAACCATGAATGTAAATATTTGAATTAAATATGGAGCCAGAAGGAGTGCTCAACTCGATCACACATGAATGGAACTGATCAGTACACCCACCGCCTCCTGCCTCCGATCGACACACGATCTGCCATTTTGAACCGAGCATGTCCAGTTAATGCCCTCTCTGAATCACTCCCAATCTGCCAATCCTTGATCTCCCAACTGTCAATCTCCCCACTCCCTTTTGGCAGTTGGGCAGTAAACATAGACCTTGCTTGTGGTGTGGATGGTTGTGGAGGTTGCAACACACCACCACAAATATGGAGCCCCTTTCCGGAATGTATTCCAGAGAAGACCCTGAATGGTCTAGTAGTGACACTTTTGCTTTAGGAGCCTGATGACCTGCTTCACAGTCTTGTTCCATGGCTTTCTTTGAAGGCCCTCTGACCTCGCATGATGGGATGGTGGAAAGTGGTCCTAAGCTGTGAGTGGAGGTGGTGGCCCTGGTCGCCAAGCAGCAATCATGTGGCGTTCCTTGGAGGCCTAAAGATGGGTGGTATTGCTAAATGTTGATGCTGCCAGGATAGCAGGCATTCACCGAGATGAACTTCTTGGTGTGGTTGCACACCAACTACATACTGATACTTCTGCGGATGGTGAAATGCAACTTGTGGAAGGATCCCATTGCTGAGAAAGAAAGAGTGACGGTGATCTTCACTGGAACTGGGAGGGCCTCCTTGTCCTGGTTTGAGGCTCTAGGTTGCCGTGAAGGAGGTGACACAACCCCATCACTACTTCCTTTCTGAAGCGAAGCTTCCTAAGGCACTACTTCTTCTTATCCCAACGTAGGAGTGGTCCACTCTGAAGACCCTTTGTGGGTAGGGCCTTCTATACAGAGGCCTCCTCTTCCTTCATCCTTGCAGAGGTTCCCCTCTCTGGCTCCTCTATGGTGTGCTCCTATTGCACAGCAAGTGGTACTGCAATAACTGCCCCATACCTACACAAAGCCTTTCTGTGGCCAGCAGAAACCTTCAAACTCTTCCAGCAACTCACCACAGTGCTTCCACCAACCCTGCCTGAGCACAAGTAAGTCCAAACATCTCAGCTGCAACTTGTTGAATGGCCCTTTAACTAGCACCAGAACAGGGCCCACCTGGTTTCATAACACTTGACATTTCAGGAGTGTATAAGGAAGATGTTGCCTGTACATGATTAGATTAGATTAGAACATTACAGCGCAGTACAGGCCCTTCGGCCCTCGATGTTGCGCCGACCTGTGAAACCAGAGTTGACCAATTTCGGAAGCGTGGCGTTGTATCAACTTGTTCACGTCAATGACGTCATGAGCGCGCACGTTCAGTGTCTTCAAGGGACGTACCTGTGTGCATCACTCTACTTCTCTAACACCACGCAGGCTACATGGGAATCAGTTAATGGCACTTCACGGGCAAGAAAACATCAAATAGGCTTTCATAGCACCACTAGAAACAATGCTACACTAAATTTTCAATGAGATCACTTCTCATTTTTCTAAACTCCGAAGAGTACTGACCTCAGAGTATAGAAAGTGCAGGGTAAAATTAGAAAGGGAATTAGGAAAACAAAGAGAGGGCATAAAGACATTGGCAAGTAAAATCAAGGAAAATGTAAAGATTTTTTTTTTAATGCATAATGAACAAAAGAATAATTAAGGAAAAAGTTGTTAATTAGAGACCAAAAATATAACGTGCGTGTGGAAGACATGGGCATGGTTTTAATGAATACTCTGCACCTGACTTCACAAAAATGGGGGTAATGCATTGTTGTCCGATTCACCCATCTAAGTGAAATGATGAATGTGCAGCAAATCCATTGGCGATGGGATCGTTTCATGTGGTGTACTTTTGCTGATGGCTGAAGAGACCAGTCCATAAGAGGCAGCTTCTGCCACAAGTGAGGTGGTTAACAGGTGTTGCTGTGGGGTGCTGTTTTCAGTGTTGATGCCAGCTGTTCAGCTGCTGTAGCCACTGATTGCCATGGTGGCACACATCAGCCCACAGGTAATGTCACCATTTCCCTCTGTTGTTGGCTAGTGCCTCCCACGTGTGAAAATCGATGTTTAGGGCCTGCATGTCATGCTTGCAAGCATCCTTGAAGTGGAGCTTTGGACATCCTACTGGTCTTCTGGCTCCAGCTACCACCTCATACGGAATATCCTTGGGAATGCAGTTGTCTTCCATCCTGCGAATGTGCCCGAGCCAGCGAATTTGCCTTTTGGGAGCTTTGCCTTTGAGAGCACTGTCATATTCGTAGTTTTGTCCGTTCATCAGATGATAGTTAAGGAGGAGGAGTGTGAAGTATTGGATGAGGTAAACATAGTGAGGGAGGAAATATTAAGGCGTTTAGCATCGCATCTTTGAAAGTGGATAAATTGCCAGTCCCGGATGAAATATATCCCATGCTACTCGGAGTAGAAAGGGTGAAAATATCAGAGGCTCTGACCATCATATTCCAGTCCGCTCTGGCTACAGGAATTGTGCCAAAGAACTGGCGAACTTCTAATATTGTACCATTGTTTAAAAAGTGAGGTTTGAAGAGATTGAGTAATTACAGACCAATCAGCCTAACCTTGGTGGTGGGAAACTTATTGGAAAACGTTCTGAGGGATAGGATAACTCATCATTTAGAAAGGCACAGATTAATCAAGAATAAGTAAAAGCAAAATACTGTGGATGCTAGAAATCTGAAATAAAAACAGAAAGCGTTTCCAGCAGGTCTGGCAGCATTTGTGGAGCGAGAAACAGAGTTAACATTTCAAGTCTGTGACCTTTCATCAGAACTGGCAAAAGTTAGAAATGTTACAGTCTTTAAGCAAGTGAAAAGAGGGAGGGGGGAAGAAGAACAAAAGGGGAGGTGTGTGATAGGGCAGAGGGCAGGAGAGATTAAATGACAAAGATGTCACGGAAAAAAGGCAAAGGGAGTGTTAATAGTTACGTTAGAAGACAAAGCATTAGTCCAGAGAGAGTGTTGATGGCAGAATAATGAACAGCTCTGTCCAAAAGCAAAAACCTGAAAGACATAATTAAAATAGGCCCATGGTTAAAAAATGAAACAAAATGAATATAAAATAAAAAAGGCAGTCATGCTCTGAATTTGTTGAGCTCAATGTTGAGTCCAGACGGCTGTAGAGTGCCTAATCGGAAGATGAGGTGCTGTTCCACAAGCTTGTTTTGAGGTACACTGGAACGTTGCAGCAGGTCAAGGACAGAAATGTGGGCATGGGAGCAGGGTGGTGAATTAAAATGGAAAGCACCAGAAGTCCAGAGTCATGCTTGTGGACTGAGTGGAGGTGTTCTGCAAAGCGGTCACCCAATCTATGTTTGGTCTCTCCAATTGTGAGCAGCGAATACAGTATACTAAATTGAAGGAAGTACAAGTAAATCACTGCTTCACCTGGAAGGAGTGTTTGGTCCCCTAGATACTGAGGAGAGAGGAAGTAAATTGGCAGGTATTACAGCTCCTGAATTGCATAGGAAGGTGCAGTGGGAAGGGGACAATGTGTTGGGGGTAATGAAGGTGTGGACCAGAGTGTCACAGAGGGAACGATCCCTTCGGAATGCTGACAGGTGAGGGGAGGGAAAGATGCTTTTGGTGGTGGCATCACGCTGGAGGTGGCGGAAATGTTGGAGAATGATCCTTTGGATGTGAAAGCAATCAAGGGCAGCCAATTTGGATTTGTTAGGGGGAGGTCATATTTGACTAATGATGGAATATTTGGAGGAGGTAACTAGGAGCGTCAATGACTGTAGCGTGTTTGATGTAGTCCATTTCGATTTTAGTAAAGCTTTGAACAAGGTTTCTTATGGCAGACTGGTCAGAAAAGTCAAATCCCATGGGATCCAAGAAAAGTGGCAGGTTGGATCCAAAATTGGCTGAATGGTCGGGAGAAAGGGGTAACCGTCGAAGGGTGCTTTGGTGTCTAGAAGGCTGTTTCCAGGGGGATTCCACAGGGCTCAATATTAGGTCGCTTGCTTTTTGAGATACATATCATTGGCTTAGGCTTAAAAGTAGGGAGCATGATTATGATAATGGCTGTGAGATTTATAGTGAGGAAGAAAGCTGTAGACTGGCCAGATGGGCATAAAAGTGGCAAATAGAATTCAATCCAAAGAAGTGTGAGGTAATGCATTTCTTTGGGGGGGAGCAGGGTGGTGGGTGCAACCGAGACAATGGAATACACAATAAATAGGAGATCACTGAGAAATGTAGACGAACAGAAAGAATTTGGATTGCGTGTCCACAGATCCATGAAGGTAACAGGACAGGTAGAAAAGCTGATTAAGGAGGCATACAGAATAGATGCAATACCTTCCCTTTTACCTCCTCCCTTCTCATTGTTCAAGAATCCAAACAATCCTTCCAGAAGAAAGAGCAATTTACTTGTACTTCTTTCAATTTAGTATTCTGTATTTGCTGCTCACGATGCGGCCTCCTTCACATTGGGGAGACCAAAGGCAGATTGAGTGACTGCTTTGCGGAACACCTCTGCTCAGTCCGCAAGCACGAACCTGAGCCTCCGGTCGCCTGTCATTTTAAATCTCCACCTTCCTCCCACTCTCACCTCTCTGTCCTTGGCCTCCTGCAATGTTCCAATGAGGCTCAATGCAAGCTCAAGGGACTGCACCTCATCTTTTGATTAGGCACTTTACAGCCTTCCAGACTCAACACTGAACTCAACAGGCTGGATTTTACCTAAGGCAGACGGGAATGCGTCACCAACTTTTATGTCAGTGGCGAACCCACTTCCACCTAGCCCGGGGATCCGTCTCACATTTTACAGGTCCCCGGGCTTTAATTGTCCCGAGGCGGGACTTCCACTGCTTGAGGGAGGAGGTTCCACCTCAGTAAGCTGCTGGCCAATCAGCAGGCCGGCAGCTCTTAGTCCCAGCAGCGCCAGCAGGAGCAGTGGCCACTGTGGGGACTGCAGCTCAGCCGACCAGATGGAGCCAGGAGCCGAGGTAAGTTGGGCATGCCTCACCAGGCAGATTAGTCCTTTGGGGGGAGGGGGGGACGTCTTGGGTCCCGGGGGTGGGTTGGGAGGCAGGGACAGCCCTCAATTGGGCACCCTGTGCCCGACTGCCATGCCCCCCCACCCCCGGCGGGTGAAAAGGCCAGCAACTATCGCTGGGCAGCCCGTCACATCCCCAGCATGCCTGCTTGCCATGGGTAAAATACCCTTGGAAGCAGGAGAGGGCTCTTAAGTGGCAGTTATGTGGCCATTAAGTCCCTATTTTGTTTCCTTTTTCTTTGCTGGTTTTGTTTTTTTCCCCTTGTTTTTCTCTTTTTTTTTGCTTGTGGATGACAGATATTCATAATTCTGCCATTCACACCTCCTCGAGACCCATGTTTCATTTCTTTGCTTGTCCCATCACCATTCCCTTTGACCTTGTGTCATGAACCTTTTTGTTGTTTAATCTCTCCTGTCTTCCACCCTGTCTCAGAGCTTCTCTTTTGTCCCTTTTCTGAACTTCCTCCCTCTCACTTGCTCAAAACCTGTTACATCTCTAATTTTTCCCAGTTCAGATGAAAGGTCACAGACCTGAAATGTTAATTCTGTTTGTCTCACCACAGATACTGCCAGACCTGCTGAGTAGTTCCAGCATTTTCTGTTTCTGTTTTGGATTTGCAGCAACTGCAGTATTTTGCTTGAACTGTATAAAACACTAGTAAGGCCACAGCTGCATACAGTTCTGCTTGCTGCATTACAGGGGGATGTGTTTGCACTAGAGAGGTTTTTAAAAAATTATCCATAGGACATGGTGTCACTGACAAGGGTAGCATTTATTGCCCATCCCTAATTGCCGTTGAGGGGGTGGTGGTGAACAGCCTTTTTGAACCACAGACGGAGATACAGTGGAGATTTATGAGGATATTGCCGGGAATGGAGTATTTTAGCTATGATGAAAGAATGAATAGGCTGGGTTTGTTTCCTTTGGAACACAGGAGGCTAAGGGGAGATTTAATTGGGCAGCAGCAGAGCACTTTGAGGGGGAAGAGTAAACAGCCAGAGGTCGTGGTCCATACAGGTTCCAATGCCAAAGGTAGGAAGAGCGATGAGGTCCTGCAGGCAGAGTTTAGGGAGCTAGGAAGGAGACTGGCAAGAATGAGCCTCAAAGGCAGTGATCACCGGATTACTCCCAGTGTAGCTGGGAGGACTTTAGATTCCAGGGACATTGGGACCAGTTCTGGGGGAGATAGAGCCGATGGAGGCCAGATGGGTTGCACCGAAATAGAACAATGTCCTTGAGGGGTGGTTTGCTAGTGCTGTTAGGGAGGATCTAAATTAACTTGGCAGGGGGATGGAAACCAGGATATAGTAATAGGAGGGATAAGCAAGAATTTGGAGAGACAGATAGCACTGGAGTAAGAAATAGTAAGGTGGGGTCAGACTGAGGGAATGCAATAAGATCTAAATTAGGTTTACAGTTTACGTATGTTAACTCACAAAGTGGGCTCAGTAAGGTTGCTGAGCAGCACATGCAACTAGCCACATGGGAATATGATGATGTGGAGATACTGGAGACCTGGTTCAAAAAAAGACAGGGCTGGGTAATAAGTAAGCCTGGATACATTGTGTCCATGAACGTTAGGGAAGGAAAGACAGGAGGAAGGGTGGCGGTAACAATTAAGGAGAATAAGTATGCTGCTGGAGATAGAGGATGTCTTGGGGTAGTCAGAATTTGGTTAGAGTTAAGAAACAACAGAGTTACTATTACCTACTGGTTCTATTCTGTAGGCCACCAGCTAGTGGGAAGATATAGGGGAACAAATTTGCAGGGAAATTAGAGAGAGGTGCAAGACCTGTAGAGCAGTGATTAATGGGGGACTTCAATTACTCTAACATAGCCTGGGCTAATAATAGTGTAAAGAACAGGGGCGAGGCAGTGATGTAGTTGTAATGTCACTGGACTAATAATCCAGAGGCCCAGGCAAATGCTGTGGGAACATGGGTTTAAATTCCACCATGGCAGCTGGTAGAATTTATATTCAATTAATAAATCTGAAAAAAAAGCTAGTCTCAGAAATGATGGCCATGAAACACTGTTGATTGTCATAAAAACCCATCTGGTTCACTAATGTCCTTTAGGGAAGGAAATCTGTAGTCATTACCTGGTCTGGCCTACATGTGACTCCAGACCCACAGCAATTTGGTTGACTCTTACATGCCCTCTAAAATTGCCCAGCAAGACACTCAGTTGTACCAAACCATGAGAGAAAAGTCCAAAAGGAATGAAACTGGACAGACCACCCGGTATTGACGTAGGCACCGGAAACGACAATGGCAAACTCAACCCTGTCAACCCTGCAAAGTCCTTCTTCCTAACATCTGGGGGCTTTTGCCAAAGTTGGGAGAGCTGTCCCACAGACTAGTCAAGCAACAGACTGACATAGTCTTACTCATGGAATCATACCTTACAGACAATGTCCCAGACACCAACATCACCATCCCTGGGAATGTACTATCCCACCGACAGGACAGACCCACCAGAGGTGGCAGAACAGTGGTATACAGTTGGGATGGAGTTGCCCTGGGTGTCTTCAACATTGACTCTGAACCCCATGAAGTCTCATGGAATTAGGTCAAAAATAGGCATGGAAATCTCCTGCTGATTACAACCTACCGAACCCTCAGCTGATAAATCAGTACTCCTCCATATTGAACACCAATTGGAAGAAGCAGTGAGGGTGGCAAGGGCACAGAATGTATTCTCGGTGGGGGACTTCAATGTCCATCACCAAATGTGGCTCAGTAGCACCACTATTGACCAAGCTGGCCAAGTTCTAAAGGACTCTGCGACAGGTAGTGAGGGAACCAACAAGTGGGAGAAACCAATTTTACCTCGGCCTCACCAGTCTACCTGTCATAGATGTATCTGTCCTTGACAGTATTGGTAAGGGTAACCACCGCACAGTCCTTGTGGAGATCAAGTCCTGTCTTCACATTGAGGATACCCTCCATCGTGTTGTACAAAGAACAAAGAACAGTACAGCACAGGAACAGGCCATTCGGCCCTCCAAGCCTGCGCCGATCTTGATGCCTGTCTAAACTAAAACCTTCTGTACTTCTGGGGACCGTAACCCTCTATTTCCATCCTATCATATATTTGTCAAGAAGCCTCTTAAATGTCGCTATCGTACCTGCTTCCACCAACTCCCCCAGCAGCAAGTTCCAGGCACTCACCACCCTTTGTGTAAAGAACTTGCCTCGCACATCCCCTCTAAACTTTGCCCCTCGCACCTTAAGCCTATGTCCCCTAGTAACTGACTCTTCCACCCTGGGAACAAACTTCTGAATATCCACTCTGTCCATGCCGCTCATAACTTTGTAAACTTCTATCAGGTCGCCCCTCCACCTCCGTCGTTCCCGTGAAAACAATCCGAGTTTATCCAATCTCTCCTTATAGCTATTGCCCTCCAGACCAGGCAACATCCCAGTAAACCTCTTCTGTACCCTCTCCAAAGCCTCCACGTCCTTCTGGTAGTGTGGCGATCAGAATTGCACGCAATATTCTAAGTGTGGCCTAACTAAAGTTCTGTACAGCCGCAGCATGTCTTGCCAATTTTTATACTCTATGCCCCGACCGATGAAGGCAAGCATGCCGTATGCCTTCTTGACGACCTTATCCACCTGTGTTGCCACTTTCAGTGACCTGTGGACCTGTACGCCCAGATCTCTCTGCCTGTCTCCTAAGGGTTCTGCCATTTACTGTATACTTCCCACCTGTATTAGATCTTCCAAAATGCATTACCTCACATTTGTGCGGATTAAACTCCATCTGCCATTTCTCCACCCAAGTCTCCAACCAATCTATATCCTGCTGTATCCTCTGACAATCCTCATCACTATCCGCAACTCCACCAACCTTAAACTTACCAATCAGACCAGCTACATTTTCCCCCAAATCATTTATATATACTACAAACAGCAAAGGTCCCAGCACTGACCCCTGCGGAACACCACTAGTCACAGCCCTCCATTCAGAAAAGCACCCTTCCACTGCTACCCTCTGTCTTCTATGACAGAGCCAGTTCTGTATCCATCTTGCCAACTCACCTCTGATCCCATGTGACTTCACCTTTTGTACCAGTCTGCCATGAGGGACCTTGTCAAAGGCTTTACTGAAGTCCATATGGACAACATCCACTGCCCTTCTTTTATCAATCATCTTCGTCACTTCCTCAAAAAACTCGATCAAGTTAGTGAGACACGACTTCCCCTTCACAAAACCATGCTGCCTCTCGCACATAAATTCATTTGTTTCCAAATGGGAGTAAATCCTGTCCCGAAGAATCCTCTCTAATAATTTCCCTACCACTGACGTAAGGCTCACCGGCCTATAATTTCCTGGATTATCCTTGCTACCCTTCTTAAACAAAGGGGCAACATTGGCTATTCTCCAGTCCTCTGGGACCTCACCTGTCGCCAATGAGGATACAAAGATTTCTGTCAAGGTACCAGCAATTCCTTCCCTTGCCTCCCTCAGTATTCTGGGGTAGATCCCATCAGGCCCTGGGGACTTATCTACCTTAATGCTTTGCAAGACGCCCAAAACCTCCTCCTTTGTGGTAACGACATGACCCAGACTATCTACACACCCTTCCCTAAACTCATCATCCACCAAGTCCTTCTCTTTGGTGAATACTGATGCAAAGTACTCATTTAGTACCTCGCCCATTTCCTCTGGCTCCACACATAGATTCCCTCCTCTGTCCTTGAGTGGGCCAACCCTTTCCCTGGTTACCCTCTTGCTCTTTATATCCATATAAAAAGCCTTGAGATTCTCCTTAATCCTGTTTGCCAATGACTTTTCATGACCCCTTTTAGCTGTCCTGACTCCTTGCTTAAGTTCCTTCCTACTGTTTTTATATTCCTCATGGGCTTCGTCTGTTCCCAGCCTTCCAGCCCTTATGAATGCTTCCTTTTTCTTTTTGACTCGGCTCACAATATCCCTCGTTATCCAAGGTTCCTGAAACTTGTTGTGTGCCATTACCACTGTGCTAAGTGGGATAGATTTTGAACAGATCTAGCAACTCAAAACTGGGCATCCGTGAGGCGCTGTGGGCCATCAGCAGCAGCAGAATTTTATTCAACACAATCTGTAACCTCATGGGCCAGCATATCCCTCACTCTACCGTTACCATAAAGCAGGGGGAACCCGTGGTTCAATGAAGAGTACAGGAGGGCATGCCAGGAGCAGCACCAGGCATGCCTAAAAATGAGGTCAACCTCGTAAAGCTACAACACAGGATTACTTGCGTGCCAAACAGCGGAAGAAGCATGCAATAGACAGAGCTAAGTGATCCCACAGCCAGTGGATCAGATGTAAGCTCTGCAGTCCTGCCACATCCAGTTGTGGATGGTGGTGGGCAATTAAACAATTAATAGGAGTACGAGTCTCCATAAATGCCCCCATCTTCAATGATGGGGGAGCCCAGTACATCAGTGCAAAAGAAAAGGCTGAAGCATTTGCAGAAATCGTCACTCAGAAGTGCTGAGTTGATGATCCATCTCGGCCTCCTCCTGAGGTCCCCAGCCTCACAGATGCCAGTCTTCAGCCAATCCGATTCACTCCATGTGATATCAAGAAATGGGTGAAGGCACTGGATACTGCAGAGGCTATGGGCCCTGCCAACATTCCAGCAATAGTACTGAAGACCTGTGCACCCTTGGCCAAGCTGTTCCAGTACAGGTACAACACTGGCATTTATGCAGCAATGTAGAAAATGCCCCAGTATGTCCTGTCCACAAAAAGCAGGTCAAATACAACCTGGCTAGTTACCGCTCTATCAGTCTACTCTCAACCATCAGCAAAGTGATAGAAGGGATCATCGACAGTGCTATCAAGCAGCACTTGCTTAGCAAAAACCTGCTCGCTGACGCTCAGTTTGGGTTCCGCCAGGGCCACTCAGCTCCTGACCTCATTACAGCTTGGTCCAAATGTGGACAAAAGAGCAGAACTCAAGAGGTGAGGTGAGAATGACTCCCCTTGACATCAAGGCAGCATTTGACCAAGTGTGGCATCAAGAGGTCCTGGCAAAACTGGAGTCAATGGGAATCAGGGGGAAATCTCTCTGCTGGTTGGAGGTCAATCATCTCAGTCCAAGATGAGTTCTTCAGGGTAGTTCCCTAGGACCAACCATCTTCAGCTGCTTCATCCATGACCTTCCCTCCATCATAAAGTCAAAAGTGAGGATGTTCGCTGATGATTGCACAATGTTCAGCACCATTTGTGACTCCTCAGATATTGAAGCAGTCCGTGTCCAAATGCAGCAAGACTTGGCCAATATCCAGACTTGGGCTGATAAGTTCCAAGTTGCAGTCATGCCGCACAAGTGCCAGGCAATGACCATCTCCAACAAAGGAGAATCCAACCATCTCCCCTTGACATTCAATGGCATTACGATTGCTGAATTTCCCACTATCAACATCCTCGGGGTTACCATTGACCAGAAACCTAACTAGAATAGCCATATAAATACTGTGGCTAAAAGCGCAGTTCATAGGCTGGGAATTCTGTGGTAAGTAACCCACCTCCTGACTCCTCAAAGCCTGTCCACCATCTACAAGACACATGTCAAGAGTATGATGGAATACTCTCCACTTGCCTGGATGTGTGCAGCTCCAACAACACTCAAGAAGCTCAACCCCATCCGTTTTTTAATTCTTTCATAGGATGTGGGCGTCGCTGGCCAGGCCAGCACTTATTGCCCACCCCTAATTTCCCTTGGGAATGTGGTGGTGAGCTGCCTTCTTGAAGCGCTGCAGTCCATGTGGTATAGGCACACCCACAGTGCTGTTAGGAAGGGAGTTCCAGGATTTTGACCCAGCGACAGTGAAGGAATGGCGATATAGTTCCAAGTCAGGATGGTAAGTGGCTTGGAGGGGAACTTGCAGGTGGTGGTGTTCCCATGTATTTGCTGCCCTTGTCCTTCTAGTTGGTAGAGGTCACGGGTTTGGAAGGTGCTGTCTAAGGAGTTGCAGAAGTGCATCTTGTAGATAGTACACTCTGCTGCCATTGTGAGTCACTGGTGGAGGGAGTGAATGTTTGTGGGTTGGGTGCCAATTAAGCAGACTGCTTTGTCCAGGATAAAGCCGCCCGCTTGAGTGGCACCCCATCCACAACCATTAAGGCATTTCAGGATCAGGTTCTGGGGAACAGGGTGGGTTAAGTGGATTATCTGTCAGCAGGGATTGTAGTATCATAAGGTTTAGGTTAGCCATGGAAAAGGACAAGAAGCAACCTAGAGTAAAATTATTTAATTGGAGGATGGCCAATTTCAGTGGAGTGAGGCTGAATCTGTCCCAGGTAAATTGGAATGAAATCTTTGCAGGCAAAACTATAACGTAACAATGGGCTGCCTTTAAAGATGGGGTACAGTTGAGGTTCATTCCCATGACGGGGATAAGGTAGGTCAACCAAAGCCAGAGGTCCCTGGGTGATGAAAGAGATAGAGTGCAAGATGAAGCTGGAAAAAAGTGCGTATGACGTAGGGCACTTGAGGGAAATACAACTGCAGGGCTATGGGGATAGAGGGCAATGGGATTGACTAGATTGCTTGAGGGAGAGCCAGCATGGACTCGATGGGCTGAATGGCCTCCTTCTATGCCAAAATGACTCCATGAGCTGAATATATGAGCCCACCGCAAATTGCCGTGGCGTGCTCTCATCTCGGTGCTCTGCTCTCGTCGACATACCGTCGCTGAGCCTCCGCAATAGTTTGCACAGGGGATCATTTAAATGGAGGGGGTGGAGCGGCAACCCCCGATGACGTGGAGGGGGCGGCTGCTCCGTCCCCAGCAACAGCGCCTGGCGCCACCACGCAGGCGCCTGAGCCATTTTTAAAGGGTTGCAAGCCCTTATTGACAATCTTAAGCTTTAAAGGGATATGGAGGGCAAATTAATATTTTTAACTTTATTAATCGATCGAAGACCCCTCCAAACACCCCACCAATGACCATCAAATGTCTTTAAGGCACATCCGAAACTTTTCTTCCCATCACCAACTTTGCCTCCCGCACTTTGCTACCTTTGCTCTTCAACCCCTTCCCAACATCCCCAATACAAAGGGTTTTCCCATCTCCCCCCTCCCACCCTGATAATTTAGCTCCTCCCCCCCACGAGTGCCACGCGCTGAAGGTGCGCAATTTCCAGCCGGTGGCCGGAATATCGGGGTGGGACGGCCGCCGGGACAAGGTAAGTTAATTGCGTTTATTTTACTTAATTTTAATATTTAAATGAAGGCCCCGACGCCGAGCGGCGGAGGAGGTGGGAGGAGCCACACCAAGGCCTCGCTGCCACCAGTAAAATGCTGCGGGGCTTTCTCGGCATTTAAATTCGTGGCGGCCCCCTCCCGGAAGAATTTACCTGGCCCCCCCCCCCGCCACGACCCCTGACGCTGGAGGACTCATAAAATTCAGCCCTATGACTCAATGTCAAGTTGATAATACAAGTGAGAACCAGGTTCAATATACAATGTTCAGAGGGAAAGTGATAAAGGGAATTAGAGATGCAAACAGAGAGTATGAGAAGAGACTGGCAACTAACATAGAAGAGTCCTAAAGTATTCTATAAGCGTATAAATAGTAAAAGGGTAGTAAAAGGAGCAGTGGGGCTGATTAGAGACCAGAAAGGTGATCTGTACATAGAGACAGAGGGTGTGGCTGAGGTACTAAGTGAGTACTTTGTATCTGTCTTTACCAAGAAAGAAGATGCTGTCAAAGTCATAGTGAAAGAGGTGTTAGTTGAGATACTGGATGGGCGAAAAGCTGATAAAGAGGAGGAATTAGAAAGGCGGGTGTACTTAAAGTTGATAAGTCACCAGGACAGGATTGTATGTATCTGAGGATACTGAGGCAAGTAAGGGTGGAAATTGCAGAGGTACTGACCATAACATTCCAATCCTCCTTAGATACAAGGCTGGTGCCAGAGGACTGGAGAATAGCAAATGTTACACCCTTGTTCAAAAAATGGTCTCAGGATAAACCCAGCAACTACATGCCAATCGGTTTAACCTTGGTGGTGGGAAGGCTTTTGGAAATAATAATCTGTGAAAAATTTAACAGTCTCTTGGGCAAGTGTGGATTAATTAAGGAAAGCCAGCACAAATTTGTTAAAAGCAAATCATGTTTAACTAATCTGATTGAGTTTTTTGATGAGGTAACAGAGACGGTTGAGGAGGGTATTGCGGTTCATGTGGTGTACGTGGGCTTCTAAAGGGTGTTTGATGAATTGCCACACAATAGACAGGTCTGCAAAGTTGACACCCGCAGAATAAAAGGGACAGTGACAGGTTGGATACAAAGTTGGCTGAATGACAGGAAGCAGAGAGTAGTCGTGAACAGTTGCTTTTTGGACTGGAGGAAGGTATACAGTGGAGTTCCCCAGGGGTTGATACTAGGACCACGGCTTATCTTGATCTATATTAATGACCAACACTTGAGCATGCAGGAGACAATTTCAAAATTTGCAGATGACATAAAACTTGGAAGTCTTGTGAACTGTGAGGAGGATAGTGATAGACTTCAAGAGGACACAGACTGGTGGAATGGGCAGACACATGGTAGGTGAAATTTTAATGCAGATAAATGTGATGTGGTCCATTTTGTTAGGAAGAACAAGGAGAAGTAATATAAAATAGAAGGCACAATTCTAAAGGGGTGCAGGAACAGAGAGAGCTGGGGGTATATGTGCATTCTCAGAAAATGTAATATTCTTGACTAACTTCGAAACCTGTGGTTGAGACTTGCGAACGCTATCCCACCTAGGGGCATCGACAGTGCACATGAGATATCAAGTGCTGTTTACTGTAGCCAGTTGCACAGAAACTTGACTAAATTTACCAGCATGCTTTGCAAGGCCAAGAGACTTTTCGAAGTAAAGTAACCTGCTAAAAGCTGCAGGCTGGTTTTTCACAGATAAAGAAGAATCGCTGGACTGTGATGGGAAACAACATTTTCAATGAATGTTTAGCCGTGAGGCCCACAGTCATTAAAAAAGAGAACGAAACACACCAGACAACTATACTTTGAAGCTATGTTAAGTCTTTCAGTTAAATGGTGCCTAATTAAGAAATTCTTGCTGGAATGCAAAAGTTAATTAGTGTGTAGATCTTTACTGAAACACTTATGTTTTAATAGAACGGCTGGATTGAATAACCATTACGAATAGCCCTGAACATAAATAACTGATAACATATCAATATGAATAATGAAATCCCAGAAG
The DNA here is from genome assembly GCF_036365525.1 of Heterodontus francisci. Lineage (NCBI taxonomy): Eukaryota > Metazoa > Chordata > Chondrichthyes > Heterodontiformes > Heterodontidae > Heterodontus > Heterodontus francisci. The sequence goes on from NC_090388.1 coordinate 79,734,283, forward strand.
GTTTGTTTGAAGGCCAGTGATGAGATGTTACAAGAGAGTCAGAAATACTGATCATAGGAGATGGTACAGGATGAGATAATGTCACGATGGGCTTTCACCCCATGGGTTAAACAAAAAACTTGACCACCCATTGGATATGTCATATGAAGGAGAACTCTGATTGAACAATAAGGCCCTGACAACACAGGTCCACCTCTGAAAAATGGTAGAAAAGAAATTGCGAAAAAAGCACTTCTTGCTGCAGCTGGAAGGAGGTGATTTGGTCAGTCATCTCAGATCGACAATCAACAAGGACCGACCATCCATTGGTGGTTGTATGTATGGTTATCTCTTTTAACATATCTGTATTACTCAGATTGTAGTGGGTTTTTTTTCTAACTAACTTTAGATTATGTGGTCGCAGTGGTTTCGAATCTGGCTCGAAGATACAATAACATTCGATAGCTGGAACTGTGTATCCAGTGTAGTTTGTCATAAATCTGAAGTATGAATCATAAACCTGTAGAATCTAGGAGTGGGGTCTTACAGCACAAATTGTTGAAGGTGGCAGGGCAGCTTGAGAAAGTGGTTAATAAAGCACAGGATCCTGGGCTTTATAGATAGTGACATGGAGTACAAAAGCAAGGAAGTTATGATGAACCTTTATAAAACTTTGGTTCAGCCTCAACCGGAGTATAAGTTCAATTCTGAGCACTGCACTTTAGGAAGGATGTAAAGGCTTTAGACAGGGTGAGGACCTTCATGAGGGGTCTAGACAGAGTGGAGAGAGAAACTGTTCCCTTTAGCAGACTCCTCAGATACTGAAGCAGTCTGGGTAGAAATGCAACAAGACCTGGACAATATCCAGGCTTGGGCTGATAAGTGGCAAGTAACATTCATGCCACACATGTGCCAGGCAATGACCATCTCCAACAAGAGAGAATCTAACCATCTCCCCTTGACATTCAACGGCATTACCATCGCTGAATCCCCCACTATCAAAATCCTAGGGGCTACCATTGACCGAAAATTGAACTGGAGTAGCCATATAAATACCGTGGCTACAAGAGCAGGTCAGAGGCTAGGAATCCTGAGGCGAGTAACTCACCTCCTGACTCCCCAAAGTCTGGCCACAATCTACAAGGCACAAGTCAAGAGTGTGATGGAATACTCTCCACTTGCCTGGATGGGTGCAGCTCCAACAACACTCAAGAAGCTCAACACCATCCAGGACAAAGCATCCCGCTTGATTGGCACCCCATCTACAAACATTCACTCCCTCCACCACCGACGCACAGTGGCAGCAGTGTGTACCATCTACAAGATGCACTGCAGCAACGTATCAAGGCTCCTTAGACAGCACCTTCCAAACCCGCGACCTCTACCAACTAGAAGGACAAGGGCAGCAAATACATGGGAACAGCACCACCTGCAAGTTCCCCTCCAAGTCACACACCATCCTGACTTGGAACTATATTGCCGTTCCTTCACTGTCGCTGGGTCAAAATCCTGGAACTCCCTTCTTAACAGCACTGTGGGTGTACCTACCCCACAGGGACTGCAGCGGTTCAAGAAGGCAGCTCAACACCACCTTCTCAAGGGCAATTAGGGATGGGCAATAAATGCTGGCCTGGCCAGCGACGCCCACATCCCGTGAATGAATAAAAAAAAAGCATAAGGTTCATGAGCCAGAGGATAATGATTAGGTGACTGCCAAAGGAACAACGGTGGCATGAGGAAAATCTTTTTACGCAGTGAGTGGTTAGGATCTGGAATGCACTGCCTGAGAGTGTGGTGGAAGCAGATACAATGGTAACTTTCCAAAGGGAATTGGATAAGCACCTGAAGAGAAATAATTTGGCGGACTACAGGGAAAGGGCAGAGGTGTGGAATTGGTGCAGTTGTTTTTGCAGAGAGCCAGCACGGAGACAACTGACCAAAGGGACTCCGTCTGTGCTGTTGCCATTCTACGATTCTATGATTCTATGATTTGTCAAGCACAATTTCCCTTCCATATAATAATACTGACTCTGCCAAATCATATTATGATTTTTTTTTTCAATCATTCATGGGTTGTGGGCATCACTGGCCAGGCCAGCATTTATTGCCCATCCCTAATTGCCCTTGAGAAGGTGGTGGTGAGCTGCCTTCTTGAATCGCTGCAGTCCATTTGGGGTAGGTTTACCCACAATGCTGTTAGGAAGGGAGTTCCAGGATTTTGACCCAGTGATTTTCTAAGTGCCCCTGTTAGCACTTCCTTATTAATGGATTCCAACAGTTTCCTGATGACTGATGTCAGACTAACAGGTCAGTAGTCCCCTGTTTTCTCTCTCCTTCCTTCCTTGAATAGCAGTGTTACATTTGCTACCTTCCAATCCACTGGGACCATTATAGATTCTGGGGAACTTTGGAAGATCACAACCAGCACATCCACTATCTATGCAGCTACCTCTTTTGGGACTCGAGGATGTGGACTATCAGGTCCAGGGGATTTGCTGGCTTTCCGACCCATTAATTTCTAGAGTGCTTTTTCTTTACTAATATTAATTACTTTATGTTCCACACTTTCATTAGACCCTTAGTTCCCACTATTTCTGGTATGCAGTTTGTGTCCTCTACCATGAAGATGAACACAAAGAGCAGAATTTTACTGCGGGCTTCAGGACCCCAATGTTGGGCAAAAACCCAGATTCCGAGACTGGCTCAATGATATTTACTGCAGACAGCCTTGTTACGACTAGGTGAGAAAGGGGTCTAAGGGTTCCCTCTCAGCCTTTTCCTGGTTTGGCCGTAACAGGGTTTAATTTTTAAAACACCGTGTTTTTAGCTTCCCCTCAATGAATCCTTCTTCACTGCTCCAATTGTAAGGGCAAAGAAATCAACCAGACAGATTTTCTTAGATTTAAGCAAGAAAGTTGTAAGTTTATTAACCTTAAAACTCTAATTCGGTTAAAACTACTAAAAATACGCGATAAACCGACATGCAGATAGAGATGGAAAAGGAGAAAGAATCAAGGGGGAAGGTTTGAAGCAATTGCTGGAGTTCATTTACTGTCTTTGGAGTTTGATGTAAAGTCTTTGATTGCAGTTAAATCTTGCCGTCTCGTTGGGGCCCAGGGCACACTTTCAAACTTGTTTCGATGGTTTTCTGTCTTGAGGCTTAGTTTCTTCCATAGGTGTCTGTCGTTGCATGAGAAGGAGATGCTGTCTTCTTGAAATCCAGTTGCAGTCTCTTCTTTTCAAGAGAGAGAGAGCGACAGGGAGCAATGCTCTCTTTTCAAGTTCAGCTGCAGTCATTTTTTTTCTGTGTGGCACAATTCAAGCCAAACCTGGGCCAGCAGGCCAGTCATGTGACTGACTCCTTTTTTGGAACAAACTGCCTGGCGAGGTTTTGTGGATTCTTTCAATCTTAGTAGACATCCACAGTAGGGGAGTGGAATGCTGACTTTCACTCATTCAATGTCTTTTGATCAAAATCTATTTGGTTAATTGAATCAGGGAGCAGTTCCAATGTCTTCTCCAGGCAACTGTATTTTAGAATGCAAATGTTTCCAGCCACTGTACTATTAGAATACAGGTGCAGCTATGTTTTCAGTCCAGTAAGAGTTTAAAATTAGTGTTCCATATGATGAAATTAATACGCCTCATTCTTGGCACGTGTGGTTTTCCTCACAGCCTCCTAATTGGCCACTGGTGGCCCTGGCATCCAATCAGAGCCCAGTAGCTCTAGCACCTTGACATCCCCATTGGGAGAGGTAGCTGCTCTCCTAGAGGTAAGTACAAATTAAAATTCAGGATGGCCAAGGGGGAAGGTCCCGCTGATCGCAGGACAAACCTCACTAGCGGGATCGTTGGGGCTGTGAGGGCTGCCTTTTGTGCCCGCGGCCCCCTCTTTGGGCCATGGAGCCACAGCTTCCGATGGCCCCCCAGGCTCCCCTTCCATGAATCTGGCAGCCTCCCCACGAGGTGGGGGGCAGCCCCACCATTGGCATATGCAGGTGGCCCAGGATAATGGCCCCTAGTTGTGCCAGTAAGCTGCCTGCCTCTGTGGAGTGGGTAGCTGATCTGCCTTGCAGCCCGCCTCCTGCCTGCTGCTGGGAAACTTCCCCAGTGGTGGGATAGCAATGGGAAACCATGTCAACGTGGCTCTCCACTATTTTACTGCACCTCCCAATGCTTCAGTTCCTGCCACTGGAGGCGGGTAGGGGGTGGTGCAGTCAGTAAAATTCAGCCAAAAATATCTATTTAACATTTCTTCCATTTCCTTATTCACTCGGATAATTGCTGCTGACTCAGGCACTAAGGGCCCCAGGTTTATTTTTGCTACCATGTTCCCTTTTGTATACTTGTTGAAGCTCTTACAATCTTTATATTTCTAGCTAGTTTACTCTCATGTTCTATTTTCACCTTATTTAGCAATTGTTTGGGTCATTCTTTGCTGGTTTCTAAAACTTTCCTAACCCTCAGGCTTGCTATTCTTGGCAATATTATAAGCCTCTTCATTTAATCTAATACTATCCCTAACCTCTTTAGATAGCAACAGATGGATCATTTTTCCCATGAGAGTTTTTATTTCTTAATAGAATGTAGATTCATTGAGAATTATGAAATATTTCTTTCAATGTTCACCATTGCTTATCTACTGTCATACCTTTTAATCTAATTTCCAATCTACCTGAGCCAACTCACCCCTCCTACCTGTGTAATTGGCTTTATGTAAATTCAATATTCTAGTTTCACATTTATACTTGTCATTCTCAAACTCAATGTAAAATTCTATGATATTATGATCACACTTTCACAGAGGATCATTTGCTATGAGATTACTAATTAACCCTGTCTCACTATACTAAACAAAATCTAGAATAGCCTGTACCCTGATTGGTCCCATGCTGTATTGTTGCAGGAAACTGTCTTGAATGCATTCCAAGAACTTGTCCTCCTAACTACTTTTGCCGATTTGGTTTGTCCAGTCTATATGAAGATTAAAGTCCCCCACTCCCTGATGATTATTTGCCTTTATTACAAGGCCTCATGTTTCTTGATTAATACTCTAACACTATAGTTACTGTTAGGAGGCCTATAAACTATTCCCACCGATTTTTTCTGTCCCTTGTTATTTCTTATCTCCACCCATACTAATTCCATTTCCTGCTCTTCTGAGTCAGGATCCTTCCTCACTATTGTCCTTATGTCATCCTTTATTTTCAGGGCTACCTTCTTTTTCATTTTCATCTGTATTTTCAAAACATCAAGTACCCTGAACTATTTAGTGCCCAACCTTGGTCAACATGCAACCATGTCTCTGTAATGGTTATTAGATCAAACCCATTTATCTTTATTTGTGCAATTAATTTATCGATCTTGTTACAAATGCTTCATGCATTCAGATAACGTACCTTTAGTTTAAAATTTTTACATTTTTCCTGATTTGACCTTATTCACTGATGCAATATTACAGTTGAACTTTCGTAGATTCCTGTCACACTCTGCTTATCTTTACTACAATTTGCTGCACTGCTCTGTGGTCTTGAATATGCTCTTTTGATTTATAAATTTAACCTCACTGGAACCTTTCCCTGATTTTCAGTTCAGAGCCCTATCTACAGCCCTAGTTATACGATTCAACAGCTCCCACTTTCCCACATACTGATGTCAGTGCCTCATGAATTGATTACCCCCACATCACTTTTTGAACCATGCATTCAACTCTCTCATCTGTTTCACCCTATGTCAATTCAGAAGTGGCACAGGTAGTAATGCAGAAATTATTACCTTGAAGACATGCTTATAAATTTAGACTCTAGATCCTCAAACTCTCTCAGCAGAACCTCATTCCTTACGCTACCTATGTCGTTGGTTCCTATGTGGACCACAACAACTGAATCTCCCCCTCCCAATTCAAATTCTTTTCCAGCCATGAGGTGATGTCCTTAACCTCGGCAGCGGGCAGGCAGCACAACCTTCGGAACTCCTGGTCGCGGCTGCAGAGAACAGTATCTATTTCCCTGACTATACTGTTCCATATTACAAGCACATTCATTTTCACTCTCCACACTTGAATGGCCTCCTGTATCATGGTGCAGTGTCAGTTTGTTCATCCACCCTGCAGACTTTACCCTCATCTACACAGGCAGCAAGAACCTTGTACCTGTTGGATAAGGGCAAAGGCCGAGGCTCCTCCGGCATTGTACCTGGGGTCCCCTTACCTACCTGACCTGACCAGACCTGTACCAATACCTGAGCTAAGGGACGTGACTGCCTCCTGGATCAAAATGACCAGATTACTGTCCCCCTCCCTGATGCCCTGCATTGACTGCACCTTGGACTCCAGGTCCACAGCTCTGAACTGGAGTTCATCCAGATCAGACACTGACTGTAGATATGGTTTTCCAGGAGCACAAAGCTCTCCACAACCCTCCTCCTGCTGCAGTTGCAACACACCACCTGCCCTGCCTTCCATATATAACCTTGCCTTATTTATTTAATTAATTAGTCTACATATTTAATCAACTTAGCTTATAAATTTTAGTCCTTTAACTACTTACCTTATGTAGTTTCCTGTATAGGTAGATTAAATTCGATATTCATCTGTGACATGAACCACTACAACAAAAAGGCAGCACCTCCTTCCCCCTCTGCATTGAATTCGCAACTTCTGCAATCTATTTGCAATGCACTCTGTTTACGACCACTCATTAAAGTCCTTTAAGGATTGAAAGCTGTGGTCCTTAACGGGCCTGTCCTATATGTGACTCCAGTACCACACCAATGTGGTTGACTCTTCGATGCGTAATAAATGCCGACCTTGCCAGCAGGAGTGAACAAAAGATCACTCTGAATGCTTTTATTATCAAGAGGAACATCAATTGTGGAAATAATTTGTACAGAAAATGTCGAAGCAACTTTTATTCTCATTGCTTAGTCCACATCAGATTTTATTATTTTCTTTCTTGTGCCTTCCGTCTGTCATTTCAATTTCATTCCACTAGATTAGAAGATTTTGAATGGAAAATTATCATAATTAAGGCACTGAAGCTTGTTACTTTACAAGGTTTGTAATCAATCTTTTATTCAAATTCATTGTATAAAAAGCACTCATTGTTGCCATTGGGCATTGTTGTCCAAAAACTTCAATTTCCATTCTTCTTCCATTACCTCTCCTCCTCCTTCAGTTTGCTCTCCCTTTCCCCTCCTGTAAGTGTCGACCTCTTGCTGGAGTTCGGGCAGCCTTGCCATATCTTACGATTGTTCATGCACGGGCTTGGCAGCAAAGGTTTATCTTGCTAGTTGAGATTTCTGGGGTGGAGCCTCAAGGGCCATAAACAAACACAGATTGAGGAACTTGACTGCAGAGACCAATTTCATGGTCATTAAAGCTGACCGGAAAATAGGCCTATCTGCCAATGGACTGTGCTGATATCTGCGCCTGATTCTTCAACCTACACCTTTTGATGTGGAGGAAACCCCACCTCACAAGATTCACCATGGATTGTGGGTGGGCTATTCTAATCTTGGTGTGGGGTTGGGGGATCACAGCTTTTCCCAAATCTGTTTTTGCCCGATATCCAAACATGTGTGTTCTTTAGCAGCAGTCTCTGGATGCTAAATAGGAGCAGAAACCCTGGCTGGTTTATTCTAAGACTGATTCCAATTGTAGCACCTCGACTGAGATCAACTGACTTAGCATAGACAATGATCAGATCATTTGCTACTTTGTTTGAGGATCAGTGTTTTAATGTACTGGCTTATTGCTGTAGTTCTCTACTCAGTTTGGCAAAATTGCTCTCAATTTTAACACAAGGCAGTCATGTTTGACTAATTTGTTGGCACTCTCATCTCTCAGTGATACGGTGTAAGGTCCACAATACTAGGCTGACACTCCTCTGCAGTACTGAGATAGTTCTGCAATGACGGAGATACTGTTTGTTTGGAAGCGATATTAAATTAAGGCCCCATTGGCCTATTCAGGTAGATGCATAAGATCCTGTGGCCTAATTGAGAAGAGTAGGGAGTTCTCCCAGCGTCTTGCCCAACATTCATCCCTCAATCAATACCAAAGGAAATGCTCATTTATCTCAAATGCTTTTTGTGGGATCTTGCTGTGGGCAATGTGACTGTTGTTTGTGCCTATAAAACAGCAGTAACTGCACTTCAAATTTGAGCTGAATTGGGAGAGCTCAAATGCAAGCTACAAGAATCCTGTGGAGTGTGAGATCAGAAGAGTGTGGTGTTTAGCATCAACTGGACTGACTGGGAGATAAGTATTGAAATGTTCATTTATATGTTTCATTGTATCCTGAGTTTAAAATTACTTCATTCCAGCGTTAATCCTATGAGTCTTTTAATGTTGTTTAATCAGGGCCTTAACTCTGAGCTGGCTTTGGATGATAAGTGGCCTGAATTTTCTATCAAAATAAGGGGGAGGCTAATGGCACTCAATGTCAATTATGCATAAATAGTACAGCAATGTTAAGTGAGGTTAAACCTTCTGCTAAAACCGTATATAAATGCAAGTAATTAAAAGTTGCTGTCCACATTTTGCTGCTTGTTATTCACTTTGCGTAAACTGTGTCTTGCTGTCTCCATCACTCTTGAACTGTGTGACTTTGCTGTATCTGCACGGCAGATATGAACTAAACATGCCACAGGTATTTAGGGTTAAGACATAAGTTCCTTTTAATGACGTGATAACTGTCAATTATTACAAATCAACCTCTCTGGCACTGAAAATTAACTATTACAAGAGTCGAGTTTCATTCCTACAAATTTTGAAATTTTCAGGGAGATTTTAAAGGTGTCAAGATTTACACCTTATTTCTTCCTTACATTTCCTTTCTGTCTCTTTTCTTTCTCTCCCTTTTAATCCAATCCTACTTTCCCTCTTTTTAATTCAATTTGACATTGAATTCACCCCTTTAATTCACCCTTCTTACACGGCTTATTTCCCAATCTTTAAATTTACGCCTGTTGGTTGCCCTGTTCACTCAGGTCCCAGATGCCCTGTTTCCCTCGCTATGCTGTTATCAGCTTGCGCTTTCTGAAACTTTGTAAGCAAAAATGTTTTGACCTAACAGCAGACCCTGCTGCAGCAAAATCTAGCCCATTAATAAGTCATTAATTGAGCGTGAGAGGTGAGAAGATTGGAGTTTAGCCTCAGCTGGGCTTTAACCTCAAAGGGAGTTCAGCCCTAAGGTTCACATGGACTTTTTGTTGCATAAGCCTCAGGAGAGTTTGGTGCTAATGGAAGTTCAGACCAACACTGCATGCTTTAAAAGAAAATAGAAGGGCTTCAGAAAAAGGAGCAGGAGTAGGCCAGATAGCCCCTGGAGAACTCTAAGCATTTGGAAGTTGCTGTCTGGTAGAATCTTTCACTCACACCATATATAAAAAGAATAAAATGAACAAGGTGTGAAACAGGAGTCTGGTCCAATCATGTCAGTTTCTTTCCAGGGCTGGGGTTTGGGAGGTTGTTTAGGTTAAAGTTACCCCCATACCAACCAAAAGGAAGATGTGCTGAACTCACAAAGAGCAAAGTTATCGACAGAAAGTTAACAAATGGGTTGACAGAGCAACAGTGGGAAATCTTCAGATGCGAGACGTACAAAATAAGTATATTCCTACAAGGCAAAAGGAAAGTGCACTAAAGGATCGAGTTCCATGGATAAACAGGGATCAAAACTGAACTGAAACATTAAAGAGAAGCACGCAGTAATGTTTGGGGTAACAACACTAAAGATAATCGTGAGAAGTATAGAAAGTGCAGTGTGGAGGGGGAAAGGGAGATTTGAAGAGCTAAAAGGATTATGAGAAAAGACTAGCCGATAATATGAAAGAAAATATGAAAGGGATTTTATAAGCTTATAATGAATCATTTAAAAAGGGATTGGACAACTCAGGATTAAAGGAGAGTGTAATTGCAGAGGTTGAAAGGGATGATATATTAAATAAATATTTTTACAAATCATAGAATCATAGAATGGTTACAGCCCAGAAGGAGGCCAATCGGCCCTTTGTGTCGTGCTGGCTGTTTGCAAGAGCCACTTAGCTAGTCCCAGTCCCCTGCCCTTTCCCTGTAGCCCTGCATTTTTTCTTCTCTTCAGATAATTATCCAATTCCCTTTTGAAAGCCATGATTGAATCTGCCTCCACCACACTCTAAGGCAGTGCATTGTAGATCCTAACCACTCTGTGTAAAAAAGATTTTTCCTCATGTCGCCTTTGTTTTTTTTTATTGATAGAGGAAGTATGCATGTTGGTTGTTCTAGAGGAGGATATGGCCACTGACTGTGGTAATAGTAGAAGAGGGATTTCTTCAGAAAGAATGAACAGAGCTCAAGGTGGATGAGTCACTGCACCTCCCAGACTGTTGAGAGGAGTCAGAGGGAAGCAAGCCTAGGCTCTGGTCACAGTTTTTCAATCCTCCTTAAATCTGCAAATTGTGCTATGGAGCTAGAGAGTAGCTGATATAGCAACCTTGTCCAAGAAGGAAGAGAAGGATAAACTGGGTAACAATAGACCAGTTAATCAAATATCTTCGAAATCTGAAATAAAAACAAAAATGCTGGAAATACTCAGCAGGCCAGGCAGCATCTGTGGAGAGAAAAGCAGAGTTAATGTTTCAGAACAGTGAACTTTCATCAAAACTGATTAAACTGTTCTGATGAAAGGTCACTGACCAGAAACATTAACTCTGATTCTCTCGTCACAGATGCTGCCTGGCCTGCTGAATATTTCCAGCATTTTTTGTTTTTATTTCAGGCTTCCAGCATCTGCAGTATTTTGCTTTTATCTTTGAATCCATAATGTGAGATAAGATTAGAATTTCACGGGATGAGTTAAGGACAGCCCAGTATGGACTTGCAAAAGGCAAGTCATGTTTGACAAATGTACTGGAATTTTTGACATTTTTTGAATAGGTAAGGGAATGCAGTAGATGTAGTTTCTAATGATTTTCAGCAGGTATTTGATAAGGTGTCTCACAAGACACTTATTAGAAAACGTCCAGATGTGTAGTATGAGGGAATATAACAGCATGGAGAGAAAACTGGTCAATGGACAGGACACAAAATGGGCTCTCCTTGGACTGGAGAACGCTGGGGGAGTGGTGCTTCTACAATTGTTTTCTCTGTAGATCTGTTTTTTGGCTCTGCTTTTCACAACAGTTGTTTGGTGGAAATATTCCTTGGTTGGCACGATTTTTTCTGTCAGACAATCCCTTTCGACATTCATTTGGAGGAGCGCCACCAATAATTAGCATGTGTGCCCAATTCAGTAAACTTGGCAGGCATGCAAATGATCATGTAGTGGCAAATTGAATCATGGGTAACTCCAGTAGCTGTTAATTATCTGCAATTGGCATAAATACGGGGATGAGTGATGAATCAAAAGCAGCAACTTAGTGTTGTCCAAATGGAGGGGGCTGTTCACAAGTACATGAATTATGAATAATTCAGACAATCTCACATCTGTTGGACCAAGTAATAACGTGAAAAGGTCAATTGTCCCCGTGGACCTACTCCTCCCAAAAACACACGCAGGGAGCATTCACAATTTGGTCTAAAGTGGAACCTCCATTATCAATTATCCTGGGAATTCTCTTCCTAAACTCTTCTCTTTTGCTACATTTCTTCTCACTTTAAAGCCACCTCAAAACCTGTCTATTTGACCGGGTTATCTGTCACCTCCCCTTACTTTTCTTTCAACTTCTTCTTTGTGTCGGATCTGCACTACAGACTAGCATAGGATGTTGTGCAATGTTAAAATACTACATAAATGTAAGTATTTTTGTTGATGCCAACTAGGAAGAGAGTATACCAGATGGAGACCACTGAAAGGCAGCCAGAATGCAGGAGAACAACATACAAGAGGACATGGGTGGAAAAGTTGGCAACACCCACATCTTGACTATCCCTGGTGCGGAAAATGGAAAATACTCACATAAATGCAGTTGGGGTTCTTTATTGTAGTTGTGGTTTAGGCACATAAATGCAGTAAAGTATAGGAGCATTACTCTGACTCTAATCCATGCAGTAGAGTAATAGGAGCATTACTTTGGCTGTAATCCACTAGATAGAGTAATAGTGGCATTACTCTAGCTCTAATCCATAACATAGAGTAAGAGGAGCATTACTCTGGCTCTAATCCATGCAATAGGAGCAGTACTGTAACTCCAATCTATTGGGTAGAATGAGAAGATCATTACTCTGCCTCTAACCCGCATTATACTTGATTTAGGGTGCTAGATACTGATAATTAAATGTAAAACTGAAAGAAGTATGGATTACCCAACACTAATGAACTTGATAAGAACCAAAAAAAAAATCAACAGGGCATTCACATCTTCCCCCACCCCCCCCACCCCCAACCCACTCCTCACAATTCCCTCCCTTCATCTTCTCTCCTGAGCCACTAACTATTGCAGAGATACTACAGGTTTGGTCATTCTTCATGTGTGAAAGAGAGTAAGAGAAAAAGAAAGACTTATATTTACAAGCTATCTTGTCAGATTGTTGAAGTATCTCGAAGCATTCACGTAATTAAATATTTTAAGTGCAGTTGCTGTTGTAGCCAAGGCAACCATTCTATGTCAACAAAGACCCACAAATGGAAATGAGATGGATGATGAGTTAAGCTGTTTTTCTTGGTGATGGTTGATGGAGGAAGATTGTCCAGGAGAACTCCCCCTCAATTTTGAATGGTGCCGTGGAATCTTGACATCCATCAATCAATAGAGCAGGTAGACAGGGCCTTGATTTAATTGGGTGGACTTTCCTTCGAGGGGTGGAGATGTGACAGGCCACACTTTTTTCCTGCCACTCCAACCTGTTCAGAACATGGGGTGGACCCCTTGAGGAATTTCCAATGCCAGGATCGAATCCATGAAAGTGATAGATTTGTCCCAAATACTGCAACAGTTGTCCCACTGGTGGCCTCAGTTGACAGTGAGGCCTTCAGTAGGTAAGGGAGTGGAATGGAGGGACAGGTTACTGCTACAAGACCCTGATCCCTCCCTCAGAAGAATTTGTTGTCTTTCTACCACTACTCCAGGCTTTATTTGATGATCCTAAGGAGCAGCGGGAAGGGCAGAGGTAGCCAACATTGTGGAGATGGAAGTATGCAGCCTTGCTGATGGAGAGCGTGAGCATTTGAAACACAGCTCAGGGCTGAGCAGGTTGCTGAGATTTCACACAGTGTCTTCCAGCCTGAGTGAGACACCAAGAAGAGGGATGGTATCAGTGCCTGGGGAGTGGAGTTGGTGGCTTTCATCAAGAATGATGGCATTGATCCTCATGGTGTCCAGAAGAAGGAGTGTCACTTGATGAAGGCTTGATGTCAGATAGGCTGGAGGTGGTTGTGAGATCAAGGAAAGTGTTGGGAAGGTAAGGTTGGATGTCTTCAGAATAGACATCAGCGATGATGTGACCAAGGGGCAATGTATAGATGAGGTAAAGGTGGGTGAGATGTCTGGATGTCACCAGATTGAGATTCCACCTAAAAGCTGTCCAAAATTATAGCTTGTGGGTGATGATGACCTGAAATCCTCATTGTGGGAAAGTGTACATGAATTCTAGGGATGCTTTTAATGGCTATTGCTGTTTAGGCGAGAAATCGTTTCAAATTCGAAATTGTGCATTCCACAGAAAAGTCAGTCAAATTTTAAGGAGCGATTTTATAAATGAGTGCTACCGTCAGCAAGTTTCCTTTAAACAGTCACGCATTTCGGAGAACTGCAGATGTGCTGTCTACAAATTTACAGACATTAACATTAAAATTAAAATAGCTATAGAGAAATAATGCCTGTTTATAACCTCAGGGAACATCTGTTGTTTCTCTGTTGTGTATCTTTGAAAGTATAAAGCTCTGTGTTGAAATTAATGACATGTTTCTGTCCGAATAAAGGGTAACAGCAATACACGCCTCCCAGCTTTTGGCTGACGTAACTGCAGGTGTAATACTCAGTAGGTTTAGTCCAGTGGTTGCTTTCAAACAACTTCAGTTTATATAAATAAAAGTAGGCATTAGTGCCTGGTAGTTTTATTTTTATTCATTCTTTGGATAAGGGGGTCGCTGAAAAGCCTGGCGTTTATTGTCCTGAAGACATGGTGGTGAGCGTCTTCTAGAAACACTAATAGCAGTTTGATACAACTGAGTGGCTTGCCAGGTCACTTCAGAAGATGGCTGAGAGTTAACCATGTTGCTGTGGGACTGGAGTCACATGTAGACCAGTCTGAGTAAGGCTGGCTGGTTTCCATCCCGAATGGGCATTAATGAACCAGTTGGGTTTTTACAACAACCCAGCAGCTTTATGGTCAAGTTGCTAAAATATGTCTAGGAAGTAAAGGCAATATGATTGATAGATTGTTGAAACCTTCAGTGAGAAGGCAAGCACAATTTTGTGAAGATGCTATTGATGACCTGGCTAATGTAGGACCATGACACCCTGGCTGATATTGCATAAGTCCCTATGTCATGCTAGGCTCCCACCTGCCAAGAATGTGGCGCATTAATTTTGTTAAGAACATTGATTTTAAACTGTTACTGGAGTGAAGAAAGGACTTGTTAAACAGATCAGCCGTGGCTGGAAAAGACATTTGTATATGAACAGAGAGTGTTTGGAAGGACAAAGCAGGCATTCCCTGACACATTCAACCCACAATGAACTTTTGATCACCAGACGTTGAAGGTGGGGGAGCTCGCATTCCAGGTTGACTGCTAAGATGGACGAATACACAAACGGACATGGTCAAACCAGCTAGTCACATGACTAACCTGCTGGGCAACCGGAGTTTTTTTGAATTTGTACAAACAGGTTGGGCCAGAATGCTCCTGGACTGAGAAGCTATCCCCTGGCTGGCTCACCACAGCTTGCTCCCATCTCTTTCCCACAAGCCTTTGAATCCACTGAAGCCACATGAACCCCAAGAGAGAAAAGTCTCCTACAGCGAACAAGGTTTAAGAAGAATACTGGGCCCCAATGAAAAGCAAGATCTACCAACAATCAAGGACTCTACAATGAGCTCGAAGAATCGTAACTAAAACTCTTCAGATATTGCCTCAAACTTTTCCACTTTATTTCTTCTGTTCCTTTCTGTCTCCATCTGCATGTGTGTATCGCGTGTGCATGCTGGCATGTGCACATCGTGTATCCATAGGTGTGAACCGAATTAGAGTTTAAGTTTAATAAAATTTCACTTTTCTTCTTTAAACCTGAGAAAGCCTGTTGTGCTGTTTCTTTGCCTTATAATTGGAAAGCGGTGAAAAGAAATTCACCAAGGGAGAGCTGAAAACACAGTGTATTTAAAATTAAATCCTATTACAGTAAGAACAAGTGAAGGCTGAAAGGGAACCCTAGACCTCTTTCTCACCTGGTTGTAACACCCTGGTTGCACCTTGAAAAAAAGACTTGTATTTATAGAGCACCTTTCACAATCTCAGGGCATTCGAAAGCACAGGACAGCCAATGAAGTACTTTTGAAGTGTAGTCCCTGTTGTAATGTGTGAAATGCAGCAGCCAATTTTCAAACAGCAAGCTCCTACAAACAGCAATATAATAATGGACAGATAATTTTATTTTATTGATGTTTGTTGAGACATAAGCATTGGCTGGGACACCAGAAAGAACATCCCGGCCCTTATATTGACTGGGACTCACTTAGTGCTAGGGGCTTGGATGGGGCAGAATTTGTAAGGAGCATCCAGGAGGGCTTCTTGAAACAATATGTAGATAGTCCAACTAGGGATGGGGCCGTACTGGACCTGGTATTGGGGAATGAGCCCGGCCAGGTGGTCGAATTTTCAGTCGGGGAGCATTTCGGGAACAGTGACCATAATTCCATAAGTTTTAAGGTACTTGTGGATAAGGATAAGAGTAGTCCTCGGGTGAAGGTGCTAAATTGGGGGAAGGCTAATTATAACAATATTAGGCAGGAACTGAGGAATTTAGCTTGGGGTCGGCTGTTTGAGGGTAAATCAACATCTGACATGTGGGAGTCTTTCAAATGTCAGTTGATTAGAATCCAGGACCGGCATGTTCCTGTGAGGAAGAAGGATAAGTTTGGCAAATTTCGGGAACCTTGGATAACGCGGGATATTGTAAGCCTAGTCAAAAAGAAAAAGGAAGCATTCATAAAGGCTGGAAGGCGAGGAACAGACGAATCCCTTGAGGAATATAAAGACAGTAGGAAGGAACCTAAGCAAGGAGTCAGGAGGGCTAAAAGGGGTCATGAAAAGTCATTGGCAAACAGGATTAAGGATAATCCCAAGGCTTTTTATACGTATATAAAGAGCAAGAGGGTAACCAGGGAAAGGGTTGGCCCACTCAAGGACAGAGGAAGGAATCTATGTGTGGAGCCAGAGGAAATGGGCGAGGTACTAAATAAGTACTTTGCATCAGTATTCACCAAAGAGAAGGACTTGGTGGATGATGAGCCTAGGGAAGGGAGTGTAGATAGTCTCAGTCACGTTGTTATCAAAAAGGAGGAGGTGTTGGGCGTCTGCAAAGCATTAAGGTAGATAAGTCCCCAGGGCCTGATGGAATCTACCCCAGAATACTGAGGGAGGCAAGGGAAGAAATTGCTGGGGCCTTGACAGAAATCTTTGCATCCTCATTGGCTACAGGTGAGGTCCCAGAGGACTGGAGAAAGCCAATGTTGTTCCTTTGTTTAAGAAGGGTAGCAAGGATAATCCAGGAAATTATAGGCCGGTGAGCCTTACGTCAATGGTAGCGAAATTATTAGAGAGGATTCTTCGGGACAGGATTTACTCCCATTTGGAAACAAACGAACTTATTAGCGAGAGGCAGCATAGTTTTGTGAAGGGGAGGTTGTGTCTCACTAACTTGATTGAGTTTTTTGAGGAAGTGACAAAGATGATTGATGAAGGAAGGGCAGTGGATGTTATCCATATGGACCTCAGTAAAGCCTTTGACAAGGTCCCTCATGGCAGACTGGTACAAAAGGTGAAGTCACACAGGATCAGAGGTGAGCTGGCAAGATGGATACAGAACTGGCTCTGTCATAGAAGACAGAGGGTAGCAATGGAAGGGTGCTTTTCTGAATGGAGGGATGTGACTAATGGTGTTCCGCAGGGATTAGTGCTGGGACCTTTGCTCTTTGCAGTATATATAAATGATTTTGAGGAAAATGTAGCTGGTCTGATTAGTAAGTTTGCGGACGACACAAAGGTTGGTGGAGTTACGGATAGTGATGAGGATTGTCAGAGGATACAGCAGGATATAGATCGGTTGGAGACTTGGGTGGAGAAATGGTAGATGGAGTTTAATCCGGACAAATGTGAGGTAATGCATTTTGGAAGGTCTAATGCAGGTGGGAAGTATACAGTAAATGGCAGAACCCTTAGGAGTATTGACAGGCAGAGAGGTCTGGGCGTACAGGTCCACAGGTCACTGAAAGTGGCAACGCAGGTGGATAAGGTAGTCAAGAAGGCATACGGCATGCTTGCCTTCATCGGTCGGGGCATAGAGTATAAGAATTGGCAAGTCATGCTGCAGCTGTACAGAATTTTAGTTCGGCCACACTTAGAATATTGCGTGCAATTCTGGTCGCCACACTACCAGAAGGACATGGAGGCTTTGGAGAGGGTACAGAGGAGGTTTACCAGGATGTTGCCTGGTCTGGAGGACATTAGCTATGAGGAGAGGTTGGATAAACTCGGATTGTTTTCACTGGAACGACGGAGGTGGCGGGGCGACATGATAGAGGTTTACAAAGTTATGAGCGGCATGGACAGAGTGGATAGTCAGAATCTTTTTCTCAGGGTGGAAGAGTCAGTTACTAGGGGACATAGGTTTAAGGTGAGAGGGGCAAAGTTTAGAGGGGATGTGCGAGGCAAGTTCTTTACACGGAGGGTGGTGTGTGCCTGGAACTTGCTGCGGGGGGAGGTGGTGGAAGCAGGTACGATAGCGACGTTTAAGAGGCATCTTGACAAATACATGAATAGGATGGAAATAGAGGGATACGTTTCCCGGAAGTGCAGAAGGTTTTAGTTTAGGCAGGCATCAAGATCGGCGCAGGCTTGGAGGGCCGAATGCCCTGTTCCTGTGCTGTACTGTTCTTTGTTCTTTGTTCTTCTAAATAGTGCTGTGGGATCTTTTATGTCTACCTGAGAGGACAGACAGGGCCTCAGTTTAACGTTGCATCCAAAATATGGCCCCTCCAACAGTGCAGCACTCCCTCACTACTGCACTCGAGTGTCAACCTGGATTTTATGCTTAAGTCACTGCAGCGAGACTTGAAACCTATGAACTCAGAGGTGAGACTGCTAACACTGAGCCATGGCTAATGCCTTGGTTGGAACCAGTGACAGTAGAGAGCAGTCTGACTTTGGCAGCCACAGGTAGAGCTTCATTTGGTCTGGGCTGTACCACATCACATGTAAGGTAGCATAACTCATCTTGGATTTCCTTGAAAAATTAAAGTACCGAAGGTACCAGACACTCAGTCCCTCATAAGGTCATGAGGAGCTGATCTAAAACTTTATTAAGAGCTTATTTGGAATCTATGTCCAATACTGGACTTCACTCTATAGGAAAGACTTTGAGGCTTTAGATAGGGTCCAACACACATTCATTAAAAGGCTAAAATAAAAGCAAAATTCTGCAGATGCTGGAAACCTGAAATAAAAACAAGAAATGCTGGAAATACTCAGCAGGTCTGGCAGCATCTGTGGAGAGAGAAGCAGAGATAACGTTTCAGGTCAGTGACCTTTCATCAGAACTCCTGATGCCGGGAATGCTTGGCCCCATATTGTCGGTGGTGGCGAGGCCTCATGGTGGGCCCCCCGTCGCTCAGCAGCAATCTTAATATTTAAGTAGGGAAGCCTTAATATTTAAATGAATGATAATTAATGAATAAATGTCGTAGCGGCTCCCGCCGTCCATTCCCCTCCAATATTGGTGCTGGTGGCTGGCACTCCTGAGCCTTCGGATCTCTGTTCGAAGATCCGATGCGGGACACTGTTGGGGAGGGGGGAGCAGGTAAGTATTTCAGTGCGGGAGCGAGAGAGTGGGGTCAAACTAATATTATTGGTGGAGGGGTTGCAGGGAATGTTTAAAGATCAAAGTTTGTGAATTTTGGAGGGGGTGCAATGGTAAGATACACAAGGTAAGCATTTTGCAGGGGAGAGGGCATGGAATAAAGTGTATGTTTATTGTTTGTGTGGGGGGGTTGGGAGAGGGGCTATAAACATCCATTTCGTTTTTTTCAATAATGTTTAATCTGATCGTTCTTTAAAGATTTTAATTGTCATGTAGGCTTGAAGCCCTTTAAAAAGGGCATCGCCGCCTGCGCAGTGGCGCCAGACACTGTTGCCGGGGACGAAATGCCTGCTCCCTCCACATCATCGGGGAGGTGGGGAGAGGGGTGGCAGTCCGCCCTGGCCATGTAAATGAGCAACTGCGTTTAATATCGCGGCGGCTCCGCGGAGTAAAGCCCACGCGTGCGGGCCGCCATCTTTCAAACCCGCCGCCAAAATCAGCGGTGTGTTTATAAAATGCAGCCCACGGTGGCAGCAGTGTGTACCATCTACAAGATGCACTGCAGCAACTCACCAAAGTTCCTTCGACAGCACCTTCCAAATCCATGACCTCTACCACCTAGAAGGACAAGGGCAGCAGTTGCATGGGAACACCACCACCTGCAAGTTCCCCTCCAAGCCACACACCATCCTGACTTGGAACTATATCGCCGTTCCTTCACTGCCGCTGGGTCAAAATCCTGGAACTCCCTTCCTAACAGCACTGTGGGTGTACCTACCCCACATGGACTGCAGCGGTTCAAGAAGGCAGCTCACCACCACCTTCTCAAGGGCAATTAGGGATGGGCAATAAATGCTGGCCTGGCCAGTGACGTCCACATCCCATGAAAAAATAAAAAAAATGAAGAATTGAAAAATTTAGCTTTGTTTTTTATTAGAAAAATACGATATAGCAGAAGTATTTAAAATGATGAAAGATGGGATGGGGTAGATAGAAACAGACTGTTGCCAGTAGTTGATGGCTGAAGAACGAAGGACCACGGATTCAAGATTAACTGTAAGCAGGAGAAACATCGTCACACAGGGAATTGTGAGCCTTTGAAATCCAGGGTGAGTCGTTGAAGCATAAACTCTGTCAGCTTTCCAGATTAGACTGGATGGTTGGATGAAAGAGGAGTTAGAGGGATATAGGAATAGGATGGCTGAATGTAATTAAAATATTTAATCACTTGGAAGGTAACATGCAGGCCACCATGGATTGGTTGGTTAATGAGATGTTTCTGTATTGGAACTTCGGAGTATTTCTATGTATTTGATCTGTAGGATCTGGATGCTTATTATTGGTAGTGGAGTTGGTGGGTTCGGGCGGTGGGGGTAGGGCAGGTGGTTATCAGGAGTTGGTCTTATCCTTTATCGCTGCCGCTTCACGCTTCTTTGATACCATTTGTCCTTCTCTTCCTCCTTCATTAGGATAACAATCAAGGGAATCCCTACAGGAAAATCTGTACGACACTGTGGTATCCCTTATTGTAGGTAGGATTAAAACATATTGGTGACCAGACACAGCATCACTGTTGAAGTGTCGGTTATTCGTTACCCACAATTTCAAACATTTCTCAAAAGATGCAGCCTTTTCTTCACCTGGATGATGCTCATCCCTTAACCTCTCTGCAATGAACAGCTTCAACCATTATAATCTTATCTTAAAACTCATCCCTTTGACACTTGGAGCCATCCTTCTTGTTGTTTTGCTCTTTTAAAGTATGCCTGTCCTTTCCATAATGCGTTGGCCAGATTTGTCCACAGTAATGCTTCTACACTTTGTTTTGACGTTGAATATAATGGGTTTACTGTTACATTTGTGTCCCTTTCAGAATTTCCCTATGCTTTCTCTACGCCATTCATTGTACACTTTTTTTGCACATTTCTTTTCAATGTTCAATATTTTACATTTATCAGTATAAAATTGAATTCACTATTTACATAGCTACTCCAAAACCTCTGCAAATCCGTGACTGTATCCTTCATCTCTCCTGCACTCCAAGCTGAATTGTTGTCAGGAAACATGGAAGATTATAATTGGCTTCAGCATTATGTCATGGAGGTGCTTCCATTATTAATATTTCTTTGAGGACTTGTGTTCAAAAGATTGTGAAAATTGGCCCACTTGAAAAACTGAGGAGATGCCTGGATTTGGCTTTTTTTTGAAGGTTACTGGAAGGACACTGCTCAGCTGTTAGAAGAGTTTAAAACAGTAATTGCAGATAAGCCAGGTCAAACTCCCATGGCTATTCATGGGGTTGACGTAGGGACAACTACACCCATTAAACAGAACCCTTATCAGCTCAATCCTGATAAATTGGCTCAGGTCAGAGAAGAGGTTCAACCTTTATGAAAGAATGATTTAATTGAAGCTAGTCAAAGTAGCTGGAGTTCACAAGGGTGCTAATTCCAAAACTGATAGTTCTAAAAGATTTTGTATTGATTATCGGAAAGTCAATTCAGTAACTTAAACAGACTATTATCCAATTCTACAACTTGAGGATTGTACTGACAGAGAGGGGAATTCAGTCTTTATTAGCAAGATTGATTTGCTGAAAGGGCAAGTCTCCTTGACCAACTAAGCTAAAGAAATTTCTGCCTTTGTAACCCCAGATGGCCTATTCCAGTGTAGGGTTATGCCACTTGGTTTGAAAAAATCACCAGTCACATTTCAAAGAGTGACTAACCAGGTGATTGCTGGACTAAGCAACCAGCCACATTGATAATCTATTGATATACAATGACACTTGGGAGGATCATGTTGAACACTTAAAGGCTTTGTTCGACAGGTTAGAGAAAACCAATTTAGTAATAAACTTAGCGAACAGCAAGTTTGCCAAGGCTATGGTCAACTATTTGGGGCATGTTGTGACTCAAGGTCAAGTGCTGGCAAGAGAGGTTAAGATTCATCCAAAGACTTGCAGGTGATAGGTAAATTGGCCGTTGTAAATTGCCCCTAGTGTAGGAAGGTGATAGGAAATATGGGATTACTGTAGGGTTAGTATAAATGGGTGGTTGTTGGTCGGCACAGACTCGGTGGTCCGAAGGGCCTGTTTCAGTGCTGTATCTCTAAATAAAAAAAATTAAAAAAATTCAGGCAATAATAGACTTTTCAGTTCCCAAGATAAAATAGGAGCTATTGTGTTTCCCAGGGATGTATGGGTTCTACCAGAAGTTAGATTAGATTAGATTAGAGATACAGCACTGAAACAGGCCCTTCGGCCCACCGAGTCTGTGCCGAACATCAACCACCCATTTCTACTAATCCTACACTAGTCCCATATTACTACCAAACACCCCCACCTGTTCCTATATTTCCCTACCACCTACCTATACTAGTGACAATTTATAATGGCCAATTTACCTATCAACCTGCAAGTCTTTTGGCTTGTGGGAGGAAACCGGAGCACCCGGAGAAAACCCACGCAGACACAGGGAGAACTTGCAAACTCCACACAGGCAGTACCCGGAATCGAACCCGGGTCCTTGGAGCTGCGAGGCTGCGGTGCTAACCACTGCGCCACTGTGCCGCCCGCTAGTTCCTAACTTCAGTACAGTAGTTACCCCACTGATGAATTTGTTAAAAAAAAAAGTGTGAAGGTCCAGTGTCCAGTGGATAGAATACTGTCACATGGCATTTGGAAAATTAAAGGCCATTTTAATAAATGAACCCATCCTGGCAGCACCAAATTTTAGCAAGCCCTTTAAAATAACTATTGACGCCAGTGATGTAGGAGAAGGAGCAGTGTTACTCCAGGATGATTATGCTGGTATTCAACGAGCAGTCAATTACTTCCCTAAAAAACTAAATAAGTACCAAAAGAGGTACTCCACTATTGAAAAGGAGGCTTTAGGTCTCATATTGGCTCTTCAACATTTTGAAGTATATATCAATAATAGCCAAGGGGAAATAACCATTTACACCGATCATAATGCATTAAGACTTTTAGAGAAATTCAAGACCAAGAACATTAAAATATTCCAATGAAGTTTAATGTTATAACTATTTATCTAAAGATTGTATATGTTACAGGAAAGAGCAATGTAATACAAAGAAAGGGTATAATGGAGGAAAGCAACTCAGAGATATAAAAATATTGTTATCTGTGTAAAGTGTAAAATGTTAATGATGGAAATGTTTACAAAGTTATATGTTGATAATGTGGTCAAAAAACCATTGCTATGACAATTAATTTTCTATTTTGGGGGGGAAAGTGTTATGAGCATTGGACTTTCAAACATGATTATGATGTAAAAACAATGATTTTTATTTTTAATGTATTGTAAAAATGGAGTCGGAGGAGACATGTGATCTCATATCAATCTGCTTAAAAAGAAGACAGGAATTTTGGTTGCCAGGCCAACAAGGAACCCAGATCAAAGACACTTTTGAAAAGCAGACTGCAAGGTTGCAACATCTGATGGACAATGGGTTTTGCTTTCCCAGACTCTCAGATCATAAACAAGGAGCCAATGACTCAGCAAAGGCAAGTGTGAGTTGCAGTTGCTAACACCTGGAAACAAAGGAAGGCCTGGGTGGTTCTGCTGTGGCCAGACTTTATGGGCTCTGCATATTGAAAAAGAAAATGGCAATTGACTTTTGATTCTGGATAAATTCTACAGACTTGAAGAAGCCTGGAGACTGTAAGGAAGACCGAATGGCAAAGGCCAGTGGTTGCAGCCTCAGGTGTGAGAGAGAAAGGGAACACCTGCTCTCGGAACGCTGATACAACGAAAGGCTGCAAAGACTTGAACCTGATTTGAAAGCTGAGGTTTGAGGAGAAGAAAAAGACCAACAGGATCACTAGAGATCCCCTTATGCACGGAAGTCCAAGTCAAAAGTGCTTGGAAGAAGCGAACGAGGAAGACATTGGGCTGGATTTTATAAAGCTTCAAAAATGGCAGTCTGCCCGTGCGGACCACAGATCTGCGACATTCAGCACGGCAGCTCATTTAAATGGCCACGGTTGACCGCCCACCCTGATGACGTGGAGAAGCCGGGTAGTCCATCCCCGGAAATGGCACAGCCTCCACTGCGCAGGTGCCAATGCCATTTTTAAAGGGCTCTGAGTCCTACAATGCCATTTACATTTTTAAAGCAATACTCATGTTAAAAAGATACAGAAAGTGATCCTGACCCTTTCCCACCCCCCCACCCCACGATAAATATAGAAGTCATTGCCTGCACTTTACCCCCTCCAAAACACTTACCTTTTGTTGACGACCTTCCCCGCCGCAAAGTTCATCAACTTTAAACTTTATCCCTTCCCACCACCCCCTACTCCAATGATATTATTTTGTCCCCGTTCCCCACCCCCCTCCCACACTGAAAAACCTACCTGCTCCCCCCTCCCCCCAGTGTTCCACCTTGGATACTCAGGCGTGTATCTGAAGGCACAGGAGTGCCGGCCACCGGCACCAATATTGCCCCAGAACAGACGGCGGCAGCGGGTAAGTATTTAATTAATTAATTAATACTTATTTAAATTTGCATCCTGCTGCAGAGCAGCGGCGGGGGTGGGGGGAGGGGGAGGGGCCGCCACGAGGCCTCGCCGCTGCCAGCAATATCAGACTGGGCCTTCCCGGCGTCGAGGGCCTTGGTGGGCCTATGCCAGAGGCAAATTTCCGGCGCGCCCCGCCACGACTCCGGGCATCGGTGGGAGTGGGGGCTGTAAAATCCAGCCCATTGACTTTGAGAAGGACTGAAAAATTCAACCCATTGCAACTGGGAGGAGTTTGGGACTTTTAGCTGCGAAGATATTGCTTCAATGGGGACTGTTATGTATAAATGTGGTGTGAGGTTTTCAAGTGTTTTTTAATAAGTGAAGGAAAAATACCTTTCTTTGTAATTTGGAGTATTAGCTACGTACATTTGTTAATGAGGAGCTCGTATCTCATGTTTTAATGTTAACAGTCTTGCTGAGGTCATAACAGTTTTGGACTTTTCAACCGTGGAGGTGTCTTGCATTGGCCCTTCCCTCAGTTTCCCAATAGTAAAAGGAACCACAGAAAATAAATGCAGATCCAGTTCTCTATTAGTTATCCCTCCACCAAGCAAAGGTGTCCAAATGAGGTGCAAACTGCATCTGCATCTGTCTACATACTGACACTGTCAAACATGCTCCATTATAAAATATGCCAAAGGGAAAAGAAATATACACTTGACAACGGCAAGTTACAGCAGTCAGAATGTGCTCACAGCAGCACACTGTGCCCACTGTTGATGGACACAGCAGGACAGAATGAGTGTGACTTTCCTTGACTAAGTATATTAATTTGCAATAAACTAATCAACATGCAAATGATTTCAAGTCTGGTCAAGTACAATTGATGATGATTTAAAAATGTCAGAAAGGTTTTTTTGTGCCCTGTATTTTTCTTAGACTATTTTATATCAAGATTTAAAACTGTACAAAATACTGAGAGGAGCTGGACTTATTCCCACTTGACCCAAGCGTTTGGCAAGGTACACTGTCAGAAAGGTGATATTTTAGAAAGTGCTTGTGAAAGTGATTGAGGCAGTTTAACAACAAGGACCCACGGTCAACGCTGTACATCTCAGCCCTAAAAATCTATGGGGATTTCGCCTGTCTCTAACCATCACTCTTGCAGAGAACAAGAACTGGAAACCTGCTGTTTCTGGGATGTTCCAGCCTGCCTTATAAAGGGTGGAAGCTCCACATGTCATTCAGGTGGTGGAGATTCCCTCAGGTGGAGCTGGTGTTGTACTAGAGGCTGGTGGGTTCAGTGAGATGATACATATCAGACTCTAGATAGGCTTAAGTTGGCCCCACTTGCTGGATCAATGTTTAAGGCCACATAACTTATTAGTTGGTTCTGAAAATGAAGCACCTTTCATTTCGGGCATCCAGTGACAGCACCAAACACTTCCCAGTCACACACAACACTGATTAGCCTTAGAAATCCCTCTACACTGCTCCAACAAATACTCCCAGGGCAGGGACAGCATGGGTTTTGATACAGAGTGAAGCTCACTGTAGTAGGAGAGAAGGCCCTGAAGCTTGTCCCAGTAATATGAAGGGCCTCTTCTTTCTGATGCAGGTTTGTGTGTTTGAAGCAGGATTGATTAAATTCCATTTACTGGTTCATTGGTTGTGGGGATAGGGAAGAGTTACTTTCAACTTTTGCAGAGCGGAAACAAATTAACTCCACAGCTAGTATCAGAGATCAATATTTATTCTTTCCTTGCTAATCCTTCAGTGTCTTCTTCCTCCCAGAAATCCTGCACCATTGGATTCTTTGTGCCTTTTTACTGGTTCTTGTTTCTTCTACTAATAGTGCCGTTTCTCTTTCTTTTGGAATCCAACACTGATGAGAAGTTCATGTTTTCACTTCTGAGAACTGGATCTAAATCCAGGTCAGATAGACATGAGATTTTCATGGTCATTAAGGTATCTAGTGTGACATTTGGACAATCACAATATCACCTTCCCCATGCACCTGCTCCCCACTCCCGCCTCAACCAACCAATTCCAGTGGTTATGAATCTATAGCATGCTATCCACAATGCTCCACTAATTGGGCCCTGGCTTGCTTAGATTTGTTATCAGGATGGCTGGTGAGAGAAATGGAAATGTCAGGCTTGTGATCTTTGGAGGTTAAGGTCAAAACTGTAGATGACATTCTCAGAATGAACTAAACCCGAAAGCTTATTAACACAATGATATATATTGAAGGTTTGTGCAATTTGTACTGTCTGAGCAGCTTACAACCTGATTCTGTTGCTATCAGACAAGCCAATTCTTAAATGTATTTCTTGTGCTTATGGATGTTGTGATCAGTGTCAGTGCTGAGAAATGGAATATTTTTCCATGTTTTGCACTCAATGCTAACTAGTTAGGCACAATGCTCAAAAACTGTGGTGGGGGTAATAGCTCATGAGGAATATTTTCTTCTGCTCCAGGATCATGGAATCACCCACATAAAGTTTAACTCCATGATTTCTATTCTTTCAGATATCTCAAGTTGCTGATTGTCAGGCAAACCCCCCACCTGCCACGACTGAGGCGCACATGATTTCGCCACATGAACATTAAAACTTAAAATTGCAAGCCCCTAACTGGAAAGACATTTGCATAGTAACAGACAGTGTTGGAACAAAGTCTTTTGCTTCCCCAATACACAGAAGAAGTGGTCAAACCAGTTTTAGTCACATGACTAACTGTGTGGGGTTTTTTTGAATTTGAACTTCCAACAGAGGATTTGAACTCAGAAAGCTGTGTGCCATCTCCTTCCCATGGACTGAATCATGTGAAAACACATGAACCTGAAAGAGAGAAAAGTCTCCTACATGAATAAGGTTTAAGAAGAACACTGGGCCCCAATGAACAGCAAGACTGCCTACAATCAATTGAACTCGAAGCACGGTCAACAAGAAACTCTTCTGATATTGCCTCAAACCCCTCTCTACCATATTTTCCTCTTCTCTTTTCTGTCCCTATCTGCATGTGTACATTACTTGTGCATGCTAGGGTGGGTGTGTCGTATATCCGTAGCTGTCAACCTCATTAGAGTTTAAGTTTAAGTTTTAATAAATTTCACTTGTCTCCTTTAAACCTGAGAAACTTTGTCTGTTGGTTTCATTGCCTTATAATTGGAAAGCTGTGAACAAGGATTCAAAAAAATGGGAGCTCAAGACACTGTGTGTTTAAAAATAAAACCCTGTTACAATAAGACCAGGTAAAGACAGCAAAAGACCCCTAGACACATTTCTCACCTGTTCGTAACACTGATACTAACAAATATTGGGCTTAGTATTCATTAACCAGTAAGAACAGCCCTTTCCAAACCTCCGGATAGACAGAATTCCAAGAGCACCAATCAGCGAGTTTTAGTAGAAACTGCGATGCCTGGTTTCCATTAGCCAATTGGCAGGGTTTATGGACAGACTATTACAGAGTGCGGGTATAGTTTGGACAGACACCTGTCTTAAATCATCTGTTGGTTGGCACCTTTTGCTACAGAACTAAACCACAATAAAGCATGAAAGCACTTCCCCACTGTGGTTAATGTCCCCGTTAAAAAAAATGAAGTAAAAGGCCTGGCAGAAAGTTCAGAAAGAATTATTATTTAAAACATCTTTATCACAGTGGACAGAGAAGCAGAATTAGTGTTTCAGGTCAGTGACTTTTCATCAGAACTGGTCAGTTCTGCCTGACCTGATGAGTATTTCCAGCACTTCCTGTTTTCATTTCAGATTTCCGGCATCTGCAGTATTTTGCTTTTATTCATCACAGTGGAGTTTGCTTCAGTGGCTTGTACAGGAGCACAGCTGCCCATTTTAATTTGGGGAGGGGAGGCAGGATACTCCAGACAAATAGCCAAAAGGCAGCGGGAGCAGATAGCCGTGTCAGTCAATGACAGGAGATTAGCCCTGAGGTCCTGGGTGCAGTGCTGCAAGAAGTTGAATGATCTCACATGAGCCATCAAGGTCAGTGAATATATCTTGAAATGCCATATCTCACCAACTGCACCATTAGCCTCAGCAACTGCTAAATGCACCACACCACTATTAATCACCTACTGTCAATCTCTATTAATCAGGACTCATACATAACATTCATATGCTTCACTGAACTCTCACATACACCACGCTGCTGCAAGCCTCACACCCACATCTCATAGCTTGCACACACTGCCAGCTATTTAACCAACATTCTCCAAGCTGATCGCATGACATGCACCGACACACTTTCAGGACAAGGGGTCACGAACAGGAGGCAGCAGGGGCTAACCAGAGGGGGACAGGCTTTCCTGCATGTCTCAACCCCAACGGAGGAAGCAGTGCTGGCCATTATTGGAAGGGCCATTTCTAAGACTTTGGCCAGTGGCGGAGCTGTAATCTTTGAAGATGATGGTATCCTCATACCTAATCCTCCTTCTCACATCCCACTTCATCCTCATTCCAGACTCTCTTCTGATTTACAAGTTGCAGATGGTGCAAGCATGCACCTCTTACTTGCCCCCACAACCTGCAACATAACCTTACTCTTGGGCCTGTTTCCTTTCAGTTACCCAAGAGCTGTAACCTGACCAGGCAGTGAAGGAACACCAAGAGAATGATGATTAAGATGCAGCACGGTCTCTTGATTTCACACTCACAGCTACCAGCTCAGATACCGACACTACATATATCTTGGAGGATAGATTAGAGATGGGATCTATGTGTGGCAAGACACCAGGCATGACTGTGCCGCAGCCAGGGCAGGCACAAAGATAGTGAAGACACCAATTCACTGGAGAACAAGGCCATACTTGAGTTCTGCTGTACAAAACTCAGTTGAGGACTTTGATGGGCCAGCTACAGAAGAACACTAACCCTAACCCTAACCCCACATCTCTAACTTTTTCCAGTTCTGATGAAAGGTCTTTGGCCTGAAAAGTTAACTCTGTTCCTCCCTCCGCAGATGCTGCCTGACCTGCTGAGTGTCTCCAGCATTTTTTGTTTTCATTACGGAAAAGTGCTGATGGGTTTGCACAACAAAATGCTTGGTGCATTGGGAAGCCTGATAGAAAGCCTGTGTTCAATGATAAGGAGCATGGAGGGGTCCAGCACCAACTTGGCACAGGGCTTTATGCAGAATGACGAGCCCATCCTTTCCAGTATGGAAGTGGCGGCCAACTCCATTGACACACTTGAAGTCCTAACCATGATGCAGCATCCAATAGCCAATGTTGCAGTTTCCATTGCAGCTTCTGCCAGAACTCTTGAGTTCTGCTGTGGAAACTCAGACTGAAATCATGCAAGGTCACTCTGTTGCCATGCAAGTGCAGCTTGCTGCCATCGTGACTGTTGATTACAGTGTTCAAAGGAGTGTCACAGCAGTCCAGCAGTCTGTCTTCCAACAGATTACTAGAATTGCTAAGGCACCATCCTGCGGAGTGGCAATGGTGTCATGGAGCATCTGAGGCTGTCAGCATTCATCCTTCTACCACTGTCACTCGCCAGTGCTCTTGCTGTCACATATCAGCCAGCCAGCCCTGACTATTGCTGCCAATGTTGAGATAGTTGACCCGATGGCAGCTGGCAAGGGCTGTGCCCTCATGATTGCAGCTGGCAGCAGACCACCACGAATCTTGAGACCCACTTAGCTGAGTCCTGCAGGACTCCTCCACAGCAGACCAGGAAGCAGAAACATTGCTTCAGCAGGCCAAAGTTTAAAAGGATAAGTTAGGCAATCTGTGGATGGGTGGGTCTGAATCAACAGTGCGTTTCTCCCACCACAATCAGAATCATATATTTTGATTGAGGGCTTTGTCTTGAGCGGGCGGTTGTAACAATGGCTTCTAAGAAGTTTATTCATATCTTATTCTAAAAGACATAACCTTGAAAAGCAGTCAACAGAGAGGCGACAGCTTGAGTCAGGCTTGCTCCTTTCTTTGAAGGAAAAAAACTGCTTCGGGTCAACCTCCTGCTACCCGAGGTCAGTGACAGAAGAGAGGAGAATTACCAAATGTAATTTTCCAGCAGATTAAAGTGGTCTCACCCAAAAGGAGCCCTAGCTAAACTGAAATATTAAAATACGCTCAGGTGACCACATTGCACTGGGCGGATCCTTTTCCCATTTGGAGTGGGCTGTATGGTATTTCTATGAGTGACAGCACTTTTCAAGAACCCAAGGCTTTTTCAGCCCATTTTATTATATTTCCAGTTTTGCTGCATGTTTTTTAATACTACATATTTGTTGGCATTTTTATGAAAAATAATTTCATTTTTCCCCCAGAGAAATTATTTTATCTTTCTCCTCACAGGAAGTAATATTTATGTGGAACTTAAAATAGCGACAAATTATTTACTAATTCCCCAGAAATCTGACTGTAATTGAAGCATTTAAAAGACATCAGGTGATTAGGAAGAGCTAGAAAGAGAGGGCATAAAAGGAAATCCTACAATGTCAATTTTCTTGAGCGCTTAAGGATCGCCAAGGTATCCACGTCTTGCAGCAATTGTTAAGTCAAACTAAAATTAATGATGAGGATGGTTTTGAAGAACTTAACAACAACTTGAATTTATATTGCTCTCAACATAGTGAAACATCGCAAAGTACTTCACAAGTATATTATTAGACAAAATTGGACACTGAGCCACATAAAGAGACATTAGCACAGATGACCAGGAGCTGCAGCAATGTGTAAGTTTTAAGGAGCATCTTAAAGGAGGAGACAGAGGCGGAGAAGTTTAAGGAGGGAATTCCAAAACTTAAAGCCCAAGCGACTGAAGGCACGGCCGCCAATATGGGATGTTTAAAGTCAAGGCAGTGCAAGTGGCCAGAATTGGAGGAGCTCAAGTGGTACAAGATGAAAGAAGGATAACAAGGAGATCAGTGTGGGAATACCTGTTCTTGCTTTTGCAGCACCAACCATATTGGCCAGGCCTGACAGGAATGATTAATTGTGATTATTAATTATGTTTAATTGTATTCAGGTTGTGGACATTAACTGGGGTTTCACTTGTGCTCCTTTATATAGGAGCAGACGGAAACTCTGGTTGTTGCGTTTGGAGGTTGTGTTTATAATGTGTGTCTCTGTAAATAAAAGCTTTTAGAGTGTGTAAAGACTAGGCTCCAGTTCTATCCTTCACCGCCTGGCTATTTTGAGCAGAACAACAGTGAGGAAATGTTTCCACAGGCTCTGGGCCAACATGGAGACTGCAGAGTGTGGGGGGATGCCACCACTGAAGTAGCCTATAGAGCTGAAGGGATCAGAGAAAGGCTGCTGAAACAGCCCAAAAACCAATGACAACGGGCATGAACATGACAAAGTGAACAAAACGCTCCAGTAGCAGTGTGAATGGAGGCATCAAAGCAATGCACAAGTGTGTACATGTGCAGACGTAGAACAGCAGTAAGAACAGGAGTGGGCCAGTCAGTCTCTTGAGTCTTTTTCACCATTCAGTTAGATCCTGTCTGATTTGTATCTTTATCCATCCAGCTGCCTTGCCTTAATATCCTTACCGAACAAAAAATCTCTCAATCTCAGTTTTGTAATTTTCAATTCAACCCCAACCTCAATAGCTTTTTGGGGAAGAGTTCCAGATTTCCACTACCCTTTGTGTGAAGATGTGCTTCATTACAAAGCCCCTGTGTGGCCGAGTTCTAATTTTAAGTGTTGTATATTGTTGTTAGCATTTCAGATGCTAGGTTGAGCTTAGTTTACAGAGATCTCGGCGTCATCGTAAATCTAAACAGGAACTCATTTATTATATTTACATGGACTATATACACTTACCATAAGCCTGTCTAGCTTCAGCTACTCATGATGCTTCTTGCTTCTCCCAAGTCTATGACATATGTGATTCTTACATCATCATCATAGTGGGAGGTGTTACCCTCATTGTCCCAAAGATTAACCTTTTCAGACCTTATATTAAGCCAATTCGATTCACTCCGCATGATAGCAAGAAACAGCTGAAGGCAAAGGCTATGGGCCCTGACAACATTCCAGCAATACTACTAAAGACCTGGCTTCAGAACTTGCCGTGCTGTTCCAGTACAGCTACAACACTGGCATCTAGCTGGTAATATGGAAAATTGCCCAGGTATGTCCTGTACACAAAAAGCAGGACAAATCCAACCTGGCCAATTACTTCTCCATCAGTCTACTCTTGATCATCAGTAAAGTGATGGAAGGTGTCATTGACAGTGCTACCAAACAGCACTTGTTTGGCAATAACCTACTCAGTGACGCTCAGTTTGGGTTCCGCCAGGGCCACTCTGCTCCTGACCTCATTACAGCCTTGGTTCAAACATGGACAAAAGAGGTGAACTTAAGAGGTGAGGTGAGAGTGACTGCCCTTGACGTCAAGGCAGAATTTGACCGAGTATGGCCTCAAGGAGCCCTAGCAAAACTGGAGTTGGTGGGAATCGGGGAAAGCTCTCCACTGGTTTGAGTTGTACTTAGCACAAAAGAAGATGGTTGTGGTTGTTGGAGGTCAATCATCTCAGCTCCAGGACATCACTGCAGAGTTCCTCAGGGAAGTGTCCTAGACCCAACCATCTTCAGCTGCTTCGTCAATGACCTTCCTTCAATCATAAGGTCAGAAATGGGAATGTTTGCTGATGAATGCACAATGTTCAGCACCATTTGTGAATCCTCTGATACTGAAGCAGTCTGTATAGAGATGCAACAAGATCTGGACAATATCCAGGCTTAGGCTGATAAGTGGCAAGTAACATTCGTGCCACACAAGTGCCAGGCAATGACCATCCCCAACAAGAGAGAATCTAACCATCTCCCCTTGACATTCAATGGTCTTATGATCACTGAATCCCCCACTATCAACATCCTGGGGGGGTTACCATTGACCAGAAACTGAACTGGAGTAGCCATATAAATCCCACGGCTACAAGAGCAGGTGAGAGGTTAAGAATCCTGTGGTGGGTAACTCACCTCCCAACTCCCCAAAGCCTGTCCACCATCTACAAGACACAAGTCAGGAGTGTGATGGAATACTCTCCACTTGCCTGGATGGGTGCAGCTCCAACAACACTCAAGAAGCTCAACACCATCCAGCACAAAGCAGCCTGCTCGATTGGCACCCCATCTACAACATTCACTCCCTCCAACACTGACGCACAGTGGCAGCAGTGTGTACCATTTACAAGATGCACTGCAGCAACTCACCACGCATCCTTCAACAGCACCTTCCAAACCCTGGAAGGACAAGGGCAGCAGATGCATGGGAACACCACCACCTGCAAGTTCCCCTCCAAGCCTCACACCATCCTGACTTGGAACAATATCGCTGTTCCTTCACTTTCACTGGGTCAAAATCCTGGAACTCCCTTCCTAACAGCACTGTGGATGTACCTACCCCACATGGAGTGCAGCGGTTCAAGAAGGCAGCTCACCACCACCTTCTCGAGGGCAATTAGGGATGGGCAATAAATGCTGGCCTGGCCAGCAACGTCCACATCCCATGAATGAATACATTGTTTTTTAGGTTATGCCTCTTTGTTCTGGACTCCACCAGAGGAAATTGTTTCTCTCTATCCTATTGAATCATTTAATCATTTCAAACACCTGAATTAGACCAACCCTTAATCTTCTATGCACAAGGAAATAAAAGCCTAGTCTATGCAATCTGTCCCCATAATCTAACCCCTTTAGCCCTGGGATCATTCCAGTGAATCTTGCTACACCCTCTCGAAGGCCAATATAGCCTTCCCAAGATGTGGTGCCCAGAACTGAACACAAGGGCAAAACTAATGCTCCAACAATGCAAAGTGGTACGCTTTAGGAAAAAATGAATGCTTTCTGGTCTGTGGTCCTACTTGCTGGAATCTGCACGTTTTAATTTTGAATTCCCAAGAAGAAATGTTATCATGACCTTCAGAAAGTGTTAGTTAAAACATTAAGAAGATGCCGTGAGGTAGTTTGAGTCAGTGAGAAAATAAACTCAACTGAGTGTGGAAACATCTGATGAAAATAAAATCCCTTTCTTTCCCAGAGTCATTGGAGAGAGCAGAGGAGATTCCCTCCTTTATTCCTGGGCACAGCCCTCTCTATTATCCAGAGATGGAGGGGACCAGGTTGGGGGTAAAGTTATAACTTCTTTGCAGCATTGTTCAATATGAGGGCTGCTGCTTTTTAATTTTAGAATGCTAAAAGGGAGATTCCTGGGAATATTAAAGTCAGAGCAAGGCTGATAAATTGAGCAAGTGCTGAGTTGGTTCTGTGGAACGTGCTTTCATTGTTGAGCAGTGAGCACTGATTTTATAAAAAGAACATACAGGGAGACCTTCCCTAACCTTAAATCTATACCCCCGGTTATTGACCCCTCCGCATAGGGAAAAAGATTCTTCCTATCTAACCTATCAATGGCCCTCATAATTTTGTATACCTCAATCACGTCCCCCCCTCAGCCTTCTCTGTTCTAAGGAAGACAACCCTAGCCTATCCAGTCTCTCTTCACAGCTGAAATGTTCCAGCCCTGGCAACATTCTGTTGAATCTCCTCTGCACCCTCTCCAGTGCAATCACATCCTTCCTATGGTGTGGCGACCAGAACTGTACACAGTACTCCAGCTGTAGCCTAACTAAGGTTTTGTACAGCTCCATCATAACCTCCCTGCTTTTATATTCTATGCCTTGGCTAATAAATTCAAGTATCCCATATGCCTTCCTAACCACCTTATCTACCTGTGCTGCTGCCTTCAGAGATCTATGGACAAGTACACCAAGGTCCCTCTGACCCTCTGTACTTCCTTGCCTTGTTAGTCCCCCAAAATGCATCACCTGACTCTTCTCAGGATTAAATTCCATTTGACACTGCTCTGCCCATTTTACCAGCTCATCTATATCGTCCTGTAATCTAAGGCTTTCCTCCTCACCATTTACGACACCACCAATTTTCGTGTCATCTGTGAACTTACTGATCATATCTCCTATATTCACGTCTAAAACATTAATGCACAGTATAAACAGCAAGGGTCCCAGCACCAATTCCTGTGGTACACCACTGTTCACAGGCTTCCAATCACAAAAACAACCTTCGACCATCACCTCTGCCTCTTGCCACGAAGCCAATTTTGGATACAATTTGCCAAATTGCCCTGGATCCCATGGGCTCTTACCTTCTTAACCAATCTCCCATGTGGGACCTTATCAAAAGCCTTACTGAAGTCCATGTAGACTACATCAACTGCTTTACCCTCACCTACACATGTAGTCACCTCCTCAAAAAATCCAATCGCGTTTGTTAGGCACGATCTCCCCCTGACAAAGCCATGCTGACCATCCTTGATTAATCCTTGCCTCCCCAAGTGGAGATTAATTCTGTCCCTCAGAATTTTTTCCAATAGTTTACCTACCACTGATGTTAGACTCACAGGCCTGTAGTTGCCTGGTTTATCCCTGCTACCCTTCTTGAATAATGGTAGCACATTCACTGTCCTCCAGTCCTCTGGTACCTCTCCTGTGGCCAGAGAGAATTTGAAAATTCGTGTCAGAGCTCCTGCTATCTCCTCCCTTGCATCACATAACATCCTGGGATACATCTCATCTGGACCTGGGGATTTATCCACTTTTAAGCCCGCTATAACCGCTGATACTTCCTCCCTTTCAATGCTAATTTGTTCATGTATATCACAACCCCCCTCCCTGGTCTCTACACCCACATCGTCCTTCTCCATAGTGAACACAGATGAAAAGTAATCATTTAAAACTTCACCTATGTCCTCCGGCTCCACACACAGATTGCCACTTTGGTCCCTAATGGGCCCGACTCTTTCCCTGGTTATCCTCTTGCCCTTAATATACTTATAAAACACCTTGGGATTTTCCTTTATCATGCCCGCCAGTGTTTTTTCATGTCCCCTCTTAATTACTCCTTATTACTTTGTTAAGTACCCCCTTTCACTTTCTATACTTCTCTCGGGCCTCTGTTGTTTTCAGTGCTCTGAAACTGCCATACGCCTCCTTTTTTTTCCTTATCCAATCCTCTATATACCTTTACATACAGGGTTCCCTGGACTTGTTGGTCCTACCCTTCACCTTAACGGGAACATGCTGGCCCTGAACTCTCACTATTTCCTTTTTGAATGACTCCCACTGGTCTGATGTTGACTTTCCTACAAGTAGCTGCTCCCAGTCCACTTTGGCCAGATCCTGTTTTATCATATTGAAATCGGCCTTCCCCCAATTCAGTACCTTTATTTCCAGTCCATCTTTGTCTTTTTCCATCACTATTAAATCTTACAGAGTTATGGTCACTATCTCCGAAATGCTCCCCCACTGACACTTCTACCACTTGTCCGGCTTCATTCCCTTGGATTAGGTCCAGTACTGCCCCTTCTCTTATGGACTTTCTATGTGCCGACTCAAAAAGCTCTCCTGTATGCACTTTAAGAATTCCGCCCCCTTTAAGCCTTTTGCACTAAGACTAACCCAGTTGATATTGGGGAAGTTGAAATCCCCTACTATTATTACCCAATTATTTTTACACGTCTCTGAGATCTGCTCCTCTATCTCTCCCTGACTGTTTGGAGGCCTGTAGTACACTCCCAGCCAAGTGATTGCCCCCTTTTTGTTTTTAAGTTCTGCCCATGTGACCTCATCTGAAGAACCTGCTAAGGTATCATTCCTCCTTACTGCAGTAATTGACTCCTTGATCAGCAGTGCAATGCCACCTCCTCTTTTACCCCCTCCCCTGTCATGCCTGAAGATTCAGCACCCTGGAATATTGAGCTGCCAGTCCGGCCTTTCCCTCAGCCATGTCTCTGTGATAGAAACAACATCATATTTCCATGTGTCAATCAATGCCCTCAATTCATTTGCCTTGCTAGTAAGACTCCTTGCGTTAAAATAGATGCAATCCAGCCTTGCATTATTCACTTGTGCCTTAACAGGTCTATATTTGCTCTGCCTTCCAGACTGACTCATTTTCTCTTCTATAGTTGACTGTGCATCACCCCCTACTGTAACTCCACTCTGTATCCCATCCCCCTGCAGTACTGAGGGAGCACTGTACTGTCAGAGGTGCTATCTTTCAGATCAGATGCTAAACTGAGGCCCTGTTTGTTCAGGTGGATGTAAAAGATCCCATGGCACTATTTTGAAGAAGAGCAGGGGAGTTCTCCCTGGTGTCCCGGCCAATATTTATCCCTCAATCAATATCACAAAAACAGATTATCTGGTCATTATCGCATCGCTGTTTGTGGGAGCTTGCTTTGCACATACTGGCTGCAGCATTTCCTGCATTACAACAGTGACAACACTTCAAAAGCACTTAATTGACTGTAAAGTGCTTTGGGACATCCTGAGGTTATGAAAGGTGCTATAGAAATGCAAATTCTTTCTTCCTCTCCACCTAGTATTGACTGCACACAGGAATATAAAAGGTATCATTACCTTATTGTGAGAGAGATATACTTTTTCATGGGTCTCCTGAACTATTGTTGGGCATCATGCAAAGTGCTCTGTCTTGTAAATGGAAAATCATACTGATTTCCTTCACTTCACTTTTGCTCACACACACACACACACACACACATATTAATATAATCACAGTGCATTCTGAGTGAGAGTAGGGAATATACTGCACATAAGTTAATGGAGAAATTAGGATGCTCAGAGATAGTCGCCTCATCACAAACTGCAAGGTAAATGAGGACAGAAGCAAGCAGTAAGTGACATTAAGTGATGGGACCTCAGGTACCAGTGGACCTGTAAATTGGGGGTCATTTCCCAGATGGCTCATGGTAACGCAGTGGAACATTTAATTCAGTCGAGTGTATGATGAACAGCAACTTGAAAAAATACGTCAATGCAGCATTTAGCAGACGCTGAATTGGTTCTACAAGTGAATTGATACTGGAGAATAGCAGGCAGGCAATTCCCTTCCCCTCGGCTGCACTCCTTAATGTAAAGAAGCCAAAGTTCTGGGAATCAATAGCAGAGTCAATCTGCGAAAGTGTAAAAAATGTGGAAATGTGGGAAGTCTACAGCTGTTGAGTTAAAGAAAGAATGAAAGGACTTGTATTTCTAGACTGCCATTCTTGACTTCACAACATCCAAAGCATTTTAAAGTCAATTAAAATCAAGTCAAAGGACAATTTTCTACATCAGTATGTTTCCAGTCCAACGAGGAAGGATGCATTGCTGGATCTGGTTCTGGGGAATGAGATGGGGCAAGTGGATTAAGTGTCAGTATGGGAACATTTAGGGGAGTGATCATTGTATCATAAGGTTTAAGTTAGCTATGGAAAAGGACAAGGAACAATCCAAAGTAAAGATAATTAATTAGGAGAGGACCAACTTCAATGGAGTGAGACTGGATCTGGCCCAAGTAAATTGGAATCAAAGACTGGAAGGCAAAACTGTAACTGAACAAGGAGCTGCCTTTAAAGATAAGATAGTTCAGGTACAGTCAAGGTATATTCTCACGAAGGGGAAAGGTAGGGCAAACAGATCCAGAGCTCCCTGGATGATGAAAGAGATAGAGAGCAAGATGAAACAGAAAAAGGATGCATAGGACAGATGTCAGGTGGATAATAAAACTGAGGACCAGGCTGAATATAGAAGGTTCAAAAGGGAGGTGAAAAAACAAATAAGTGCATAAAGAGAGAGCATGAGAAGAGACTGGCAACTAACAGAAAATGGAATGTCAATGTCTTCTATCGGCACATAAATAATAAAAGGGTGTTAAAAGGAGGAGTGAGTTCGATAAGGGACCTAAAAGAGGATTTAGGAGGCAGGGGGCATGGCTGCAGTACTAAATGAGTACTTTGCATCTGACTTTACCAAGGAAGATGACGCTGCCAAAATCATGGTGAAAGAGGAGGTTGTTGAGACACTGGATGGACTCAAAATTGATAAAAGGAGGTATTAGAAAGGCTGTTGCACTTGAAGTCACCAGGATGCATCCAAGGATACTTGGGGAGGTAAGGGTGAAAATCATGGAGACACTGGCCATAATCTTTCAATCCTCCTTAGATACAGGTGTGGTTTCAGAGGACTGGAGAATTGAAAAGGCTACAAGCTTGTTCAAAAAGGGTGTAAGGACAAGCACAACAACTACAAAACAGTCAGTTTAACTTTGGTAGGAAAACTTTTAGAAACTATAAACTGGGACAAAATTAACAGTCACTTGGACAAATGTGGATTAGTTAAGGAAAGCCAACATGGATTTGTTAAGGGCAAATTGTGTTTGCTAACTTGCTAACTAACTTGCTTGAGTTTTTTGATGAAGTAAGAAGAGGGTTGATGAGTATAATGTGGTAGATGTGGTGTACATGGACTTCCAAAAGGTATTTGATAAAGTGACACATAATAGACGTGTCAGCAAAGATAGAGCCCAATAAAAGGAACAGTAACAGCATGGATGCAAACTTGACTGTTACAGCAAACAGAGAGTAGCTGTGAACGGTTGTTTTTCAGACTGAAGGACGGTATATAATGGGTTTTCGCAGGGTTTGGTGTAAGGAGCCCTGCTTTTCTTGATATGTGTTAATGATCTAGACTTGGGTGTATAGGGCACAATTTCAAAATTTGTGGATGGCACAAAACTTGCAAGTATTGTGAACTGTGAGGAGAATAGTGATAAACTTCAAGAGGTCATATACAGGCTGGTGGAATGGGTGGGCAAGTAGCAGTCGAAATTTAATGCAGAAGTGTGTGAAATGATTTATTTTGGTAGGAAGAATGAGGAGAGGCAATATAAAATAAAGTGTACCGTTCTAAAGAGGGTGCAGGAGCTGAGGGACCCTGGGGGTATATGCGCACAAATCATTGTAGGTTGCAGGGCAGTTTGAGAAAGCAGTTAATAAAGCATTTGGGATCCTGGGCTTTATAAATATGGGCGGCACAGTGGCGCAGTGGTTAGCACCGCAGCCTCATAGCTCCAGCGACCCGGGTTCCGTTCTGGGTACTGCCTGTGTGGGGTTTGCAAGCTCTCCCTATGACCGCGTGGGTTTCTGCCAGGGGCTCCAGTTTTCTCCCACAGCCAAAGACTTGCAGGTTGATAGGTAAATTGGCCATTGTAAATTGCCCCTAGTGTAAGTAGCAGAATGGTAGGGAATATGGAATTAATGTAGGAGGGAATGTGGGATTAATGTAGGATTAGTATAAATGGGTGGTTGATGGTTGGCACAGACTCAGTGGGCCAAAGGGCCTGTTTCAGTGCTGTATGACTCTTATAAAAAATTAGAGGCATAGAGTGCAAAAACAAAGAACTGGTTTGTCCTCAACTAAATTCAGTTCTGGGCACCACACTTTTGCAAGGATGTTAAAGCATTAGAAAAGGTGCAGAAAAGATTTGCAAGAATAGTTCCAGGGGTGAGGAACTTCGGTTATGTGGATAGGTTGGAGAAGCTGGGTCTGTTCTCCTTGGAGAAGAGGTTAGGAGGAGCTTTGATCCTGGCATTCAAAATCATGAGGTGTCTGGACAGAGCAGATTGGTGGAAGGATCCAGAATCAGAGGACACCGATTAAAGGTGATTGGCAAGAGAGGCAATGGCAACATGAAGAAAAGCTATTTTTATGCAGCAAGTGTTTCGGATCTGGAACCTGACACTGTGGTGGAGGCAGATTCAATCAAGGACTTTAAAAGAGAACTGGATAATTATAAATTTAAACACACTATGTTTTGAGCTCTCCTTTTTGTGAATCTGTGCTCACAGTTTCCAATTATCAGGCAAATAACTGAGCACAAATAGGCTTTCTTTTGTTTAAAGCAGAAAGATGAAATTTATTAAGCCTTAAACTTAACTCTATTACGGTGCATGCCTGTGGATAATAGATGCGCTCACGCTAGCATGCATACGCAATATAAACATGCAAGATAGGGACAGAAAAGAGTAGAAGAGATAAGTAGAACAGTTTGAGCCAATATCATGTTACTGTTTCTCGAGCTCACTGTAGTCCTTGATTGAAGTTATATTCTTGTGTTTCGTTGGGGCCCAGTAATCTTTGTTCATGTGGCAAATTCAAAAAGCTCCCAGGGTGCTCAGCCATTTAGTCATGTGACTAGTTCCTTATATGGAATGGTCTCTTCACATCCCTTGTTGGAGGCTCAAATTTCTCTCCCCCAGCCAGCTAGCCATGTGACTAAAACTAGTTTAACCACCTCTGTGTATTGGAGAGCAACTACAGAGTCTCCATTGTTTCAACATGGTCTGTTACCATGGAAATGTCTTTCCAGTCAGAGATTACAATTTTTAAAGTTTTAATGTTCATGTGGCGAAATAACGTGTGCCTCAGGCTTGGAAGGTGGGGGTTTTCCTGACACACAGCTAAGCAGCAATTGCACTCGATGTCTCTCTGGTAGGGCAAGTTCCACGGAGTGTCAAATAAGGCTCCTCCCCACCCCCTTACCCCCAGCTATATTTCTTCTGGCAGCACCTGTGCTGCAAGGTCAGAACATCTCGATGTTCTCTCAATTTCTAATATCTTTATGGCGAAGTCATAAATATCCCAGATCTTATGAGGGTCTGGGAAACTCTCTTCAATACGTATCTCTCCACTTAAACAGACACAGAGAGGGGGTTCTTGTAGTTGTATACAGAATACTACATGCGATGATTTAGTAACTTTTATGTATTTATCAAAGAATTTAACGTGCAATACACTTCTTAACTGGATAAGTATATCACAACATCAAATATTACTGAGAGATACAATGAGCATATTTTTATTTCTAATATAGAATCCAAAAGTTTAACCTTGCTAATGTTATAGCAAAATTATCTTAGAATATCCAGAATATCCATCAAAAGTGAAAGTAAACTTGTATCTTAAATCCTCGAATAAGGCATTGGATGGGGAGTGTTTTAGGATTCAACACTCCTAAGTGTCTGCTTCATAACCTTGTATTTGTATACTATTTCTAAGGTGTCATATGACTTTTGCATTTGATGTGACCTTTCTGTGTTCCCTTTTAAAATCTATATCTGTAATATGATGTTTTACTGGAATTTGCAGTTTGTGAGCTTTTATCTGGTCAAAATGTTCATAATTGTGTTTACCTGACCTGTCTTGTTCCTGTGAGTATGTTCCATTTTTTGTTAATTACCCTTTTCATGGTACCCACAGCTACCTCCGGAGCTGACCTGTCTGAACAACAACCCCATAAACCAATTAAGTTTTATTGCTACCTCTTACTGAGGTCACACAGGATATTTCAATGTTTCTGTTTATCTTCCAAGTCCCTGGCAACAGCAATTCTATTCTAACAGAGTTTCAAGAAGGTAGCTCACCACCACCTTCTCAAGGACAGTTAGAGATGGGCAACAAATGTTGGCCTTGCCAGCAATGCTCACATCCCCATGAATAAATAAAAAATAAGTTGGTCTGAACAGCCTGTTTCTGTGCTGTAGATTTTATGTAATTCTGTGTTATATAAATAGCTAAATTATGCATAGGTCAAATAACCAGTCAGTTAATGTATAACCTTAATAAGTGGTCAGACGATGCACAATTCTAATAAGTAGTCAGAATGTGCATTGTTGTGATAAGTAGTCAGTAAGTGTACAGCTATAAATAGCTGATTTCACACAGCTCCAATACATAGCCAGTCTATGCGGAGCTCTAATGAAGAGTTAGTTGGACATAACTCTAATAATTAGGCAGAAAATCCACAGTTCTAAGATGTTGTCAATCTATGCATAGCTCAAATAAGCAACTTAGTCCAAGCACAACACTAATAAATGGCAATTCTATGTATTCAAATAATTATCCAGTTTATGCATGACGTTAATAAATGATTAGTCTAGGTACAGCTACAATAAGTATTTCGACTCTTTATGGTTAGCAACATGTGACAAGACTAGGTGCAGCTCCACCATGTCAGCTGGCTATGCACAGGTACAATGAGCAGTCAGTTTACACACAATGGCCTCACAGACAAACTGCATAGAACAGAAGCTGTGGCTATAAAACACGAAAAGCAGCAAGCAGCGATCATTCTGATGAAATAGACTGTTACTAAATTCACACCTCTTTGATAAGACAACCAAAGCAAGGGGAAAAATGAAAGTATAGTAAGCT
The DNA here is from genome assembly GCF_036365525.1 of Heterodontus francisci. Taxonomy (NCBI): domain Eukaryota; kingdom Metazoa; phylum Chordata; class Chondrichthyes; order Heterodontiformes; family Heterodontidae; genus Heterodontus; species Heterodontus francisci. The sequence continues at coordinate 79,777,802 of NC_090388.1, forward strand.
ATCCAAATAATGCTTCAATAATATAATTATTTCTGACACTAGTTATCCTGCTGGACTCTATCCTGACCCTCCCACTGATGATCCTGCTTAAATCTATCACTGACCCTCTCTCTGACTATGCTGCTCTCATCTGTCATTTTCAATCTGCTGCTTCCCCCTCCATTTGGGAGCTTCTAATTTCACCCTTTATCCCTCTAATGTTTTCTCACATGTCTGATTGAGAAAACCTTTGAACAGCCTCTACCTCTTTGTGCATTTTATAATCCATTGCTCGACTATTGAATCCAGGAACTGCCTCTTTATGGAAGTCTCCCTAATCGTGTGCGAGGTCTTGGCTCTCCCTTCCTCTGCTTTGCTCGCGTCCTCTAAAGGTAGGTTAGCTAACTCTGGTTTGGATGTGCTCCTGGAGGTTTGATCACATGGCATTTGAGAAGGATTTGTGAGTGTGCTGGGCTCAGTAAATCTGTAATTCTGCAGCACCGAGATCCACCTGCTCACTGGGTGATATTAGGACAACCTGCTTAGAGGATAAACACCAACACAGACTGGCTGGGCTGAATGGCTTGTTTCCCTGTTCTAACTTCTATGCGGTGCATTGTATCAGACTATAAAGTTGGAAGCAATCGAACCCAAGAACAAAAAATAAATGGAGATAAAAGGGTGAATTCTCCAATTGAAAGCTCCCAGCAACGAGCCTTACCCTCTAGGAGCATTTATCAGGATATTGCATGTGTGCAGTCACTGACTTTCTGTCCAATCATCTTAATTTTAAAATTTACCTGCATGTGCAAGTTGAACAGTGCCGGACTGCAAATAACCTGATTATTCTCAATAGGGCAGTCCCTATGGAATATCTCAGAATATTCCTAATGTTATTATGTACTATTTATACACACACTTCCCTAACCTCACTCTATTTCCTGCATTGTTAAATTTCCTGAAAACAGCTCCACTCAGCAGTTTCCAAGCATCATGAGCACAATGTACGCTATTCGTTCAATGGAGAAAGCATTGGAAAATTGGTCAAATTTTTTTCACAGCGAGTGTTCCAAATGAAAAGGATTCTGGGGTGTATAAACAGCAATAATTGATGGCCATCTGCAAATGCAGTACAGGGAAACCTGTGAATAACGGACACTGAGGGTTGGCATCAGCTGCCCGTATTTTCCAAATGGTTATTGTACCATATGTAGTTTTAGCCAGGTTGCACACAGATAATCAGCCATGATGAATTTTACCCACTAAGTACTCCTATACCTGCAAACAATTCTCTTAATAAATGGTAATTTTATTGCCATAAAATCAGCAATTACTAAGTGCAATCAATTCATACAATTATTCATGCATTCATATATTCATACAAATAAAAGACAATCATTCATCATTCGTCTAGAGTCACTTAAGGAGACTGTCAGTGATTGATGCCTGGACACTAAGGGGTTTTGACTCCATGTAAAGGTCACTTGCATCAGATTCACCGGTTGTAACTCTTGTAGAAGGCAACGAACTAGATTTTGGACATAATGGAAAAGACTTCTTTGGAAGGTGGAATCTCCTATCTATTTCCTATTTCCCATTTACTATCAGGTTTTTATGCATCAACATTTTTATGTAACCAGGCCTACATAACTTGAGCTTTCCCTGAGTCCATTTGCATGTGCATTTTGGTGACCACTCCAGACCCGAGCTCATCCCTTTGCACTTTGCTCTTTTCTACTTCTTTTCTCTTTACCCCTCTGAGTCCCTTCTTTTCTATCAACATGCTTCTCCAATCTCAGCTTCTCTGCCTTCCCCATTCCCTACGCCAATTCTTCAGTACTCCTCAACATTTCTGCTCTCTTGTTGCCGTCCCAAGCTTGACTCCCTATAATAAGCCTACAGCTTCCCTCTGTGCCTCTCTTAGCTTCCTCTGAAGGGCTCATCGAGGTACTTGGTGCTGACTCATTATGAACAGCAACTCCAATTGCCCCATCCCACTCTCTCATCCACCTTCCCGCCCAGTGCAACTGCTGGGGGCTAATCTTGGCAATGTCCTTCCTATCCAACTCACCCTTCCCACTGATGACCCTGTGGACCCTGCTCTCACCATCCCTCTATGCATCTCCGTCCAGTCTGTCTGTTCACTTGTGAACAAGGCCCTTACCATCCATGAACATATTGTGGATGATAGCATTGACATCATGGCCTTCATGGAAACCTGGCTGAGGGGTGATGACCTCTTCTCCCTTAATGATGTCTCTCTGCCTGGCTACATCTTCCACCAATTGCTCCACCAAGACTGTCGTGGTGGCGGTATGGCACTTATCACCAGGTCACACCTTGGCCTGACTACTCCTTCGTGTATCTCACCTTGCTCCACCCGCCTCACCTGTCTTTTCACATCATCATTCTCTATTGCCCTCCCAAGTATGATAAAAATGTTCTCACTGAGATATCTTCACTGTTTTCCTCCCTCAGCCTCTGCACCGAATGACTTCTCATCCTTGGTGATTTCAACCTCCAAGTCAACTCACCATGTTCTCTATCCTCTAAGTTCACTGTCCTCTTATGCTCCTTAAATCGTTTCCTCCATGTAAACTCCCCAACTCACATTCATGGCCACCCCTTTGACCTTGCCATCTTACGTGATCTTGCTAGTCCCATTGTATCAATCACAGATAAAGCCATCTCTGATCACTTCCTTCTATCACTCACCATCCATACCCCCTTCCATGCCCCAACCCTACTTCCTTCTGTATCCACCCCTGGAAAAAAACTGTTTCTCAATTCACACACATCTGCACTTTCAATATCCCAACTGTCTAGCCTTTGGCCCTCCATTGGCTACAACATTCCTGCAGTTATCAACTTTCTCAACCACACCCTCACCTCCACCTTTGATGTCTTAGTCCCCAATAAAACCATTACTCTCTCTCACCTTGGCTGTTCTGCCTGTTATGGCCCTGATCTCCACTTCCTTAAGTCCACTGGGATACAAACAACCTGTTTAGCCATTCACTGCCAGATCTGGCTGAATCACATCAAGCACTAGCGGGTCCTGCTCTTGTCTGCTAAAACTGCTCACTATTCTAGGATCATCCTGGAATGCAAAGATAACCCCCGGCTTCTTTTTTCTACTGAAACCATCTTCTAAACCCCTCGCCCCTGTCTCCGACGCCCTCATCTCCAACAAAAAGTGTGAAGTGCTCATGGATTTCAATGTCACTAAGATTGAGACCTTCCGATTCGCTGCCTCTGCCAAGTCCCTTCCTTCCACTAGTCCATCGGGCCAAACTTCCTCTAAAGCTCCCCATTGCCCTGGCCCTGAAATTGCATCCTTCTCTAGCTTCTCTCCTCTTTTTCCCACATGCTCTTTCCAAGCTTGTCTTATCTAAGCACCTCCTGTTCCTTCAACACTAAACTGCTGACCACCCAACTTCCCCTCCTGGTCAACATGCTAGTCGATATTGTAAACGTTTTTTTCTTTTCAGGTGTTGCCCCTCTTTCCTTTAAATCTGCCGTCATCACCCATCTCCTCAAAAAAACGAACCTTGACCCCACCGTCCTTGCAAACTATCATCTCATCTCCAACCTCCCTTTCCTCTCCAAAGTCTTTGAAATGTGTTGTTGCTTCTGTTATGACAGGTGAGAAAGGTGTCTCGGGGTCCCTTTTAGCTTTCACCTGGCCTTATTGTAACAGTGTTTAGCTTAAACACTCTGTGTTTTAAGCTCCTCCTTTGTAAATCCTTGTTCACCGCTTTCCAATTATAAGGCAAAGAAATGAGCACAAACAGGCTTTCTTAGGTTTAAAGAAGGAAAGTGAAATTTATTAAAACTTAAACTCTAATATGGTTAACGCCTACGGATATACAATGCACCCACGCTGGCATGCATATGCGATACGCACATACAAATAGAAACAGAAAAGAGCAGAAGAAAAATAGTGGAGAGATTTGAGGCAGTATCACAAGAGTTTCTTGTTACTGTGCTTTGAGCTCACTGTAGTCCTTTTGTAGGTAGTTCTTGTTTGTAGGTAATTCTTGATTTTCGTTGGGGCCCAGTATTCTTCTTAAACCTTGTTCACTGTAGGAGACTTTTCTCTCTTGGGGTTCATGTGACTTCACTGGGTCTTCAGTTCTGTGAGAAAGAGATGGGAGCAGACAGGAGAGAGATGTTCTTAGTCCAGGAGCAAACAGCTTTCTGAGTTCAAATTCTCTGTGGCATGTTCAAAAAAACCCTGCAACAGTCAATTAATCATGTGAATAAACTGGTCTGACCATGTCTGTTTGTGTATTTGGCCAACTTAGCAGTCAACCTGGAATGCTAGCTCCTCCACCTTCAACGTCTGATAATCAAAAGTCCATTGTAGATTGAACGTATCAGAGAATAGTCTTATGTCTTTTTCAAGCATTGTCTGTAAATATGCAAATGTCTTTCCAGTCAAGGGTCTCTTGTTGCTTTCTTTTAAAAAGCAAATTCTTTCTTTACTCAAGTAACAGTTTGAAAATCAATGTTCATGTGTTAAAATTAATGTGCCTCATTCTTGGCAGGTGAGGCCCTGCATGACACTTCCCAAATCCACACCCATCTTTCCCAGAACTCCATCTTTGAATCCCTCCAATCAGGTTTCCACCCCTGCCAAAGTGCCGAAATGGCTTTTATCATGGTTACAAATGACATCCTATATGACTGTTGTGTGATTGCCTTTAAGAATAATGTATCTTTAAGATACTAGCAATGACTGTGACAAAAGTAAACTTTCCCTCCTCATCCTTCTCGACCTGTCTGCAGCCTTTGACACAGTTGACCACACCATCCCCCTTCAATGCCTCTGTCATATTTGACCCTGAGATGAGCATCTGACTGCATACTCACATCATCACCAAGAACGCCTATTTCTACCTCCATAACATTGCCTGACTTCACCCCTGTCTCAGCTTATCTGCTGTTAAAACCCTCAATCATGCCTTTGTTACCTCTAGACTTGATTCTTCCAATGCACTCCTTGCTGGTTTCCCACCTTCTGCTCTCTGTAAACTTGAGGTCATCCAAAACTCTGCTGCCCGCGTCTTGACTCGCATCAAGTTACATTCCCCTATCACCCCTGTGCTCGCTGGCCTACATTGGTTCCCAGTCAAGCAATGTCTCAATTTTAAAATTCTCTTCCTTGCTTTCAAATCCCTGCATGGTCTCACTCCTCCCTCTCTCTGCAATCTCTTCCAGTCTCAAAACCTTCTATGATATCTGTGCTCATCTAATTCTGGCCTCGTGAGAATCCCTGATTTCATCACTCCACCATTGGTGGTCGTGCCTTCAGCTACCTAGGCCCTAAGCTCTGAAGTTCCATCCCTAAGCCTCTCCGTCTCTCTACCTTGCTTTCCTCCTTTAAGATGCGCCTTAAAAGCTAGCTATTTGACCAAGCTTTTGGTCATCTGCCCTAATATCTCCTTCTGTGGCTCAGTGTCATACTTTGTTTTATAATGCTCCTGTGAAGCACCTTGAGACATTTTATGAAATTAACAGTGCTATATAAAGATAAGTTGTTGTCATCGTTGATCATCCATGGTGTGTGATGGGGTGCTTGCTCATCTCCTGGGCCATCACTGCAATTAGTAATTAATAACCCCTTGTAATTAGGCAGCAATGGCATCACTCATGAAAAACTTTTCAGAGCTCATTTTAGGTGTAAAATACACAAAGCAAGTAAGGCTCTTCAGGATAAAAAAATTCAACCCCCATCCCATTTGCCCTCACAGGTGCACATAAAAGATTTCAAGTTATTTCTTCACAATATTTATTCCTTGATAAAAAAAAATGAAAAAATTGATTATCTGGTCAATGTTGTATGATAGCCTTAAGAGTAATGTCCCTTTAAGAACTCAGTATGCTAATAATTATGTCATGTGTCTAGAAGCCATAGTCACTCAGCAACTATAACACCATAGGCAGAGGTTCTGTACATCATTTGCTCTGTATTATATACTAGTTTAGCTGTTAATAAACATGTTAGAGATCTTCAAAGAAACTGGAATCCATGTACCTCATTGTGTTGCTTAAAATAACACAAAGAACACATGACAGTTATTATCACATGGCTCTTTGTGGGAGTCTGCCATGCACAAATTGGCTGCTGCATTTCCTACATTATAACAGTGGCTACACTACAAAAGTACTTCATTGGCTGCAAAATACTTAAGCATATCCCGAGGTTGTAAAAGATGCTAAATATATGTAAGTGCTTTCATTCTTCTTTCTAAACCCAACAAAGGCAACTCCTTCAGCTGCTGGTCACAAGCATGCAGTTGCACAGTAGAGAGTTGCAGCTCACAGGTGGCACTACCCCAGAAACAGGGTTGACAGTCAGAGACTCCATTGCCTTGACATGTCTGAACACTAGTGTCTCAGGAGGTCACATCAGGTAGTGGCAGATATCTGCAGCCTGCTGGAAGAAGACTAGCTGCCTGTTGGACCTGGTGGCCATCATAAAATCATAAGCAATTGGAGCAAGAGTAAGCAATTCAACCCCTTGAGGCATTCAGTAAGATCATGACTGATCTGATTGTGGCCTTAACTCCACTTTTCTGCCTGCGCCCAATAACCCTTGACTCCCTTGCAAAAATCTGTCCAACTCAGTCTTAAATATATTTAGTGACCCAGCCACCACTGCTCTTTGGGGTAGAAAATTCCAAAGATTAATGACCCTCTGAGAGAAGAAATACCTGCTCATCTCCATCTTAAATAGGATACATTTTTTTTTCCAAAAAATATTTTATTCATAAAAATTTGTAAAAAATACATTACAAAGCAGTTCAAAACAGCACCAAGTTGACATTCCAAAAAGTGCAAAGGAAATCAGTTTTCTTCAATACAGGAGTGAGTTGCCTCACAATCCTTCCATTCCATTGTGTATGCCATGTACATTTTACAGCAAGCCTATATTTGGTGTCTACAGCCCGAGGGGTTTCCCATGGGTCCAGCCCCTCAGTTCACTTTGGTGGGAGGGCCTTACACAGTGGTCTTTCCCCATTGAGCCTTTGCAGCAACTGCCCCAACCTTTAGTTCGTCCCTCAGCACGTAGTCCTGGACTTTGGAATGTGTCAGTCTGCAACACTTGGTCGTGGACAAGTCTTTGCACTGGAAGACCAGCAAGTTTCGGGCAGACCGAACAGCGTCTTTCACCAAATTGATGGTCCTCCAGCAGCGGTTGCTATTTATCTCAGTGTGCGTCCCTGGGAACAGCCCATAGAGCACAGACTCCTGTGTTACAGAGCTGCTTGGGATGAACCTCGACAAAAATCACTGCATCTCTTTCCACACCTGCTTTGCAAAGACACATTCCAGAAGCAGGTGGGTAACTGTCTCTTCCCCACCAAAGCCACCTCAAGGGCAGCTTGAGGAGGAGGCGAGACCCCAAGTGTGCAGGAACGATCTGTTGGGGATCTGATGACTTTGGCAGTCTGCTCGGGGAACCATCCGACAGGATCCACCATCTCTTTTTCCCGTAGGGCCTTGAGAACATTCCGTGCAGACCACTGCCTAATGGATTGGTGGTCAAAGGTGTTTTCCCACAGAAACTTTCCCACGAAGGATTGGTGGTACGGCACGGTCCAACTGGATGGAGCTTTCCGCGGCAATGTGACCAGACCCATCCTTCGCAACACCGGGGACAGATAGAACCTCAGCACGTAGTGAAACTTGGAATTTGCGTACTGGAAGTCTACACACAGCTTGATGCAGCCACACACGAAGGTGGTCATCAGGATGAGGGCGACTTTGGGTACATTTTTCCCGTCCTTATCCAGAGGTTTGAACATCGTGTCCCTCTGGAACCGGTCCATTTTGGATCTCCAGATGAAGTGGAAAATGGCTCGGGTGACCGCCATGGCACAGGAGTGGGGTATGGGCCAGACCTGCGCCACGTAGAGCAACAAAGTGAGCACATCGCACCTGATGACCAGGTTCTTACCCACAATGGAGAGAGATCGCTGCTCCCACATGCTCAGTTTATGATGTACCCTGGCTACTCGCTCCTTCCAGGTTTTGGTGCACACCCCGGCACTTCCGAACCATATCCCCAGCACCTTCAGGTAGTCTGACCTGACAGTGAAGGGGACAAAGGATCAGTCGGCCCAGTTCCCAGAGAACATGGCCTCCTTGCCGTGGTTAACTTTGGTTCCCGAGGCCAGTTCAAACTGGTCGCAGATGCTCATCAGTCTGCGCACAGACAGCGGATCCGAGCAGAAGACGGCGACGTTGTCCATGTACAGAGAGGCTTTTACCTGAGTGCTTCCGCTGCCTGGGATTGTCACCCCTCTTATGCCCACATCCTCCCTAATGGATCTATACAGGTTCTATACAGCAAACAAACAAGACAGGGGAGAGAGGACAGCCCTGTCTGACTCCAGATTGGATCGGGAAACTTTCTGATTCCCACCCATTGATTGAGACTGTGCTACTGATGTTTGTGTACAGCAGTTGGATCCAATTGCAGATTCCCTCCCCAAACCCCATTTTGGAAAGCACGTCCATCATGTAGGTGTGTGATATCCTGTCAAAAGCCTTCTCCTGGTCCAGGCTGATGAGGCAGGTGTCCACCCTCCTGTCCCGTACATAGGCAATCATATCCCTGAGTAGCGTCAGACTATCAGAGATCTTCCTGCCGGGTACAGTACAGGTCTGGACAGGGTGAATCACCAACTCGAGAGCAGACTTGACCCGACTGGTGATGACTTTGGAAAGAATCTTCTAATCTACATTGCAGTGAGATGGGCCGTCAATTTCTGATTTCTGCCCTCTCCCCCTTCCACTTGTAGATGATGGTGATGATGCCTTTCCTCATCGATTCTGACATGCTGCCGGCCAGGAGCATACTCTCGTATACTTCCAGCAGGTCTGGGCCGATCCAGTCCCACAGAGCCGAATACAACTCAACCAGTAAGCCGTTGCTTCCGGGTGTTTTACTCGTCTTGAAGGACCTGACAGCGTTTGTCAGCTGATCCAGAGTTAGCAGATTGTCCAGTCTCTCCCTCATGCTGTCACCTAAGACCTCCATGATAGATGACAGGAAGGACTGGGAGGCCATGCTGTCTGTGGGCTTCGCGTCATACAGCCCAGCATAAAAGGATTTGCTGATCCTTAGTATGTCGGACTGCAAAGACGTTACTGAGCCATCCTCTTCCTTCAGGCTGCTGATCACAGAGCTCTCTCTCTCTACCTTTTGGAAGAAGTAACACGAGCACGTCTTATCCTGCTCAACAGAGCGGACTCTGGACCGGAAGATGATCTTGGAGGCCTCCATGGCAAAGAGCGAGGCCTGCTGGCTCTTCACCTCTTGGAGATCCTCCTTGACCTCGACCCCTATCAACTGCAGCCGGAGCAGATTTTGCATTTTTTTCTGCAGTCGGGACATTTCCCTCTGTCTCTCTCTCGCCCTCTGAATACCTTTGGAGATAAAGAACCTCTTGATGTTCTCCTTGATCGACTCCCACCAGTGGACCGGAGACTCAAAGAGGGGTTTCATGATTCTCCAATCTTTGTAATCCCTTTTGAGCTCCTCAAAGTTCTCTGGGGTTAGCAGTGTAGCATTGAGCTTCCATGTCTCCCTGCCAACCCGTTGGTCATCCTGTAAGTGACAGTCGACCAGTAAGAGGCAGTGGTCAGAGAAGAACACCGGCTTGACGCTGGTGGATCTGACCGTGAAAGGACGGGACACAAACAGGAAGTCAATCCTGGAACGGGTAGACCCATCCGATCTTGACCAGGTGTTACTACGCTACGCTAGGTCTGCAGGGTTGCTGAAGATGTCGTGTAGCTTGGCATCTTTTACTGCTTCCATCAAGAATTTGGATGTAGCGTCCAGTTTGCTGTCGTCCCTGCCGATTGTCAAGCTGTGTTAATGATGCAGTTGAAGTCACCGCCTAGAATGACCTGTCTATATGTTGCCAGTAGCAGTGGGAGCTGCTGGAGGACCGTTAGTCGCTCGCTGCATTGAGCTGGGGCGTACACGTTGATCAACTGGAGCGGAGCATTGTTGTACCTTACATCTGCTACGAGGATGCAGCCGCCCACCACCTCCTTAACTTCGGAGATGGTGAAGTTACCTCCCCGCAGCGGAATACCCAGGCCGGAGGAACGGGAATCATTACCCCCTGACCAGATTGATGGCCTGTGAGACCACCATTGCAACCATTGCCTGTAGGTGCTGAGGTGTGGAATTCCACACTCCTGTGGAAACAGCAGGTCGGCTTTGAACTTGGCGAGGTAGTCCAAGGTTGAAACACATTGTGTAGTTGATTTAATGCTACGCACGTTAATTTAAGCAATTTTTATATCCATTTTAAAGTTAGGTGTTGCTTCCCACACCAGTTGTCCTTGTTAGTCCCAGTCCTTGGGTATGTTCCTGCATACCCATAGTGTACCCAAGCTGTTTCACATTCGTTGGGCTCAGAAACCCCTCCTGGTTTCTCATGGGGGGTTTGTTCCACTGGGGTGACATCGGGGGGCGGTATTGTAGGCAGCAAAACTTGGGCTGTCCTCTGCTGTTGGTGTCTTTCCCCTCTGTTCCTCCTCAAAGACGTCACTGCTCCTGGCTTCCTGGAGCTGGAGTGCGCCAGATGCTTCTGTGCTCTCGGTGCTGGGCATGTCGCTGGGTTCGGCGCTTTGGGTTTGGGGTGCGCTGGGCCCATCACAGCTTCCAGTGCCCCGGAGCTGGGGGCGTTTCTCTTCCAGCTCCTTTAAGTTCTGCTGCTTCTTTTGCACGTGCTGTTGTTTCGGCCCTACCTCGTCCAACGAGGAAGAGCTGCCGTAGTCTGTCTCAGACGGTAGCCTCCTCTTGCCACTGGTTTGGGTGGTGGCCTGTTCTCTTTTTGGAGATTTTTTCTTTGTGGTTTTCCTTTGTACCACTTGCCACTGACCAGTTTGTCCATCTGCTGCATCCAGCTCTATTGATTCTGTCTGTAGAGGAGGAGTATCCGAGCATGGGGTAGGTGTTGGGTCGCTGGTTGCAGCTGCCTCCCCTATCTTCTCCTTCTCAGGTAGACTTTCCTCGCTGCGGGAGGATTGCTTGTCTCCTTCCCAGCACCAGATGCATTCACTGTTCCTTCTTCCAGCCTTTCCTTGGACCTTGCCGCCCGAGCATAACTGAGGCAGCCTTTGGGGCAGGTTTTGTAGAGGTGGCTTGCCTCACCGCACAGGTTGCAACACTTACTCAGTTTACAGTCCTTGGTCTGATGGCCTTCCTTCTTGCAGTTCTTGCAGACGACCGTGCTGCAGTTAGCTGCCACGTGACCAGATTTGCCACAGGTGCGACAAACTCTGGGCTGCCCAGCGTAGACCAAGAAGCCTCGACTTCCTCCGATAGCGAAGCTGGAGGGAGGATGGATGATGGCTCCATTGGCATCGACCTTCAAGGTCACCTTGACCTGCCGCTTGCTGGTCCAAATCCCAAAGGGGTCCTTGACATCAGTGCTGCTGCTGGCCGCCTCGACGTACCTGGTGAGGAAGGTGAGTACATCCACGACAGGAACATGGCGGTTGTAGAGGTGAATTGTCACCACCTGGTCACGTTGTGACGGAAGCGTGAAGAACGGCTCCACTGTGAGGATCGACAGCGTAACCTGGTTTCCCTTTCTCCTTGAACACCTTCAGGAACTTGATGCATCCGTCACATTCTTGAACGTCACGTCGAAATATCCACTGCTGGGGAAGTCCTGCAGGCAGAAGATGTCTGTAGCTTGGAATCCACAGCAATCAATAAGGATTTTCTTAATGAAGAAGGTACAGTCAACAGGTGCACCTCCTTCCTTATCCTTCACCACCACCCGAACGGTGTTACGCACTCCCTGGCCTGAAGCTCTAGAATTGATTACAGCCATTTTACTCAAAACCTACCTGGAACAGGATCAAAGGCCACTGATCATTGTCTCTCCCCTGCCTTATTTTGAAACTGTGTCCCCTAGTTCTAGATTCCCCAACGAGTGGAAACATCTTCTCAGCATCTACCCTGCCAAGCCCCCTCAGAAACTTATATAACTCAATAAGATCACCTCTCATTCTTCTAATCTTCAATGAGTATTAGGCCAAAACTGCTCAATCTTTCCTCCTAAAACAACCCCTTCATCCCAGGAATCAGTCAAGTGAACTTTTGCTGAACTGCTTCCAAGGCAAGTATATCCCTCCTTAAGTAAGGAGACCAAAATTGTATGCAGTGCTCAAGGTATGGTTTCACCAATGCCCTGTAGAGTTGTAGCAAGCCTTCCCTACTTTACACTCCATCACCCTCACAATAAAGGCTAACATTCCATTTGCCTTCCTAATTACTTGCTGTACCTCCATGCTAACTTTTTGTGATTCATGTACAAGGACACCCAGATCCCTCTGTTCTGCAGCATTCTGCAGTCTCTCTCCATTTTCTATTCTTTCTGCCAAAGTGGAAACCTCACAATTTCCCATATTTTACTCCACTAACGTAACCTTTATGTATATCCCTTTGCAGACTCTCTGTGTCCTCTTCACAACTTGCTTTCCTACCTATCTCTGTATTGTCATCAAATTTGGTGACAATACACTTGGTCCCTTCATCCAAGTCATTATATAGATCGTAAATAGTTGAGGCACAAGCACTGATCGCTGTGGCACTCCACTCATTACCAGTGTTACCAGTGGTTGTCAAAGTCACTACCACCCTCAACTTTTCTGCCTCTAGTTCTTTCCAGGGATCTGCTGCAGACAAATCCAGGATCTCACAGTTAGTGGCCCACAAATGTGTAAGAATGGCCTGTTTCCCAGGGCCAGCAATTATGCACACTTTGCCATGGACAATGCCAGTGAGAATGAGTGGCACTTGGGTTTGCGGCTCTGGCTGTCTTCCCACAGGTGCAGGGTGTCAGCAACCGCACACACGTGGCAATCCAGTCGCCTCTGGATCAATCAGGCGCATCTGTCAACAGCAAGGGTTTCCACTCCATCAATGTGCAGCTGATGTGCAAGCACAAAAAGATCTTCACGCAGGTGTGCACAAGATTATCAGCAGTTGCCATGATGTTTTTGTCCTGCGGCAGTTCAACCTTCCTGACCTCGTTGGGCCTGGAAGCACACTTAAGGAGTGGCTGCTAGGCAGCAAGGAATACCACTGCAAACTAAAATCCTACCACTGAATCCCAACAGCGGTACAGCTGTCACCACCTGACGTATGAATGAACAGGCAATCGGCCTGAGGGAGATGTACTTCAGGTATCTAGATCGATCTGGAGGTGTCCTGCTGTATGCAACGATCATGGTCTCCAGAATGATCGTGGTTTACTGTGCTCTGTACAACATTGCAGAGCTGTGATGTTTGGACCTTCAAGAGGAACAAGGCAAAGAGCTCAAACTCTCCTCGGATGATTCAGAGGCCGAAGAGGGAGAAGAGGATGAGGAGGCTAACAAGGGCAATGCAGCACCAGCTGCTCACATTATTGCCAGGATGCCAGGGATGCCCTTATTAATGCAAGGTTCACTTAGGTTGCACCCATGTCACCTAAAAAATGCAATGGTCTCTCTTCCCTTATCCCTGCACCCCCACTACAAATGTCACTGACACAAAGCAGACCTGCAACAACCAACCACCCCTTCAATATCCCCTTCATTGGTCCCATCAATTCAAGTCCTCACATTCATCATTAGACAAGCTTGAAGGCCACTTACCACCCAGCAACCAAGAATGGACGAGAGATGGAAGTGGTGAAAAAGAATAACATTCATGTGATCTAAATAAAGAACAAAAACTTGTCAAAACTGGATTTTCCCAGATACCCGTGTGCATACCCTTGTGCAATAACAAAGCCTTCCTCTTCCTGTTTCAGCTTCTTCTACATGGTGCAACCCCAATGGCTTCAGCAGACATAGAGGAAGGCTGCACAGATCCCTACTCTGACTACTCAGATGCTCCTCTTGGCTTTGGAGCCCATAAGGGCCCTATCAAAGACTGCTCCACCCGTACCTGCGTAGGGGATGACTCGACCATCAGGACAAGACACAGCATGTTGGGTACTGACTGGGGTGGGAGCAAAGGGTGACAAGGGGAAACACTTTGGGTCGAGTCCCCACTGTCATGACCCCTTTTGCCATCATCCCTCTCATGAGTCACCTGCATGTCCTTGCCAGCACTGGGCTGGAGAACACTTTGATGCAGATCAGTGGGGCATTGTAAGGCCAAGGCTAACCTATTTGACAACTTATTTAAGGTGGCACACATGTCTGCATGGTAGTGTTGAGGGTGTGCATGGACTCATTTGATTGGAGTGTTTGATTGCTCATGGCACAAGCTACTCTATCCATGGACATTCTCTTAGTGGCCTGTGGCATTATCATTCTCATGCTTGAGGTGGGCATCTCCTATCTCTCTGCAATTGTGGTTGTCAAGAAAAATGATATGCCGAATGAGGAATATCAATTCATTGGTTGGAAACTTAGATTAAACTTTTAATGGGAAAAAAAATCCTATAGTCAACTTTTAAAAAACTAGCAGCTATTACGAAAGTGCTTCCATTATTTTTAATATTTTTATTTTTTTGAGGACTTGTGTTAAAACTGAAACAATTGCATGATGTGCTTTTTTTAACCAAGTTCACTGACAGAACAAGGTGTTGTTTGAAAGCCACCTGTGATTTGGTCTCAGAAAACAGCAGAACTCTTCATGACCTGGGAAAAATGGTTACAGAGAAGCCACATGTTAAGGTTTATGGAGGTCAGGAGGACGACTCTCTGTTTGGGGTTTGGACAGTTTAATTGGGGTGTGAATCATTTGAAGACAGTTGGTGTTTTTCCTACCAAGGAAAAAGAAACCACCCAGCTCACCTCCTTCTCTACCTTTTTGAAGAGTTCCTGCCAGGAACTGTTCTTATATGCGGCAGCTCATTAGCATGGCTGGGGCGGACAACCTTTCCTGATGATGTGGAGGGGGCGGGTGAGCCGTCCCCAGCAACAGCGTCTGGCGCCACTATGCAGGTGCCGCCACCATTTTTAAAGGGCTTACAGCCCTTACTGACAATTTACATTATTAAAGGGACTGTGTGTGTGAATGTTTTAAAAACAATTGCCGAAATATTCCCAGCCCCTCTCCCACCCCCTCTCCCAATAACATGACATGACATTCCTGCCCTTTTTCCTCCCCAAAATACTTGCCTTGTTTATGCGACCTTTCCCCCCGCAAAATTCAGAACCTTTAACCTTTACCCTTTCGCATCACTCCCTAGACCAATCAAGTATGTTTGACCCCGCCTCCCCTCCCGCACTGATAAACTTACCTTCTCCCCTCTCCCCACAGATGTTGTGCTCGTTTTCCCGGATGAAGATCCAAAGGCGCGTCAGTGCCGGCTGCCAGGAAGAAGAATGTGGTGAGCCCTCAAGACTGCAGGTGAGTATACGTAAATGTCTTAATTTAATTAATTTGAATATGCTTATTGTCATCCCGTCACTGAGCAGCAGGGGAGCTGCCACGAGGCCTTGTCACCACTGGCAAGATCAGGCCAGGTCCTGCTAAGGGCCTCATCCGCGGCAATCTCCATACCTCCCCGTCGTGGATCCTGACATCGAGGCCCCTCTAAAATCTAGCGCATTGTCTTTGAAAGAGCAAGGGGGAGATGGAAATTCCTGACCTGGAATCTCATTAGAAGGTTCCAGTGAATACACTGAGGTAGTCATGTGATTGTCTGTCCATCTATGTGAAAGCTGGGAGTTTACTTGAACAAAGACAGACAAGCAGTGACTGAAAAACTGGGCTGAATTAGAAGGGCAGTGTTCCTCCCTCTCTCTCTCTCTCTCTCCAGATAACATCCCAAGTTTGAAAACCGTCTGTGACTGTGGACCCTCCACGCCTACAGATTTCTACAAACAGAGACACCAGGGGAAGAGAGCCATCTACAATTCTGCCTCCAAGAAAACCCTGAGCCAAGCACGCCAGCCACAAAGTGCACTTTGACCAGCCAAAGACTTCAAGAATGCAACTTCATCCAGATGACCACGAAATCAACCAACTTCACAGACTGTGTATTTAATTTTTATTTATTCCAGACTCTAATCCAACCACAAAACCTCCTTCTCACTCTGTAATCTATTTGTGTGTGTATGATTCTCGTATGAATGTATGCGTAAATGTGTAGTGTTTTATTATTATTTTATTTGCATCTGGTTTAGACTGTTAAGTATAATAAACTCACTTCTTTCTTGTTTAAACTCAAGAAACCCTCTGATTGTTTTTTTCACGATCACATTAAAGGAGAAAGGTAAAACACTCACTGAGGTTGTATGCGCAACAACTGTTTGAAAAGGAATAAACCCTGTTGCAGTCAAATAAGAGGAAGGGCAAGAGGAAAGCCTGTGATCCCCCTCCTCACCTGACCGTAACGGAAATTTGGGGGCTTATCCAATATCGTAACCCAATGACAAATGAAAAATTGGAAGTGGGAAGCCAAATTGATCCCTAGTAAAAGGGTTAAAAACTTCAATACAGGTTTTCTTGTATTTCACTGTTAGAATACTAACATGTCCACATTCGAGGCCAGCACCTTATAAGCCAAAGTGAAGTAACTTGGGACAGATTAAAGACCCTATCTATTGAAGAGTTGAGGAATGTAGCTGGGCACATAGGGATTATTCTCTGTCCAAAAGCTAGGAAATCGAAATCCTAAAACGTGCGGCCAACCATTTTTCACTTGAACCTGAAGATTCAGAAACAGGGTTAGAGTCAGAAACAGACAGAGTAATGATAGCTAAAATATAATTCGAAGAGAGGAGACTAGAATTAGAATTCCAGACAGAGAAAGAGCAGAGAGAGTGTCAAGAAAGGGAAAAAGAAAGAGCTTTCCAGAAAGAGAAGGAGGAAAGGGAGTTAAGGAGGCTCGAGCTAACCAGGGGAAGACCCAGTCACCCAGTAAAGGCACGGCAAGTCATGGAGCTACCCCTAGCTCATGACCATGTGCTGAAATCTTAATGTTCTCCCAGCTGATTTCAAAGTTCAAAGCGGGGGATGTGGAACATTTTTTTGTCACTTTTGAAAAGCTTGCAAAACAGTTGAAATGGCTGGAAGAGAGCTGGATGCTGTTATTACAAAGCAATAAAAAGCTAACAGGGAAAGCAATAAAACCTTCACCCCTAATTACCACACCAGCTTTTGGGGAACCCTTCAGCAGAGTGCTGGTGGATTGTTTGGGATGTGGCTACTCGATTCCACGAGGCCACCCTCCTAAGAACTATCTCTGCCAAGGTTGTGCTGGAGGGGCTAACCCAATTCTTTGCTCGATATGGGCTGCCTGCCCAGATCCAGATGGATCAGGGCATGAATTTTATGTCTGGGATCTTTCAAAAAATCATGGGTAATCTGGGCGTAACCCAGCTAAAGTCCTCAGCCTACCACCCACAGTCACAAGGAGCTGTAGAACAGTACCACCAGACCCTAAAGACAATGATCAGAGTATACTTCTGCAAGTACCCCCATGACTGGGACAAAGTGCTGGGATTTCTCCTGTTTGCTACCAGGGACTCACCCAATGAGTCCACTGGCTTTAATCTCTTTGAATTAGTTTATGGACATGAGGTGAGAGTTCGTCTTAAACTAATCAAGGAGAAGTTTTTGGGCCGCAGAGATGAATCTTCCATGTTAGACTACATTTTCATGTTCACGGAGCGGCTCACGAGGGCCTACGCAGTGGCTCAGGAGCACCTAAAGACCTGCCAGACAGATTTGAAAATGCAAGCAGACAAACATGACAAGGTCATATTTCAGCCTGGAGACCATGTATTAGTGCTACTCCCAATTCAGGGTGAGCCCATGAAAGCCCAGTTCAGTGGCCCATACCAAGTGGCATAAAGGATATTGGCAGGTTCCCTTAACACGCTGAGCCAAACAGATCTCAGCTTTTGTCACCCCAGATTGCCTATTCCAGTGCCGAATGATACTCTTTTGATTAAGGAATGCCCCCACCACCTTCCAAAGGTTGATGAACCAGGTAGCGGCTGGTACACAGTGAGACCTAGGGGGACCACCTATCCCAATTAGACACCCTCTCCCAATGGTTACAGTCAGCTAAGCTCAAGTGACCCACCTGGGGCATGTTGTAGGTTGTGGGGGGGGGGAGTGCTGCCCAAGGCAGCAAAAGTACAGGAGCTGATGGGTTTTCCCATCCCCACGACAAAAAGGGGAATCTTGCATTTATAGGGATGTACAGGTTTTACGGTAAGTTTGTTCCAAACTTCAACACTATAGCCGCCCCACTGACAGACTGACTGCAGGAAAGGGCCAAGACAGTGTGGTCAGAGAGGTGCCAAACCGCTTTTGAGAGGTTAGAAGTCATATTAACAAATGAACCAGTTCTGGCATCTCCCAACTTTAATAAACCCTTTAAAGTGGCAGTTGATGCTAGTGACTTAGGAGTAGGTTATGTCCTGCTTCAAGATAATGAAATAGGCATCGAGAAATCAGTAGAGTACTTCTCCAAAAAGTTCAACCAACACCAAAACAGATAGTCCACTGAGGAAAAGCAGACACTGGGGAAGTTGCTAGCTCTCCAGCACTTTGACATGTATGTTCAAAATGGACATAGGGAGGCAATGGTTTATACAGATCATAATCCTCTAACTTTTGTGGAGAAATTCAAAAATCAAAATGCAAGGCTATTTCAATGGAACCTGCTTTTACAACCCCACCATTTAAAAATGATCCACATTGCAGGGAAACAATGGGCTGGACTTTACCAAGCCCCTGACGACGGGCTCCATGGGTGGTGGGGGGGGGGGGTGGCGGCTGCCGGAATGTGGTTGTGGCAGTGGCCGCCACGGAGCCCGACGTCGAGAGGGCCCGAGCCGATCCTTCCGGCGGCGGCGAGGCTCTGTGGCGGTGCCCCCGCCACCTGGCAATGGGACCCAGGTTTAAATATTTAAATTACTGACGTGCAGAGATTTAAATCAACTTACCTTAAATCTTCTGGGCCCAGCACGATCTACGGCACAGCTGCCAGCACTCCCGCGCCTTCAATTGCCTGTCTGGGGAAAGCCGGCGTGACACTGGTGGGGAGGGGTAGGAGTTAATATTTGCAGTGCAGGGGGCAAAGGGGTCAAATCAATATAATGGGTGTAGGGGATGGTGGGAAGGGCTGAACTTTAAACTTTGTGCAGTCTCGGATGGGAAGGTCAGATTTGAAAGGAAAGTATTTTGGGGGGAAAAGGCAAATAATTAATGTAATTGCTATTGGGGATGGGAAAGGGCGTTAGAAATTTATTTGATAACTTTTGGAGGGGTGTAGCTTTAAATATCCCGGCAGGGCTGGCTGCTCTTTGAAAAAGGTGCCAACGCCTGCACACAGGCAGCTGACGCCATTGCCAGGGTTGGACAACCTGCCGCCTCTACGTGGTTGGGTGGCAGACTGCCCCGGCTATTTAACTGAGCTGCCGTGCTTGAGATTGTGGCAGCTCTTTGGATGCACGGGCTGGCATTTTTTGAGCTCGTCGCCAATCTTGGCGGCAGGCTGTTAAAATCCAGCTCAATGTAATCGCTGACGTATCGTCTAGGGTCTAATCCGACACATAACTCCAAAAAAATGTAATCAGCATAGCTGTTGTCGACAAAGCCAGCTGCAGCAGTTCTAAGATTAATGAGTGATTTGAGGAGTGAGTGTTAAGAATGAATGTGCATTTTCTCTTCTTTTCCACACCTTTAATAAAACGTTCCTTTATCACATTTTGTTCCGTGTGAATGGAGATGTCAACAAAAACGACGTGCCAAATGAGGAATATTAATTCATTGGTTGAAAACTTGCATTAAACTTTTAATGGGAAAAAATCCTACAGTTAACTTTTTAAAAACTAGCAGCCAAGATGGCCACTGCAATTTGCATCTGAAAGACCTTTTCATATTCCAAGGCCTCCAACAGGAAATACATGTCTGTTGAGCATGGATCCAAAACAATGGCTTTCTCTAAGTAATCGAATTACCTAAGATTGCTTCATTAGCATGGTATTCAAGACTATACTGACACACTAACTTTGAAAAAGCAATGGGGAGATGGAAATTCCTAACCTGGAATCTCAATAGAAGATTCCAGAGAATACACTGAGGCAGTCATGTGACCGTCTGTCCATCTCTGTGAAAGCTGAAAGCTTTCTTGAACAAAGACAGACAAGCAGTGACTGAAAATCTGGGTAGAAGCTGAAGGGCTGTGTGCTCCCCTTCCCCAGCCCCCACTCTCTCTCTCTCTTGCTCTCTCTCCAGATAACATCACACGTTTGAAAACCGTCTGTGACTGTGGACCCTCCAAGCCTACAGAGTTCTACAGACAGCAACACCAGGGGAAGAGAGCCACGTACAGGTCTGCCTCCAAGAAAACCCTAAGCCAAGTGGGCCAGCCACAAAGTGCACTTTGACCAGCCAAAGATTTCAAAAATACAACCTCATCCAGATGACCACAGAATCATCCAACTTCACAGACTGTGTATTTAATTTTTATTTATTCTGGACTCTAATCCAACCACAAAACCTACTTCTCACTCTATAATCTATTTGTGTGTATGATTCTCGTGTGAGTGTATGTGTGAATGTGTAGTGTTTTTTAATAGTTTATTTAGATTGGGTTTATATTGTTAATAAACTCTCCTCTTTCTTGTTTAAACTCAAGAAAACCTGTCCGATTGGTTCTTTCACAATCACATTAAAGGAGAACGGTAAAACAGTCACTGAGGTGATCAGCACCTCCACTGTTTCAAAAGGAATAAACCCTTATGTGGTCAAATAGGAGGAAGGGCAAGAAGGGAGCCTGTGACCCCTTCCTCACTGGGCCATAACATGGTGATTCCACTGTAAGGCTTGTCTGTGCATTGCACACTGTCCATTGCTGCTTAATGAATCTCCTCATCATCGATAGGTCCCGAGGTACAGTATCCATGTCCAGCTGAGCGGAGCTTAAAGAGGGCTATGCCCTCTAACGCAGACTCTCCACTGATGTCCCCATCTCCACCATCTGCTATTGCTCACTTGTGAAGTGTGAGTCACCAAGCGAAAACCCAACTATTTTCCTTACTGGTCCCAGCGAAATGCAAGCATCTAAGCTGGTGCACAGTGTTCATGAGTCTTGTGATAGAGTACTGTCAGAAGGACCCAACGCCTCTGACAAATCATCACCTGCCATCTTGCCATGTCGATCAACTCATGAATTAGCCTTGACAAGGTATGAATGTTACATGTTATCATAATGAAGATGATCAATTTTGATTCACTGTTGAAACCAAACCAACAGGACTGAGTATTGTATGACATGTGTGCGGCTTTTATTTGATTGCATCACCAGGAGCTCCCCTTTTCTCTATCTCCGATGGCCAGAGATGCTGAAACTCCACTTATTTCCAGTGTCTGTTCC
This sequence comes from Heterodontus francisci, assembly GCF_036365525.1. Classification (NCBI taxonomy): domain Eukaryota; kingdom Metazoa; phylum Chordata; class Chondrichthyes; order Heterodontiformes; family Heterodontidae; genus Heterodontus; species Heterodontus francisci. Next base: position 79,799,164 of record NC_090388.1, read on the forward strand.
TCTGTAGTTAAAGTTGTGTTATCTGCGGAGGACCCCCTCCAGTTCTCTCTCTCTTCCTGGTGTTCCGTGCTGTCAAGGAAAGAAAGAACAAACCTATGGGTGAATGTAATAGGGTCATAGAATCATTTATGACACAGAAGGAGGCCATTTGGCCCATGGAGTCCATGTGGCTCTCCACAGAGCAATCCAGTTAGTCCTGCTCCACTGTCAGATCCCAATAGCCAAGTTTATTTTCTTCAAGTGCCCATCTGACTTTTGAAATCATTGGGCGGCACAGTGGCGCAGTGGTTAGCACCGCAGCCTCACTGCCTGTGTGGAGTTTGCAAGTTCTCCCTGTGTCTGCGTGGGTTTTCTCCGGGTGCTCCGGTTTCCTCCCACAAGCCAAAAGACTTGCAGGTTGATAGGTAAATTGGCCATTATAAATTGTCACTAGTATAGGTAGGTGGTAGGGAAATATAGGGACAGGTGGGGATGTTTGGTAGGAATATGGGATTAGTGTAGGATTAGTATAAATGGGTGGTTGATGTTCGGCACAGACTCGGTGGGCCGAAGGGCCTGTTTCAGTGCTGTATCTCTAATCTAATCTAATCTAATCATTGATTGTTTCCATTTCCACCACCCACGTAGCCATTACCATTCACTGCGGTTCTTCCTCACACTCCCCCTGCATCTCTTTCCCAAAACTTATAATCTGCATCCCATGGTCCTTGTACCACCAGTTAACAGGAACAGTTTTTCCTTGTCTACCTTATCTAAGCCTGTCGTAACCTTGTACACCTCTCCCCTCCATCTCCTTTGCTGCAAGAACCCCAGATTTTCCAACCTGAACTTGTAACTAAAATCCCTTGTCTCTGGAAACATTCTGGCAAATCTCCTCTGCACCCTTTCAAGGACCCTCACATCCTTCCCAAAGTATGGTGATCAGAACTGAATGCAATTCTCTAGTTGGGCCCTAACAAGAGCTTTATAAAGGTTCAACATAACTTCCTTGCTTTTGTATTCAATACTTCTACTCACGAATCCCAAGATCCCATATATCATATGCTTTGCTAACCACTCTCTCAATTTGTTCTGCCACCTTCAAAGATCTATGCGCATGCACCCCAGGTTCCTCTGTTCCTGCACAATCTTTAGAACTGTGTCATTAATTCTATATTGCCTCACCCTATCCCTTCTGCCAAAATGCATCACCTCACACTTGTCTGTAATAAATTCCATCTGCCACTTGCCTGCCCATTCTGTTAGCCTAACTATGTCCTGTTGCAGGCAATTCATATCATCCTCACTGTTTGCCACTCCGCCATGTTTGGTGTCATCAGCAAATTTTGAAATTCTACTCTGTATTCCAATATCCAAGCCAGTTGTAGATATCAAAAAAAGAAGTGGTCCCAGCACTGAGCCTTGGGGAATGCCACTGTCTACCATCCTCCAGTCATGAAAATAACCATTTCTCACGAATCACTGTTTTCAGTTCTTAAGCCATTTTTTTTTATCCAGTTGGACACTGACCCTCCTATTCCAATAGCCTCAATTTTGATAACCAGCTTTTTATGTGGTACCTTATCAAACGCTTTCTTAAAATACATATAGACAACATCCACCCTTCATCAACCTTCTATGGTACTTCGTCAAAAAATTCAATTAGATTAGTCAAGCATGATCTGCCTTTTACAAATCTGTGCTGGTTATCCTTAATTAACTCAAACCTCTGCAAGTGCCTGTTAATTTTTTTCCCCGATTATTGTTTCTAAAACCTTCTCCACCACAGATGTTAAACTAACTGCCTGTAGTTGCTTGGACTATTCTTACACAAATGACATGTGTTTATCTGCTGGATGAAGTGCATGTGGTGAGGGTAACTATGAGGAAGAGGTATTAAATTGTGTAAGGATGAGGTGAGTGGGGTTGGTGGATGAATAGACAGGGAAGCGATAAAGTGCATAGAAAGAGAAAGATTTGTGCACCTGCAAGGATAGCTGGTGGAGGAGTGATGTGCTGGAGTAGGCTTGAAAAGTCAGAGTGAGGGGATGGGGTGAATCACACAGCAGGATATAAGTTAATGTGCCACTGTACTCACCTTACTTGACCTACTTCGAGGTCATTAATGTCATTCCTGCACTGAAGTCAGGAGTGTGGCAGTAGGCTCTTGATACTGAACCCCTCCATAACCTCCAAACACACCGTCTTGGTCTCCTCTGCAAGCTCTTTCCTACCGTTGCTAGGGAACAGCATCTCTCTCGAACTCCACACTATCCCACAAGCACATCCAGGGAGGTCTCACTGAAATGAGGCATGGCCTTTGCTCATTTTGACTCCATTCTGACTGTTGCTTCTCCTTTCTTCCCAATTCCACATTCCGTCAACTTGCATGCTTGGAGTGTTCCTTCAAATACTGGATTTGAAACTGTGACAGGCGTGCTGCCGCTGATTGGATGGGAAGCCAGGAAGTAAAATGAAAATGATGCGCTGAGTTAAAAAGCCACTGACAGATGCGCTGCACTTACTTCCAGGTTTCCTGCACACTAGTAGAACTCCTGCTCCCAGCGTGTCGCAATCTTGAAATCGGGGGTATTACCTCTGACAGTGCAGCAATCCCTCAGCACTGAAGTCAGCCTACATTATTTGTTGACGTGTTGACATTGACATCAGCAGAATGTCAAAGATCTTCATCTCGGGGAGAGGAAGAGGACTTTGGCTAGTTCTACTCTGCAGGTGATAGATTGACTGTTCGAACTAGCAAAGTTCCCCTGAATAAGAGAAAAATACTGCAGATGCTGGAATTCTGAAATAAGAACAGAAAGTGCCGGAAATACTCAGCAGGTCTGGCAGCATGTGTGGAGCGAGAAACGGAGTTAACATTTCAGGTTTGCGACCCTTCATCAGAACTGGCAAATGTTAGAAATGTAACAGTCTTTGAGCAAGCGAGAGAGGGCAGGGGAAGGTAGAAGAAGAAGGAAGGACTGTGATAGGTCGGAGGGGGGAGAGATTAATTGACAGGTGTCATGGAACAGAACGCAAATAGAGTGCTAAATAATTGGAGCAAAAGACAAAGCACGCGTCCAGAGAGAGTGCTAATAGCAGAATAATGAACAGGTCTGTACGAAAGCAAAAACATGAAAAATAAGTTTAAGACTAGCACATAGTTAAAAAATAAATAATTAAATAAATAAAATTAACAAGAATATACATATAAATAAAAATAATAAACAAACAAAAAAATAATGGGGCTCAGGGCCCAAAATTATTGAGCTCAATATTGAGTCCAGAAGGATGTATAATGCCTAATTGGAAAATGAGGTGCTGTTCCTTGAGCTTGCCATGTGTTCACAATACCCTCTGACCTTCCCTTCTCTGTATGATCTTTACTTAGCACAGGACTTAGTTTTGTACCCTTACGCCCCCACCTCAATGAATTTTGCGCTTGACATGATGTTGAGCATGTCTTCCATCGCCTTCACCTCCGGGCTCACTTCTTTGGCCAGGAGGCCTCCCCCTGACCAGTGGACGCATTCACCCACTCCAGCATTCTGTCTCCACCTGGCCCCTCCCTCTGGCCTCTTACCCCCTCTTGATCGTTTCATTGAAAACTGTCGGCGTGACATCGGCTGTCTCAATTTCTCTGCCCCCTCACTCACTCTAACCTGTCTCCCTCTGAACTTGCTGTACTCTGTTCTCTCATGTCTGACCCCGACATTGTTATCACACCTGCTGACAAAAATGGCACTTTTGTTGTCTGGCATACCGACATCTACCTTGCAGAGGCTGAGCGCCAACTCTCAGTCACTTCTTCCTACCTCCCCCGTACCGTGACCTCACCACTGAACATCAAGCCACTGTCTCCAGTACCGTCACTGACCTCATCTCTTCTGGAGATCTTCCCTCTACAGCTTCCAACCTCATAGTCCTGCAACCCCGCACAGCTCACTTCTACCTCCTTCCTAAAATCCACAAATAGGACTGTCCTGGCAGACCCATTGTTTCAGCCTGTTCCTGCCCCACTGAACTTATTTCCTCCGATCTTGATTCTATTTTTTCTCCCCTTGCCGAGTCTCTTCCCACCTACATCCATGACTCATCCATAAAATTGGGGCAAGGCCAATTTTATTAAACTGAAGAGTGATTTAGCGAAAGTGTACTGGAAACAATGAGTTGAGGTAAATCAGTGTCTGAACAGTGGGAGGCATTCAAAGGGGAGATTCAAGGTGTTCAGGGTAAATATGTTCCCACAAAGAAAAAGGGTGAGGTGGCCAAATCTAGAGCCCCATGGATGTCAAGGAGCCTACAGGGTATGATAAGGCAGAAAAGGAAAGCTGATGTCCGACACCGAGAACTCAATAATACAGAAAGCCGAGAGGAGTATAGAAAGTGGAGGTGTGAAATCAAAAAAGAAATTAGGAAAGCAAAGAGAGGGCATGAAAGAATATTGGCAAGCAAAATCAAGGTGAACCCAAAGATATTTTATCAATACATTAAGAGTAAGAGGATAACCAAGGAGAGAGTAAGGCCCTCAAAAGAACAAAAAGGTAACCTATGTGTAGGGACAGAAGATGTTGGTATTGTTCTTACTGAATACTTTGCGTCTGTCTTCACAAAAGAGGGGGACGATGCAGATATTTTAGTTAAGGAGGAGGAGCGTGAAGTATTGGATATGATAAACGTGTGGGAGAGGAAGTACTAATGGGATTATATTCCTTGAAAGTTGATAAATCACTCTGGCCAGATGAAATGTACCCAAGGCTGTTAAAAGAGAGGAAATAGCAGAAAGTCTGACCATTATTTTCCAGTCCTCACTGGATACAGGTGCAGTGCCTGAGGATTGGAGGACTGCTAAATTTGTACCTCTGTTTAAAAAGGGAGCAAAGGATAGAGCGAATAATTACAGACCAGTTAGTCTAACCTCAGTAGTGGGAAAATTATAGGAATCTATTCTGAGAGACAGGATAAACTGTCACTGAGAAAGGCATAGGTTAATTAAGGATAGTCAGCATGGATTTGTTAAGGGAAGATCTTGTTTGTCCAACTTGATCAAATTTTTTGAAGAAGTACCAAGGAAGATAGATGAGGGTCGTGCAGTTGATGTGGTCTACATGTATTTTAACAAGGCTTTTAACAAGGTCCCACATGGCAGACTGGTTAAAAAAATAAAATCCCATAGGATCCAGGGAAATGCAGCAAGGTGGATACAAAATTGGCTCAGTGGCAGGAAACAAAGGGTAATTGTTGGTGGGTGTTTTAGCAACTGGAGGGCTGTTTCCAGTGGCGTTCCGCAGTACTCAGTACTGGTACCTTGCTTTTTGTGGTATATATTATTTGTACGTAAATGTAGAAGTTTGCAGATCACACAAAGATTGGCCGTGTGGTAGATAGCGAGGAGGATAGCTGTAGGCTGCAGGAAGATATTGATGGTCTGGTCAGATGGGCAGAAAAGTGACAAATGAAATTCAACCTGGAGAAGTGTGAGGTGATGCATTTGGGGAAGTCAAACAAGGCAAAGGAATACACAATTAATGGGGAAATACTGAGAATTGTAGAGGAAGTCAGGGACCTTGGAATGAATGTCTACAGGTCCCTGAAGGTAGCAGGACAGGTTGATAAGGTGGTTAAGAAGGCATATAGAATCCTTCCCTTTATTAGCCGAGGTATAGAATACAGGAGCAGGGAGTTTATACTGTAAATGTATAAATCAATAGTTAGGCCACAACTTGAGTACTGTGTGCAGTTCTGGTCACCTCATTACAGAGAAGATGTAATTGCACTGGAGAGGGTACAGAGGAGATTTATGAGGAAGTTGCCAGAACTGGAAAAATGCAGCTATGAGGAAAGATTGGATAAGCTGGGGTTGTTCTCCTTGGAACAGAGAAGGCTGAGGGGAGATCTGATTGAAATGTACAACATTTCGAAGAGTCTGGATAGAGTGGAGGTGAGAGGTCAGTGACGAGGGGGCATAGATTTAAAGTGATTGTTCGAAAAATTAGAGGGGAGATGAGGAAAACCTCTTTCACCCAGAGGGTGGTGGAGGTCTGGAACTCACTGCCTGAAAGGATAGTTGAGGCAGAGACCCTCAATTCATTCAAAAAGAGTCTGGATTTACACCTCAAGTGCAATGATCTGTTGGGCTACGGATCAAATGCTGGTAGGTGGGATTAGAATAGGTGGATCGTTTTTCGGCCGGCACAGACACGATAAGCCAAGTGGCCTCTTTCTGTGCCTTAAACTTTCTATGATTCTTTGACTCTTCTGACGCCCTACATCATTTCGATAGTTTCCAATTTCCTGGCCCTAACCGTCTCCTTTTCACTGTGGAAGTCCAATCTCACTACACCTCCATCCTCCACCAAGATGGTCTGAGGGATCTCCGCCCAACCAGTCCCCATCCACCACCACCCTCCTCCGCCTGGCTGAACTTGTTCTCACATTGAACAACCCCCTCACCTCCACTCACTTCCTCCAAATAAAAGGTGTTGCTATGGGTACCCGCATATGTCCTAGTTATGTCTGTCTTTTTGTGGGATATGCCAAACATTCCTTGTTCCAGTCCTACTAAGGCCCCCTTCCCCAACTCTTTTTCTGGTACATTGGTGACTGAATTGGTGCAGTTTCCTGCTCTGAACCCGAACTGGAAAACCTTATCAACTTTGCTTCCAATTTCCACCCTTTTCTCATCTTTACATGGTCCATCTTCGATACTTACCTTCCCTTCCCTTCCTCAACTTCTCTTCTCCATCTCTGGGGATTGGCTTAAGCCCACCGACTCCCACAGCTACCTCGACTACACTTCCTCACATCCTGCCTCCTGTAAGGATTCTATTCCATTCTCCCAGTTTCTCCATCTCCAACGCATCTGTTCCAATGATGCAACCTTCCACAACAGTGTCTCTAACACGTCTTCCTTTTTCCTCACCAGAGGATTCCCTCACACTGTGGTTGACAGGGACTCGACCATGTCCAACCCATTTCCCACACTTCTGCCCTCACCCTTTTCCCTCCCTCCCAAAACTGTGACAAGGTTCCCCTTGTCCTCACTTTCCACCCCACCAGCCTCCACATCCAAAGGATCATCCTCCGCCATTTCCACCACTTCCAGCATGATGTCACCACCAAACATATCTTCCCCTCCTCTGTCAACATTCCGCAGGGATCGTTCCCTCCAATACACCCTGGTCCACTCCTCCATCACCCCCAACACCTCTTCCCTTTCCCACCACACCTTCCCATGCAATCGCAGGAGGTGTAATACCTGCCCTTTTACCTCCTCTTTCCTCACCATCCAAGGCCCCAAACACTCCTTCCAGGTAAAGCAGCGATTTACTTGTACTTCTTTCAATTTAGTATATTGTATTCGCTGCTCACAGCACGGTCTCCTCTACATTGGGGAGACCAAATGCAGATCAGGTGATTGCTTTGCAGAACACCTCCGCTCGGTCCGCAAGTAAGATCCTGAGCTTCCGGTTTCTTGCCATTTTAATTCTTCACCTTGTTCCCATGCCCACATTTCTATCCTCAGCCTGCTGCAGCTTTCCAGTGAACATCAACGCAAGCTCGAGGAACAGAAACTCATTTTCTGATTAGGTACTTTACAGCTTTCTGGACTCAATATTGAGTTCTATAATTTCAGACCATGAGCCCCATTATTTTTTGTTTATTTATTATTTTTATACTTTTATTCTTTCTAAATTGTATTTATTTATTTCTTAACTATGTGCTAGTCTTAAACTTATTTTTCATGTTTTTGCTTTCTTACAGATCTGTTCATTATTCTGCCATTAGCACTCCCTCTAGACTCATGCTTTGTCTTTTGCTGCAACTATTTAGCACTCCATTTGCATTCTGTTCCATGACACCTGTCATTTAACCTCACCCCCCCCTCCGTCCTATCACAGTCCATCCTGCTTGGTCGACTTCCCCCCTCCCACTTCTCACTTGTTCCAAGACTGTCACATTTCTATCTTTTCCCAGTTCTGATGAAGGGTCGCAAACCTGAAACGTTAACTCTGTTTCTCTCTCCACAGACCTGCTGAGTATTTCCGGCACTTTCTGTTCTCATTTCAGATTTCCCCTGAAGTTGTGGGTAGCCCAAACTCTTCAGTTTGGCAGAGGAACTGGAGACTGCAAGTGAGGTAGGACAGGTTAAAAACTACTTCCTGCCACCAAAAGTAAAATGGTCCCTTCCTAATTCAGCTTTACTTAAAAAGCTTCGAGAGATTGATAGAATTAAATTTTCCTCAATTAGCTGATTCGCAGGGTCAGAATATGAAGGTGCCTCAATTGGTAGCACTCTCAACTCAAAGGGAGAAGCTTGTGGGTTCAAATCCCACTCGAAAAGCATGTAACCTTAGTTGACACTTTATGCTGAAGAAGTTCTGCATTGTTAGGAGTGCTGTCTTTCAGATGAGACTTTAAGTTGAGGCCTGTTAAAATGTGTATAATAACGCCCATGGCTCTATTCAAAGAAGAGTAGGGAGTTCTTCCAGTGTCTGACCAATGTTCCTCCCTCAACCTATTTGTAAGACCTTGTTGTGAACAACAGTAACTGAACTATGTAATGCTTTGAGACATCTTAAGGATGTGAGAAGGCTTATTCTACATAGAGTGAGTCGGGCAGTTTGAACCACAGTGCAAAACTGCCTTTACTCTGGCACAGGATGAGTCGTGTTAGAATAGAAAATAAATTCATTCTCAGGATGTCAACATTGCTGGTTTTATCATCTGTCCCGAGTTGCCCTTGAGATGCTGTGTGGTGAAGATGCTGCCACAGATGCTAAGTAGAAACTTGAAGTATATTGACTCAGCGACCACAAAAGAACAGAGATATATGTCCAAATTAAGATGGTATGTGACCTGGAAGGGAGCTAGGAGGTGATGATTTGCTGATCTTAGTCTGCTGCCCTTGTAATGCACTCTGCATCTATGTGTTTGTTGCTGTAATTGGGAGCCTGCATTGGAAGTGATCCTTTCATTAGCAGTCGTATCTCCCACCTTGGGGAGCACATAATTGACAAATGAAAAAAATAGATGGTCTTTGGCAGAAGCAGGATTCCAGTGATGCTCATCACAGATCATGCAATGGATGTCAAAAGAATAGATTGACTTCTCCGGTACGCCCATTTCCACAGCTGCAACTGTCATCAATAAAACAATCAGACAGGGCGGGATGGTGGTGGGGTGGGGGGGGGGGGGGTGGTGTTGTGGGGGGAGGGGGGTGGGGGAACTGATTAACACAAGAAGATGCATGAGAGGAAACAAAGATGAGAGACTTGTGTTCATTGTCGAAAGGTCATCGTCAGACTGTTGCATTTACAATCAGTACCTGATAGGTTGGAAATTGATTAGAGGAGCCCCTGAGGGGCCAATTAGATAAACAGCCTGTTTACTGAATTCATATCCTGTACAAACACCACACAGGAACATTCTAGTTCTCACACTGCTGAGGTACAATAATAGGGCATACACATTAGGAATAACAGGCTGGATCCTCTGATATGCCCGGGATCAAAAGAATCAACAGGTTTGCAACTAAGCTATACAAGTTAGAAGGTCACAGCTTTGACTGCCAGTCTGTGTGGAGATAACTGAATTCACTTGGGGTGAGCAGCTGGGATATTGAAGAAAGAAAGACTTGCATTTATATAGTGGCTTTTTTATCACCTCAGAACTTCCCAAAGCATTTTCCAGCCAATGATTCACTTTTGAGGTGTAGTCACTGTTGCAGTTGTTACGACCAAGATTGGAGGAATGCTCTGTCTTTCTCTAGTCCCACTACTCCACTGGTCACAACATATATTTAGATGTTTTACCCAGCTACCGATACAGCCAATTATATACTTTATATTAGTTTTGGTATAAAAATCCACCAATCAGGCTTCTTTAATAAACAACAAAATTGTTGATTTATTATAAAACAAGACTTAGTCAATAAAGATGCAAAGCTTATTACAGTTTGAAATAGGAAAGTATAAATATCTACCACTTTAAAATGTCCTAACACACACTGGTTAAAGAGAAAATAAAGAAAAATGAAAAAACTGGCTCTGCAGAGATCAACTTTATAAAATAAATACTTTGGCCAAGTTATGGTCAATTCTTGAAGCAAAAGGATAACATATGGAATGTTCCAGACGGCCCTTTAGTCTGGCGCCTGAGTACACATAGGCAGCTGTCACTGGGATCTTTCTGGAGCAGTTTTCTTCAGGAAACATTGAGGAGTAGTCTTGCAGGTTTTTCAGGAGAATTGCTGCATCAGTGGATTCAGCTATCACACTGGATTCTCAGAAGATTTTCTAAAGCAGGTGGAAAAGGATAGGTTGGGTAGCTTCTCTCTTAGCAGGATACACACCAACTGACCTATCAAACAGTCTGCACTCAAATCAGAAAGCCAAAAATCTCCTGACAGCCATAAACCCAAACAGTTCCATCGTCCACAAGGCTCTGGCTGTTTAATTAGCTTAAGATATGTGACTTCCATTAAATGTTTTTATACAAAGCCCCAAGTGTCCTTCCAGTGACCATTTTAAATAAAACCAAGTCCTGGCATCTCCCCAGGTATTTTCCACAGTCTTTTAAACACAAGTCCTCAAAAAAAAAATAATGGCAGCACCTTCATGACACAGTTTAGGAAGTGTGGTAGCTAGTTTTGCTTACAGCAAGCTCCCACAAATAGCAATTTGATAATGCCTAGAGATAATCTGTTTTATTCATGCTACTTTAGGAATATATGTGGCCAAGACACTGGGGAGAACTTGCCTGCTCTTCTTTGAATTAGTTCTATTATACTCAAATCTCTGGAGCGGGTTTCTGAACCCACAAGTTTCTGACTCAGAGGCAAAATTGTTGCCAAATTAGCCATGGCTGACACCTAATTGGCCATAATATCCAGAGGCTAAGGATCATAAAAATAAGCCAGGTTCCTGAAATCTATCTAGTGACACCGGCTGTGAAGTGTTGGTCTATGGCTTTCTGGGTGAGGACAGGATTCAGATCAGATCCAATTGATTAATATTCAAACATTTCCTTTTCCTCAGTTTTGTGCATTGAAAATATACAAATCTATATGTTTAAAAGCCTTGTACCTCATGCATGCCTACTGTATCACACCTTTCAATAGTGTCAAGAAAACATGCTATACCAAATGAGGGTTTTTAATTCATCAATTGGAAGCTTACATTAAACTTTTAATGAATAAAAAGGAGCTGGGATCCTTCAGTTAACTTTTAAAAAGCTGGAAGAAAAGGTGGCCACCACAATTTGCATTAAAATACCTCACATTCCAGGACATTGAGTTGGAGACACAAGTCTAACAAGAATTCCATCCAGGACAATGCTTTTGCGAACTGAGTAGATTATCCATATATCCCTCGTTAGTGGGACATTCAAAGCCACCTTGAGTCATTCATGAGTGGAGACGAATTCCGGGGTGGGGGAGGGGGGGTGGTAAACACTGACAATACCACCTGAGAGAGGTTTGCGTTTTAGACTTTGGATCTCATTAAAAACAAAGGGGATTGAGAGAACCATATGACCATCTCCCCAGGCTGTGTCAAACTGGGAGTTTTGTTACACACAGCTGACAAATTCCTGAGACTTTGAAGCAGACCAAGCAAAACCCTTGTGGGGCTGTATGTCTCTCTCTCTCTTTCTCTCTCTCTCCAGATAATATTGCATGCTTGAAAACCGTCTGCGACTGTGGGCCATCCCAGTCTACAGAGGCCCCATGGAAAAAAACTCACCTATGATCCTAGAAAACCCTAGATCTCCAAGAAAACCCTGAGCCAGGTGGGCTAGCCACAAAGTACACTTCTAGCAGTCAAAGACTTCAAGATCACAACTTCAGCTGAAGACAATGGAATTACCCAACTCCACAGACTGTATATTACTTTTTACTTGTTCTGGACTCTAATCCAAACCAAACTATTTGTTATCACTCTGTATTCTATTTGTGTGTATGATTCTCATGTGCACGTGTGAGTGAAGGGATGGCAACATTTTATTATTTTATCAAGATTGGATTTAGTACAATAAACTCACCACCTTCTTGTTTAAGCTCAAGAAAACCTGTCCGATTGGTTCTTTTACGATCACAACAAAGGTAGAAGGTAAAACACTCACTGAAGTGGTAAGCACATCCACTGTTTTAAGAAAGAATAAAACCTGTTGAGTTCACAAGAACATAACAAAAAGGAGCAGAAGTAGACCATAAGGCCCATCGAGACTGCTCCATCAATCAGTACGATCATGGCTGATCTTGGGCTTCAATTCCACTTTCCTTCCCACTCCCCATATCCCTTGATTCTCTGCAAGACAAAAAAAATCTATCTATCCCAGCCTTAAATGTATTCAATGATGGAGCATCCACAACTCTCTGGGGTAGAAAATTCCAAAGATTCACAACCCTCTGAGTGAAGTAATTTCTGCTCATCTCAGTCCTGAATGATTGACCCTTTATCCTGAGACTGTGTCCCCGTGTTCTAGATTCTGACCAGCGAGAACAATCTCTCAACTTCTACCCTATCATGTCCTTTCAGAATCTTGTAAGTCTCAATTAGATTGCCTTTCATTCTTCTAAACTCTAGAGAATACAGGCCCAATTTACTCAGCCTCTCATCATAGGATGACCCCCTCATCCCACAGATCAATTTAGTAAATCTTCACTGCACTGCCTCCAGTGCAAGTATATCCTTTCTTAAATGCAGAGACCAAAACTGCACACAGTATTCCAGGTGTAGTCTCACCAAAGACCTGTACAATTTTAGTAAAACTTCTTTATTCCTGCACTCCAGTCCCCTTGTAATAATGGCCAACATGCCACTTGCCTTCCTAATAGCCTGCTGCACCTGCATGTTAACTTTGTGTGTTCCTTGCACGAGTACCACAAATCTCTCTGAACATCAACACTTACCAGTTTCACACCTTTTAAAATATATTCTGTTTTTCCATTTTTAGGACCAAAGTGAACAACTTCACACTTTCCTTCATTATACTCCATTTGCCATCTTGTTGCCCACTCACTTAATCTGTCTATATCTCTTTGCCGCCTCGCTACATCCTCCCCGCAGCTTACTTTTCTACCGAGCTTTGTATCATCAGTAAATATAGATACATTACTCTCTGTCTCTTCATCCAAGTCATTAATATAGAATGTAAATAGCTGAGGCCCCAGCACTGATCCTTACGGCACCCCACTATTCACTGCCTGCCAACTTGAAAATGCCCGATTTATGCCCACTCTCTGCTTCTTGTCTGTTAACCAATCCTCTATCCATGCTAATATATTACCCCCAACACCATGAGCCCTTATCTTACCTATTAATCTTTTATGTGGCACCTTATTGAATGCCTTTTGAAAATCCAGGTATACTACATCTACTGGTTCCCCTTTATCTACCCTACTAGTTACACCCTCAAAAAACTCGAATAAATTTGTCAAACAGGATCTCCCTTTAGTAAAACCATGTTGACTTGTAATAATCATACGATGCTTTTTCAAGTGCTATGTTAAGACTTCTTTAATAATAGATTCCAACATCTTCCCAATGACTGATGTAAGGCTAACTGGCCTGTAGTTCTCTGTTTTCTCTCCACCTCCTTTCTTGAAAAGCAGCGGAACATTTGCCAACTTCCAATCCGATGGGATCATTCCTGAATCTAAGGAATTCTGGAAAATCATAGCCAGCGCATTCACTATCTCTTCAGCTATCTCTTTTATAACCCTAGGATGTAGGCCATCTGGTCCCAGGGACTTGTCTGATTTTAGTCCCTCGAGTTTCTCCAATACTTTTTCTTGACTGATATCAATATCCTTAATTTCCTCACTCTTTTTAGCCCCTAGATTACTGCCTATTTCTGGTATAGAACTTGTGTCTTCTACTGTGAAGACAGACACAAAATATTTGCTCAATGCCTCTGCCATTTCCTCATTCCCCATGATGATTTCTCCTGTCTTTGTCTCTAAGGGATCAACGTCTACTTTAGCTATTCTCTTCCTTTTTATGTACTTATAAAAGCTCTTACAATCTGTCTTTATATTGCTGGCTAGTTTACTATCATTCTATTTTTCCCTTTTTATCAACTTTTGGTGGCACTTTGCTGGCTTCTAAAACACTTCTCAATCCTCAGACTTGCTACTATTTTTTGCAGCATTGTAAGCCTCTTCTTTTAATCTAATCCACTCCTTAACTTCCTGAGTGAACCACAGATGGGTCTTTCTGGATGAGTTTTTGTTTTTGAATGGAATGTACTTTTGTTGAACCCTTTGAATTGTTTCTTTAAATATTTCCCACTGTTCATTTACCGCCATACCTTTTAGTCTATTTACCCAATTAACCTTAGCCAGTTCTCCCCTCACACCTTCGTAATTGGCTTTGTTTAAGTTTAAGATTCTTGTTTGTGATTGAAATGTGTTACTTTCAAACTTAACATGAAATTCAATGGTATTATGATCACTATTTCCCAGTGGATCTTTTACTATGACATTGCTTATTAACCCTGCTTCATTACACAATACAGGATCGAAAATAGCTTTATCCATAGTCAGTTCTACAATGTATTGCTCCAAGAAACTGTCACAAAAGCATTCTACAAATTCATCTTCTCGATCACTGTTGCCAATTTGACTGTCCCAGTCTATATGCAGATTAAAGCCCCCCATTTAATGTTCTGTACAATAATATAACTAAAGTTAGGGGGCCTGTAAACTACTCCCACCAGTGTTTTATGACTCCTGCTATTCCTAATTTCCACCCAAACCGATTCTACTTCATGATCTTCTGAGGCCAGATCCCTTCTTATTAATGTCCTTATGGCATCCTTTACTATCAGGGCTACCCCTCTTCCTTTACCATTCTGTCTGTCTCTCCGAATAAACAAGAGGAAGGGCCAGAGGGGAGCCTTGTGTCCCCTCCTCACCTGATCATAACAATAGCATTGCACATTTGTACAGTAAATATTAGTGATCAGACAAATATTTGATTGACTCATTATGAATAAGTTGAATTTGTTTCCATCAATAATAATTAGCAGCAGAAATCTGGGTATTCATATTGCTATTTTTTTATGAAAGCTGTGACTGCTGAATCAGCAAGTAGCAGGGAAAAAAAGTATTTTGCCAAGTTGTCTTGAAACTCCATCTGAATTTTGTACCTGTAAATTCATCAATAGAAATAATTCAACAGAAAAAATCCAGAAAATTAACCAACTGCAAATACATTGCTTACCCTTAACTGCAAATTGACTTGCATTGCATTGTAAATTCATAGGAAATGTTTGTTGCTATGCTGGCAATCTGTAGCTTATGTTGCAATATAGGCTGGAGCCCCAATCATTAAATTAGGCTTTGTTACCCATTTCTATGGCCAATGCTTTGGCATCTCTCAATTCCATTCACACCAAGCTCCTCATGTTTCACTTTGGCTCTACCCACTGTTTCTGCTAAGGTTGCAATGGTCCAATCATTCCCTGAGCCATCTTCAGTGGTGCTAATATGATTCCTATATTTAAAAAGGGAACTAAAACAAGTTCAAGGATCTACAGACCACTTAGCTTAATGTCAGTGGTAGGAAAGATAATGGAACATTTAAGAAAAGTGGGGTAAACAATTTGGATCAGTCAGACAGTGCATGACACGGAGCCAGTATGGGCAGACTGGGAATGACTCCAGGCAGGCAGGTTCGGTTGTGAGCTGCCCTGCTGGTGCAGACCTTTCTGGTCTGTCCATCCCAAGCATTTCTGAGTCCAGCCAGCTGATTGCTCATCCACCACAATTGCTTTCTACCTCAGGAGGCCACCTTAATTGTTTCCTGGCTTGCTACATGGCTCACATGTCTTCCTGCCTTCCTCCCTCAACTGCTTTCTTACCTAGTTTAGATTAGAGATACAGCACTGAAACAGGCCCTTCAGCCCACCGAGTCTGTGCCGAACATCAACCACCCATTTATACTAATCCTACACTAATCCCATATTCCTACCAAACATCCCCACCTGTCCCTATATTTCCCTACCACCTACCTATACTAGTGACAATTTATAATGGCCAATTTACCTATCAACCTGCAAGTCTTTTGGCTTGTGGGAGGAAACCGGAGCACCCGGAGAAAACCCACGCAGACACAGGGAGAACTTGCAAACTCCACACAGGCAGTACCCGGAATCGAACCCAGGTCCCTGGAGCTGTGAGGCCGTGGTGCTAACCACTGCGCCACTGTGCCGCCCCAAATTTAGAAACAGAGTTGCTCACCCACTGCTCAGTTTGAGTACTTATTAGGCTGCTCGCACCCACAAAATTTTATTTATCCCCCAATCCCGTGCTTCCTGGTCAAGTTTGCTCCCCTGAGTAAGTTTGCTGAGCTGAAACAGGTGGATGAAATAGAGGGGGGGAGTGAAGAAGTGAAAGAAAACTGTGGCATATTTGATTATGCAATATTATTCTGTACTGTAATAGCATAAGAAATAGGAGCAGGAGTAGGTCATGTGGCCCCATGAACCTGCTCCACCATTTAACAGTGTCATGGCCAAACTTCTACCTCAACTCCACTTCCCTGCCCTGTCTTCACATCCATTGATTCACATAGTGCCTGAAAATGTCTCGATCTCAGTCTTGAATATTCTCTCCGAGGAAGCATCCACAACCCACTGAGGTAGAAAATTCCAAAGATTTCCAACCCTCTGAGTGAAAAAAATGTCTTCTCATCAGCTCTTTACCTGAATGCATGCAGCATTTGTTACAAGATAGATGAATTGATAGCACAATTAGAGATAAATGGGTATGTTATGATACCCATTACAGAGATGTGGTTCCAAGGTGACCTAGGCTGGGAACAAAATATTCAAGGGTATTTGGCATTTCAGAAGGATAGGAAGAAAGGAAAAGGGGTAGCTCTGCTAAATAAAGGATGAAATCAGTACAATAGTGAGAAATTATCTTATCTCAGAAGATCAAGATGTGGAATCAGTTTGGATGGAGATAAGAAGTATCAAAGGAAAGAAGTCACTGGTGGGAGTAGTTCATAAGCCCCATAACAGTGACTACACTGTAGGAAGAATATAAACCAAAAAATAATGAGGACTTGTAGGAAAGGTACTGCAATAATTGTGGGTGATTTTAATCTTCATATAGATTGGACTAATCAAATTGGCAAAGGTAGCCTGGAGGATGGGTTCATAGAATGTATTAGGGACAGTTTCTTAGAACAATACATTCTGGAACCAACCCAGGAGCAGACTGGTGATGTGTAATGAGATAGGATTAATAAATGACCTCATATTAAAGGAACCTCAAGACAAGAGTGAAGAGTAATCATAACATGATAGAATTTCACATTCAGTTTGAGGGTGAGAAGTCCAGGTCTGAAACTGGTGTATTAAACTTAAACAAATGCAATTATAAGGTTATGAAAACAGAGTTAGCTAAAGTGGGCTGGAAAAATAAGTTAAACGGTAAGAACTCCCTTCCAAACAGCACTGTGGGTGTATCTACTGGATACAGCTGTTCAAGAAGGCAACGCACCACCACCTTCTCAAGGGCAATTAGGGATGGGTAATAAATGCTGGCCTAGCCAACGACACCTACATCCCATGAACAAATAAAAAAAATAGTGGCAGACATTTAAGGTGGTATTTCATAACTCTCAACAAAGATATATTCCATTGAGAAAGAAAGACTGCATAAGAAGGATACACCATCCATGGATAACTAAGGCAGTTAAGGATAGTATCAAACTGAAAGAAAAGGCACACAATGCTGCAAAGATTAGTGGTAAGCTAGAAGATTGGGAAAATTTTAGAAACCACCAGAGAAGTTAGAGTATGAGTAGACTAGCAAGAAATATAAAAACAAATGGTAACAGTGTCTATAAGTATATAAAAAGGAAGAGAGTAGCTAAAGTAAACGTTGGTCACTTAGAGGATGAGACTGGGGAGTTCATAATGAGAAATAAGGAAATGGCAGAGACTTTGAACATGTATTTTGTATCTATATTCACAGCAGAAAACACATAAAGTATTCCAAGAATAGCAGAAAATAAAGAGGCAAAAGGGAGGGAGGAACTTAAAACAATCACTCTCACTAGAGATAAAGTACTAGGAACCATAGAGCCATAGAATCATAGAAAAATTACAGAAGGAGGCCATTCAGCCCATCGTGTCTGTACTGGCTGAAAAAACTAGCCGCCCAATCTAATTCCACCTTCCTGCACCTGGTCCATAGCCTTGCAGGTTACAGCACTTCAGGTGCATGCCCAGATACCTTTTCAAAGAAGTGAGGGTTTCTGCCTCCACCACCATTCCTGGCAGTGAATTCCAGACACCCATCACCTTCTGGGTGAAAAAGTTTTTCCCCATGTCCCTTCTAATCCTTCTACCAATCACCTTAAATCTGTGTCCCCTGGTAATTGACCTCTCTGTTAGGGAAAACAGGTTCGTCCTGTCTACTCTATCTAGGCTCTTCATAATTTTGTACACCTCAATTAAGTCACCCCTCAGCCTCCTCTGTCCTAAGGTAAACATCCATAGCCAATCCAATCTTTCCACATAGCTGCAACTTTCAAGCCCTGGCAACATTCTTGTAAATCTCCTCTGCACTTTCTCCAGAGCAACTATGTCCTTCCTGTAATGTGGCGACCAGAATTGTATGCAATACTCCATCTGTGGCCGAACCAGCATTTTAAACAGTTCCAGCATTACATCCCTGCTTTTGTATTCTATACCTCAGCCAATAAAGGAAAGCATTCCGTATGCCTTCTTAACCACTTTATCTACCTGTCCTCCCACCTTTAGGAACTTGTGAACATGCACTCCAAGGTCTCTCACTTCATATACCCCTCTCAATATCCTCCCGTTTATTGTGTTTTCTCTTGCTTTGGGGTTTGCCCTCTCCAAGTGCATTATCTCACACTTCTCTGGATTGAATTCCATTTGCCACTTTTCTGCCCACTCAGCCAAACCATTGATATCATTTTGGAGTCTACAGCTATCCTCTTCACTATCAACTACACAACTAATTTTTGTGTCATCAGCAAATTTCCCGATCATGCCTCCCACATTTAAGTCCAAATTATTAATATATACCACAAACAGCAAGGGACCCAACACTGAGCCCTGTGGAATGCCACTGGAAACAGCTTTCACAAAAACATCCATCAACTACTATCTTTTGCTTCGTGCCACTGAGCCAATTTTGGATCCAACTTGCCACGTTCCCCTTTATCCCATGGGCTTTCATTTTACTAACCAGTCTGCCCTGTGGGACCTTGTCAAATGCCTTACTAAAATCCATGTATACCACATCCACTGCACTACCCTCATCAATTCAATTAAGTTAGGAAGACATGACATTCCCTTAACAAATCCATGCTGACTATCCCTGATTAATCTATTCCTTTCCAAGTGGCAGTTTATCCTGTCCCTCAGAATTGATTCTAATAATTTACCCACCACCGAGGTCAGACTGATCAACCTATAATTATTTGGCCTATCCCTCACACCCTTTTTAAACAATGGTACAACGTTCGCAGACCTCCAATCCTCTGGCATCTCGCCTGTATCTAGTGAGGATTTGAAAATGATCTTCAGTGCATCCGTTCTTTCCTCCCTGGCTTCCTTTAACAACCTGGGTTGCAATCTATCTGGCCCTGGTGATTTATCCACTTTCAAGGATGTCAGACCCTCTAGTACTTCCTCTATCATTATCTTTATCATATCTAATATTTCACACTCCTCTTTTACTACAATGTCCACATCATCCTTCTCCTCTGTGAAGACAGAGGCAAAAAACTCACATGTAAGTTCCCCTGTACATTTCTGATGGGCGCTACCCTTTCCTTAGTTATCCTCTTGCACTTAATGTACTGATAAAACATCTTTGGGTTTTCCTTGATTTTACCTGACAATAATTTTTCATGTCCTCTCTTTGTTTTTCTAATTTTCTTTTTTACTTCACCCCTGCACTTTTTATACTCCTCTAGGCTTTCTAAAGTATTAAGTTTTTTGTGATCGTCATAAGCTTTCTTTTTCTGCTTCAACATACCCTGTAAGCGTCTAGATAACCAGGGGGCTCTAGATTTGGCCATTCCACCCTTTATCGTTGTGGGAACCTGTTGACACTGTGCCTGTAGAATCTTACTTTTGAATATCTCCCACTGGTTTGCCACTGATTTTCCTTCAAGTAGCTGTATTCGGTCCACTTTCGCCAGATCACCTCTCAGTTTCGTAAAATTTGCCTTCCCCCAATTTAGAACTTTAACTCCTGCGTTATCTTTGTTCCTTTTCCATGATTATGTTAAAACTAACTGTATTATGATCGCTATCTCCAAAATGGTCACCCACTGCTACTTCATCTACTTGCCCAGCTTCATTACCAAAGATTAAATCTAGAATTGCACCCTCTCTCATTGGGCTTGTTACGTGCTGGCTAAAAAAATTCTCTTGAATGCAGTTCAAGAATCTTGTGCTCTCTGTGCCCTTCACACTGTATCCCAGTTGATATTAAGGTAGTTGAAATCCCCAACTATTATTGCCCTATAGGTTTTGCACTGAGAAATTTGCCTACATATTTGTTCCTCTATCTCCCTCTTACTATTTGGGGGTCTATAGTACACTCCTAATTGTGTGGCTGTCCCTTTTTTATTTTTGATCTCTACCCATATGGCCTCATTGATGATTCATTTAGCATATCATCCCTCCTCACAGCTGCTATTGATTCCTTAACCAATAATGCTACATCCTCAACAGCACTAGCAAACCTTCCTGCAAGGATAGGATAAATAGGCTTGATGATCGGCACGGACACGGTGGGCCGAAGGGCATGTTTCTGTGCTGTATAATTCTATGACTCTGAAATTTGTCCAAGTCCTGCTCAGGTGCAGACCGTCCGGCTTGTACAGATCCCACCTTCACCAGAACCGGTCTCAATAGCCCAAAAATCTGAAGCTCTCCCTCCTGCACCACATCTCGAGCCATGCATTCATCTGGTGTATTCTCCTATTTCTATATTCACCAGCACATGGCCTTGGGAGTAATCCGGAGATTACTACCTTTGAGGTCCTGCTTGTTAATCTCTTTCCTAACTCCCTAAACTCAGCCTGCAGGACCTCATCCCTCTTTCTTCCTATATCATTGGTAACAATGTGGACCACGACCTCTGGCTGTGCACCCTTACCCTCCAGAATGCCCTGTAGCCGCTCGGTGATATCCATGACCCTTGCACCAGGGAAGCAACATATCATCCTGGCATCACGTCTGCGACCACAGAAATGCCTGTCTGTTCCCCTAACTATAGAATCCCCTGTTATTATTGCTCTCTTGTCCTTTCTCCTCCCTCCCTGCACAGCTGAGCCACCTATGGTGCTCTGGTCATGACTCTTGCTGCATTCTCCAGAGGAACCCTCTCTCCCATCGGTACTCAGAACTGAATACCGGTTAGAATATGGGATGTTCTCCGGAGTCTTTTGCACTACCTGCCTTGACTTTCTTGTCTGTCTGGCAGCCACCCAATTCCTCTCTGCCTGTGCTCTTTTAAGCTCCGGGGTGACTACTTCCTGAAACGTGCTATCGAGGTAGTTCTCTGCCTCGTGGATGCGCCACAGTGACTCCAGCTACCGCTTGAGTTCCGAAACTCAGAGCTCGAGCTTCTGCAGCCGGTGACACTGCCTGCAGATGTGTTTGGCAAGAACACATGCTGCGTCCATGACTTCCCACATACCACAGGAGGCACATTCCACTTGGTCGAGCTGCCCTGCCATACCTTAAGTTTACAAAAAAACACATTTTTTTTGTGCTAATGTATTAAGTAGAATAACTTACCGATTACTTGCCAATCAGCTTCTTCCCCTGTACCGTGGAGGCTGAAAAAGCAAAAAAGAAAGAGACCAAAGAGCACCTCCTTCCCCGAATCAGTAAAAGCCTTCACACATAACTCACAGCCTGACTCTCTGTCCAAATAGCACAATTCTAATTAATTTGTAATTATTAATAAATTACACTAACTAAAACCTTACTAGTACCAACCTTACCACTCACAAGGTAGCTATTTGAGAGTTTAAAAAGAAAATAACTTTCTTTTCTGATTTTTTTTCGCTGTTTACAGGCAGTAAGAGCTGTTAATTACCAACCAATCAGCTTACAGATTTCCCGTGATGTCACTAATTTTTTTTTAAACCCAACGCGTGCCGACACAGTCAGAGAGAGTCTGCTGTCTGCCGCTCCACTCTGCTCCCAGGAAAACTACTGGGACTAAAGGCTGACAAATTCCCTGGACTTGATGGCCTGCATTCTGGGGTCTTAAAAGAAGTGGCTGCAGAGTTAGTGAATGCATTGGTTGTAATCTTCCAAAATTCCCTCGATTCTGGAAAGGACCCAGTGGATTGGAAACACAAATGTAACACCTTTATTCAAGAAAGTCGGGGGGGCGGGGGCCGGGGGGGTGGGGGGTGGGGTGGAGGGGGGGGAAGGCGACAGAAGGTGGGAAACTGTAGGCCAGTTAGTCTAATATCTGTCATTGAGAAAATTCTAGAATCTATTATTAAGGAAGTAGTAGCAGGACATTTAGAAAATCATAATGCAATCAGGCAGAGTCAACATGGTTGTATGAAAGGGAAGCTGTGTTTGACTAATTTGTTAGAGTTCTTTGAGGATGTAACAAGCAGTTTGATAAAGAGGAGCCAGTAGATGTAGTGCATTTGGATTTCCAAACGGCATTCGATAAGGTGCCACATAAAAGGTTACTACACAAGATAAGAATTTGTTGTGTTGGGGGTAATATATCAGCATGGATAGAGGATTGGCAAACTAACAGAAAGCAGAGATAAATGGGGCATTTTCAGGTTGGCAAACTATAACTACTAGAGTGCCACTGGGATCAGTGCTGGGTCCTCAACTATTTATGATCTATGTTAATGACTTGGATGATGGGACCAAGTGTATTGTAGCCAAATTTGCAGGTGATACAAAGATAGATAGGAAACCAAGTTGTGAGGAGGATACAAAGTGTTTGCAAAGAGATATTAGATAGGCTAAGTGAGTGAGCAAAGATTTGGCAGATGGAGTATAATGAGGGAAAATATGAGATTGTCCACTTTGTCAGGAAGGATAGTAAAGGAGAATATTAATTACATGGAGAGAGACTGGAGAATGCTACAGTACAGAGGGATCTAGGTGTCCTTGAACGTGAATCACAAAAAGTTAGCGTGGAGGTACAGCAAATAATTAGGAAGCCAAACGGAATATTGGCATGTACTGCAAGGCAGATGGAGTATAAAAGCTGGGAAGTCTTCCTACAACTGTACAGGGCATTGGTGAGATCGTACCTAGAGTACTGTGTACAGTTTTGCTCTCCTTACTTAAAGAGGGAGATACTTGCTTTGAAAGCAGTTCAGAAAAGATACACTTGGCTGATTCCTGAGATGGAGGTGTTGTCTTATGAGGAAAGGTTGAGCCTTTGGGCCTATACTTATTGAAGTTTAGAAGAATGAGAGGGGATCTTATATAAGGTTCTGAGGAGGCTTGACAGGGTAGATACTGAGATGATGTTTCCCTTGTGGAGGAATCTTGAACTAAGGGGCACAGTTTCAATGTAAGGGGGTCTCCCATTTAAGATGGAGATGAGGAGGAATTTCTTCTCTCAGAGGGTCCCTAATCATTGGAATTCTCTACCCCTGAGAGCAGTGGTGTCTGGGTCCTTGAATATATTCAAGGCTGAGTTAGACAGATTTTTGATCTACAAGAGAGTCAAGGGTCATTGGGGGTTATGGAGTGGGGGACAGGCAGTAAAGTGGAGTTAAGGCCACAATGAGATCAGCCATGATCTTATTGAATGACGGAGCAGGCTTGAGAGGCTGAATGGACTACTCCTGCACCTATTTCTTATGTTCATATGTTCTCAGCCCGAAATGGCTGACCTCTTATTCTGAGACTACAGCTCTGAGTTCTAGACTTTCCAGCCATGGTAAACAGCCTCTCAGCATCTACCCTGTCAAGCCCTGGAAGAATTTTATTTGATTCAATGAGATCACCTCTCATTCTTCTAAACTCTAGGGAATATAGGTTATTTAATCTCACCTCATAGCACAGACCTCTCATCCCAGGAATCAATCTGGTGAACTTTCATTGCCACTTCCTCTAAGGCAAGTATATCCTTCCTTAAATAAGGAGATCAAACTGTTCAGTACTCAATGTGTGGTCTCCCCAAAGCCCTATATAATTGCAGCAAAACTTTATCACTCTTCTACTCTAATCCCCTTGTAATAAAGGCAATCATAGCATTTGCCTTCCTAACTGGTTGCTGTACCCATATGTTAACTTTCCGTGATTCATGTACAAGGACCGCCCCTCCCTCCCCCCCCCCCCCCACCCCCACCCCGGCCTGCCAAATCCCTTTGAATAACAACATTTATTAATCTCTCACCTTTTAAAAATATTCTTCTTTTCCATTCTTCCTACCAATTATACTTCATCTGTCACCTTCTGGCCCAATCACTTACCCGATCTATATTCCTTTGCAAGCTCTTTGCATCTTTCCCACAGCTTACTTTCTCACCTAGTTTGTATTATCAGAAAACTTGGATGCATTATACTTGGTCCCTTCATCTAAATCATTAATATATATTGTAAATAGCTGAGGCCCCAGCATTGATTCTTGTATCACTCCCACTAGTTACAGCCTACCAACCTGAAAATGACCCATTATTCCAATTCTCTTTTCTTTCTGTTAACCAATCCTCAATCTACGCTAATATATTGACCCCAATGCCATGAGCTCTAATTTTATGTCATAACCTTGTGTGGTACCTTGTCAAATGCTTTTGGAAAATCCAAGTATATTACATCTGCTGGTTCCCCCTTATCAACACTATTAGTTACAATCTCAAAAAATTCTAATAGATTTGTTAAACAGGATTTTTCTTTGATAAATCTGTATTGACTCTGCCGAATAATATTATGATTTTCTAAGTACCCTTTTATCATGCCCCTAATAATAGATTCCAGCATTTTCCCTATGACTGGCATCAGACCAACTAGCTTGCAGTTCCCTTTTTCTCTGTCCATCCTTTCTTCAATAGTGGGTTTATGTTTGCTATCTTTCACTAGACTGTAACATATATGACTGTGATCCTGCACATTGTGTCTGACCTCTTGTACTGCTTGCTTTTCAGTGTTTTTATTATTTGTCTCACAACATCTGTATTAGATATGAGTTGTCAGCTCAGGTGGGAGTACTCTTGCCTCTGAGCTGTAAAGGTTATAGGTTCAAGTCCCACTCCAGAGACTTGAGCACAAAATCTAGGCTGATACTCCAGTGCAGTACTGAGGGAATGCTGCTCCCATCTTTCAGATGAGTGATTAAACAGAAGCACTATCTGTCCTCTCAGGTGGACGTAAAAGATCTCATGGCATTATTTTGAGGTCCTAGTCAATATATTTCCCTCAACCAACATCTAAAGATTATCTCAATGTGGCTTATGGGATTTGAGCAAATTGGCTGCCATGTTTCCAACAGCGTCTACACGTCAAAGTACCTCATTGGCTGTAAAGTGCTTTGGGACATCCTAAGATTGTGAAAGGTGCTACAGAAATATAAGTTCTTTCTTCATTGTACATCCCACATTATTTGCACTGTTTGATCCCTATTGTCCACGTTATATGTTCTGCAATATATGACTGAGCTTTTCCTGTTTGTTGTATGAAGTACTGGGCAGATAGCCGAACCCAGACAGTTTGGTTCAATCCTGGGGAGTTGGACCCTGCAATATGCAGTCGGATTATAGATGTTAAAGCATAACTTGGGGTAATTAGCCCATTGCCACTGTGGAGGTGGCAGCGTTCTAAGTAGAGCTGTTGGATCCAATCACATTATCATGCCTTTCTTGGCCTCCTCCTATATTTTGCCATTTCAAGTACTTGTCCAATTCATTTTCAAAAGATGATATGAATAGAGGTTTTGAATTTCATCTGTTGCGGCTGTTGTCAGATAATCACTGCCTCCTTGCCCCTGGGTTTGATTAGAATGGATGGAATCAGAGCTAGTGTTTCCACCATTTTCAATATACACTCATAGCAGGCAATGACTGAGAAAATAAGCCCTAAACTCTCCACTTCACTGGCCACTTCAAGTAAAGCGCTGGATTCTAATAAACCTCTGAGTGAAAAAATATGTTTTTTTTGTTCATTCTTGGGATGTGGGCGTCACTGGCTAGGCCAGCATTTACTGTCCATGCCTAATTGCTCTTGAGAAGGTGGTGGTGAGCTGCCTTCTTGAACCGCTGCAGTCCATGTGGGACAGATACACCTACAGTGCTGTTAGGAAGGGAGTTCCAGGAGTTTGACCCAGAGACAGCGAAGGAACGATGATATAGTTCCAAGTCAGGATGGTGTGTGGCTTGGAGGGGAGCTTGCAGATGGTGGAGTTCCCTTGCATCTGCTGCCCTTGTCCTTCTAGGTGGTGGAGATTGTGGGTTTGGAAGGTTCCTTGGCAAGTTGTTTTGTCTTTTAACTTCCTCCCATGTTCTTTTTTTTGACAATCCATCATACTCAATAACGACTCTGTTTATTGTATGTTTGACCCCAACTTTACTCACCAGTTCTGATCATTTTAGGTTTTACTGAAGTATCCTGGCCACTTGAGGAAGCTTACTGCTTTTAAAAACGAAACAGAAATATTCATGGCTATCCTTCATTGTCACACACCAGCCAAATCTGTGACCCAAATTCCTCTTCTACCAGGACAATCAGTACAGGCTTCGCCTACATATCCTCCTCAATACATTAGCTAGAAATAGCCACCACATCTGGTTAGAATGTGGATCCTACTACCACAGGGAGCAGTTGAGGTGAATGGCACAGATATATTTAAGGGGAAGCTAAATAAACACATGAAGGAGAAAGAAATGGAAGCAAATACTGATAGGGTTAGATGAAGAAGGGTGGGAGGAGGCTCATGGCATAAATGCCAGCATAGACCAGTTGGGCCAAATAGTCTGCTCCTGGGCTATTCATTCTATGTAATTGGAATCCATCGAATTCACAGAATCATAGAATTGTAGCACGGTTACAGCACAGAAGGAAGCCATTTGACCCGTCATGTCTGTGTTGGCTGTCTGCAAGAGCTACTCACCGAGTCCCATTATCCCTCCTTTTCCCTGTAGCTCTGCAAATTTTTTCTCTTCAGATAATTATCCAGTTCTCTTATGAAGGTCTTGGTTGAAATCTGCCTCCACCACACTCTCAGTCAGTGCATTCCAGATCCCAACCACGCGCTGCATAAAAAGATTTTCCTCATGTCGCCATTGCTTTTTTTGCCAACTACTTTAAATGCGTACCCTCTGTTTCTGGATCCTTCGGCCAATGGGAACAGTTTCTCCCGATCTACCCAGTCCGGACCCCTCATGATTTTGAAGTTATAGATTTATTGTTGAATTATTAATGATTAAGTTCTCTTTTCAGTACATTGCAGTCTGCAGATACTTGCTGGGTTCCTGTTGCGAAGCCAGTTTCCAACTGTCTGACTATGGAGTCATCTGGTGTCAAAGAATGTTGTATGGTGTGCGATTTTATATGACTTTCCCATAATTCGCCTTTAATGAAGCCATAAGAGGCACAAAACAGCTTTTTAATGAGCTGTTCTCTGATATTGGTTAATCTTTTTCCAAATTGAATTGTTAGTAATTTCTGATGCAATTTCACACAGGTTTCGCAACTGTCCACATTGGAGAGGGATGAGAGGGGCTCCATTCCTTGGCCAAACTCGCTAGCTGCCAGTTAAATACATCATAGCCTAATGACTCAGTATCCAAGACCATGCAGCAGCCATTTGGCAGGATAAGTACCCATAGAACAAAGCTGATATATCACAAGTTTGAAAAGAAACACTGTAAAATCAGTCAACGTGTGGCTCTTTGGGATGTTTTGAGGTTGTGAAAAACACTCCATAAAGGCAAGCTCTTTCCTCTTCCTTTCAGTAATCTAAAAAGGGAAATGGTGGCTGGGGAAAAAGTGCTCCAGCCTGCACAAACTCACCTCTGAGCATGTCGGAAAGGAAATCGGCCTCACAACCTCTTTTCTGAAGCCCATCACAAGGGAAAAAGGAAGACTGACAAGTATAAAACGCCTTTCACAACCTTGGGAAATCCCAAAGTATTTCATAGCTAGTCAATTACTCTCAAAATTATAACATAGGAAATGCAGCAGCCAATTTTTATTCAGCAAGATCCCACAAACAGCAATGGTTATGTTCAAACAATCTGTTTTAGTGATTGTGGTTGAGGGATAAATATTGACCAGGAACCCCTTCTGCTCTTCTTTGATTGTGCCATGTGATCTTTTACATCCATATGAATTGGCATCTCAGTATTTTGGTAATTTAATCCTCAATCACAGTCTCTAAAATTTTCCCTATGACAGATGTTAAGCTAATTGGCCTGTAATTACCCACATTAGCTTTGTGTCCTTTTACAAAAATGAGTACTATATTGGCACTCTCAAGCCCTCTGACACATACCCACACTTAAAAGATTAAAATATAATTGCTAGAGCCCTAGCAATATCCTCCCTTACCTCTCTCAAGATGTATGTTACTCGGCATTTTTCTTCCTTTAGCTTAACTAACTTATCAACATTTTTTCTTTTATCCATCACAATATTGCTCATCGCTCACTCTCTCAGCCATTTCAGGATTCACCTTAAATTTTTCACTTTGGTAAAGTATTTATAAAATACATCGGAGTATTTTTTCATCATCCTCTACAAATTGGCAATCTCTCAGGGCCAAACTTTGCTTTAAAGAATTTACTTTTTACTGATATTTGTAAAAATTTCTTTTGATGTTTGTTTTGAAATACTTCCCTCCCTCTTGGTTTTCCTTGTCACATTCTTAATCTCTTTTCCAATTTTCTCCATTATTTATTTTGTTATTATTCTTGGAAGTGTTATGGACAGGTGGTAAATGTTGTCGGTGGCTTCCATTTTTCACCTCCCAACTGACCACAATTGTGTTTTGTTAAAAATGGTGCATTAGCCCCTGAATATTTTTAGTGTCAAAGAAACAGACAAATGACAGGTTTTATCATTTATTAAAAAAGGAAGATAATTTTAAACAAATTTATTTTTACCCAAAATGGTCGCAACCTTCACCTACACACACATTCACATGCATGCATATACAAGAATAGATAAATAGAGAGAAAAAGGATAGGATGCAATGAATGTCCAAGGTGATGTAAGAGCTCATGGTTTACAGAAAACTGTTGAATCTTCTCAGGAGGAAAGTCTCTTTTTAAAGGTGCACACCTGAATGTTTGCAGTCTTGAACTTGCTGTGGTGTTGCAGAGTTCTAGTGGTTAAAACTCAGCCCAAAGTTGGTGCTGTGAATTTGGTTTGCCTTCACAGATGGAGAGTCTCAAAGTCACTTTCTAATTTCTCTGATGTAGTGGCTGTTCAGTTCTTGTTCAGCGGGGTTCTTCTGTTTAGCTCTCTTTCTCAGCCTCTGGCTAGAAATTGAATTTCTGTGGCCTTGGCTTGATCTCCCCTCTCTCTCTAGGGGTTTACCTTTTAAGATAAAATTCCATTACATTTGAGTCTCTGTCAGGTGTCACAGGGCCCTCTCCCCTGGTGTAACCACACAATGGTCCAGGGTATGGAAACCATGGCTATTTATTGATGTCTGAATGGGGTCTATTCTGTTACAATGGTGCTACTTCACTCCTATTTTGGTTTGGGCTGTGAATCAGTCTGTCTCCAGAACCCTTTGTTAGTTCATTCATGTTGATAGGTGTAATCAAGATGCAAATGTGCTCCTTTCAATTTCAATGGGTTCGCCCCAGAGCTATTTCAGATAAGGTGAATGAGTTTCATCCGCAACATATGGAGGTTTGTATTTCCAACACAGGAGGGGCCACCTGACCGCTACTCCATTTTGTCTGTGGTACGTGTCCATGTTCTTGCGGTTCAGTTTAACATTTAACTTTTCATTTTCATAATTCCTCCAATTCATTATTTGTTTCATCATGGCTCCTTCTAAGCATGACATAAGGCAAATAGGCCCTCTTCAATTTTGATTGGTTTCTGACTCCCTTATTTATCCATGGCCCTAAAACCCCAAGTAGCTTCCTTCTTCTTAAATGAAGTAGACTTGTTCTGAACCTTCCCAATCTCTTCTATAAAATATCCCATTGTTGTTGTATAATCCTGTGTGTCAATTTCTTCAGGTATGGTTACTGATTCAACAGACAACCTGACTCATTAATGTGACTTGAGTGGGGAGCCCTGCTACTGGAGATCAGGATCCATTGCAGATAACCCTGCAGGCCAATACTTCAATGAGGTCCTCTTTGTACTAGTAATCTGTGCAGTTTTAGCTAGTTAACCTTGTGCAGACTTGCAGAGGAGTTCTAAGTTGTCTCTGTCATTCTATGCCTGAACTCCAGTAAGTGGTGAAGAATTTTTAGACTTTTCAATACCAGTTTTAAGGAAACTAAAGGATTGACTAGATACATTCGTAGAATATGGTTAAAAGAACTGTTAAACTGATTATTCGAAAGGGCATGCTGTTAAAGTTGACCAAATTCACACAATGAAATGACAACTGTCCAGAAGGTTACAGATAAGGAGGCCTTGAGAGACTGCAGCAAACCATTGTCAACACCAGATATCATTTCAGGAGAAAAGCTTGGGAAAGTGGGAGAGGGACGTTACTACAAAGCTTGTTTTTTTTCAGCAAGATTGGTATAAGAGCAGATATTCTAAAGTAAACAAGAGAACACAGACCAGAGACCACCCAGAGACAGACCATGCAGAATATCAATGGATTATTAACCTCTCAGTGTCCTGATGCAAAAGAATTAGCCAATCTTAGTTTTGAGTTGTACTTCTAATTAAGGTTGTATGAATCTCTATCTGTAAAACATGTTGTATTTTAATATTAATAAATCAACCAGTTAAAACAAAGATTGAAGACTTGATTGATCTCACCTCTGATTATCCTAAAGAGTAATCTTTCAAAAGCCTACAGTGAGGTTTGTCCTTACATGAAAGGAATGTGCATTCCATATTAGGCCAACAGAAGTTCTCTAGGTGAGGTAAGATCTTTCAATAGTTTGTATTGGGAACTCTTAGACAAGGTAGTGGGTTTTCACACTTTTGAGATATCTGACTGATTAT
The DNA here is from genome assembly GCF_036365525.1 of Heterodontus francisci. Taxonomy (NCBI): domain Eukaryota; kingdom Metazoa; phylum Chordata; class Chondrichthyes; order Heterodontiformes; family Heterodontidae; genus Heterodontus; species Heterodontus francisci. The sequence continues at coordinate 79,830,295 of NC_090388.1, forward strand.
CAACAAACATCACAATCAAGTGGTACGACCAGGTTGGAAAGGGGTCTAGGGTTCCCTCTCAGCCTCCACCTGGTCTTACCATAACAGAGTTTAATTTTAAACACAGTGTGAATCCTTGTTAACCACTTTCCAATTATAAGGCAAAGAAACTAGCCAGACATGTTTTCTTAGGTTTAAAGAAAAAAGGTTGAACTTTATTAACCTTAAACTCTAATTTGGTTAATACTTACAGATATGCGAAACATCCACGCTAGCATGCATATGTGATACACACATGCAGATAGAGACAGAAAAGAGAAGAAGAAATAAAGTGGAAAAGTTTGAGGCAATATCTGAAGATTGTTTTAGTTACTGTTCCTTGAGCTCGCTGTCAAGTCCTTGATTGTAGATAGGTCTTGCTTTTCGTTGGGGCCCAGCATTCTTCTTAAACCTTGTTCGATGTAGGAGACATTTCTCTCTTGAAGTTCATGTGGCCTCAGTGGGTCCAGAGGCTTGTGAAAAAGAGATGGGAACAGACAGGAGAGGTCTTCTCACTCCAGGAGAAAACAATCTTTCTGAGTTCAAAAACTCTCTGTGGCTAGTTAAAAAACCTGGACCAGCCAGTTAGTCATGTGACCAGCTGATTCAACCAGTTTGTGGATTGTATCCGTAGGCATTACCCGAATTAGAGTTTAAGTTTAAAGTGCATCCAGGAGAGCTTTTTGAGCCAGCACGGAGAAAGTCCTACAAGTGAAGGGGTGGCACTGGATGTAATCTGAGGGAATGAAGGCAGACAAGTGTCAGAAGTGTCAGTGGGGGAGCACTTAGCGGATAGTGACTATAAATCTGTAAGATTTAAGGTAATTATGGAAAAGGACAAAGATGGACTGGAAATAAAGGCACTGAATTGGGGTAAGGTCAATTTCAACATGATAAAACAAGATCTGGTCAAAGTGGACTGGGAGTCACTCAAAAAGGAAATAGTGAAAGTCCAGGGCCAGCATGTTCCCGTTAAGCTAAAGGGTAAGACCAACAAGTTCAGGGAACCCTGGATGTCAAGGGATATATAGGATTGGATAAGGAAAAAAAGGAGGCTTACGGCAGATTCAGAGGGCAGAAAACAGCAGAGACCCTCGAGGAGTATAGAAAGTGTAGTGGGGGTACTTAAAAAAGTAATTAGGAGAGCGAAGATGGGGCATAAAAAAACACTTGCAGGCAAGGTAAAGGAAAGTCCCAAGGCGTTTTATAAGTATATTAAGGGCAAGAGGATAACCAGGGAAAGAGTAGAGCCCATTAAGGACCAAAGTAGCAATCTGTGTCTGAAGCTGGAGGACATAGGTGAGGTTTTAAATAATTACTTTTCATCTGTGTTTACTATGGAGAAGGACGATGCAGGTGTAGAGATCAGGGAGGGGGATTGTGATATGCTTGAACAAATTAACATTGAAAGGGAGGAGGTATTAATGGTTTTAGCGGGATTAAAAGTGGATAAATCCCCATGCCCAGTTGAGATGTATCCCAGACTGCTATGTGAGGCAAGGGAGGAGACTGCAGGGGCTCTGACACAATATCCACTCTGGCCATAGGAGAGGTGCCAGATAATTACAGACCAGTGAGTCTAACATCTTTCTTTGGCCTCCTTGTCTCGAGAGACAACGGGTAAATGCCTAGAGGTGGGAAGTGGTTTGTGGAGCAGCGCCTGGAGTGGCTATAAAGGCCAATTCAAGAGTGACAGACTCTTCCACAGGTGCTGCAGATAAAATTGGTTGTCGGGGCTGTTACACAGTTGATTCTCTCCTTGCACTTCTGTCTTTTTTCCTGCCAACTACTAAGTCCCTTCGACTCGCCACTCTTTAGCCCCGCATTTATGACTGTCCGCCAGCTCTGGCAATCACTGGCAACTGACTCCCATGACTTGTGGTCAATGTCACAGGACTTCATGTCACGTTTGCAGATGTCTTTACAGCGGAGACATGGACGGCCAGTGGGTCTGATACCAGTGACGAGCTCGCTGTACAATGCGTCCTTGGGGATCCTGTCATCTTCCATGTGGCTCACATGGCCAAACCATCTCAAGTGCCGCTGGCTCAGTAGGGTGTATAAGCTGGGGATGTTGGCTGTCTCAAGGACTTCTGAGTTGGAGATCCGGTCCTGCCACTTGATGCCAAGGATTCTCCAGAGGCTGCAAAGATGGAATGAGTTGAGACGTCGCTCTTGGCTGACATATGTTGTCCAGGCCTCGCTGCCGTAGAACAAGGTACTGAGGACACAGGCTTGAAACACTTGGAATTTTGTGTTCCGTGTCAGTGCGCCATTTTCCCACACCCTCTTGGCCAGTCTGGACATAGCAGCAGATGCCTTTCCCATGCGCTTGTTGATTTGTTGATCAGTGATAGGGAAACTATTGAAAAAAATTCTGAGGGACAGGATTAATCTCCACATGGAGAGGCAGGGAGTAATCAAGGATAGTCAGAATGGCTTTGTCAGGGGGCGATCATGTCTAAAAAATTCGATTGAATTTTTCAAGGAGGTGACTGGGTGGGTAGATGAGGGTAAAGCAGTTGTTGTAGTCCACATGGACTTCAGTAAGGCTTTTGATAAGGTCGCGCATGGGAGATTGGTTAAGAAGGTAAGAGCCCATGGGATCCAGGCAACTTGGCAAATTGGATACAAAATTGGCTTAGTAGCAGGAGGCAGAGGGTGATGGTCAAAAGTTGCTTTGCGATTGGAAGCCTGTGACCAGTGGTGTACCGCAGGGATCGGTGCTGGCACCCTTGCTGTTTGTAGGGTACATTAATGATTTAGACGTGAATATAGGAGGTATGATCAGTAAATTCACAGATGACATGAAAATTGGTGGTGTCGTAAATAGTGGGGAGGAAAGCCTTAGATTACAGGACGATATAGATGGGCTGGTAAGATGGGTGGAGCAGTGGCAAATCGAACTTAATTCTGAGTAGTGTAAGGTGATGCATTTTGGGAGGACTAACAAGGCAAGGGAATATACAATGGAGGTAGGACCCTCGGAAGTAGGGTCAGAGTGACCTTGCTATACTTGTCCATAGATCACTGAAGGCAGCAGCACAGGTAGATAAGGTGGTTAGGAAGGCATATGGGATACTTACCTTTATTAGCTGAGGCATAAAATATAACAGCAGGGAAGTTATGATGGAGCTGTATAAAATGCTAGTTAGACCACAGCTGGAGTATTGCATACAGTTCTGGTTGCCACACTATAGGACGGGTGTGTTTGCACTGGAGAGAGTGCAGAGGAGATTCACCAGGATGTTGCCTGGGCTGCAGCATTTCAGCTATGAAGAGGGACTGGATAGGCTAGGGTTGTTTCCCTGAGAGCAGAGAAGGCTGAGGGGGGACCTGATTGACGTATACAAAATTATGAGGGGCATAGATAGGGTAGATAGGAAGAAACCCTTTCCCTCAGCGGAGGGTTCAATAACCCGGGGGCATAGATTTAAGGTAAGGGGCAGGAGGTTTAGAGGGGATTTGAGGAAAAAAAATTCACCCAGATGGTGGTCGGATTCTGGAACACACTGCTTGAAGGGGTGGCAGAGGCAGGAACCCTCACAAAATTTAAGAGGTATCTAGATGAGCACTTGAAATGCCATCGCATACAAGGCTACGGGCCAAGTGCTGGAAAATAGGATTAGAATAAATAGGTGCTTGATGGTCAGCACGGACACGATGGGCCGAAGGGCCTGTTTCTGTGCTGTATAACTTTATGACTCTATCACCTTAGCAGTCTCTGGAATGCTCCTCTTATAAACAATACCTGGTTATCAAAGTCCATTTTAGTATAAGTGGATAAGGGAAGTAACCTCTCTTGTCCCTATTGGTGTGCAAATGTCTTCCATCCAAGTCTGGCAGCCCTTGTAACAGGCCTTCTCTTCCTCCCAGCAGCAATTTGAAATTTAACGTCCATATGGTGAAATTAATATGCCTCACTCTTGGCAGGTGGGGGCCCAGCATGGCATAAGGCACACAACTGGAATCCGAGGCTCACTGTAAATTAATTAGTACAGTTATTCTGCATAGTTTGCTTAGATCATTAAACACCAGTCAGTTAGCAAGCCTCAAGTCCTGTCAATGTAATGGGATACAAAAGGAAGAAATAGAAACAGCTAAGGAGAGACAAAACAACTGTAATTGCTTGACGATTGCTGAGGTCTTCACAGCCAACAATGTGATAACACAGTGAGATGTTAATCTGAGGTAAGCACCATTCATTCAGTCAAGTATTCATCTGACATGAGTGCCATTGGTGTACTTAAGAATCAAAACTGGTCCATTCCATGCTGGAGTCAAGCCTTAGTTAGCTTGGCCATCATATGAGAAGACAGATTGCTCTGTGCCTCAAGAAAAGTAAACTAAGATCCACTTTACAACTTGAAAGAGAGTCAACTTGCTGACCTGCTCTCTCTCTCTCTTTTTCTCTGCTTAAAGAGTAAAAAGAAACAAAGGCAAAAAATGAAGCCAGCAGTTTGAACACATTGCCCTGTGAGCTGGACCAGTCATAGTCATAGTCATAGCAGCCATGGCTGAGTGGATAATACTACTGCTCCTGTATCAGAAGATTGCGGGTCGAAGTCTCACTTTCGCCCAAATTCAGGCTGATACTTCGATACAGTACTGAGGGCCTGCGGCACTATTGGAGGTGTTCTCCTTTTGGATGAGACGCTAAATCTCGCAGATGGTATAAAACAGCCCATGGCAATATTTGAAGATGTTTCTTAGCTAATGTTTATCGCTGAAGCGACATCACCAAAACAGATTATGAGGCCATGGATTTATTTACTGTATGTGGGATCTTGCTGTGTGAATATTAATAACCATGCTTTCTACATTACAACAGTGACTACATTTCAAATGTACTTCATTGGTTGCAAAGCACTTTGAGATGTCCCGAGGTTGTGAAGGCACCATATAAGTGCAAGTTCTTTCTGTCTCTCAGTGCACTGATCAAAGGGAGTAATTGAGGTTCATGATCATGCTATCATATAAGCAGTATATTGTACCTTGGGGGCTTTTCTCAGCAACATTGGTTATTGTAGGGGTGTGCTGATTAAACCAGGGTAGTGGGGACACCTGATCCAGTAAATGGAGATAGCTTGCACATGACAGTAACTGAATCACTGCTTGATAAAAGAATTGGTGATAGCATTCAGTGCCCTGGTTTGTTCACATCTTAAACTACAGTAGTAAGTTCACAACTGCTAATTAGTTATGAATCATTTATAAATTTCTATCACAATTAGATCTAGCATGCATCCACATTCCAAACAGAAGACATGTCAGGGACTCATTGGATGCAGTCATCTAATAATGCAAGTAGCATTTGACACGGCACTTGTTTTTGGAGTGGTGTGAGGGGACAATAAAAATATCAACTTGTATTTATATAGAGCCTTTACTGTAGGAAGACGTCTCAAAGCACTTCACAGGACTATTCTCTGACAAAATTATAAAATGAGGCACATAGGAGACAATAGGTCAGGTGACCAAAGGCTTGGTCTAAGAGGCAGGTTTTAAGGAGCATCTTAAAGGAGGCGAGAGATGTGGAGAGGGGTAGGGAGGGAATATTCTGTTTCTAATTAAAGGGCTCAGTTGCATGCCAATTGATAGACCATTCTGGTTTGACGGACTAGGGAGGACCAGGGGACATGCAGTTAAATTACTAGAGTGGAATATTAGGTGGACATTCTTTTCCTAGAGAGCAGTGAGCCTCTGGAATGTATTATAAAAGCAAAATACTGAAATAAAAACAAGAAATGCTGGAACCACTCAGCAGGTCTGGCAGCATCTGAGAAAAGAGAAGCAGAGTTAATGTTTCGGGTCAGTCACCCTTCTTCGGAACTGACAAATATTAGAAAAGTCACAGGTTATAAGCAAGTGAGGTGGGGGTGGGGCAAGAGATAACAAAGGAGAAGGTGTAGATTGGACAAGGACACATAGCTGACCAAAAGGTCATGGAGCAAAGGCAAACGATATGTTAATGGTCTGTTGAAAGACAAAGCATTAGTACAGATTAGGTGTTAACGGACTGAATATTGAACAGCAGCAAGTGCAAACCTGAAAAAAAACAGTGGGTAAGCAAACTGAACAAACTAAGATGAAATGAAATAAATGCAAAAACAGATTGTAAAAAATGTAAAAAAGAAAAAAAGAAAAAATAACTAAAAATGAAAGTAAAATGGGGGGCTGTCATGCTCTGAAATTATTAAACTGAATGTTCAGTCCGTCAGGCTGTAGTGTAGATGAGATGGTGTTCCTCGAGCTTGCGTTGATGTTCACTGGAACACTGCAGCAATCCCAGGACAGAGATGTGAGCATGAGAGCAGGGTGGAGTGTTGAAATGGCAAGCAACCGGAAGCTCAGGGTCCTGCTTGCGGACTGAGCGGAGATGTTCCGCAAAGGAGGAGACCACATTGTGAGCAGCGAATACTGTATACTACATTGAAAGAAGTACAAGTAAATGGCTGCTTCACCTGAAAGGAGTGTTTGGGGCCTGGGATAGTGAGGAGAGAGGAGGTAAATGGGCAGGTAGTACACCTCCTGCGATTGCAGAGGAAGGTGCCATGGGATGGGGACGAGGTGGTGGGGGTAATGGAGGACCTGTTGAGTGGTTCCAGCATTTCTTGTTTTTATCTCTGGAATATATTGTCAGCTGTTGTGGTGGGCGCTGACATTCTGCACGCAAGGGAGCTAGACCATATCCTGTTTAGGGCAGAGGTCACATCATATAGAAGGTAAGTGGATTACTAGTTAATGATGTTATCTTGTGGACTAGTATTGATCATCTGAGGGGGTCAGAGAGGAATTTTCCAGAGTAATTTGTCCCCAGGATTTCCCTTTTTTTCTGCTTCTCCTGGGAAAGTACATGGCTATGGGGGAGGAGGGGTAGGGAGTGGAAAATATGTCATGATGCTCCCGCTATCATGAGTGCCGAGCAGGAGTGATGGATTCCTTGGTCCTTTCCTGCCTGTCATTTGTATATTTGTGTTTTTGCTTTTCCCCCACATCCTAAGGTATCCACCTCAGGAGGATTCTTTCCTCCTTCCCAGTGACCTTTGCAGGAAAAGTATGTGTGTGTGTGTATTGCCCACTGGGTCGGGGCAGAATTGGCTGTGATGCCCTCCACAATCAGATAGCCCACGGACATTCACTGTGCTGATCCACATATGTGGAATAGCCACGGTACTGGAGAGGTGTGAGGAATGACACCGCAGCCCTTTCAGGAGTTGAACTGGAAAGTTATGGTGAAAGTTGCAAAGTGTTTACAACACAGAAGCAATATGATCCAACAGATTCATGCTGGTGTTTGTGCTCCATATGAGTATCCTCCTACCCTCCTCCATCTAATCCTACTAGCATATTCTTCTTTTGATGTTGGCTTGGCCATGTGAGCTCTCGTCACTGGTGCCAGATCCACCAGCCGTCCATGTCTCCGCTTTAAAGACGTCTGCAAACGCGACATGAAGTCCTGTGACATTGATCACAAGTCGTGGGAGTCAGTTGCCAGCGATCGCCAGAGCTGGCGGGCAACCATAAAGGCGGGGCTAAAGTGTGGCGAGTTGAAGAGACTTAGCAGCTGGCAGGAAAAAAGACAGAAGTGCAAGGAGAAAGCCAACTGTGTAACAGCCCTGACAACCAATTTTATCTGCAGCCTGTGGAAGAGTCTGTCACTCTAGAATTGGCCTTTATAGCCACTCCAGGCGCTGCTCCACAAACCACTGACCACCTCCAGGCGCTTACCCATTATCTCTCGAGACAAGGAGGCCAAAGAAAGAAAGAAAGAAGATTTTATATTTCTGGCCCTTAGTTTTTGGTGTCACCCACAAGTGGGAACAGCTTCTCCATGTTCACTCATCATCTTGTAAACCTCTCTCAGGTCACCCCTCAATCTTCTCTTCTCTATAGAAAAGAGCCCCACATGTTCAATCTTTCCTGATGGGTAGAATCTCTTCGTTCTGGTGTCATTCTAGTAAATTAATTAAAACGTCTTAAAAGGCATTGGAATGCTGTAGGTGGAGATAAAGCAGGTATTTTCCGTCAATTGACAGCGATGTTTGCAAGTGAAGCATTCACCTCAGTGAGAGACACAAAATGATCATGTACAACATCACAGGCTGTATACGGATGAAATTGGTCACTTGGCTAAATATAGCTCATCTGTTAATATGAAGAAACCAACAGTGTCTCCCATTGCACCATCTAATCATCCTCAATGGCTTCAGTGTCATTGACCCCACTCTCTGTACAGTTCTGGGCATCACACAATAGGAAGGATGTGATTGCACTGCAGAGGGTGCAGAGGAGATTCAGGAGGATGTTGCCTGGGCTGGAGCATTTCAGCTATGAAGAGAGACTGGATAGGCTAGGGTTGTGTTGTTCACTCTTTATGTGAAAAGACTCTTCATTTTTCTTCCAAACTTTCCTTTTACCAATTTTAACCTATGCCACCCTTATTCTGAAACCCTCGTAGACCATGAAGTATTGCTCCAGGTTAATCTGACCTATACTGTTTAATACCTGGCTTGCTTAGTCATAGAATCATGGAGTTATACAGCACAGAAACAGGCCCTTCGGCCCATCTTGTCTGTGCCGGCCATCAAGCACCTACCTTTTCTAATCCCATTTTCCAGCACTTGGCCCATAGCCTTGAATGCTATGTCATTTCAAGTTCTCATCGAAATACTTCTTAAAAGTTTTGAGGATTCCTACCTCTACCCACCCTTCAGGCAGTGTGTTCCAGATTCCGACCACCATCTGGGTTAATTTTTTTTCCTCAAATCCCCTCTAAACCTCCTGCCCCTTACCTTAAATCTATGCCCCCTGGTTATTGATTCTTTCGCTCAGGGAAAAAGATTCTTCCTATCTATCCTATCTATGCCCCTCATAATTTTGTATACCTCAATCAGGTCCCCCCTCAGCCTTCTCTGCTCTCAGGAAAACAACCCTAGCATATGCCATTTCTCTTCATAGCTGAAATGATCCAGCCCAGGCAACATCCTGGTGAATCTCCTCTGCACCCTCTCTAGTGCAATCACATCCTTCCTATAGTGTGGTGACCATAACTGTACACAGTACTCCAGCTGTGGCCTAACTCGCATTTTATACAGCTCCTCATAACCTCCCTGCTTTTATATTCTATTCCTCGGCTAATAAAGGCAAGTATCCCATATGCCTTCTTAACCACCTTATCTACCTGTGCTGCTGCCTTCAGTGATCTATGGACAAGTACACCAAGATCCCTCTGACCTTCTGTACTTCCTAGGGTCCTACCATCCAAGGGGCGGCACAGTGGCACAGTGGTTAGCACCGCAGCATCACAGCTCCAGGGACCCGGGTTCGATTCTGAGTACTGCCTGTGTGGAGTTTGCAAGTTCTCCCTGTGACCGCGTGGTTTTTCGTTGGGTGCTCCGGTTTCCTCACAAAGACTTGCAGGTGATAGGTAAATTGGCCATTGTAAATTGCTCCTAATGTAGGTAGGTGGTAGGGAATATGGGATTACTGAAGGGTGAGTATAAATGGGTGGTTCTTGGTGAAGTGGATTCGGTGGGCTGAAGGGCCTGTTTCAGTGCTGTATCTCTAAATAAATAAAAAAATACATCCATTGTATATTCCCTTGCCTTGTTAGTCCTCCCAAAATGCATCACCTCACACTTCTCAGGATTAAATTCCATTTGCTACTTCTCTGCCCATCTTACCAGCCCATCTATATCGTCCTGTAATCTCAGGCCTTCCTCCTCACTACTTACAACACCACCAATTTTTGCGTCATCTGTGAACTTACTGATCATACCTCCTATATTCACATCTAAATCATTAATGTAGACTACAAACAGCATGGGTCCCAGCACTGATCCCTGTGGTACACCACTGGTCACAGGCTTCCAATTGCAAATACAATCCTTGACCATCACCCTCTGCCTCCTGCCACTCAGCCAATTTTGTATCCAATTTGCCAAATTGCCCTGGATCCCATGGGCTCTTACCTTCTTAACCAATCTCCCATGCGGGACCCTATCAAAAGTCTTATTAAAGTCCATGTAGACTACATCAACTGCTTTACCCTCATCTACACATCTAGTCACCTCCTCGAAAAATTCAATCAAGTTTGTTAGACACGATTTCCCCCTTCTTTAAGGTCCCTTCTGCTTGTCTCGCTTCAGAGCTAAATCATAGAATCATGTAGCACAGAAGGTGGCCATTTGGCCCATAGTGCCTATGCCAGCTCTTTGAATTAGTCCCACTACCCTGTTTGTTTCCCATAGCCCTGCAAAAAATATATCCCATTCTTAGTTTCTCCAGTCTTTGCTCATAACACAATCGTTTGACACCAGGAATCAGCCCCAACCATTGAGTAAATGGAGCTCACTGATCTATCAATGCTAGTTTTCCCTTTGCCACTTGCTCATTCAAATGTTGGTGCTGAGCTCTCTCTCCTTTAGCTGTCAAGTGATATGATAATTGACTATTGATCAACTGTAACTCCCAACTGGTGAAGTCCAGCTCATGAATGCTAATAAGACTTCCAGGGGTTAATCTAACTGTATGTCCTAATTAGCTGGTTTATTCCTAGAGTCATATTTTCCCCCTGGGGAATTTTATGCTTATCAGGATGAGGGATATTAACGGAGTGTTTTCCATTTCAGGTATCTGGCATCAGTATCAATTATTGCAGGATGAGGTTTATTGCAGAGTAAAGTTCCCCTACTCTGGCCCAACAATGCATTTTAGCCTCAACCTAAACAAAGCACCAACTGTTGCACCATGACGTATAGAATCATAGAAAAGTTGCAGCACAGAAGGAGGTTATTCAGTCAATCGTGTCCATGCCGGCTCACTGCAAGAGCAGCTCAGCAATTGCCCCGCCCTTTCCCCATAGCCCTGCACATTTTTCTCCCTCAAAGTCATTATGGGCTGAATTTTATGCAGCCAGCAGGGGTCCTGACGCTGGGCCAGAAAGGCAAGGGGAACCCTGCCTCAGCCATTTTGGGGACCCCCCGCTGGATTTTATGATGCACAGGCAATTAACTGCCTGGTGGTGGGGTTCCTGTCCCTTTAAGGATGAGCAGCCCACCTCTGAGCTGCCAGCCAATCAGAAGGTCGGCAGCTCAGCAGTCCCAGCAGCTCCGTGGGAGTGGTGGCCACTGCTGGAACTGCAAGAGGGCCAGGACCAGGAGCAATGCTGGAGCCCCAGAGAGGAGGTAAGTACAGGTGGGCTCACTGGGGTCAGTCAGGCAGGCTCTGGCGAGGGGTGTGGTTGTTTGCTGAGGGTGAGGATGGGGTGTTGTCAGAGGGGCGACATTTGCCACCAGAGGCCCTCTGTGGGCCACAGATTGCCCAAGCAGGAGGACAACCCCCACCACCCGTCCCACTACTAGCCCACAGGGAGGCCACCTGGTTTTACAGAGCGATCTCCCCATGTGGCGAACTCCCACCAGCTGCTGGTAAAATGACAGTGGTGGCGGGCTGAGGCCCTTAAGTGGCCATTAGTTGAATGGTGTCAGGAAGGTGAAAGGCACTCCACCCTCAACCTTCCCTCGCAATATTATGGGCTCCTCTGCCACACTGCCCATCCCTCGAGGGCTGATAGAATTCAGACCATGGAGTCACGGAGTCATACTGACACAGGAGGAGGCCATTTCACCCATCGAGACCATGCCGGCTCGCCGTAGAGCAATCCAATCTGTCTCATTCCCCTGCTCTATCCCCTAAGCCCGACAAGTTTATTTCCTTCGAGTGCCCATCCAATTTCCTTTTCAAATCATTGATTATCTCTACTTTCACTACCCTCATAGGCAGCAACTTCCAAGTCATTATCACTCACTGTGTAAAAAAATTCTTTCTCACATTCCCCCTGCATCTCTTGCCCAAAACTTTAAATCTCCATCCCCTAGTCCTTGATCCATCAGCTAATGGGAACAGCTCTTCTTTGTCTACTGTAAACCTGTCATAATCTTGAATACCTTTATCGAATCTCCCCTCAGTCTCCTTTGCTCCAAGGAGAACATCCCCAACTCCTCCAACCGAATCTTGTATCTAAAATCCCTCAACCTTGGAACCATCTGGTAAATCTCCTCTGCACCCTCTCACGGACCTTCACATCCTTCCTAAAGTGTGCTGACCAGAACTGGATGCCATACTCTAGTTGTGGTCTAACCAGAGCTTTATAATGGTTTCACATAATTTCTCTGCTTTTGTACACAATAGCTCTATTTATGCAGCCCAAGATCCCATATGCTTTGCTAACCACTCTCTCAATGGGCTGGATTTTGTTCCCAGCCTGACATCGGGTTCCCGTGGCGGCAGGGGAGAGGGAGAGGGCGGAGAATCAGAGCTGCAGCGGCTGATCATCCTGGGGGCAGGATAGGCCAACATTGGCCTTCCCACCCAGAGGCCAACTGAGGCCCTTAAGTGGCCTATTGATGGCCAATGAAGGGCCTCTTCCCACCACCACTGGGATCTTACCTGCGGGGGGGTGTGCCCTCCGCCACAAGGAGAGGATGCCCTGTAAAACGAGACACCCTCCCTGTGGGCTTGGCGGGGTGGGGGGGGGGGTCCCTTCTTCGTGGGCAATTCGTGGCCCACAGAGGATTCCACCCCCTGGGAACCACTGTACCCGTTGGATCCTCTCCTCCCCCAGACCAAACGGCCATCCCCTCACCCCTCACCCCCCCCTCACCGGGGCCTTCCGGACTGGCCCCGGCGACCCCACTTCACCTACCTTGGGTCTGGTGTTCCACTGTTGGGCCTGGATACGAGGCCTCTGCAGTACCAGCAGTGGCCACCGCTCCTGGTGACGCTGCCGATACTGTTGAGCAGCCAACCCTGTGATTGGCTGGCAGCTCTTGGGGGCGGGATCCCCATCCCTATTAAGTGTTCAAAGTGATGGGGATCCTGGCTCCTTCAACTTTGACGGCCAAAGACTGGAGGATTTCTCCGGGGGCCTGAAAAAGTGCAGAGGTGAGGTTCCCCCCCGACTTTTCGGCCCAGCGCCGGGACCCCAGCCTCCTGCACAAAATCCAGCTCAATATGTTCTGTAACCCTCTAAGATCTATGTACATGAATCCCTGGTCTCTCTGTCCCTGTACACTCTTTAGAACATTGTCATTTAGTCTATATTGACTTTCGCTATCTCCTCTGCCAAAATGCATCATCGCATACATCTTTGTATTAAATTCCATCTGCCACTTGTCTGCCCATTCTGCTAGTCTATCAATGTCCTGTGGCAGTCAATTTGTATCATCCTCACTGTCTGCCACATCTCCAAGTTTGGTATCATTGGAATATTCTGAAATTTTATTCTGTATTCCAATACCCAAGTCATTTATATATATGAAAAGAAAAGCAGTGGTCCTAGCACTGACCCTTGGGGAATACCACTGTCTGCCATCCTCCAGTCTGAAAAACAACACATCTCACTGTTCTCTGTCCTTAAGCCAATTCTTTATCCAAGCTGACACTGACCCTCCTATTCCCTGAGCCTCAATTTTGTTCACCAGATTTTTATGTGGTACTTTGTCAAATGCTTTCTTAAAATCCACATAGACAACATCCACCACATTCCTTTCATTAACCTTCTCTATTACCTCATTAAAAAATTCAATTCGGTCAGTAAAGTACAATCTGCCTTTTACAAATCCATGCTGGTTCTACTTAATTAACTCAAACCTCTCCAGGTGCCTGTTGATGTTTTCCCTGATTACGCACCACTGATGTTAAACTAACAGGTCTGTAGTTGCTCGGACTGTCCTCACACCCTTTCTTGAATAAAGGTGTCACATTTGCCACTCTCCAATCCTCTGGCACCTCCCCTGTATCCACAGAAGATTATGGCAAGCCCTTCCACTATCTCCATTCCCACTTCCTTTAGCAACCTGGGATGAAAGCCCTCCAGACCAGGTGACCTATCCACTCAGGTGCTTAACCGATTCCCTTTTGAAAGCCATGATTGAATCCACCTTCACTACACTCTCAGGCTGTGTATTCCAGATTCTAACCAATCACTGCGTAAAAATGTTTTCCCTCATGTCACCAATGGTTCTTTTGCTATTCACCTTAAATCAGTGTCCTCTGTTTCTCGACCTTGTTGCCAATGGGGACAGTTTCTCTCTATCTACTCTGTCCGGACCCTTCCAGATTTTGAACACCTCTATCAAGTTACCTCTCAATCTTCTCTTGTCTAAGGAAAAGAACCCCAGATTCTCCAATCCGTTCACGTAACTGAAGTCGCTTGTTCCTGGAACAATTCTTATAAATCTTTTCTGAACCATTTCTAATGCCTTCACATCCTTCCTAAAGTGTACTGGCCAGAATTGTACACAATACTCCAGTTGAGGCCCTTCCAGTGCTTTGAAAAGATTCATCATGAATTCCTTGCTTTTGTACTCAATATCTCCATTTATAAAGCCCAAGATCTCCTATGCCTTTTTAACCACTTTCTCAACCTGCCCAGTCACCTTCAGCGATTTTTTTTTTAACCCTCCCCCCTCACCCGGTCTCTCAGTTCCTGCATCCCCATTAGAATTGTGACCTTTATTTTGTACTACCTCTTCTCATTCTTCCTACCAAAATGTATCACTTCACACTTTTCTGCATTGAATTTCATCTGCTGTGTATCTGCCCATTCTACCAGCCTATGTTTTCTTGAAGTCTATAACTATCCTCCTCACAGTTCACACAATATTTAGAAGTTTTGTGTCATCTACAAGTTTTGAAATTGTGCCCTATGCACCCAAGTCTAGGTCATTAATATATATCAAGAAAAGCAGGGGTCCTTGTCCCAACCCCTGGGGAACCCGACCTCTATACCTTCCCCAGTATAAAAAACAACCGTTCACTACTACTGTCTGTTTCCTGTCACACAGGAAACTTCTCTTTTATTCCATGAGCTTCAACTTTGCTGGCACTTTATCAAACACCTCTTGGATGTCCATGTACACCACACCAACCACATTACCCTCATCAATCCTCTCGGTTTCCTCACTAAAAAGCTCAATTAAGTTAGCTAAACATGATTTTTCTTCATCAAATTTGTGCTGGCTTTCCTTAATTAGTCAACACTTGTCCAAGTGACTATTAATTTTGTCCCAAATTATAATTTCTAAAAGCTTTCCCACCAGCAAGGTTAAACCTCTGGCCTGTAGTTGCTGGGTTTATCCTTATTCACTTTATTGAAAAAGGGTGTGGCATTTGCAAATCTCCAGTCTTCTGGCACAGAAGGATTGGATGACTATGGCCAGTGCCTCCACAATTTCTATCTTTACTTCCCTCAGTATCCTCAGGTGCATCCCATCTGGCCCCGGTGACTTATCAATTTTAAGTACAGCCAGCCCTTACTAATAACTCCACTTTATCAAGTTTTAGCTCATCCAGTGTCTCAACTACTTTCTCTTTCACTATGGCTTGAGCTGTATCTTCTTTCTTGGTAAAGACAGATGCAAAGTAGATATTTAGTACCTCAACCATGCCCTTTGCCTACAAGTGTAAATCCCCTTTTTAGTTTTTAATCGGCCCCACCCCTCCCCTTACTACCCTTTTACTATTTATATACCTATAGAAGACTTCTGGATTCCCTTTTATGTTTGCTGCCAGTCTCTTTGCCTCTTATTTCCTTTTTCACCTCTCTGAACATTCTATATTCAGCCTGGTTCTCACTTATTTTATCAAGCTGAAATCTGCCCTACCCCTCCTTTTTCAGCTTTATCTTATTCTCTTATCTCTTTCATCATCCAGGGAGCTCTGGCTTTGTTTGTCCTACCTGTCCCCCTTGTAGGAATGTACCTTGACTGTACCTGAACCATCTGCTCTTTAAAGGCAGCCCATTTTTTTGTTACAGTTTTGCCTGCTAATCTTTGTTTGCAATTTACCTGAGCCAGCTCACCACACTGAAAATGGCCCTCCTCCAATTAAGCATTTATACTCTGGATTGCTATCTGTCCTTATTCATAGCTAACCTAAACCTTATGATACTATGATTACTGTTGCTTAAATGTACCCCTACTGATACCTGATCCACTTGACCCACCTCAGTCTCCAGAACCAAATCCAGCAATGCCTCCTTTCTCGTTGGACTGGAAATATACTGAACAAAAACTTTCTCCTGAACAGACTTCAGAAACTCTTTCCCCTCACTACCCTTTACACTATTACTATACCCAGTCTATATTAGGATAAATGAATTCCCTCATAATTATTCCTGTATAAATTTTGCACCGCTCTCTAATTTCCCAACAGATTTGTTCCTCTATATCTTTGCCACTAGTTGGTTGCCACGACCATACACCCAGTAATGTAATGATATCTACATTTCCCACACCAATCACACTGTGGCTTCTCCCATTGAGAACGGCCACCTGTGATTAAGAGAGGATTCAGAAAATATTTATGAGAATGTTTCCAGGGATGAGGGACTACAGTTATGTGGATAGATTGGAGAAGCTGGGATTGTTCTCCTTACAGAAGAGAAGGTTAAGAAGAGATTCAGTAACAGTGTTCAAAATCATGAGAGGACAGAGTAGATAGGGAGAAACTATTGAAGGATTGACAACCAGGTGACATCGATTTAAGGTGAATGGCAAAAGAACCAATAGCGACATGAGGAAAAACCTTTTTAAACAATGAGTGACTAGGATCTGGAATGCACTGCCTAAGAGTGTGGTGGAAGCAGATTCAATCGTGGCTTTCAAAAGGGAATTGGATAAGTCCCTGGAGAGAAAAAAAACTTGCAGGGCTACAGGCAAAGGGCAGGGGAGTGGGACTAGCTGAGTTGCTCTTACAGAAAGCCAACAGG
This sequence comes from Heterodontus francisci, assembly GCF_036365525.1. NCBI lineage: Eukaryota > Metazoa > Chordata > Chondrichthyes > Heterodontiformes > Heterodontidae > Heterodontus > Heterodontus francisci. The sequence continues at coordinate 79,847,090 of NC_090388.1, forward strand.
GACTTGATAGGCTGAATGGCCTCTTCTGTGCTGTAACCATTCTATGATTCTATGAAGACCAGTACATACAGTTTTGTGCACCCACACCCAGGAAAATCTGGTTTGAAACAATCTAAACTAATTTCACAGTGGCTCCATTCAGCGAATCTCATCCCAGCAGCCTGGAAAGGATTATAGTCCAGATCCTAGAGCTAAATGGCCAGTTGTAATGGCAGTTCTAAGTGGCCATCAAGTGAATGGCATCTTGTAGCATGGGAACAGCTAAAAGGACAAGCTGGCCGGTGAGAAGCCTGAGCGACATTGAGGGAAGCTGGCACCAGTAGTGAAACAAGGGCACTAAGGAAAGTGCGGAAAACAAAAAAGGTTGTATTGGGCAGCAACAAAAGCTGAACAGTGTTGTAACCTAGAACATGGAAGAGAGAATGCAGACAAAGAGTAAGCTTGAACATGAGAGATGAAGAACAGTAAGAAAATAACACCAACATCAACTTGCATTTTTATAGCACCTTTAATTTAGTAAAATGTCTCATGGTGCGTCACAGGAGTGTTATCCAACAACATTTGACACTGGGCCAAAGAAGAAGATATTAGGCCAGGTGATCAAACATTTGGTCAAAGAGGTAGATTTTAAGCAGAATCTTAAAGAGAGAGATGTAGAGAGATAAAAAAAGGTTTGGAAGAGTATACCAAAGTTTAGGGCCTAGACAATGTAGGCATGGCCTCAACTGGTGAGGTGAAAGAAGTCACAGTGGCGCAGTGGTTAGCACCGCAGCCTCACAGCTCCAGCGACCCGGGTTCAATTCTGGGTACTGCCTGTGTGGAGTTTGCAAGTTCTCCCTGTGTCTGCGTGGGTTTCCTCCGGGTGCTCCGGTTTCCTCCCACAGCCAAAAGACTTGCGGGTTGATAGGTAAATTGGCCATTATAAATTGCCCCTAGTATAGGTAGGTGGTAGGGTAATATAGGGACAGGTGGGGATGTGGTAGGAATATGGGATTAGTGTAGGATTAGTATAAATGGGTGGTAAATGTTCGGCACAGACTCGGTGGGCCGAAGGGCCTGTTTCAGTGCTGTATCTCTAAAAAGTCGGTGATGCACAAGAGACCAGAGTTAGAGGAACGGAGAGTCCTTGGAAGGTTATAGGGCTTCAGGATATTACAAAGGTAATAAGGATGAGAAATGTAACATCAAGGCCTTGGTAGACCGGGTACCGATTTAGATAGCAAAGCCTAAAACAAGCAGGAGAGAGTGCAGACACAGAGTAACTTCGAGCAATCGAGAGGCAGCATAGAGATTGCGTGATTTAAAACCTGCAGGAGAGCAAACAGCAAACAGAGACAGATTAATGAAGATTTTCAGTGTCTGCAATACTTTGCTGTTGTCACAGATTAATGAAGATTGTACAGGGGTCAGACTGAGATAGAGTAACCAAGAACATACATGAGACAGTGCAGTAAGAGAGAACCAAGAAAGTGCAGGGAGGAACAGCATAATTGAGAATCTGTCGATGAGAGATAGAGGACGGAGTTTTATGCCCCCTCCAAACAAGCAGGCTGGTGGCAGGGGGAGTGGGGGGGATGTAAAATTGAGTGGGAGGCAGTGGCGTTCCTGGCTCCCTTCCACCCCCGCTGCAATTTTATGTGGGCGATGATGGCGAGAAATGGCCTGCCCGACCCAGGCCAATCAAGGCCCATAAATGACCAATTAACTGGCACTTAAGAGCCTCTGCCCACCGCCACGGGTATTTTACCCTTGGCTGGCAGGTGGCTGAGGCCTCAAAAACCCTGTCTGGTGAAACCAGGCAGCCTTCTTGTGGGCTGGGGTGGGGGGCGGGGCCCACCTGATCGGGCAATCTGTGCCCCATTGAGGGCTACCCCTGAAGCCCCAAACGTCCCAAATGTACAACACTCTCCCCGCCCCCCTAACCAAGCCCCTTTGCCTCGCCAGGGCCCATCCGATTGTCCCCGGCGAGGCGCTAAAAACTCACCTTAGTTCCGGGGCCGTCCTTCCTCTTGCCTCCGATGGCTGGTGTAGTCCCAGCAGTGGCCACCACTCCCAGTGGCGCTGCTGTGGCTAAGAGCTGCTGGCCCGCTGATTGGTCGGCAGCTCCATGAGGCAGGACTTCCTGCCTCAAGGAGGTGAAAGTCCCACCCAAGACCAATTAAAGGCCTGGGGAGCAAAACAATCCCAGCATGGCTCCCCAGGCCTGGCAGAGGCAGGCTCACCATCGACTTTTCGGCTGGTGGACGGGGCCTCCTGCCCAATGAAAAATTCTGGCCAGAGTTGCTATAAAGTTCATCATATACTATTCAAATAACTCTCATAGCCAAAAGTAAACAAAGCCAGTGACAAATAAATCAGACACTCAACTTTACTCCTCACACCAATAATATATAAAAGCAAAATACTGCAGTTGCTGAAAATCTGAAATAAAAACAGAAAATGGGGGAAATACTCAGCAGGTCCGGCAGCATCTGAGGAGAGAGGAGTAGAGTTAACATTTGGTCTGTGACCTTTCATCGGAACTGCAAAAAGTTAGAAATGTAATAGGTTTTGAGCAAGTGAGGGGGAAGAGAGGGTGAAGAAAAAAAAAAGGGATGGTCTGAGATAGGGTGGAGGGCAGGAGAAATTAAATGCCAAAAGTTTTGATTGTGCAAGGCCAAAGGGAGTGGTAATGGGACAAGTAAGGGAACAAAGGATGTGTCTAGAGGAGGTGTAAATGGCAGAATCCTGAATTGCTACTGTCCAAAAGCGAAGTAAAGGAAATAAGAAAGAAATAAAACCAGAAAAGAAAAATGAAACAAAATGGGAGCCAAAGTTATAATCTAAAATATGTTGACCTCAATGTTGGGTCCAGAAGGCTATAAAGATGAGGTCCTAACACCCTTAGTATCACTTTGCCCTTCACCTTTCAAGCTTCATTTTGAATGTCTTAAGTACCGGCTAAATGGGGCGGTGTCAACTGCAACTTCCTGCTCACAATTGCATTGCCATAAAACAAGTCACTTCATATCACAAATGTGATTGACAAATACAACTAAGTGACATCCAGTAAACAAGAAACCGCAAATCACTTTTCTAGAGATTTCATATTTGTTGAGAGAATTAAACCATTGTGTTCCGATCATATTTATAACAAAGACCAAGCACGGCCAGGCTCAGAATTAAAACCCAGCAAATTTTCATTGTTAAACATGCAAAATAAACCTTAAATGCTTTTAGTATGACATATTGACATATTCTTCAGCTTATTCCCTTAGGTAAATATAGGAACAATTTAAGTGTGCTTTAAAACAGCGTACAATGGGGAACAAAAGAATATTCCGCTCTTGTAGAGGACCATCCTAATCCACCAAGGAATTCTTTCTGGTATTTTTCTTGATCTTCTTAAAACTCTGCAATATGCTATCAGTTGCTGTTCCCAAGCGAGCTTCAAACAAAGTCTTGTAAGGGAGTTAATCAGCTGCACAAAAGTTCTTATTGTTTCCCTTGCACTCCAGACTGGCCCCTGGAGGGACTTGGTTTCTGTAAGCACACACACACACATGCACACAGAGCATTGAGAGAGGAGCTCATCGGTGGATGCTGCTGAAAGATGTTTGGGCAATTTGCCAGAAACCTAACAGAGCGTGCAGCAAGTAATGACCTGATTTGTAGCTCAAGAGATAAATATTGTACTATCACAAAAGGGAATGGAAAATTTCAACAGCATAACAGTAAATATGGAAGTTGATGGCAGAAGCCAAAATTGTTCAGCAAACACAAAAGAAATGAGTTGCATCAGCACACCTGGGACCCTTTTAAGTCGTCCAGTGATGGAACATTCTAAGTGCTTGCTCTGTACATTCCTCGACATTCTCCAAGGTTCAGTAAGCTGACAGCTCAACTGTTTGAATGTTTGACTTTGTTCCTTAAGGTAACAAGTTTCAATCACTTGGGCTGCTGATAGGTCTCAGCTAATCAGCTTGCAGTAGCAGGATGGCCTGCCTCCAGACACAATGAGGCCAAAATGGCAGAGCCCAATTCCATTCAACAAAAAATGATTAACTGATCAAAGGATGCACTGATTGGATGCACGCTGCCCTCCCAGTTGAGGGGAGGAGTGTAGAGATTGGTTTAAATAAGAATATAAGAACATAATAAATAGGAGCAGGAGTAGACCCCACTGTCCCTTGAGCCTGCTGCGATAATCAATACGATCATGGCTGATATTCTGCCTCAGCTCTGCTTCCCTCCGTGCTCCCCATATCCTTTGATTCCCTAAAAGACCAAAATCGGTCTCTCTCAGCCTTAAATATATTCAGTGATGGTGCATCCTCAACCCTCTGGTGCAGAGAATTCTAAAGATTCAGAACCCTCTGAGTGAAGTAATTTCTCCTCATCTCAGTAGTAAGTAATTGCCCCCTTATCCTAAGTCTGTGCCCCCGTGTACTAGATTTCCCAGATGGGGTAAACAACCTCTCAGTGTCTGCCAGGTCAAGCCCCTTCAGAATCTTGTATGTTTCAATGAGAACACCCCTCATTCTTCTAAACTCCAGAGAGTATAGACCCAATTTACTCAGCCTCTCATCATAGGACAACCCTCTCATCCCAGGAATCAATCTAGTAAACCTTTGCTGTACTGCCTCCAAGGCAAGCACGTTCTTCATTAAATATGAAGACCAAAACTGCGGACACTCCTCCAGGTGTGGTCTCACCAAAGCCCTATACAATTGTAGCAATACTTCCTTATTCTTGTACTCCAATAAAGGTCAGCATGCCATTTGCCTTCCTAATTACTTGTTGTCCCTGCATGCTAACTTTCTACATTCCTTGTATGAGCCCAATACATACAGTTTCTCAGAACATCAACATTTATAAGTTTTAACCCTTTTAAAAAATATTCTGCTTTTCTATTCTTACTACCAAAGTAAATAACCTCACACTTCCCCACATTATAATCCATCTGCCACTTTGTTGCCTACATACTTAACCTGTCTATATCTCTTTGCACCCTCTTTGTGTCCTTCTCAAAGCTTACATTTCCATCTAGTTTTTTATCGCCAGCAAGCTTAGATATATTACTCTGTTTGTCTAAGTCATCAATATAAATTGTAAATCATCGAATCATAGAATCATAGGAAGTTTAAGGCACAGAAAGAGGCCACTTGGCCCATTGTGTCTGTGCCAGCCGAAGACAATCCACCTATTCTAATCCCACCCTCTAGCATTTGGTCCGTAGCCCTGCAGGAGTATCCAGACTTGGATAAGAATTGAGGGTTTCTGCCTCAACTATCCTTTCAGGAAGTGAGTTCCAGACCCCCACCATCCTCTGGGACTAAAGGGTTTTCCTCATCTCCTCTCTAATTTTTCTACCAATCAGTTTATGCCCCTTGTCACTGACTTCTCTGCTAATGTGAACAGACCTTTCACCTCCGCTCTATTCAGGCCCCTCAAAATTTTGTACATTTCACTCAGATCTCCACTCAGCTTTCACTGTTCCAAGGAGAACAACCCCAGCCTATCCAATCTTTCCTCATAGCTGCATTTTCCAGTGCTGGCAACATCCTCGTAAATCTCCTCTGTCCCCTCTCTAGTGCAATTACATCCTTTCTGTAATGTGACAACCAGATCTGCACATAATACTCAAGTTCTGGCCTAACCAATGAGTTATACAATTCCATCATAACCTCCCTGCTCTTATATTCTATACCTCGGCTAATAAAGGAAAGGATTCCATATGCCTTCTTAACCACCTTAATTACCTGTCCTGCTACCTTCAAGGGTCTGCGGACATTCACTCCAAGGTCCCTCACTTCCTCTACACTTCTCAGTATTTTCCGATTAATCGTGTATTCCTTTGCCTTGTTTGATCTCCCCAAATGCATCACCTCACACTTTTCCAGGTTGAATTCCATTTGCCACTTTTCTGCCCATCTGACCAGACCATCAAAATCTCCCTGCAGCCTACAGCTATCCTCCTCGCTATCTACACACGGCCAATCTTTGTGTTGTCTGCAAACTTCTTGATCATGTTCCCTACATTTAAGTCCAAATCGTTAAATCACAAAAAGCAGGGGACGCAGTATTGAGCCCTGTGGAACATCACTGGAAACAGCCCTCCAGTCACTAAAATACCTGTCAACAATTACCCTTTGTTTCCTGCCACTGAGCCAATTTTGTATCCATTTGCTGCATTTTCCTGGATCCCATGGGATTTTATTTTTTTAACCAGTCTGCCATTTGGGACCTTGTCAAAAGCCTTGCTAAAATCCATGTAGACTACATCAATGGCACTACCCTCATCTATCTTCCTTGCTACTTCTTCAAAAAATTTGATCAAGTTGGTCAAACAAGATCTTCCCTTAACAAATCCATGCTGACTGTCCTTGAGTAACCTGTGCCTTTCTAAGTGACAGTTTATCCTATCTCTCAGAATAGATTCCAATAATTTTCCCACTACTGAGGTTAGACTGACTGGCCTGTAATTAATCAAACTATTCCTCGCTCCCTTTTTAAACAGAGGTACAACGTTAGCAGTTCTCCAATGCTCCGCCACCACACCTGTACCCAATGAGGACTGGAAAATGATGGTCAGACCCTCTGCTATTTCATTTCTTGCTTCTTTTAACAGCCTGGGGTAAATTTCATTTTGCCCTGGTGATTTATCAACATTCAAGGATGTTAATTCCATTAATACTTCCTCTCTCCCTATGTTTATCATATCCAATACTTCACACTCCTCTTCCTTAACTACAATATCTGCATTGCCCCCTCTTTTGTGAAGACAGCGTAAAGTATTCATTAAGAACAATACCAATATCTTCTGCCTCTGCACACAGGTTACCTTTTTGGTCTTTTATGGGTCCTACTCTCTCTCTCTAGTTATCCTCTTACTCTTAATGTATTGATAAAACATCTTTGGGTTCACCTTGATTTTGCTTGCCAATATTCTTTCATGCCCTTTCTTTGCTTTTCTAATTTCCTTTTTGATTTCACCCCTTCACTTTCTATACTCCTCTCGGCTTTCTGTATTATTGAGTTCTCGGTGTCGGACATAAGCTTTCCTTTTCTGCCTTATCTTACCCTGTAAGCTCCTTGACATCCATGGGGCTCTAGATTTGGCCGCCTCACCCTTTTTCTTTGTGGGAACATGTTTACTCTGAACCGCTTGAATCTCCCCTTTGAATGCCTCCCACTGTTCTGACACTGATTTACCTTCAAGTAGCTGTTTCCAGTCCACTTTCGCTAAATTACTCCTCAGTTTATTAAAATTGGCCTCGCCCCAATTGAAAACTCTAACTCCTGTTCTATCTCTGTCCTTTTCCATAATTATGTTAAAACTGACTGAATTATGATCACTATCAGCAAAATGCTCTCCTACTGCCACTCCTTCCACCTACCCATCTTCATTTCCTAAAACTGTGCCCTCTCTTGTTGGACTTGCTACATACTGGGCAAAAAAGTTCTCCTGAATACGCCTCAAGAATTCTGCTCCCTCTATTCCTTTTACACTAAAACTATCCCAGTTAATAATGGGGTAGTTAAACTCCCCTACTATTACTGCCCTATTGTTCTTGCACTTCTCAGAGATTTGCCTACATATCTGCTCTTCTATCTCCCTCTGACTGTTTGGGGGTCGATAGTACACTCCCAGCAGTGTGATTGCCCTTTTTTTGTTGGTAAGTAGCTGAGGTCCCAGCACTGACTCTTACGGCACTCCACCAGTTACAGCCTGCCAAGTTGAAAATGCCCCATTTATCCCTACTCTTTGTTTCCCGTCTGTTAACCAATCTTCCATCCATGCTAATATATTACCTTGCAACTCCATGAGCCTTTATCTTGCATATTAACCTTTTGTGTGGCACCTTATCAAATGCCTTTTGGAAATCCAATTATACTACAAATGGTTCCAATGAATCAGAAGATGTGCAAATAATTAATAATTCAATAAAATAGAAGTAATCAAATTTTTGTGTGACCCACCATCTCTCCTCCTCAGCGACACATTGCTAAAAGTTGAAACTAGGGAGATTATCAATTGAACAGGAAGAATGACTGAAACCAGCTAAAGCCCAATACATACAACTGATTAAAATCTTGCAGCACTCCTGACTTCAGTGACCAGGATATAGAGTGTCTTATAGACATTGACAACACCATTGTGATTTAGTCGGAAAGGTTCCCTTTGCTTCTGTTGGGCTTTAAGTTTGATTGGACCATATGTTGCTTTCTTACATTACTGGCACCCTAAAAGTGGTGCTTGTTGCACTGATCCATGTTTGGTGATCCAGGGGCAATTACACTTATTGGCCCATCAATTTAGGCCCAGCCCCCCACCCGCAATCGTAGTGTATTAGACTCCCTCAGCCTTTGGTCCTTGCTTGTTCATATCTCAGCAGTGAATCTGAGCACTCGGTTCAAATAATTGGCCTCAATTTTCACATGCCCATCAAAAATGGCCCACAGATGGAGCTGTTGAGAGACTATTAACATGTCTTAATCAGATGCTTCCAGCCTCTTTAGCTTGCTCCATTGCGATTCTCATCAGATTTTTTGAACTCACTAAAAGCCTCTATTTATATATAAAAAATAAATCTTTTATATCTCTTTCCATGAGTCACTTATTGGTAATACTGTCACCATCAGTCAGTCTGGAACACAGACTACTTCATGAGTGACTGGACTAAGCTATCCTGGTGTGATGCTCCATCTAGCAGCCTGGTAGTGTTTAATTAGGTTTTGGATGTGATCCAGCCAGTTCAGATGGTAGTTTGCTTGTCTGTAGCTTGGACCTTCATAAATGCCTAGAAACACAAAGTGGTTGAAAGCAGTCCTTTTTGGAATGATGGTGGGGAAGGACTTACATCAATTCGGGTTGAAGAATGGAAACAGATTACAACTGAACCAGGTTGGTAAGATAAAGAAAAGTCTTACATTTCTATAGCACCTTTCATGACCTCAGGCCGTCCCAAATTGTTTTACAGGCAATTAAGTACTTTTGAAATGTAGCCACTGTCTCAATGTTATAAGAAGTTTCCATTTGCAGGACTGCCATTTTCCAAGAAAACCTGGGCTCAGGTTTGACTGCAGATGTGGATTTTACAACTGCAAAATTATTTTTTAAAAACAAATTGTTAATATAATTTTGGATTTTGACAATTCATTGGATGCTGACAATCTAATCACATGCAGTTAGACCCAACAAATGAGAGCACAAAAACAAAATACTGCAGATGCTGGAAATCTGAAATAAAAACAGAAACTGCTGGAAATACGCAGCAGGCCGGGCAGCACCGGTGGAGAGAGAAACAGAGTTAATGCTTCAGGTCAATGACCTATCAGAATGAGGTTATATGACTACCCTACAATGAAGGGATTATGGCTTAATTTTTCCTAAAAATATACTTTATTCATAAAATTAGTAAAAATACATTACATAACAGTTCAAATGTAACATTACATAAAGTGCAATACAGTTCAATTTCTTTCAATACAGTATGTGGCACTCTGAACTGCCTCCCTACACTTACAATTACAGGTTATATTTACAATATACATTTCATGTCAAATATTCTCTGGTGTGGAAAGCCCAGGGGGTTTTACACAGTTTCTAGCCCCTCAGTTTACTGTAGCGGGAGGGCGTTAGTCTGTGGCCTTTCCCCATTGAGCCTTTGGGGTGGCTGCTCCAAACTTTAGTATGTCCCTGGACCTTGGAATGTGCTAGTCTGCAACACTCGAACATGGACAGCTCTTTGCATGGAAGGGACAATGACTTCATTCGGGTTGGGGTTGGGGGTGTGGGGAGATGGGACAGCAATGGTAACCACTGTGCCACTATTGTCTCCAGCAGGGTGGTCATTTCTCTTTCCCTGTAAGGTTAGCTGGCCAGCTGGTCTTAGGGTGGAGGGAGGAGAATGAAGACCACCAACAGAATTTGAGCTAATAGGCATTTGGAAAGCGTGTCCAAGTTGGCTAGGTGTTCGGCCAACTCCATTTGTAGTTCATGTGTTACCTCCTATGATTGGCAGAATGTTCCACATCTACATATCTACTGTATCAGGGATGGCTGGGCTATGCCATATGCAAGAGGAACATCTTCCCATTGTAAATTTATGGTCAGACTGAATATCAAAAATGAAGCCTGTTATAGGGCGTCAACTCAGATAAAGGGTTTAGGTAGGACAGTTTATGTTCATATCAGGGAAATCTGTAAGATAGTTAATACTGGTGTAATGATTTAAATTTTCCTGGGATTAAAGTAAAAGATTACAGTGGAAATATGAAAGGTCTAATGCTATTTCTGGACATAATCATGGACTGTTGCATGACACATATGACCCTGGGACCTTTCGGGTGGAGACAATAGCGGCACAGTGGTTAGCACTGCAGCCTCACAACTCCAGTGACCCGGGTTTGGTTCTGGGTACTTCCTGTGTGGAGTTTGCAAGTTCTCCCTGTGACCTGTGTGGGTTTCGTTTGGGTGCTCTAGTTTCCTCCCACATGCCAAAGACTTGTGGGTTGATAGGTAAATTGGCCATTGTAAAAAATTGCCCATAGTGTAGGTAGGTGTTAGGAGAATTGAGGAAAGGCGGGGATGTGAGAGGGAAAAATGGGATTAATATAGGATTAGTATAAATGGGTGGCTGATGGTCAGCATGGACTTGGTGGGCTAAAGGGCCTGTTTCGATGCTGTATCTCTCTATGTACTATGTATGAATACAAGACATGCCTTGATACAATAGCCAAGGACTGGTAGATATAGATAGAGAGCAGATGGCTAACATAGTTTAAAATAGAACTTAGGATAGAAAAGGAGAGAAGTAGAACAAAGATTTTTGACCTCAGGAAGGTAGGGTTTGATGAATTGAAGATAGGAGTAATAATAATGGATTGGCATACATATATGGGGTCAGTACAGAAGGAAGTGGAATATATTTAATGACATAATTAAGAGATTTCAAAAAGAATGTATGGGTTAGGTCAAAGTGCAATATATGAAGGAGCATATCAGTGGGCTACAAGGGAAAAGTGCTGGCAATAAGGAATAAGCAAAGGTCATACATTGAACATAGAACTACAGGAATGGTTAAAGACTGGAATGACTTCAGGAAAGAGGTAAAGAAATCAATTAGAAGCCAAGAGATAATGAAATTAGCATTTTAGGCAATGCAGAAATGAATGTGAAAGGTTTCTATTAACATATTTAGGGGAGATAGGGGAGAAAGGAAACAGTGGAGGCCCTGAAAATTTGTAAGCAATGACAATGACAATGGAGGAGGTCCTTGATGGCTTCTTTGCGCCAATGCTTGCAAATAGATCTGCCTTTCCCGTGCAGGGTTAGAATTTAAAGGGCAAAGGAGAAATAAAACAATAGATAAAGACATCATCAACAAAGAGGTGATGAACAGCCTAAGGATACTAAAAGAAGAGATAGTACCAGACCCTAATGGACATCATAACAGAGTATTACATAAACATTATAACACAGAACCAGGTCGCTCAACCCAACCTATTTGTGTTTGTTTATCCTCCACACAAGGAGTATTCCTAATACAAAAAGTCCACCCTGTTCCATATCCTTTATTCCCATTCTCTTCAATTACTTATCTAACCTACTTAAAGGAGGCACCAAACAAAACCAGTCGGATATCAGAAGGGAATTACTGAATACTGAACATTATGCCAAGGGACTGGGAAGAGGCAAATGTGGTGCTAATTTTTGTAAAGAGTCAGAAGGATAATTTAGTCAACTAGAGGCACATGAGCTTGACATTGGTAGTTTTTAAAATGATAGAAAGAAACATGAAAGACAGAACGATGAATCATCAAGAGAAAAGTAGTGTAATAAGAAGTAGTCAGCATGGATTTACAGGCCATGGATCTTTCTTGACAGATCTGCTAAACTTCTTTGAGGATTTAATGGAGTTAGTTGAGAAGGTGAACTTAGTAGATTGAATATACCTAGAATTCAGCAAGGCTTTTGACAGAGGGCCATGTATCAGATTGCCTTACAAGGCACGGAGTTAAGAGAAATGTTTTTCAAGTGATTTAGTTAACTGGTTGAGTCAAAGAATGCAAAAGGTAGTTATCAAGGAAGCAGCATCAACATGGAAAGAGGTCATTAGCAGGTACCATATGGATTGGTTCTTGGACCATTTTGCATTCAATGTATTTTAATGATTAAGAGGAAGGAATAGACATAAATAAAGTTTTCTGGATTGGCTCGTGATGCCAAACTAGGAAGGGCCATAAATGGTAGTCAGCAAGCAGACCAGTGACAGAAGGATTGGGACAGTTTAGGTGATTGGCTCAAAAAGTGGGAAATGTTTAATGTAGAAAAATGCCAAGAAGGTGAGGAAAGAACAAACCACGGCACCACAAAATAAGTGAGAACAGTCAACGGAAAACACTACAGGAGAGGGTTCTGGGAGTTCTTGTGGATATGCTCATTAAACCATCAGCACATTGTGCAGTGTAAGTACAAAAGGCAAACAGGATTTAGTGATGCCTAGCTAAAGAGAAAGAGCCCTAGAAAGTAATCCATTTATCCAAAATATCATTCCCTGTAGAGTTCCGGGTACCATTGGGATGGGAGGTGGTGAGGGGGAAGGGCTACAAAGAAGAGTCCCTTCTGAAATTGGTCACAGTCTTTGTTTCCCAGTTCTGTGCCTTCCCTGGGAGTAAGGGTGACATGACATGAGCAAGATGATGCACTCAGACTCCAGCTTTGCCACTACCCATCTGTCTAAACGCTCTGAATCTCTCCAATTCAGCTTCTATTCTTCTCACACATGAAACCTGCTGTGGCCAAAGTCATCAGTGATCTCTGCTGGGAATGTGACCATGATGCATTATTCCTGCTTGTCCATAACAATATCGCTGACGTTCACCTCCATCCCTACCTTACACCCACTTCTACTGAAACTCCTATCCATGCTTTTGTCACTGACAGAATCGATTTCCCCAATGTCCCTTCTTTTCAGTCACCCAACCTCCACCATTCCCAAAACTCCAACTTGATATTTCCCACACTAACTTTTACTCATCCTCCTAACTTGTCTTCATGAACCTATTTTGGTTCTCTGTCCCAACTGCATCAAATGTCATATCCTTACCATCATTTTCAGGTTCCTTTATTGTCTTGTCCCTGTCTACATTTGTAACCTCTTCCAACCTTATATCTCCAGCCATGTCTCTGGGTCTGTGTGAATCATCCTCTCCCTTTGGCCTACCATGGGCCGTATAACCTTAAGCTGCCTTAGGCCCTCTATCTCTCCACGTCACCTCTCTGCCTTTAAAATTCTGCTCAAGTACCATATTCTCCGAGCAGTCTTTTGGTCACCCCAATCACAGAGCACCTTGGGATGTTTAACTATGTTAACGGCGCTATATAAATGCAGATCATTTGATTGATGAGGCCAATGCTCTTTCATCGCCCTTCTTTTTGTATTTATGCATTGAGGTCTGGGGAACTGTACCTCATCAGGAATCACTGTCTTCAGGAGAGATGGGGAGAAAACTGGGGGAGGGGTTGGGCGAGGTGCGAAGGGGGAGCATGAAATCATTTGCAATTGTGTCACAGGTGGCTATCAAATCCTCTGGTCAGTACCCACGCATAGTGAAACTCAACTCTTTGAATTTCATTCAGGAGAGACAGCAATCTTTAAGTGGGAAACTTACACATTTTGCAGGCAGCTACTTTTATTGATTGTCTTTACTCCAATTAAAGTCATCTCCTTCATTGAGTACAGATATCTTGCTGAAGACTAATCTACAAAATAATTCACTTAAAACAAGTCAAGCCCCATGTCAATTTATTATGAATGCAAATTTAACAAAAAACGCTTGCAGTATTTAATCAGGGAATACATATATTGGCTTCAGTGTACTTAAATCTTCCTTTAATTATTATCCACCAATGTTTTAGCCATGTTTTCTCCCCTTCAGTCTATCACCACTTTCCAGATGCACTGCTTCCTGCTAGATAGGACTGCCAACCATTCCCTGATTATCCTGCTGGAATCTCCAGGAATAAAAGATGAATCAACCTGGACACTGCTGCAAACAACCTAGGAGAAAAAAAATCACAAGGGCATTAAAGATATTGTATGTTTCTTTTATTTTCTTTGAACACTTTTGTTTATTAGTCAAAAAAAAATGAAGTGGGAGAAAAAGGCTGCTTGCCTGACAGTCAAGAATCATCCAATTAGGTAACAAAGTGTCAATTCATTTCCAATTGGCTTGGGAAGATGGTGTGCTGTAAGGATGGACAAGTCGGTGATGGGTATGTGGGGTCGGGGCTGTTGAAAGCGGAATATCATGTGATAAAACCTTCCAGAACATACGCAACCAGAGGTGGCAACTCAACTGCTGGAGTTTGGTTCCACAGGTACTTCTGGCACTGCAACCGAGTCACTCAATCACATACTTTCCAGCAGGGGTCGCTGCCGAATCATCAGGAGCAATTTGTTTACTCATGCCCTCCTTAGCCCAGCTTTGTACCAGAGCAATTGCACCATCCACACTGCTACCCCTGCTGATACCAGCAAGTAAGCAGCAGTCTAATCTGGGACTTTCTAGTCTGCCTGACGAACATGACGATTCACAGGTCACTAAGTTTGAGATACAATGGGCTGGATTTAATGATGACGCTGGCAGGAGCAGCGGCTGGTGCGCAAAATGGCAGCGCTCCAGCTTGTCCCATGATCGGTCACACCGCCGCATTTAAATTTAAACTCTAATTCGGTTAACACCTACGGATGCACGATGCGCCCATGCTAGCATGCATATGCGACACACACATGCAAATAGAGACAGAACAGAACAAAAGAAATAAAGTGCAAAAGTTTGAGGCAATCTCTGAAGAGGGCTTTTGTTACGGATCTTCGAGCTCACTGTAGAGTCCTTGATGGTAGGTAGATGGTACTTTTCGTTGGGGCCCAGCATTCTTCTAAAACCTTAAAATAAAAGCAAAATACTTCAGATGCTGGAAATCTGAAATATAATCAAGAAATGCTGGAAATACTCTTCTTAAACCTTGTTCGCTGTAGGAGACCTTTCTCTCTTGGGGTTCATGTGTCTTCAGTGGATTTGGAGTTCCGTGAGAAAGATGGGAGCAGACAGGAGAGGCTGTGGCGAGCCAACCAAGAGAGGTATTTCAGTCCAGGAGCAAACAGACACTCTCAGTTCAAACTGTTTGTACAATTCAGAAAAACCAGGTTGCCAGGCAGGCTAGTCACATGACCAGCTGGTCTGACCACATCTGTTTGTGGATTCTCTGGTCTTAGCCAACCATGGAATATCTCTTCTTACACACAATACCTGGTGCTCAAAAGTCCATTGTGGGTTAAATTGGATAAGGGAAGTAACCCCCTAGTCTCCACAACCACTGTCTGTTAATATGCAAATGTCTTTCCAGGCCGCAGCCTGGAGATTTTTAAAAATAAGTCCTTTCTTCACTTCAGCAACAGTTTTCAAATCAACGTTCATATGACAAAATTAATATGCCTCATTCTTGGCAGGTGGGGGTCGAGCATGACAGGCATGTTCCAAAATTGCTTGGTGTGATTCGGTTGTCTCTACACGGTATGCCACATGGGTACCACTGCCATTTCAAAGGATCATAAATGGATGCGAACCCCCTTGTGAATTATGTTGTGCATTTGACTATTATTGTCAACTACTATTTTATACAGCGTGTTTTAAGTTTGTACTTCTGTGCTCTGAATGTCAAAATGGAGGGGATAGGTCAGGTGGGACGGTCACTTGAAAAGAATCTAGCTTTAGGACCCAGGAGATCCTTATCCAAAGTGTATGGTCTCGAAATTGTAATCGTTTGTGAGTATAGCCTTCCTCTATTATACAGAAGCCGTGTGCTAGAGTCACATCTCCCAGCAAGACGCCATAGCCTGTCTTCAAGCTGCATTGACTTTTCTCTTTAAGGCCTTTTCAACAAGGAAAATTAAAGAGAAGTCACACTTTGAAAAATTAAGCAAGAAACAAACCAACTCGAAGACAAACTGCAATAACAGCAGAAAAGGTCTGATTTCTATCAGTTTCCTCTCCGTCTAAAATAAGGTGAATTCAGCAATTTAGCAGTCTCCATTATTACATAGAAACATAGAAAAATAGGAGCAGGAGTAAGTTATTCGGCCGTTCAAGCCTGCACCGTCATTCATTACGATCATGGTTGATCATCTAAACTCAGTACCCTGTTCCTGCTTTCTCCCTGTATCCTTTGATCCCTTTAGCCCTAAGAACTATATCTAACTCTTCCTTGAATATATTTAATGATTTGGCCTCAACTGCTTTCTGTGGTAGAGAATTCCACAGGTTCACCACTCTCTGGGTGAAGAAATCCCTCCTCATCTCAGTCCTAAATGGCTTACCTCTTATCCTTAGAGTGTAACCCCTGGTTCTGTAATCCCCCGCCATCGGAAACATCCTTCCTGTATCTCGTCTGTCCAGTCCTGTTAGAATTTTGT
The DNA here is from genome assembly GCF_036365525.1 of Heterodontus francisci. Taxonomy (NCBI): domain Eukaryota; kingdom Metazoa; phylum Chordata; class Chondrichthyes; order Heterodontiformes; family Heterodontidae; genus Heterodontus; species Heterodontus francisci. The sequence continues at coordinate 79,863,553 of NC_090388.1, forward strand.
AGGTTTCTAGGAGATCCCCTCTCATTCTTCTAACCTCTAGTGAATACAAGCCTGCTCGACCCAATCTTTCTTCATACGTCAGTCCTGCCATCCCAGGAATCAGTCTGGTGAACCTTCGCTGCACTCCCTCCATAGCAAGAACATCCTTCCTCAGATAAGGAGACCAAAACTGCACACAATACTCCAGATATGGTCTCACCAAGGCCTTGTATAATTGCAGCAAGACTTCCTTGCTCCTGTATTCAAATCCTCTCGCTATGAAGGCCAACATACCATTTGCCTTCTCAACTGCCTGCTGTACCTGCCAGCTTACTTTCAGCGACTGGTGCACAAGGACACCCAGGTCTCGCTGCACCTCCCCTTTCCCAATCTATCACCATTCAGATAATAATCTGCCTTCCTGTTTTTGCCACCAAAGTGGATAACCTCACATTTATCCACATTTAACTGCATCTGCCATGTATTTGCCCACTCACACAACTTGTCCAAATCACACTGGAGCTTCTCTGCATCCTCCTCACAGCTCACCCTCCCACCCAGCTTTGTGTCATCTGCAAACTTGGATATATTACATTTAATTCCCTCATCAATATCATTAATATATATTGTGAATAGCTGGGGTCCTAGCACTGATCCCTGTAGTACCCCACTCGTCACTGCCTGCCACTCGGGAAAAAGACCCGTTTATTACCTTTGAGAGTGCAAAGAAAAAGGAATTTGCAAAAGAAGAGATATCTCCAACAGCTCCTCCTCTATTCGGTATTTCTAATCGGTTATCTCCAATCTTTGGACTTTTTTTTGAGATTTTAAAAAAAGACTACTTTTATCTGAAATCCATATTAGCTAGTAGTTAAGATAAGTTTCTAATTAATAAATGTCCTTGCCTTTTTTTATGCCTTTAAACTTTCCCTGAATGTTTGTAAGCATGCGTGGCGAAGTTAAACCCCTTCCCGTGTTTAAGAGTGTGTTAATAAACCCTACTTCTTTGTTTTAACTTTAAAATCCAGGTTGTTGAAGTGGTCATTTATTATTAGGGTTTAAGGCAGGGAAGGAAATTCAATCACTAATCTATTAAAGGAAATTTGATCAGAGGGAAAAAAAATTAAATTAGCTGCCTGTGCGTAACATAAGATAGGGAGATCATAGCAGATTGTTGGCAGATGACTGGCTGCATATGTGAATCAAATCTCCCTGGTTAATATCTCAGAGCAAGTGAAACCCTTGACCGGTTGAGTCAGTATGCAAGACAAAGCATCCCCAAATGTTGATGAAGCGCCCATTTAGTAGAACCGTGATGTTGAAGTTTGACAATGTTCAATATCTGCATCCTTGCCCTTTCAGTAGAAGAGGGCCCAGAACAGGAGGGAGAGGCCAGACCCAGTGGCGGAGTGCCCGACTGCATCCTTTAAATCAGGCTGAAGAGGGGGCACTGCAACTCGCCAGGAGCCAAAGAGGACGCGCCATCTCAGACATGGAGCTCAGGATCCCAGCGCAAGAGAGTGATTATTGCCGATCAGATAAAAATAAATAGTCATGGTGAATTAGCTCAGGCTTGCTGTCATTAATGGGATATGTGTAGCTTAACCCACAGATACGTTGCTTGCATTGCATCTTGCAGGTCGCTGTTCACAGGAGACTACAGACCCCGAGAGACTGACGACGACCTCTGTGGACAAGGAATATACGAGGATGCACTGTCCCATGACTCTCCTGCATCTTCCACCAGTGCAGATACTTTTACCTCAGTGGGAACCCGCTCAGCTTTACAATCAGAATCACAATCTGGTGAGAGCACAATGCACACCAGAGCAACTGGCTGAGGCTGAGACAGCAGAGGCCTCTGACAGTCAGAGGACTGTGGATGTCTAGACCCATGCTGAGCCCCACGCTGATGACGAGCCTCTGGTTTCGGCAGCACAGGGCATGCTGGAGTTGCAGGGAGAGGAAAGGCAACATTTGGCAGAGATGTCAGAGGCTGTGTGGAGCCTTGAGCGGATGGTGGGGGAGTCCATCCATACTGCAGCAGTGTCCCAGGCGTATGAGCACATGGCTTCCTCCATGGAGAGGTTGGTGACCCTCTTAGAGAGCCACATTCCACAGATGCACCATGACCTGCAAACCCTTACCTTGGCCATGAGGTCCACTCAGCAGTGGCAGGGCGAGAGAAACACCAGGAGGCCGGAGAATGATCCAGCTCCTAGTCCTTCTCTGGTGAGCAGGGAGGGACCAAGGATCCTTGAGAGGGAGGAGGAGAGGATGCCCTCCACATCTCGGGCCTCTCCTCAGGGCGATTCGAGTGTGTACACTGGCTCATCATCCCCTCCGCCAGTGAGCCAAGCTCCAGCAGCCACGATGCCTGAGTGCACTCCTGCAGCAGTGCAGGAATCCTTCAGGCAGCCGGGGCCCTCCAGGCCTGAGGCACCCAGAGGACGGTGATCAGTCATCCCAAGCCAAGGGGCATCATGATCAGCAGTCTGCCTCCTGTCCAGCTGCTGTCGCAGGGGGTGTACCGGACAGGAGCACATGCAAACATATAAATAGGACACCTTGATACACATGGGTATTCACAGATTAAATAGATATCTCCTGTTTAATGCAATTAAAAGTTCATTGGTGCAAATACTCAGCCTTAATTGATGGATAACCACATTCCACCATGGCGTGAGTGTGACTCCTGCAATCCCCTCATATGCCTTATTACATTGGCAATGTGACCACTGACATCATTAGCATACCAATAAGCATGATTGTTTCATTACTTGAATGATGTCACATGGGAACTGGCTCAACTTTTTGTTACCATTCATACTGGAGGGCCAGATAGTATGGAGGTAGAAAACCTGACATTTACATGCATGAGGGTGAATTTTTGTCAGAAGTATATTTATTGCAAGTCATGGATTTTGGAACCACTCCATTATAAGACTCTGTCTTGCCTCCCTTACGCCCTGCTCAATATGTCTGCCCTCCATCACTCTGCCAGGATCTTCCATGGCTGCTTGGCCTTTTGTGCCTCTGCATCCTCTTCATTGGAGGAAGTCTCATGTTTCCACATATCTTCCTGTGGCAGTGCCTCCCCCCTTAGTAGTGCAATGTAATGTAGAGCGCAGCAGAACACAATGATGCTCCCAACCCTCTCTGGTGCATACTGACGGGCTCCACCAGATCTATTGAGGCAGCGGAACTGCATCTTCAGCATACCAACGGCCTGCTCGATGGCAGCTCTGGTGTAGCCGTGGCAAGTGTTGTAATGCTCTTTTGCATCATCGTCTGTACAGAGCATTGGTTACCTCCTTGATGCAGCGGTGCTCTGCGGATTGAGAGACCCCACCCCCCTGCCACATGTCCTCGGTGGATCCCTGGAATGATCCAGAGGCATAAAAGTTTAGAGCCACAGTGATCTCCCAGGCCACTGGCATCGGGTGACCATCAAAACCCACTGGTCGCAAATTGAAATTGAGCAGAGCACAGAGATCTGTGACAGTCTCTCTGGACAGTCGCCGTCTTCTCCAGCAGTTCCATTCAGGAATCTGCAAGTATGTCAGGTGAGTTCTATATACTCGCTGCTGTATCTGTGCTCTTTGTTGCGTTCTCAGCTGCTGCTCATGTCTGGGAGGCTCCTCTTGCACTGCAGCTGCCTCTTGGGCTCACCTCCGGAGGATTCACTTCAGCACAGCATGAGGATCCAAGAAAACAGGGTGAGTCTTGTCCATCTCTATCCTCCTTGACCCTTGGGCTTCCTTCAAAGATTAAGTTTACCTATCTGTGCAAAGAGATGTTGGAACTATGGTTACGGGAAGCCTACATTAGCTCCATGGTATGGATTGATGTTGGAGCCGCAACATTTCCAAACGTGCGAGCCATCATGAGCAAACCAATAACATATCAGTGCCCTGCACTGGCCTCCTGAAAGAAAACCATGTCTACATTTGCCGAGTCTGCCAACCATTGCTGCCACCACCCCCCCCCGACCCCCCGCCCACCACCTCACACAAGTGTCACATGCCCAACACTAAATTGTGAATGCCTGGTAAGATTACTATTCACATATGTTTAACATATGTAAATACCAGTGCCGCCACGGCATTTGCCGCCTCCAACAGAACCGGGATACAGCATTATAGTGTCAAGTTCTGTGGCGGCCGAATCCCCGCCAATTCTCCACCCCACCCCACACCTGAAAATCTGCCTTCCAGAGGAGCACAAAATTCAGCCCAACAGTACCACCAGATGGGAAGTTGAAATAAATAAGTCACAGCCCAGGGTACAACCACCTGAAATTCCATTTTATTTGTGCGCGGGATGTGAGCTACACTGGCAAGACCTGACTCAATCCCTGCACTTAATCAGATCCTCAGTTTCTGCCTGCTCTGCTGCAAAAGAAAGAAGTTGCATTTATATAGCATCTTCCACATCTTCAGTACATTCCAAAACAATTTACAGCCAAGGAATTGCACTGATCGGGCTGAATTTAATAAGCCCATTGCTGGGACCAGCAGCGGACATGGAAGACATGGGTGCTCCTACACATCAGTGTGTGTGGCCATGCCACCGTGATTATGTGGCAGATGGCCATTTTACATGATGGAGGTGCCAGTCACCCCCAATCACGTGGCAGGGGCTGAAGGCATGACACCAATTATGGTGTCAGCTGACAACAAATAAGTTGTTGGCTCCATCTTTAAAAGCCTTCCAGCTCTGCAATCACTCCTGCCGTGCAGTCCATAGAAGGTCATATAGAATCACAACACTGTTTCCAACAACACACAACCTCCCTAAGAAGAGTGGACAGGTGGTGAAGGGTAGACCAAGGGTGGTCCCATGCATCAGTGATGCCTTCTTGCTGATTCTCCTCCAGGCTGCAAGGGAAAGGCGGGAGGTTCTCTTCCCCAGTGATGGCAAGAAGAGGTCCTCCCACCTGATCAAGCAAGCATGGAAGGAGATCGCAGGGGAGGTCAGCAGCCATGGGGTTGCCCACACAACTGGGTGCAATGCAGGAAGAGGGTCAATGACCTCCTGTGTTTGGCCAAGGTGGGTGCTCCATACCACTCTCCTTTCTGGGGATTACATGTGACTATACGGGAGGGTGCAGGACATGGGGAGGCTGGCACTATTAGGGCAATGGCAGAGGGGCTAGGTTTTCATCCCATCATGACAGATGCATGGCTGCATCTGGGCCATGTGCCACCTTTGTTCATAGCTCAGCCCCAGCAAATCCCATGACAGTGTGAGTCGGTATGAGATACATCAGATCCCCCAACTGGTGAGGAAGGGGCCCATAGTAGCAGAACAGTCATGGTGAAACATATGCCAATTTATAATTTCTACATCCTTCCTCTTGCAGGAGAAGAGGGCCAATAACATGAGGGAAGCGGCCAGGACTGGTGGAGGTGTCCCTGATATCCGTCCTCTCAGCCAGGCTGAGGAAGAGGACTTGGAACTAGTGGGAAGCCAAGGCAGAGATGCTATATCTGATGGGGAGACTGGAGTTCCTGCACAAGAGAGTCATTATTGCTATTCATCAAAATTTCATTAACATTGGAGAGCCACCTCAGGCATGTTTGCCATAATGGGTTATGTACAGCCTAACCCACACATGTTTCTGTTCTCTCATGCAGGTCGTTGCGGCCACAGTGGGACAGCCGTCAACCTCTGAGCATGAGGACTACTCAGAGAATGCACCGTCCCTTGGCTCTCCTGTACCTTCCACCAGTGCAGATACTTTCACCTCAGTGGGTAATCGATCGGCATTAGATCAGTGTTCCAAGCTGGTAACAGCACCACACATACACCCGAGAAGCTGGCTGAGGCGGAGACAGCTGAGGCCTCTGACAGTTAGAGGATTGTGGGTGGCCAGGCCCATGTTGAGCCCAAGCTGATGATGAGCCTTTGGTGTTGACAGCACAGGGCATGTTGGAGTCGCAGAGAGAGGTAAGGCAACAGCTGGCAGAGATGCCACAGATCATGTGCAGCCATGAGCGGACGATGGAGGAGTCCACACATGCCATGACTGCTGCCATGTCCCTGGCATACTAACACATGGCTTCCTTCATCGACAGGATGGCGACTCTGTTGGAGAGCCAGATCCCGCAGATGTGCGAGGATCTGCACATCATCACCTTGGCCATGAGCTCAACACCGCAGTGGCAAAGCGAGAGTAGGAACAGGTGCCTGGAGATTTCTCCCGCTCCTCGTCCTTCTCTGGTGAGCATGGAGATTCCAGCAAGCCGAGAAAGGCAGGAGGAGAATCTGCCCTCCACATCTGGGGGCTCCCCTCAGGACGCTCTGAGTATGCACACTGGCTCCTCAGCCCCTCTGCCAGTGAGCCCAACTCCAGCAGCCATGATGCCTGAGGAGAGTCCTGCACCAGTGCAAGAAACCTCCATCAGGCAGGGCCTTCCAGGCCTCAGGTGGCCAGAGGACGGTTGCCAAAGTCATCCCCAAGCCAAGGAGCAGCCTGATCAGCAACCTGCCTCCAGCCTAGCTACTAGTACAGGGGTCACACCACATAGGAGCACCCACAAGCACATTAAGAAAAGCATCGAGTCACACTTGGGGATTCACAGGTGTTGCAGATATGTGCTGTGGAATTTAATTAAATGTTCTTTTGTGTCAATCATTAGCCATCACCATTTGAAACCCATGTTCCATCATGCCTTAATTGTGATCTTCTGACTTCCACCCTACCCCTTAGTGCAGTGCCAATGTGACCACAGCCCTCATTATTATGGCAGTGACTGCAGACCTCATTAACACATGTTCTCCCAACGGCACTAGCACACATTGCAGCTGGTCAGCATTCAGGGAACACAGATTGGAAGGAAGCGGTAGACCACATGTATGAAGTGAGTCTTCATTAGATTCTCAGTGGGTGGACATCAGTGCACTTGAAAGCAGGTCTGTATGCGGATGTCTCTTGCCTCCTTTGCACATCACTCAACATGTCTGGTCTCTGTCGCCATATTCTCATTTTCCATTGCTACTTGATCCTGTCCCTCCTCTGTGTCCTCCTTGTTGGAGGACGATTGTCGCTCAGGCATATCTTCTTCCTGTAAGGCCTCCCCCCTCTGTAGTGCTAGATTGTGCCAAGCTCAGCAGACCACCATGATACGTGAGACCCTTGCTGGGGCACACTGCAGGCGTCCACCAGATTGATCGAGGCAGCAGAATCTCATCTTCAGGAACCCAATGGCTCGCTCGATAGTCGCTCAGGCGCAGCCATGGAGAGAGCTGTAACCCTCCTCTGCTGCATTGCGAGGGTTCTTCACAGGCGTCAGAAGCCATGCCTTCAATGGGTAGCCCTTGCTCCTGAGAATCCATCCCTGAAGGCAAGCGGGGAGATTGAAAAGCTGAGGCACCTGAGACTGTAGAAGTATGTAAGCATTGTGGCTGTTTCCCGAGAAAAGGCCACACACCTGCAGGAAATGCTTTCTTTGGTCACAGACCAATTGTACGTTGATGGAATGGAAGCTCTTCCTGCTGATGAAAGCATCTGGCTGGTCCATGGGAGTCTTGCTGGCCAGATGTGTGCAATCTAGTGCACCTTGCACCTGGGGGAGTCCAGCTATGGCACCAACACCGATGGCCCTCTTGGCCTGACTGTCGCGGTCAGTCTGATAGCGCACATAGCCCTCTTGAACAAGGCATTGATCACCTCTTTGATGTAGTGGTGGGCTGAGGCCTGGGAGACCCCACATATGTCCCAGGTGATCCCTGGAAAGATCCAGATGCTTAGAAGTTTAGTGCCACAATAATCTTCAGGGCCACTAGCATAGGGTGACCCCCAAATCCCAGAGGTTGCAAATTGTCCTGCAGAAGGCCACATAAGTCAGTAACGGAGAGATGTAGTCTTCACTGACAGCGTTACTCGGACATCTAGAGGTAGTTGATACAAGTCCTGTAGACTCCGGCTGCTGCTGCTGTTGTCATTGAGGAGCTTCAGGTCAGGCACAGCTGCCTCTTGGGTCTGCCTCCATCGGAGGTGCCTCAACACACCAAGGGGATTCAAAAACACAGCGTATATGAGATCCATGGTGTAATGAGTTCTTTTTATGTTGTTTGATGCAACATAACTGAGATGCGTTGAGTTCAGTTGGTTGAAGATCTCAAACAGGGTTATTACAGCTAAACTATTATACACAGTACAGACTTAACTATTTACAGAACCTGCCTCTAGGTGTTACAGTAGCAGAGTGACTCAGGCTTATAGTCACATGACTGCATCCCGGTATTTGGCTTGTTAACATACTAAGACCTTAAAGGGACATCACTCTTAAAGGTAATCACACAATGCCTCAAGACTAAAGGTTACGATTATCTTTTCCAGCGGTGTGAGACACCAAACATGGTAACACAGCATTTACGAAACCCTCTAATGCACCCCCGACATACCCCAGTTGGACCATTGCAGAGCCCCGGAGACAAAGTACCGCCCCCCCCACCTCCCCACCTGCAGAGCCCGCAAATACACACAACTCCCTTACAAACCTGCCTGATGCACACAATCCCCTTGCATTGCCCCCCGATACACATAGCATCCTTTCAGACCCTACAACAGCAATCAGCAATGGCCTCAGAACACCACACTTCCCCTATGCTGCAATGGTCAGGGTACCTCCCAGTCGGGGCACTGAAGCCTCTCGCCTTGGAGCTGCAGCTTTTCACGGTCGCAAAGCTGAAGGCATGTGAGTGGCGCACGCCATCCACAAAATCACGGCCTAGTTATTAAATCAGGAATAATTACATTTAAATTCATGTTAAACAGCATCTCACCAATTTAAATGAGGTTCCCGTCATGTCAGGGTGTCAGGACCATCATGGTACTTCCCCACCTCTGATGAAATTGGGATACTACGGAACGGCATTGGGTTTCGGGGCGGCTGGTTCCGCAGTGATTGTCCCATCACACCACCAACCCTGTCTTAGATGACCGCACATAATTCAGCCCCCATTATTGTGTAAGCAAGCACAGCAGTCAATCTCTCCGCAAACAGCAATAAAATAAATGGCCAGTTAATATGTTTCGGTGGTGTTGGTTGAGGGAGGGATGCTGGCTCAGGACACCAGCAGAACCCCCTTGCTGCCAAGAAATCTTTCATCTCCATCAGAAAAGGCAGATGGGGCCTCAAATTAAAGTCTTACCTGATAAATCCTACCTCTGACAGCACAGCACGTCTTCTACAAGTGTCAGTTTAGATTATGCACTCAAGTCTCGAGAGTAAGGCTTGTACTTACAGCTTTCTGCCTTAGTTCTGCTTCTGGTTTGAATGAGAGCGCTGCCGACTGAGCCAAACTAACAAGCCTACTGTACAACCTCACTCTCTGAACTCCACTGTAAGAAAAACATTCACAGTTAAAAGTTCCGTGTAAGAATCACATATAGGGAAAGAGAGAGACAGGGGAAAGACGATGCTACAGGAGCATCCCAGCATGCCGTTCTTAACCAACAATATGTTGACTGCCTCGGGGATATAGGACCCCTGGGATTTGCCTGGTGTTCACATCAGCCGCTGATATTTTTAATAGAGACACAGTAGAAATAACACCAGTGCATTTCCTCCAGCTAAAATGCTTTTCTTATTGTAAATCATGATATTAAGAAAAGGCTGAAGGCATTGGATACAGCAAAGGCTATGGGCCCTGGCAATATCCCAGCTGTAGTACCAAAGATTTGTGCTGCAGAATTAGTCACACCCCTAGACAAGCTGTTCCAGTACAGCTGGAACACAGGCCAGGCGCAGGTACGTTCTGTTCACAAAAAGCAGGGCAAATCCAATCCTGCCAATTACTGCCCCATCCGTCTAGTCTCAGTCATCAGCATGGAAGGTGTCATTGACAGTGCTATCAAGCGGCACTTACTCAACAACAACCTGCTCACTGATGCTCAGTTTGGCTTCTGCCAGGGCCACTCAGCTCCAAACCTCATTACAGCCTTGATCCAAGCATGGACAGAAGAGCTGAATTCCAGAGATGAGGTGAGAGTGACTGCCCTTGACATCAAGGCAGCATTTGACCAAGTGTGGCATCAAAGAGCCCGAGCAAAACTGAAAATGGGAATCAGGGGAAAAACTCTCCACTAGTTGGAGTCATACCTCGCACAAAGGATGATGGTTGTTATTGTTGGAGGTCAATCATCGCAGTCCCAGGACATTACTGCAGGAGTTCCTCAGGATAGTGTCCGAGACCCAACCATCTTCAGCTGCTTCATCAATGACCTTGCCTCCATCATAAGGTCAGGAGTGGGGATGTTGGCTGATAATTGCACAATGTTCAGTACCACTCACAACTCCTCAGATACTGAAGCAGTCCGTGACCACATACAGCAAGACCTGGGCAACATTTAGGCTTGGGCTGATAAGTGGCAAGTTACATGCACGCCACATAAATGCCAGGCAATGACCATCTCCAACAAGAGCGAATCTAAACATCTCCCCTTAACATTCAATGGCATTACCATCAGTAAATCCCCCACTATCAACATCTTAGGGTTACCATTGACCAGAAACTGAACTGGACCAATCACATAAATACCGTGGCTACAAGAGCAGGTCAGAGCCTGGGAACTCTGCAGTGAGTAACTCACCTCCTGTCTTCCCAAAGCCTGTCCACCATCTATAAGGCACAAGTCAGGAGTGTGATGGAATATTCTCCACTTGCCTGGATGAATGCAGCTCCAACAACACTCAAGAAGCTCGACAGCATTCAAGACAAGACAGCCACTTGATTGGCATCCTATCCACAAACATTCACTCCCTCCACCATCGACGCACCGTGGCAGCAGTACCATCTTGTACCATCCACAAGATGCACTTCTGCAACTCGCCGAGGCTCCTTCGACAGCACCTTCTAAACCCATTACCCCTTCCAATTTGAAGACCAAGGGAACCAGGCAGACGGGAACATCACCACCTGCAAGTTCTCCTCCAAACCACACACCATACTGACTTGGAAATATATCACCGTTCCATCACTGTCACCGGGTCAAATCCTGAACTCCCTTCCTAACAGCACTGTGGGTATACCTACCCCACATGGACTGCAGCGGCTCAAGAAGGAGACTCACCACCACCTTCTCAAGGGAAGTTAGGGATGGGCAATAAATGCTGGGCTAGGCAGTGCCGCCCATATCTCAAGACCGAATAAAGAAATTGCAAATCAAATGGGGAAGGTTCAGCTGGAGGTTATGGCTTATGATAACTGACCAATAGGGTTCAGAAGTGAAAATGGACCAGCATACAAATCCTTTGAAAAGTTCAATGATTCAATTAAGGGGCTGTATTTACATTCTGGGCTAAAGATTAAGGGACTGTCCTTACAATCTGGGCTAAAGATATGAATTATCAATGTTTCCAAACTCAAGAGGATGTTAATTAAGCCATGAGAGGGTACATGGATTTGTCAGAGATGCTGCAGCTCTCCAGTGTTAGTGCATTTGTGATACTGGTGTTGTTGCCGCTGAGTTTGTGAAGCAGCTACATTAATGCCCCAATGAAGAGCACACAATGTTGAAATCAGATGCTGCAATGGTTCACATGCTGCCCTTGGATTTGACTTCATATCCATGTCAGTCTGACAGGATGAAACAAGCCTCTAGAGGCTAGACCCAATGTCTAGTAGCTAAAGTTGTGTAACACAGAAGTGTCCTAATTTGCCAGTAGATGGTATAAAATTAGCAAACTCAGTCAGAGAGGCCAGTGGGAAATAGCTGTGCAGAATGCTAAAGTGTCACATGGTATGTTAGGTTACACTCTTCTGAGTTTCAAGAGCAAAAAAGTGGCATTTATATAGCACCTTTCACAATATTCAAAGTTTGTTACAGCCAATCAAGTACTTTTTTGAGGTAGTCATTCTTGTATTGTGGGGAAATGATGCAATCAATTTGTGCACAGAAAGATCCCGCAAACAGATAATGACTTGATCATCTAGTTTTAGCAATGTTGGCCAAGGGAGAAATATTGGTCAAGATCCTCTTCTCCAAACTATTGGAGTAAGATATTTCACATCCACCTCCAAGGTCAGGCAAGACCTCAGTTCAATCTCCTAACATGAAAGGCAGCACCTCCAACACTGCAGCACTTCCATAAGCACTGCACTGGCGTTTCAGCTGAGATTTTGTGCTCAAGTCTCTGGAGTGGGTATTGAACCTACAACCTTTTGAGTCAAAGGCGGAAATTGCTACCAATTGAGCCACAGCTGACATTGTTGGAGTTTAAATCCATTAATGGAGGAGACTAAAATAAGCTTGAGCTTCCACCTGACCTGAGAGTGTTTGATGCTGATACTTGGGCCTGGTAATCACCTGCTGGTGTGACACACAATGAACAGACAGAGAAACTCCTGTTCACATTCTCTCAGGGTCAGTGTTTCCAGAGGCTGTACCTCACAAGGGAAATTACCATGATTTATAGCACATTCTGCAGTTGGTCTACAGCCCATCTTCATTGCAGGCACTGTGCTGCACTGCCAGTGCCCATGAAAGACACAACTGCCTTGAACTTTAATGCTACAAAGACATTCCAAGCTGGCTGTAGGGTATCAATACCATTACTCAATCAGCCTCGCAGAGGTACATAAAACACCCTTTGTAAGAACAAGCATTGCCTGTGAATGTGAAGATAATGTTTCATGGTTCCATTGACTTCTCCCAGTCTCGTCTTGCTGTTAAGGACTGTCTTGCCTTGAAATAATAAAGGTAAATTAGCTTCAACGACCATTAGATGCTATTGTACCTTGATATTTACCTGCTTAGGATAGTGCGTTCACGGAAAGCTATGACCTTTTGTTGATTTGTGCCTAGGATGTAGGTGACACTATCAAAGTGTATCTGTTGCCCACCCCTAGCTCCCATGAGAAGGTGTCGGTGGGCTTTCTCCTTAAACCACTATAGTTCTTGTGGTACTGGTGCTCCCTCAATGGTGTCAAGTAAGGAATTTGAGGATTTTGACTCAAAGACGACGAAGGAATGGCACTATATGTTCAAATCAGAATGGTGTGTGATTTGGAGGGAGCTAGTAGTTGATGACATTCCCATGATCTTGCTCCTCTCAGCCCTCTTGGTGGTAGAGGTCATGTATTGGGAGGTGCAGTTGAAGTAAAGTTGGTGAGTTGATGCAGTACATCTGGTGGAGGAGTGGATAGATGCTGATTCCAAGGATCGGGACACTGATCAGCAGACAGCTCTGTCTTGGATGGTGTCGAGCTTCTTGAGTGTAGTTGCAGTTGTACCCAGCAAGGCAAGTGGGGAATATTACATCACACTCCTGACTTGTGCCTTGCCTGATGGTGGAAAGGCTCTGGGGAGTCAGGGGGTGAGCCATTTGTGACAGAGTACGTAACATCTGCCCTGCTGTTGTTCTCTCGTCCTTGAGCATTCATTTGAAATGGATGCTTCAGAGGCTAGTTTAAAAATTTGTTTATTGGGTGGTTCTCTCCTCCTTGGAGGCTCACCTTGCCTGGCAGTACAGTCTGCAATGCCCCAATCTGCCAATCGCACCAGTAAAAATGACTGGGGAAGAAATTGGTTTCTTAAGTGCCTGTTTTTTAGGCACTATGTGGCTTCCTAATGCTGGAAAATGGGGTCTGAGGTGTGCATGTGCTTCTGGGGAAGTGCAGCAGATACCATCCTGGCAATAGGTTTATGAGTGCACACCTAACGATTGCCTGCAGTGTGCAGGTTATAATGCCAATCCGTGTGCAATGCTGAGTTGATGCCAGCGCTGCCATTTTCAAAGGTCATGCTCCAACCTACACCCTGTCTTAACCTCACATAGCTGATCACCACATCAAACGGCATGAAGGAACCTCATCAGCACTACTTAAAGAAATCATGTACTGCTGTGAGGTTAATTGCTGGATTATTTCTTCTGGCGCAATTGGCTGGAATGTCTGGAACTCAGAGTCACAGTCTCCGGATAAAGGGTTTGGCCATTTAGGATTGTGATGAAGAGAAAATTTTTGGAATTCTCTACCCCAGAGAGCTGAGGATGCTAAGTCGTTGAGTGTAATCAAGACTGAGATTGATAGATTTTTGGGCTTTAAGGGAATAAAGGGATATGGGAATTGAATGGGATGGTCAAGTTAGAAACATAGAAACATAGAAAAATAGGAGCAGGAGTAGGCCATTCGGCCCTTCGAGCCTGCTCCGCCATTCAATACGATCATGGTTGATCATCCAAACTCAGTACCCTGTTCCCGTTTTCTCTCCGTATCCCTTGATCCCTTTAGCCCTAAAAACTATATCTAACTCTTTCTTGAATATATTTAATGATTTGGCCTCAACTGCTTTCTGTGGTAGAGAATTCCACAGATTCACCACTCTCTGGGTGAAGAAATCTCTCCTCATCTCATTCCTAAATGGCTTACCCTGTATCCTTAGACTGTGACCCCTGGTCCTGGGCTCCCCCGCCATCAGGAACATCCTTCCTGCATCTAGTGTGTCCAGTCCTGTTAGAATTTTGTAGGTTTCTATGAGATCCCCTCTCATTCTTCTAAACTCTAGCGAATAGAAGCCTAATCGACTCAATCTCTCTTCATATGTCAGTCCTGCCATCCCAGGAATCAGTCTGGTGAACCTTTGCTGCACTCCCTCCATAGCAAGAGCATCCTTCCTCAGATAAGGAGACCAAAACTGCACACAATACTCAAGGTGTAGTCTCACCAAGGCCCTGTATAATTGCAGCAAGGCATCCTTGCTCCTGTACTCGAATCCTCTCGCTATGAAGGCCAACATACCATTTGCCTTCTTAACTATCTGTTGCACCTGCATGCTTACTTTCAGGCGACTGGTGCACAAGGACATGCAGGTCTCGTTGCACCTCCCCCTTTCCCAATCTATCGCCGTTCATTTGCCCACTCACTCAACCTGTCCAAATCACACTGGAGCTTCTCTGCATCCTCCTCACAGCTCACACTCCCACTCAACTTTGTTCATGCAGAATTTCAACCATGATCTTATTGAATGATAAAGCAAGCTCGATGGGCCATATGTCCTACTCCTGCTCTTATTTGTTGCATATGTGTTTTTGGAGCTTTCTTGCAATTGCCAAGTTTCAATAGTCTCCAGGGACTTTTCTGGCTGGTGCTGAAGTAGTTTTTGGTTGATTTTATAAGCTTGAGCTGAAACAAATTGCTTCCAGACATGGGTAGATCTTCCTCTTGGAATTGAACCTTTTTTGGAGAATGAAGAAAGGACATGCAGAGCATGGCAAGATGCTAAAAGAGAGGAGGAGGGGGAGAAGGGCTCTCAGCAGGAGGCCATATCTGCCAAGAGTCTTTAGGGAGCAGTTATTTTGCATCAACTTCAGCAATGAATGATGCATGAAATGTCTTCGCTTCACTAAAGAGGCCATGACTGAAATCTACCAACTGCTGCAGCCACATTGCAACCTCAAAGCAGGGCAAGGACCACATTGCCTGTGGCTATCAAGGTAACTGTGGCTTTTTCTATGCATCTGGTTCCCTCCAGGCTGCTGTTGGAAAAAAATTAACATCTCCTTGGAGCAAAGGAGATTGAGGGGAGATTTGATAGAGGTGTACAAGATTATGACATGTTTAGATAAGGTAGACAAAGAAAATCTGTTCTCATTAGTTGATGGTACAAGGAATTGGGGACGCAGATTTAAGGTTTTGGACAAAAATACAGAGGGGATGCAAAGAAGAACATTTTTACGCGGCGAGTGGTAATGACCTGGAACCTTCTGCCTATGAGAGTGGTGGAAATGGAGGCAATGAATGATTTCAAAAGGAGATTGGATGATACTTGAGGGAAATAAACTTGCAGGGTTATGGGGATAGAGCGGGGAACTAGGACTGTTTGTCTTGCTCAGCAGAGAGCCAGTATGGACTTGATGGGCCGCATGGCCTCCTTCTGTGCTAATGACTCTATGTGGCTGATCCATTTAATCTTCTCATCAAGGACGATGTTGGTAGGAGATTGAGTGATGGTATTGTTGTTGTTAGTCAGGGGTGGTGACTGCACCTTTTCTTGTTGGCACAGGCCATTGTCTGGTATGAATGTTATCTACCATTCCTTAGTCCAAACTTTGGATGCTGTCTAGAGTTTGCTGTAGGCTGGCATGGGCTGCTTCATTACCAGTGAATCAGAGAACAACACTATTACTGACCTTATGATGGAGTGGTGGGGGGTCAGTTCATTGAAAAAGCAACTAAAGATGGTTGGGCCTAGTACACTGCCATAAGGAACTCTTACACTGATGTCCTGGGGCTGTGATTGGCCTCCCAACAATTGTGACTACTTTCCTTTGTGTCAAGCATGTCTTCAGCCACTGGA